>NC_092411.1:159128131-159739381 GCF_040894005.1 Engystomops pustulosus | reverse complement strand
CCTAGAACTGATATAAAACATAATAAATACTAAAAATCACAAAGTATCGCTACGTCTCAAAATGCCCAACCTATCAAAATAATGGTTATTCCCAGTGAACTGTATAACAGAAAATAACGTCTAAATGTCCGTATGCTATTTGAATAAAAAGTGATCAAAAGGAGTCCTCAAAATGGTCGCAAAAATGACACCTCACTCAGCTCCGTACACTGAAGTATGAAAAAGTTATTGACATGAGAAGATGGTGAAACTAATTTTTTGTTTTCGTACACGTTCATTTAATTTTTGAAAATGTATTAAAACGCAATAAAACCTGTATAAATTTGGTATCACAATGATTGTACCGAACCAAAGAATAAAGCAGAGGTGTTATTTGGCATGCACAGTGAAGTCATAAAAACTGAGCACACAAGAAATTGACACAAATCCGTTTTTTGGCAATTTCACCACATTTGGAATTTTTTTCCAGCTTCCCCGTACACGTGATAGAATAATGAATAAGGTCATTGAGAAGTACAATTTGTTACGCAGAAAATAAGCCCTCACACAGGTCTCTACACAGGAAAATGACAGTTATGGATTATTAAAGGCGGAGAGTGAAAAATTACTATCACTTTAGATCCTATCTTGGACACTATAGTAGCAAGGACCGAGTGTAATGGTGAAGAGAATCTCCTCTTTTAAATCCAGTTTTAAATACAGTGAGTTTAATGGGGGTTGTCTAGCTTGTACACATAAATGAATGTATAATGAAAAGTTGTATGTACACTTTACTAATAGAATTTCTATATCAATTCCTAAGGGCTTTCTAGATATCTCTTCCTGCTGTCATTCTATAGGAAAATTCCTTGTTTACTTCCTGTTGATAGACTGGTCCATGGTCATGTGATGTTACACAGCTCTGATTTACTCTCTGTAATGCTATGGGCTGAGCACCTGTGTGACATCACATGGTTTGGTTTAAAAAGCTCTCGATTTTAACAGCTATGGGAATGTGAAATCTGGGCTCTGATTGGATGCCATTAGTGATTACAACAGTTCTGCTCTACAACACTTATAATAAATCTCCCCATATGTGTATATCTGTGTGTTTGGGATCATTGTCCGCCCTCATGTTATTTTTAGCTTTAAACTTTAACTCTACATTTGCAATAGCTTTATTACCATTTTTACCAACACTTTACGACCAGAAAATTCAGTTTCTGACAAACTAATAGCTTGTGTAAGGTACGACTCCAAAGTCCTACACTTCTCCATATACATCATCCAGCTTGATTTATCTGGTGCGTAATAAGACTGTGGAATTTAACTCCACTGGTCTATTAATTTAATTCACTTTATTAAATCTCTCCAAATGTGTCATAAATGGCATTGCTACTTGCTGTCACATGTGGCTACTGATGCTTCTGATTAGTTGATCCACTACTTTATTTATGCAATGAAAATTGCTAAAACTTTAAGCTATAAAATGTTCCAGGAATCAAGGATAACTTTTGAAGCCAAACCCCCCCCCCCCCCCACTTACTTTGCTAGTACCAGTGTAGTGGCGGCTCTCATACTGGCACCACTGGTCAAAGTGGGTTCTGTGACTTCCATGCCACTGAAACCATTGTTAACCCTAGGATTCCAGGACAATAAAAGGTTCTAATGTTTATGTTAAAAATATATGTATATTTTGTCTTTTTTCAGGTGGTAACATGCCAGCTAAAAAGAAGCCGATTTTACCTGCACTGAACATAGCACCAACAATAGCTGAAGGACCTTCTCCCACAAATGATGGATCATCTGAGTAAGCATGCATAAAAAGATAAGATATACAATAAAAAAAAAAATTACAGAAGTCATCACATGAGAATCTGATATATTAATATTAACAGTGTAGGACAGCCCAGACCCACAGTATTCATTCCAAAAGGCAGCATTTCATCATATGCTTGGAACTTTGCAAGGGAGAATAGAGGTTACTAAACTCTAAATGAAGTCTTAAATTATTATGTTCACCATATGACCGCTTTCATTCTGGCTTTGAAAGAAAGTTGCCAGCTTGTGCTGCTTCACATCTTGCTGCATTGCTTCATGTATATTAGTATGTCCAATCTGATGATGATCATGTTCTGTCAAACAAAATTCTCTTTGAAGGGAACCTATCACCACATTTTCACAAATGCAGCTAATGACAGGTTCACATAGAGGCATATTAACTAAATGCGCCTTTCTTTTAAGGGTTTCCTTCTTATTCACGTAAATTCAACTTTGTTATCTTACCTGGCATCAGAGGGGGTGTGCCATGCTTGGCTGGTCACTCCCATCTACTCCTCCCCATGCCTTATGCCTCCTTATTATTCAAAACTTCATGCCATGTGACCAGGGTGATATCATCTAAAGTTGATTTTTTTCCATATTTACTCTATGGGTGACATGTTTTTTTTTTCGGTGGGAGGGGAAAGGGGACTTTTTAGGGGCATTTTTGCGACTATGCCAAGGTTTTAAGAAGTTAGCCGGTGGTTGTGTGTTACAGTGTTCCTAATTGTATCTTTCCAAGACAGATGTTTTCTTTGTTCTGCAAATTTTTAAGTGCAAATCAGAGACTTTTTAGGTGGCAAACGAAGTGCAACTGACCCCATGCTTAGTTACATAAATCAAAAAATTAAAAACAACCTTCAAATGTGAGACAAAGCAAAAAAACAAACATGTATCAACGTTAAATTTTGAACGATACATAGCACTACTAAAGTATGCCGACATTAGCCAACTTTAGAAAGTCGCAAAGGAAAACAAACGATACATGTGCTCCCATGTATGTATCTGATCACATGAAATCCCAGCATGCCTCCATGGAGGCATGAAAAGGAGTAGAGTCCATGGAGGCATGCTGTGATTTCAAGTGATCAGATACATACATTGGGTAGAATTAGCAAATTTTAGAGGGAAAAAGACATTAAATGACATCACCCTAGTCACATGATGTGAATGTAAAACAAGGCATGATGTTTGACTCAATATTTTCTATAAGTAAACAGAGCTTTATACTGTATGTCTGTAGTTAAGTATTGGCAGAAGATCTCCCCAAGACTGGGAGAAAGAGTTACCATGTATACTCAAGCATAAACAGATTTTTAGCACAATTTTTGTGCTCAAAAAGCCCCACTCAGCTTCTACTTGGGTTTATAAAAAAAACAAACAAACTCACCCCCTGGCGTCCTCTTCTCCCTGCAGCAGGTCTTTGGGCCGGCAGACGCACATCTATGTGATCTGCTGGCACAGAAATCGTGATGCAGCAATGTGAAGATGTTCTGCAGGAAGAAGAGTATGCCGGGGGTCGGCGCTGGAGGGTGAGTACAAAGTTTATTTTTTTTAAGGGGGCTCTCTGCTGGGCATTATATTAATGAGGGGGCCTGCATTGAACATCCTATTAGAGAGTAGCGGCTGCATTTACCACCCTAGGTGCTTGACTGGAAGCTAATTTTTGATGATATTGGGGGGACTTGTAACCCTTTACCAGCAGGCATTGTTGGTTTGGGGATAAAATTCATGTGACAGGTCATCTTTAAAGGGGTTGTCCGGTCCTAAATATTGCCCTCCATAAAAATTTACTCCTCCAACAACATTGGCCCCTCCGGGCCATTTTCTAGAGATCGAATACATTTATATCCCCATGATGTGTAGGCTTGCCGATGTCTGTGGCCCATACATCCTTTTGTGCGTTCGGCTGCTTGTTCTTAATGCTGCTCCATGCAGCACACCTCAGATAAAGCAGGCACAGCATCTATGCACAGACACACGCCCAATCTCTGCTCTTCATTAGAGGCAAGGACGCTCCCATTCCCCTTTTTCCATCCCAGGGCCAACTGCTGCGTACTGTAGATGCGCACTGGCAGCTTGGCAGAAGGGGATGATGGGATTTTAAGTCTATAGGATATGCGGGCGGCTATCTTAGTGAATAGAAGCAGAGGAATTATGGACAAAAGTAAAAAAGTATAAAATGATTGCACTGAAGTTTTGGTAATGAAGGAATGTGTATCTAAAGTGTAAGGTGAGGAACTGGAGAATTAATTTTTTTCCACTGCGTCCCCCATGACGGCCCACCGGGAGGATGCCCATTGACCTCTGCAGGGACAGGAAGAAGAGAGGTTAAAAGGTCCCTCCACGCATCCTCCCGCCAGTGTTCTTCCTGTTCCTGTTGAGGTCAGGTCAAGAGAGGTGCCCTCTCTCCTCCTCGGCTAAATCCGGGCGGACTGGGGTCCTCGGTCGGCTTCGGCCTTCCCTGCTGGCTGCCATCCGGTCCGTGTCGGGACCACCGCACCGCGATCCGGAGGTTGTACGTGCAGCGGCTGAAGAAAAACTACACATCTCGGCGTCCTCGAGTTCGAATGACAACTTCTGCTCGCAAAAAAAGGCGCAAAGCATCTCTGGGAGCTGGGAAGGCCAGGGGTAGCCTCTTCAATGGGGGATGGGCTCCCCATTAAGGTATTTAAAGCAGGCTAGTCACGTTGTTCTTGGGTCTAAGATCTCTGTGGATTACTGCTGGTTCTCGTGTCTCCTGCGCTTTGGTAGTCTCGTTATGGCTGATGAAGCAGACCTGACTTTCCTGCATCCTCCAGTCGCAGTAAGTGGGGTAAATTGTGCAGGAATGGATATTGGGTCACTTATTATCCTCCTATTGCCTTTTAGGAAAAAGACCAGGGGTCTAGGGGAAAGGGCAAGGAGGATAAAGGGGATAAGGCTAGTAGGCCTGAAAAACCCGAAAAATCTGAGAAAAGCAGAGTAAAGAAATGCAATATGTGTTTTCGTTCTATGCCCGAATCTTACAGGAAACCAATATGCAAAACCTGTATAGATAATTTTATGAGAGAAGAAAAAACTTCTTTCCTGGATGAACTTAAGGGATTTATTGAAGAAAAAGTAATGTCTTCGGTAGCTGCAGCTACACCCAGACCTCCCCCATGTAAAAAAGCGAGAATGGAACCCGACTCATCACTATCTGAGGAAGGGGAAGATTCTGAGGTTCCGTCATGTTCCATGTGTGAAGGTGATGATCCGACAGACTCGCAGGAGTCAGTTAAAACTGTGGATTCAAGACACCTGTTCCAAATAGAAGAGTTGGACAATCTCCTGAAGGCCATCAGACAGACCCTAGAGATAGAAGATGTTCTTCCTCCAAGATCTAAGGAAGAGGAATTGTTTGGTAGCCTAAAAACAAAACGTCAGAGGGTATTTCCTTTAAACGATACCCTAAAGGAACTTGTATCTGAGGAATGGCGTGAACCGGAGAAGAGGATAGTCTTGTCCAAAAACATCAGGAAACTGTTAGCATTTGAACCGGAGGAATCAAAGCTATGGGATTCCTGTCCCAAGGTAGACGTTCAAGTCACGAAAATTGTGGGAAAAAAAAGGGACCTCCCATTCGAGGATTCAGCGCAGCTAAAAGATCCTATGGATCGAAAATCGGATTCCTTATTAAGAAAGGCTTGGGAGACGTCAATGTTAAACTTAAAATCTTACCTGGCGGCTACGTCCGTAGCAAGGAACCTACTCTACTGGCTCAATGAGCTAGAATCTCACATTAAGGAAGGAACACAGAGAGCAACTATCCTGGAAAATTTTCCGTTACTAAAGTCCACAACAGCCTTCCTAGCGGATTCCGCGGCAGAAGGGATTCGGTTTTCTTCCAAAGAAGGAGCTCTTACCAATTCAACTAAAAGAGCACTGTGGTTAAAACAGTGGAGTGTGGACATGCCATCAAAGGCGAAATTGTGCAGCCTAGCATTCTCTGGAGAGTTTGTGTTTTGTCCAGAGCTGGATACGTTTCTTGAGAGAGCCTCCGACAAGAAGATGGGGTTTCCGGAAAAGCCAGCACAAAGGAAACTGCCCTTTTTGGGACTTCAAATACCAAAAAGACAGAGACAAAGGAACTACCCAAAAGGAGGTAAAGGAAGGGGGTTTCTCTTCTCCACTCCCACAGATACGAATAGAAATGGAAAACAATGACGCCAAAGTAGGAGGAAGGTTGTTAAAGTTCAAAGAGAAGTGGATAGAAGTTACTTCAAATCCCTGGGTTCTGGATATACTACTCAATGGATACTAAATAGAATTTATCAGTCTTCCTCCTACGAGATATATATCACCATCTTCTTCTATATCCGTTTACATCCCACGGTTTGATCTGGCAAGAAGTGTTGTCTTTGTTCCTGGTGTTTTGGAACAGGAGTCACTACTCTTGCTGATAACAATCTGGATTTTATTCTTCTCTTTTCTTGGTGAAGAAACCAAACGGTGCAAACACCTTGATTGTGAACCTGAAGCGACTCAACAACTTCATCATCTACATGCATATTATCATGTGCCTATCCACCCACTTTCACAGAAATTCTTAAGGTTTGCGGTCTTCTCTCCAGGGGGCTCTACACTTCACTTCCAGTTTTGTGCACTCCCCTTTGGCATATCCTCAGCCCCAAGAACCTTCACCAAGGTGATGGCAGAGGTAGTGGCCTTTCTCCGACAACGAGATGTACTTATCGTTCCCTACTCGGACGATTTACTTATTATTGGCAAAGACTTAGAGAATTTAATTTCATCAAGAAATTCCATGATAGAAACCGTAGAGAATCTGGGTTGGATAATAAATTATCAAAAATCAGAACTCTTGCCAGCCAATAAGAAAGTTTCTGGGTGTAGATCTGAACTCGAGTTACCAAATGTCATTCCTTCCACACGAAAAGGCCGTACACATCAGGAAACAAATAACGAGGTTCAGGAGAAGATCTACAATCTCAATCCGAGAAGCCATGAAGGTTCTGGGGTCAGTGGCCTGGTGTCAGGCACACACCCGGATCCTTCAGATGTGGATACTGAAGTCTTGGAACAAAAGACAGGAAGTTCTAGACAAAAAGGTCCTGATCCCTCTTGCGGTAAAAGAAGATCTCCTATGGTGGTAGGAAGAAAAGAACTTGAAAAGAGGGATATTCTGGACAAACAACCCATACATGTTTATTCAAACAGACGCAAGTCAGAAGGGATGGAGTGCAGTAATGCCTCATAATTTCTCCCAGGGTACCTGGACAGACGAGATGGCCAGAAGGTCTTCCAATTATCGGGAACTGCATGCAGTATGGGAGGCCCTCAGCTCAAATGTATCCCTCTTAGCCCACCACCATCTTCTGATCTTATCAGACAATATGACAACTGTATCTTATATAAAAAGACAAGGAACCAGATCCCCGCTTCTGAGCACTCTAACTCAGCAAATATTTTCGTGGGCAGAGGATCACGTCTTGTCGATATCAGCCACTCTCCTAAAAGGGGCAGAGAATATATTCTCAGCAGGGAGAAAATTATCCCAAACGAGTGGTGTCTGAAAAAAGTCTTCCACAGCCTGGTATCCTACTGGGGAAATCCTCAGACCTATTCGCTACGAGAAGGAACACCAAGTGCCATCACTACTTTTCGCTAGAAAAAGGGGAGAGCAAGGAAAATCTAGATGCTTTCTCTCATCCCTGGAACGTTCCCCTAGCCTATGCCAAACCCCCCCCCCCCCCTATTCCCCTGATCGCCAGAGTTCTTGCAAAGATAAGTCAGGAGAAAACGAGAACTATATTCATCTGCCCGAACTGGGCGAAGAAAAGCTGGTACCCGCTATTAAAAAGGATGTCCCAGCAGGATCCGATAATTCTCCTGCTGTCAAGAGACCTGTTATCACAGGGTCCGATACATCATCCGAACCCGGGAAGGTTACAGCTTGCAGCCTGGATCCTGAATCCGGCTACCTAAGGTCTCAAGGACTTTCTAGTAAAGTTATCAAGACTCTAAAGGCAAGTAGGAAACAAGTCACATTTGCTATTTACCACAAAATCTGGAAGTAGTTTTCTTCTTTTTGTAAAGACAACCCACCTATCCAATCTAACCCTAATTTTTTACAGGTCCTTGATTTCCTCCAGAAAGGTCTGGAGTTGAGACTATCCACCAGTACCTTGAAGGTCCAGGTATCGGCTCTACACAGGTGGATTAAAAGGTTTATTAGAGCATCCTCTAGGTTAAGACCTCAGGTTATTAACAAAACTTCTTCCTGGGATCTGTCCTTAGTTTTGAACACTTTATCAAAAGGACCGTTTGAACCAATTGACTCTTCTGATATAAAAAACTTAACCTTAAAAACTGTATTCCTGATTGCTATCACCTCAGCCAGAAGGCTAGGTGAAATTCAGGCGATATCAATCAGGGAGCCTTATATGAGAATTCTGGAAGATAGAATTATTATTATGTTAGACCCTAACTTTGTTCCAAAAGTAAATTCTAACTTCCACAGGAACCAGGAGATTATACTCCCCTCCTTTTGTGGAAATCCGTCCTCCGAGAGAAAACACGAATGGAACTCTTTGGACGTAAGACGCTCTGTTATCAGGTACATAAAAGTTACGAAGCCCTGGCGGGTGGATCATAACCTCTTTATCCAATTTCAGGGGAAAAACAAGGGGAGGAATGCTTCAAAGGCAACCATTGCTAGATGGCTGAAAACGGCGATATCCTTATGTTACGAGATCCAGAAGACACCGGTCCCTGCAGGAATACGAGCGCATTCAACCAGGGCTATGTCCACATCCTGGGCAGAGAGAAGAGGAGCCTCGTTGGAGCGATCTGTAAGGCTGCAATGTGGTCCACCCCTTCTACATTCTCGAAGCATTACAGACTGGACTTAACATCCTCAAAGGACTTAGCTTTCGGACGCAAGGTTCTGCAAGCAGTTATCCCTCCCTAAATCCTTACTCATTTTGTAAATCTCCAGGTGGGCCGTCATGGGGGACGAAGTGGAAATCATGAATTGGTTACCTACTGGTAATTCCATTTCCATTAGTCCACCATGACGGCCTATATATTCCCACCCTAAAGTAAAGTTTTTGCTGTCTAGGTTTATGGATGAAACTTTGTATGTGATTATAACATACTAATAAAACTGTTGTTTCCTCCTTAAGTGTGGTTATATTGAAATCACTGGCGGGAGGATGCGGGGAGGGACCTTTTAACCTCTTCTTCCTGTCCCTGCAGAGGTCAAGGGGCATCCTCCAGGTGGGCCATCATGGTGGACTAATGGAAATGGAATTACCGGTAGGTAACGAATTCATGATTTTTTTTAACATATAGTGACTGGATAACACCTTTAAGTATAAATCATTCCTTCTAATACCCAAGATCAGCTCTTGCTTTCTGTTACTAGGATATCCTTCAGACTTCACCATTCCACGGCCAGATTCTCCAACCCAAATGGAAAAGTGTTTAAACCTTTCCCGACTTGCGCCGTACTAGATGCCGAGCCCTCTCCATAGCCGGTAAGTCTTTGTTGCATGTTGCAGCAAAGGCTTACTGTTAACACCCGCGATCGGTGCTAGCACATTGTAATGAATGAGGTGGAAAGTCCCCATATACTGCCATACTGTAGTATGGCAGTATATGACAGGATCGATTAGACAACCTAGGGTTAAAGTACCCTAGGGAGTCTGAAAAAATTGTAAAAGTAAAAATAAAAAGTTAAAAAAAAAAATAATAAAAAACCTAAAAATTCAAATCGCCCCCTTTCCCTAGAACTGATATAAATATTAATAAACCGTAAAAATCATAAACCCATTAGGTATCACCGCGTCCGAAAATGCTCCATACACCAAAGTATGAAAAAGTTATTGGCGCCAGATGATGGCAAAATTAAAAATAAAAAAATTTGTAGAGGAGGTTTTAATTTTTGTAAATGTATGAAAACATTAGAAAACCTATACAAATTTGGTATCCCTATGATTGCACCGACCCAAAGAATAAAGTAGACCTGTCATTTGTGGCACAGTGAAAGCTGTAAATCTCCAAGCCCACAAGAAAACGTTGCAAATGCGTTTGTTAGGCAAAAAATAAGCCATCACAGAGCTCTTTATGTGGAAAAATTAAAAAGTTATAGATTTTTTAAGGTGGTGAGTGAAAAATGGAAGTGAAAAAAAACTAAAAAAGGCCAGGTCGTTAAGGGGTTAGTGTTTTTACTATTATTACTCACTATTAAGTCTGCATAGCCATGTGTTTGATTTGATGCATCTTATTGGACTAGACAAAAAATGAGACCGTTGAAACATCGTAGCCTTGTTTATGAATTTGAGACAGTAAATCTTCTTGGGGTTTTTCTAATATACTGGAATCTTAACAAAAGATGACCTTCATGGACATTTTCTTTTGCTTTTATAATTGCAGTAAAAACAGAATACTAAAAACTTTATTTTCCACTTCCTCAACTAATTTCGAGACCTTTATTAAATACCTGATAGATGACCCCCATCCATCAACAGTATATTTCCGGAGAATTGTTTTTAAACTAATCTCCATAAGAAGCTGTAGTGTAAGTTGTTTTTTTTTTTTTTTTTTTTTTTTTTCCCCACTGCTTCACGTAATGGTACGTTCGGAGCCGGCATCATACACAATGGTGTCAGTTTCTGTAACGATTTGGTATAGGCGAGTCTGTAAAATAAATCATAATTGGACGTGCTCTGTGAACGCTGTAGAGAAGAGAAAAAAAAAAACAAAACAACTTGTACCAAAACTCTGTGTGTGTATGTATATACAGGGCCGGATCATTCAGGACCCCCACAGTATATTTGACTCTGCCAAAGACAGTTCCCTGCTCTGCCATAGACAATTGCATGTCAACAAAAATGGTGGCGTCAGTTTCAGTGTGGCGCGGCGACAGTCTCAGCTCCCCCTGAAGCAGGGTGCCGCCATCTTTTGTTTACATCCGACACCGCGAGGGAAGAGGAGGACGGTGTGCATCAGGGGAACGATAGAAGGTGAGTACAATTTTATTATTTTATCTACGACTGTATATAGTTATTAAAGGGGGATTATATATATTTACTATGGGGGGCGTATATAGCAGTAATAGGAGTCTGCATATAGTTATAGGCTGTATATAGTTGTTATAGGGAACTGTATGTAGTTAGTTTTTATAGGAAGGCTGTATATAGTTATTGTAGGGGGCAGTATATAGTTAAAGGGTTATTCCGGGAAAATGAACGTCTGACACAAAAACCCATGATGATATAAATAAATGAGTACAACAATACTCAATATCATTAGTCACAAAACAGAGCTTAAATAGTTTGATTTTATGATTTACAAAATTTATGGCCTCTCTAAAGTAGGTGGAGTTATCACTAAGATGGCCGCCTTTGGAAACTACCAGTTCCATGATCCTTTAGTTCTCAGTAACTCCTCCTCCCTCTTATGCTCTGCTCCTGGTGATGAGCTAACAGGTTTTCTTGCTCTGTTACCATAGTAATGATGTGTAACTGCCATCACCAAAGCACTGGCCATACTGGATGCACTGCAACCAACCTACTACAGCCGAAATTAGTGGTGATCACATGACCTGCCCAGGCATGTGGACATGTGACCAGCGGCCATCTTCTATCCTGTGGCTGCTCTGCAATGGACCGCGCGGAGGAAATTAACGGACTGATTAAAGGGCCGGTAGCATATTAATTCTTTATTACAGTCTATGTCACCAGAATTTTAAGTAACAACTAATTACAGATTTGCTTATATTTTACTGACTCATTTGTATATGAATTATGCTGATTCCTGGAATACCCCTTTAATACTGTGGGACTTTATAAAGGTAATGTTGGGGGCTGCATATAGTTATTGCTGGGGAGCCATATATATTACTGTGGGCTGTATACAGGGATTCCTGGGGGAGCGCTGTTCCCTGTATGGACTACATTCAATGGGGGCCCCTACCAACCTTAATCCGGCCTTGTGTGTGTGTATATAATATATATATATATATATATATCTCTTAAAATTCTTCTAAAAAGTGATGATAAAGCTCAAAACACCAAAATGTTACCACTGAAAAGAACAACTTGCCACGCAAAAAATAAGCCCACAAGCACCTCCGTCAACCAAAAAATAATACCCGTATAAGCCGACCCAAGTATAAGCCGAGGCCCCTGATTTTACCACAAAAACCTGGTAAAACCTATATTTGTATACTCGAGTATAAGCCGAGTTTGGGTTTTCAGCACATTTTTTTTGTGCTGAAAAACTAGGCTTATACTCAAGTATATATGATAGTTATGCTGCAGCTAAACTGTCGATACTAAAACAAGTGCAATTTTTTCTATTCTACTTTTTTTTTCAGTAAAATTTAAAAATAAAACTATATAAATGAGGTATCACCGTAGTCATAGTGATCCATAGAATAAAGATAATATATTATTTTTATGCTACAGTGAACGCCCCCCAAAACATACTGAAAAATGTTAAACAAGAATTTTTCTCCACACATTAAAGAGTCAATAGAATCACATCAATAAGCTCAAAGCAAACTAAAATGAATCGTTTTTTTTTTAAAGTGCATCTCGTCTTACAAAAAATAAGCCCTTATTTGTCCAAATTGCCAAAGATTAATAGCCCATAAACCCCAAATACCAATACAAGGTGCAGCATGTAGTGACTTGCCAACACTGTTCAGACACAGTGATCGGGCAAGACGACGGCCATCTATCCTACCCCGTGGACCAGAGGGGATTTGTGAACCGCCCACCCTGCCCCTCCAGTTCATGATTGCTGCTATTGGCTGCTCAATGCAGACCAGCCAATAGCAGCAATTTTACTTATGACATCAGTAATACCGATCAACATGTCTATAGACACGGTGCTTGGGGCAAGATGGCGGCTGTTCCTGGCAGCCATCGATTTTTGCCTCACGGTCCAGAGTGGGTTCACTGCCCCCCACTGTTCATGTTTACCGCTGTTGGCTGGTTAATCCAGACCTGCCAATAGAAGTAATATTCGTCAAAATGGGCATTACTGGGTTGAATGAGAGTAACACACGACAACAATAGTTTCTGTCTAGGACAACACCAATAATCAGAGGTAGGGCCCATGTCTGGTGGCATCATGTCATTGCCCAGAAAGCTCTGATTGACCTATCAGTGCACCCACTGTTGGATAAGGGTTACCACTTGTATGTGGATAACTTTTATCCCAGCATTCCCATATTCCTATCCCTCAGTTCTAGAGGTTCTGTAGCGTGCAGCACTGTACGCAAAAACCATAGACGTCCCCTGGAGCCCTTGTTATGCAATCACTTAGAAAAGGGGACATCAAGCACTCAGCAATCAGAACATTGTGTTGCTCAAATATAAGGACAAAAGCAAAGTCCTTGTTCTGACCACAATTCATGGGGACTCCAGCACCCTCATCTCTGTATGAGGTACCACTACTGCTGCCACCAAGCCACACTGCATGCTTGCTTACAAAAAATACATGGGTGGGTTTGATCTGTCAGATCAGGTGCATACAGCGCCCTATGGAAAACCAAGATATGGTACAAAAGCGCTGGCCGTGTACAGATGATGCTCTACAACTCTTACATGCTGTTTCAATGTGCAGGACATTTCTCCATTTTCAAGAGGCAGATATTAGGGAGCTAATATTTGGACAAAAAGGACAGGGCCCCAGTACCTACTGGATTAGATGTTCCCCTGTTTTGCCAGGACAGCATTTTCCCGGTGGATACCACTGCTTCTAAAGGAAGGACCCAGAAAAGAGCCTGTTCCAAAAGATGAGGTTAGGAAGCTACGAAACTTCTGAGAACTCCAGAGTGTGTATTCAAACCTCGTTATACGCATCGCATTAACAATTTACGTTGAACCTTTGTTGTGATTCCACTTTGGTAAAATAAATTGCTCCCTATACTCCTCAATATTTTTTTTTATTTTTTTCCCATTAAGGGATGTAGCTTTCAAACTAGGGTTACTTGTGTTTTTTTATTTTTTTTAATTTAGGTTTTCTATTTCCCTTCAAGCTTCTGGATTTGTTAGCACATCCTTTGTAATTCTCCAAGTTCTTTCTTTCGTTCTTTCTTTCGTTCAAGTGCTTTATTATAGCGGATCCCTGCTGTATTTTCTGGCTAGTGTTTGGGATCACATGTAGGGTCTTTCTCGCGTTAGGAAATATGGCTTCCTAATCAGAGACCTAACATTTCATAGTGGCACAAAATGGATGTCTCATAACAGGCACCACAAACATGGCATTACATAACGGGTGTCACATAATGGGCACTGAACTTTCCATAAATATTTGCAATTTCCATCTTGGGCATCCATTGCACATCATATTTGGAAACGACCTGTATGTTCAAAATGTTCATTTCACTTTTATTACACTGCACCACATTTTACGCTTTGCTAAATTCTCCAAGGGGTGTGCATTCAACAATTAGGGTAATTTTTTGGGTTTTCCTTTATTTTATACCACTAGGGCTCTCCAAATGCATCCTGACACATGTGAAGGATTTCTGTTAGATTTGGCTTTTTTCCTTCTACTGTGAACCCATACATAATTTTATATGCACGTACGGGGTACTTCTACACTCGAGAGGAATAGTGTTACATATTTGTGGAGGTTATTTCATCTTTTATTCCTTGTGGCTATAAAAAATTAGGGGTTAAAGTGACCTTTATAGAAAAATTTTCCTTTTTAGGGCCCAATTGAATCAAACAACTTTAAAGGTAACTACACATATTACACCTTGCTAAATGTGCTTTCCAAAATGGTGATACTTGTTAAGGGTTCCCCTCTGTTTTGATTTCACTAGGGCTCTCCAAATACATCCTGACGCATATAAAGGATTTCTTTAAAATTCAGCTTCTCAAAGGCCAACGGCCCTCTTTCCCTTCTGAGCCCTACTGTGTACCCCTATAACATTTTATATGCACATGTGAGGCAATTCTACACTTGGGAGAAATAGTTTTACACATGTTAGGGGGTTGTTTCTATTTTTTCTGTCCATTGTGGCTTACCTTGCTAAATTATTCAATGGGTGTACTTTCCAAAATGGTGTCTCTTGTTGGCTCTCTGTTTTGGTACCGTGGGTCTCTGAATGCATTCTGACACATGAAAACTTTTACAGCCTTCGTATTCTTCCAAAAACTGAACAATGCTCTTTCCCTTGCAAGTGCCAGCCTGTGTTCATACAGCAGTGTACTGTGATAAAATGGACATTGACATACTGATTTGTTAAAGTGGACGTATGGAAAATAACTTGATACTTACCGTATATACTCGAGTATAACCCGACCCGAGTATAAGCCGAGACCCCTCATTTTACCACCAAAAACTGGGAAAACCTATTGACTCGAGTATAAGCCGAGGGTGTAGTATACAGCCTGCCCCCAAAAGGTATACAGCCTGCCCCCATAAAGTATACATCCTGCCCCCTGCCAAGCAAATAAAAAAGTAAAAAAACTTAATACTCACCCTCCGGTGTCCCAATCTTCAGCGCGGGTCCCGATCTTCAGCGCGAGGCTCCAGATCCTCGGCGCGGTGGCTCCTCTTCTCTCTTCTGTAGCTGGCAGATCACGTCCATGTGATCTCCCGGCAGGCGCGCACTATGATACCGCGGTGTCGCGGCTGATGACGTCATCAGCCGCGACACCGCTGCATCTTATTGTGCGCCCGCTGTCAGATGGCATGGATGCGATCTGCCGGCTACAGAAGAGAGAAGAGGAGCAGCCGCCGCCTGGTACCGCGCTGAGGATCGGGAGCCTTGCGCTGAAGATCGGGACCCGCGATGAAGATCGGGACACCGGAGGGTGAGTATTACGTTTTTTATTTTTTTCTTGACTCGTGTATAAGCCGAAGTGAGGTTTTTCAGCACATTTTTTGTGCTGAAAAACTCTGCTTATACACGAGTATATACGGTAACTTTCCAAAAAGTCAACTCTTGAATTATGAAAAGTTTTTTTTTTACAAAATTTTTGCCAAATTTCTGTTTATTTCATAAAGAAATACTAAACATATTCCTTAAATTGCTCACCCAACATGAAGTACTATGTGTCCTGAAAAAATAAGTCTCAAAATCAATGAAGTTATGACGACCTACAGTGACGCATGTTAGATTTTTGTCAAATTACACTATTGTACTACACATTCAGCAACCCAATGAGTACATGTACAGCAATAAAGGAAGCAAATTTTCCACACCCAAATTCTTTCTCATTGTTATAGATATGCTTAATAGCTGCCACCTTAAAGGGGCCACCTTAGGTCGAAATTGACCTAATAAAGTAGCCAAGCAGCTAAACACCTTCCAGATCATATTTCTTTCATGACCCAGTGTGGTGGGATCATCTAGAAAATCAACTTTGAAGTGAGATTTAAACTGGTTGTATAAAGTCAAGGGGGAGGAGATTATAATACTGAAGTCACACTCTCTCAATCAGAAAGCTCTTTCCACTGTAATTGATGGTCCTGCATCCAGAGACATTACTATTGAGATTGCCTAACGTCCGAGAACGCGTTCAGAGCTCCCCAAATTGATTTGAGTGTTAAATTCACCGCTTCCTTGACTTTATAGAATCTATTTGCATCTCACTTCAAAGTTGATTCTCAGGTTGATGCCATCACACTGGACCATGAAAGAAACAAAAACTCGAAGGTGTTACGCTGTTTGACAATATACTGTTAGTGGTTTATTAGCCCAGTTGCTGATGACATGTTCCCTTTAAAGGAATTCTACCGTGCCTCATCCGTGCATGTTTTACTATATAATGAATCTCTAGACTACACTCACAACCTATTGGACAAACCCCTAGTGGGAAGTGTGTTCTAGTAATACCGTGTGCCCCTCAGTAAATATAAAAGAACTAGATAAAAATGTGTACCATGCACTACTGTTTTTACTCAACATCGGTTGTTGTTTTTTTTTTGTGCATAAAATAGCACATCACTAACAATTGTTCTGCATATCATAAAATGAACCATAAATTTAAACATGAAATTTAACATATAATCATATTGTTATATATAGTATCTATATATTGTATATTGTACTATATATTGTTATATATAGTATCACCATAAATAGTATTAGATAAGTAATATGATATCTTGCTTTGTATTGTTATAATATTGGAGTCAAATGGCACCTTTAACAAAGTGCCTGGTTGCAACCTACACCACTACTAGTGCTATATATCGCAGCGTGTGAACTCTTGATAGCGCAGTACATAAACAGTTGGTGTCATGAAATAGATAAAAAACAGCATACAGCTGAATTCCTCCGGGTCATACTGCTGGAAGCCGGCTTCCTGTTGAGATAATTGCCTCTTACTTGATTTACCGCATCCACCGGTACTCGGAGATAAAACAACAATAGGTAGGTCTGTCTGTATTAGTTGTTAGACACATTTGGGGTTGTCTAACCCCTTCTTCAATAGCTAGGTGCATTATATTGGAAAATATTTTAAAAAATTAATAAAAAGTGATCAAGCAGTCCTAAAAATGATAACGTTGTAAACGTCATCAAAAGTCGCAAAAAATTACACCACCCACAGCTCCGTACACCAAAGTATGAAAAAGTTATTGCCGCCAGAATATGGCAAAATGAAAAAAAAAAATTTTGTACAGGAGGTTTTAATTTTTTTAAATGTATGAAAACATTATAAAACCTATACAAATTTGGTATCCATGTAATCATAGCAACCCAAAGAATAAAGTATACCTGTCATTTGGAGCACACAGTGAAAGCTGTAAAATCCAAGCCCACAAGAAAACGTCGCAAATGTGTTTTTTCACAATTTTCACTGCATTTGGAATTTTTTTCCCACTTCCCAGTACGCGCTATGGAATATTAAATACAGTCACTACGAAGTGCAATTTGTTACGCAGAAAATAAGCCATAACAGAGCTCTTGGGGTTAAAGGGATTTCAGTTCTATATACTTAGTGTGGTTCTAACATATATAACCCAATTGACCATAATATGTAGAGAGTTACCCCTGAGGAAGTCGCTTAACAGCGACGATACGCGTGGGGAGCCTCCCACCCCTACCATTGCTTTTTGTATGGTGCGCATTGTGGCTGAGGTTTGTGGGTGGAAATACCTGGGTGCTTGGCCAGGCCCAGTTTTACTCGGTTGCTGCCTATATTTTACCATTACATGGCACTTGCACTTTGCCCTATAGGTTATGCTGCACATGTTTTGAGAACTTTGTATCTCTTTCTGGCAGGTGACTTCATATGAGTTGTGTTTTCACCCATATACTAGTTGGATGCATACATCTTTTGTATTGGTAGCACTTTTTTGTTTATTCCAGCCACTGCAATGTATTACTACTTTTGTACTGCATACTTTGATATTTACTTGACTTTGTCTATTGTCCATACATTTGTGGTTAGGGGTGGTGGTTGGAGTAGAGCTATCGCCCACTCCATCCTGTGTCTTCTTTTGACATTTTATGTGATTTTAAATTTACAGTTGTGTATTTCATATATTGTATAATAAAGATTAAATTGTATTTAAAATTGGATTTGGGTCCAGTATAGCACACTTCTTTTTCTTTCTAAAAATATGTAGAGAGTTGACGCAGTCAGTTTCAACATCGTGATTGTGGATATGTCTGGTCAACCTCTCAAATAGTGGTACCTGCTACCATATAAATATATTTTAACAGAATGGATTATTTAAGGAGACGGGTAATGTTGTTTTATGAATATATTATAGTAGATGTCAATATGTGTTTAGATATATATCAATATGGGTGTTCAAATGATGTTTAGGTGTTTAAACAATTTGGATTATTTAACAATTTAAATAACATTCAGATGACCTTTACAATGTTACACACCACTTATTAAACTACTTGTTATATTTCTATTGTACACTGTTCAGAGAGATTTTCGTAAATGAATTCCCAAATGAATTTCCCAAAATGTTTACAAAATGTTTAGATCCGGGATCGTGAGTGGAATCCAGTAGTTCCCGTGCTGGGTATGCAGCCTGACAGGAATCTAGTGGATATCCAACCATGGTCCCTTTTACAGAAAACCAAATAATTCAAGTTCAGCATTTAGTCCTTTTGGGACAAATGTGTCAAATTCAAAAATTAATCTAGATTACACCCTGAAATCTCCTGGCAATTCCCTTTTGACCGACTAAAGAGCACAAAACCGTAACTTTTTTGGATCTTTATTATGAAATTTTGAGAAATGATCTGAGAGTGTGTGATTTTGAAAACTGTTAGTTATGTTCCTAATATGTTCTCCTGTTCTTCGGCATTCGCGCCGTATTCTTGTGGGCTTGGATTTTACGGATTTCACCGTAGGACTGTATGACCTGATTTTTTTTTATATTTTTTAAAACTGCGCGATTTGCTGTTACGGGGTTAAACGCAGTGAAAACCGTTATATTTTGATCGGGCATTTTCAGACGTGTCGATACCTTACATGTTTTATGATTTTTACTGTTTATTTATATCTGCTCCAGGGAAAGGGGGTGATTTTAATTTTTGTTTTTTATTATAATTTTTTATTTAACTTTTTTTTGTACTATTCTTTTTTCAGATTTCCTAGGGTACTTTAACCCTAGGTTGTCTGATCGATCCTAACATATACTGCAGTATATTGGGATTTTCCTCCTCATTCATTACAATGTGCTGATAGCACATTGTAATGAATGGGTTAACACGAAGCAGCCTCGGGTCTTCGGAAGACCCAAGGCTGTCATGGCGACGGATCGACGCTCCCCGATGACGTCACGTTCCTCGGCAAGATGGCGACGCCAATCAGTGGGAAAATGGTAGCAGGTGCCACGATTCGAAAGGTTGACCAGACATATCAACAATCACGATGTTGAAACTGAGTACGTCAACTCTCTACATATTATGGACAATTGGGTTATATATGTTAGAACCACACTAAGTATATAGAACTGAAATCCCTTTAAAGATTGGAAGTCATAGGGAAAAGGAAAGTTTTATTTTAATTGTTGTGTTGTAATAAGTTAAAAATTGTAAAGTTTGGATCAGTACCCCATTATGTACAGCAAAGCAAGATCAGCATACAAAAAACTGTTTGGCAAAGCGGCAAAATATTATATGGATTTAACCAATTAGACCAATCAGGAAGTCAATCCAGACTAGGTTTTGGTATTGGGAGCATGTTTAAACACCAGGATAAACCCAGGATGCACCTAGCTATTGAAGAAGGGGTTAGACAACCCCAAACGCGTCTAGCAACTAATACAGACAGACCTACCAATTGTTGCTTTATCTCCGAGATACCGGTGGATGCGGTAAATCAAGTAAGAGGCAATTATCTCAACAGGAAGCCGGCTTCCAGCAGTAGGACCCGGAGGAATTCAGCTGTATGCTCCAACACACATGCAGTCTATCAGAATGCAGGAATAGGAAGGAGAGCATGATTGCACAGCGTCCTGAGTCTGCAGTGGTGCCGTAGCACAGTGGGGGCATCGTGGCAGCAAAAAAAATGATGCAGGTAATACATAACCTATAAGGATATTACCCAACTGGAATAACCATGAGAGTGACCTAAGAGACAAATGCTAAGCTGGGTGAAGCAATCTATTGGAGATAACAAATATATTGTGTACCAACGATTGGAAGCCCTGTAATAACATGTCCCATATCCTGGTCTGGATCTCAGTTATTCAGTGACTATTTTTGTTTTGTGCATGCACAGTTTTATCTACACATGCACATAACTCCTGGGGCTATGGCTACTCAATGCTCCAAGAGGCCTCCTAGAGCCGCTCATCTGAGCGTCCCTTACGCTTGTGTGAACACAGAGGCAAAGCCTGCGCAGGTGCAATGTCTCCCGGCATGTGTGCTGTTGCTCATCAGTGAATCCAGGACCAGAAGCTTCTATGCATGAGCATAGGAATCCTACGTCTTGATCTATTAAAAAAAGAATCTAGACAGTGGATTTCCATTAAAGATCAACATATTTATGGCTTATTTGACACCCTTAGAATCTTTTTTTTTTTTACTTTTGAGTGGGGTTTTTTTTTTTTTTTTTTTTAGATGTTACATATTTTATTATTTTTTCTTAAAAAAATAAATGGCCTACAATTTCAGATTGACTGGGTTTTCTTACACTTTTAGGGCAAATTTGGTAGATCTTCAAAAAAAATTAGAGGAGTTGGATTTGGACGATCAGCAGAAAAAACGTCTGGAAGCTTTTCTTACACAAAAAGCAAAGGTTGGAGAGTTAAAAGATGATGACTTTGAACGGATATGTGAACTAGGAGCTGGAAATGGAGGAGTGGTGACAAAAGTGCGTCACAGGCCGTCTGGACTTATCATGGCACGAAAGGTAAAGTTATTTAAACCTATATTCAGACCTTAGATAATATTTTTATTCTGTCTAGTAAAGATCTTTTCTTAAAAGTCTAGATTAAGGTTATTTGTGCAGTAGTAGCTATTTTTGTTGTAATCTTCAGTGTAGTTCTTAACTTCACAATTGCCATATTGCTATATACATGCCAATTACATGTTCCTTCTTCAGATGGCACGTTAGACATAAAGAGTGGCTCACTTCAAACGGTAATATCTTCTGAACTGTGGCATCTAGTTCTGGTGATATATTAGAGAGGATAATCTCTCCTTTTACCCCTTCATGACTACCATATGGCTATAAGGACGTTGATAAACGTCATGACAGTAGCCAACTTCAATCTCCTTAGCCCTGGCACCTAGCATCACAATTTTGGTTTCATATTAAACAGGAGAATCTCTGATATCTGGATTCGGTCACAGAACCAGATATATCACTCTTGAAGTTGTAGTAAAAATGAGTTTTTTGGGGGTGTTTTGTTTTTGTTTGTTTTTTTTTAATACCGCATTCTATTTCAGAGATGTCTGCAGAATTGCAGAAGTACATGCACCCTCAGTATTTTGTAGTTGAAATTTTGGAAATGGTGATGGAATGATGCTGTACATATTTTTAACATGTTTTGGTAAAAGTTTATTCAGTTTTACTCTTTATTAAAAACACCTTTAATCAGAAAGACTAAAAAGCATATTTTTTCACGTTTGTTGTCATAAAATGTATTAAAACTATCCTATGAGGTTAGTCTCACGTGTCATGAAAAAAAACTAAGTAAAAATTCTTTTGATATGTAAAGTTTTTTCAAAGATCTTTTCATTTAAAGAAGTGCATAATTGACCTGGATATTCAGGCATCAATGACCCTCAGTCACAAAGGGGTTAATAAATTATCATCATTGTAAGTTAGACAAATTGTGTTTTTGTGGGGTTTTTTTTGTATACAGCTATCAATTCAAGACTGTAACGTTAACAGTGGATATCGAATATCCTGATATATAAGGAGAGTCCCTCCTCTTTAACCCCTTAACACCGAGGACCTTTTTCATTTTTGTTTCCATTTTTTACATCCCCCACCTTCAAAAATCCATAACTTTTTTTAAAATTTTTCCATGTAAAGAACTGTATGAGGGCTTGTGTTCTGCATAACAAATTCCACTTCATAGTGATATTTAATATTCCATACCATGTCCTAGGAAGCGTGAAAATGGTAAAAAAACGCATTTGCGCCGTTTTCTAGTGGGCTTGCATTTTACCACTTTCACTGTATGCCCCAAATGACAAGTTTACCTCATTCTTTGGTTTCGGTGCGATCATGGGGATACCAAATTTGTACAGGTGGTATATGTTTCATACATTTAAAGGATTAACACCCGTGATCGATCCCAGATGTTACCAGTGGGTGTTTGCTGCTATATTCAGCAAATGCCCACCTTGTATGGAGAGGGCTCAGCCCGTGTGCCCTCTCCATACACCCGCAGCTGACATGTGATGTAGTAAGGGGTTAACAGGACAGCAGAATTGTGTTTCTATGTGCCACAGTTCAGGAAATACAACAGTTAGAATTGAGAGCGAAGGCAGAATGCAGAAGGAGCTGCAGAATACACGTTGCTGTGCAAATTAATAACATGATTTTGGTAATGGTTTATAAAGTTTTACAGATTTGTTAAAAAAACTTTAATGGGAAAAAATCCCCCCCCCTGTTTTTTTTTTTTTTTAAATAAGCTATTTGTCTGCTAATTCAATAAACATGTTTATTAATAAAATTATCTTATCTCACATGTCATGAAGAAAAGCAAAATAAAAATTGTTATTCTATGTAATGTGGTTAGAATGATATAAAGATTTAAAGGAGAGCAGAACAGGAGTGAAATAAATGACCTGGACATTCAGGCACCAATGACCCTCAGATCCACAGTTGTTGTAGAACCAACTTCAGGTCAAGTTCAAGATTCATTTTAGGAGATACTAACTATACAAAATTAATTCTAAGCGGGTTTTTTTTCTCTTTCCAACAGCTGATTCACTTAGAAATTAAGCCTGCAATCAGAAACCAGATAATTCGAGAACTTCAAGTCCTTCATGAGTGTAACTCTCCATATATTGTTGGATTCTATGGTGCTTTTTACAGTGATGGAGAGATCAGTATCTGCATGGAACACATGGTAAAATAAAACCTGTATATAAAATGACCGATCTTACTTTTTGCTTTGTAGTCTACCACCACGGTTCTACCTATTAAGGTACATCTGGTGGCAGGTTCATCTAATCTATAGTAGTATAGCCTTTTTTTTTTTGAGCTTATCCTTTAGTCCCCTGTATCTTTTATAAGTTTTGATAGCCCTAATATGCAAGTTTTACAAAGGGCTTACTGGGGCGTGGAGTAGCCACAGCTGAGTCTACATGGTGCTGATACTCCACGCCCCAGTAGCCTTTTACAATCCGCATACCAAGCCAATTCCAGCGCACACTCGTCTTTGAAGCCATGTTCTGTGCATGTGCAGTAGCTCTGGTTTAGGAGCCAAGACTGTGCAGCAGATGGCCTGCTGGCAAAGCTGTGCGCTGAAGATGGCTTGATAGGCAGATCGCAAGAGGCTACTAGGGTGTGGAGTAGCCACACTGTGAAACCTCAGCTCCGACTACTCCACGCCTTTTTGGTAAATTTGCATATTAGGGCAATTAAAAATTCTAAGAGATGGGTGACTAAAGGATTATCCCTAAAAAGGGCCAATCTACTACAGGCAGTCCCCGGGTTACGTACAAGATAGGGTCTGTAGCTTTGTTAAGTTGAGTTTGTATGTAAGTCGGAACTGTATATTTTATAATTGTAGCCCCAGCCAGAATTTTTGTGGTCTCTGTGACAATTGAATTTTAAAAATGTTGGGTTGTCATAAGAACCAGGATTAACAATAAAGCTTCATTAGACACCTTTAATACCTGTAATAGCTGTTTATTGTAGCCTAGAGCTAAAGTACAGTAAATTGCTAATATCCAGTGGTCCGTTTGTAACTAGGGGTCGTCTGTAAGTCGAGTGTTCTTAAGTAGGGGACCGTCTGTATATATTCGAAGAACCTGCCACCGGATCTACCTTAATAGGTAAATTTGTGTTGGTAGGTTTGGTCTAAAAAAAAATTTTCTCCCTTAGCTTTGCCTTCAATCACATGATGCCTTAACACAGCATAATTTAGTCTAGTTTTGCTTGTCTTAAAGGGGTATTCTCTTCAGGGCATTCACATTCAGTTTCATTAATCTGCCATATATGAACATTTCTTCAATTAGATGTTATTAAAAATATCCTTAGAAACAAGAATGTGTCCTTGGATACGGCCACCTCAGCTGGAGTGATTGCACAAAGAAACAAAAGGTTTTTGTATATGTAATGTCCGGGATTCACTGCAGGTCTCACAGCCGTCCTGGGTTAATGAATGCTAAAGCCAGTTGGTCAGGTAGGGCTCAATAGCGCATGTCAGGCCACTGCTGCCAAAATGGTGGTCGTATCCAAGGAAGCTATCTCATTTCTGAGGGAGAACATGGCAACATTTATGAGAAATTATCTTCACACAGGAACATTTTTTTTTTTTTTAATGACCTCCAATTGAAGAAATGTTTACATATGGCAGATGAATTAACCCCTTCCCACACCTTGACGTGATTATATATCATAGGATGCGGGTCGTTCCCGCACCTTGACGTAGAATCATGTCATGAAGCTGAGCCCATGCGACTGTCGCGGGGCCCTGGCGGTATGTGGTAGCCGGGAATCCGCCGCAATAGCCAGGAGCACGATAGTCGCGATCCTGGCTCTTTAACCCTATAGACGCCGCAGGGGGCATAGAGGTGCCAATCGTTACCATGGCAACCTTGAGGTCAGAGAAGCACCCCAGGGCTGCCTATAGTAGCAGCCTGTTAGGATTGTGCACTGTGCACGATCTGACAGTGCAGCTGTTAGCCTATGCAGAATGCATAGGCTGACTGTAATATGCTGCAATACATTAGTATGATCACTTGTTCATGTCCCAACCTGGGACAAAATAAAACCGTAAAAAAAAGTTTAAAAATAAAAGAACAATAAAAGTCCCCTGAAGTCCCATCCCATGCAGTAATCAAATAAAACATTAAAAAAGTGAAAATCACAAAAAAAAACCACAAGATATTGGGTATCGCAACGTCCTTAGCAACCCTTACAATACAATAAAATTGTCACTGAACCTTACAGTGAACACCGTTTAAAAAAACACAAAAAACCTCACAAAAATTATTAAATTTTCACATCTGACCGCATAAAAAGCACATAAAAAGTAATCAAAAAGTTAAATTTACCCCAACATGATACCAAGAAAAAGTACAGCTTGTCCCGCAAAAAATAAGCTCTAAACCAGCTCTGTAAACAAAAAATATAAATGTTCTGCCCATTGTTACATGGCGATGCAAAAACAAGTGCATTTCTCACAAAATGAGTTCTATATTCTGCAAAACAAGTTAACCATAAAACAGCCTTATAAATGGGGTATCGCCGTAATCGCGATGACCCATAGAATAATAACACATTATTTTTATGGTACGGTGAACATCTGGGGGAAAAAAAAGCTAAAAACTATAAACAAGAATACATTTTTTTTTTTTTTTTTTAACTACCACCAAGAAAGCGTTAATAAAATCTGATTATTAGCTATTGAAACCCCTGTAAATGATGTACTTGAAAAGTGGATCTCATCCACAAAAAAAATAATCACCCATATGTGCAAATGACAAAAAATAAACATTTTATAACCTGTAAAATGTGACATTGCAGATCTGCTCTGAATGGCGCCTCCTTCCCTTCTATGCCCAGCCATGTGCCCATACAGCAGTACCCAACGCATATGGGGCATCCTCATACTCGGTAGAAATTGGATATCAAACTTTCAGGAGTTTTTGGTCATTTAATACTTTGTGACAGTTTAAAAACAACCTAACAACCTAAAAAAGAGAGGATGTATAAAAAGCCACGCCGATATAAAGCAAACATTTGGGAAATGTTCGTTATAAAGATACTTGGGTACTATGACTATCTGCCTGAAAAGCAGAAAATTTTGAACTTTGAAAATTAATAATTTTTAGAAATTTTTGCCAAATTTCCAATTTTTTTCATGACTAAACACAAAAGATATCATAAATTTTTCTATTACTTTGAAGTACAATGTGTGACGGTAAAAAAATCAAGAAATCCCCTGGATATGTTAAAGCGTCACAAAGTTATAACCTCCTATAAAGACACAGGGCAAATTTTAAAAATCAGGGCTGGTCCTAAAGGTCTAAAGTGGCTTGGACACAAAGGGGTTAAATGTGAATGGCCAGATGGTAATACCCCTTTAACTGATGGCTGGGAGGGACTATCCTCCCCACTTTTATCTGTATTAAACTGCTGACATCTGCACAGAATCTATTAAAATGCTAATATTTGCGCCGTATAGTTCTGTGGAGAGGGGCGGGGGTGAGGAGCGCTCACCCCCTCCTCCTCTCCCCTGCGCCCACGTGTGTGGCGGGCAGACATTCGTGTGAATTCGCCCTAAGCCTGTAGACATACAGGCTTCTGAATGGGAGAGGAAGCGCTACGCAGGGCGACAGGGGTACAGATGGGGTCATGGGTTGTTGTCAGCATTATCACCTCTTTTGTCTTTACACTTAAAGCAAAATACCCCTTCATTTTCTGGGGGTTTAGCCAAATGTAAATCATTCTTCTAAAATTTTAAAAAGGGGGGTGTATTTTATAAAGGAGGTCATAGTTTGGCATAAAGAATTACCGGTATATGAAAAATGAAGTAACTTTTGTATGGTTTCAAACCGGGGCCTAGACATTATAGTGGGGTACAGTGGGCAATAGTAAAGAACATCTGCGGACCAATGAGACCTTATTGTTAGCTTTTTTTCTAAGTCCATTATTAAAAACAAGGCCCCAATGTTTTAACATTGCCTCACAGTTTGCATTGCGCCACCTGTTTCCTTTGGAATAAAAAGTGAGATTTGAGCGTATGAAGTCTCAGGCATACAAAATAATTTGAAAAAATCGAGGTCATACAGCCCCTCAGTAGGCTGATAAACTAAGGTAATGAACTGACGGGGACGGACTGACAATGACAGATGGTGACACCAATAAACAACTTTTTTTTTTTTTTTTATGTAAATAACACTTGGGCTGCATGCACACCAACGCGTGCCCACACGGCTACGGCCGGGCAAGCACACGTTGGGTGCGCCGGAGAGGAGGAGAAGTGAGTGCTGCTTTCCCCACTCCTTTCCATAGAAAATAGTTGCGCACACCGTGCTTATGGCCAAAATATAGAGCAGGCTCTATCTTTTTTTTTTTTGTACGGCAAGCACACGTGTTGTGTTCAGCTTACTGAGCTCAGGTGCCATAGACAACTGTGGAGGACATATATGTGGCTGTAAATTTGCTGCCGTATATACGTCCCACATGTGAATGTAGCCTTACAGACACTAACGCACTAAACCACTGAAAAACTGTAACACTGACACCGATAATCTACCTAAAACTACCCTAAATAACACAACTGATTGACTGCACACTGACACTAAATCATGCAACGGATTCACAGTGATGCACTAACAACACCTGCACACCTCTCATCCAACAGAGCGATCAGAGAATGTCGCCACGCATGCAACCCCCGCCTGTGACTATGCTTCACCGTGATTGGTGGATTGGAACTTTCCCACCAGTCATAGTGATAGCCAGCGATGAACCACATCTATTTGTCCATCGCTGGTCATATGGGGTCTGGGCTCTCTGATCTCCAGTGCCCGGTCACAGTGACAGCAATTCTAGGCACAGGTATATTGCCCATTACACTGCTGTGACAGACTAATGCAATGGAACTCTGCTATTGGACCATTAGAGGTGACTGGGGAGTGTTGGCTGTGTGTTGACAGCAGATCTCCCTGTTCCCGGACCCTGTCTATACAGACAGTGATACCGGGAACCTGAGTTCCCTGCTCCGGTGAACAGGGAATGTTAGCTGTCTGTCCCAGCTGACCTCAGTACTGACGGGAGAGAGGACGTTCTAATACATCCTGGTGCGCTAATTAAGCACTCACCAGGACCATACTACAACGTTAACCAATAGACCTGACAGGATGTCAAAAGTGGGTGTTACCTAGGTATTAGAGACCACAAAATGATCTTTTATCCTTTTCATGAATGGGCTTCAAAAACTGTAGTTAGGAGGACCTCCGTAGCAAGTAAAATCTCCTAAAAATTAAAAGTACCATATTTCTCGGACCATAGATTTAGTCTACCAGAAAAGGAAAAATAAGGAGAATTATTCTCACCGTTAATTCGGTTTCCATT
This sequence comes from Engystomops pustulosus, assembly GCF_040894005.1. NCBI lineage: Eukaryota > Metazoa > Chordata > Amphibia > Anura > Leptodactylidae > Engystomops > Engystomops pustulosus. The sequence continues at coordinate 159,710,879 of NC_092411.1, read as the reverse complement.
AGTCCACCATGACGGCCCCAACAGGAGGATGACCCTTGACCTCTGTAGGGACAGGAAGCAGAGAGGTTAAATACCCCACCCCGGCATCCGTACACCAGTGGCTACCAAATAACTACACCGGCCTTGGATGCAACCCATTTATTTTATATTATTATTGCACATAGAACAAATAGGCAACTTAAAACTTTTCAAAATACAAGGTGGGAAATATATATGGGCCGTCATGGTGGACTAATGGAAACCGATTTAACAGTGAGAATAATTCTCCTTTTCCATAGCGTCCCCCATGACGGCCCCAACTGGAGATGTACCAGATAAACAATTAGGGGGGGACAACCGCTTGTAAGACCTTCCTTCCAAAGGACTGGTCTCTAGCACTCCAGGTAACTGCTCTACATATGTCCTCTAGTGAGGCACCATGTTTCTCCGCCCAGGAGGCTGCCACTCCTCTGGTTGAGTGGGCCCTAATAGTCCCTGGAATTTCCAAGTTGTTGGCATCGTAAGCTTTGATGACAGTTCTGATCCACCTGGCGATGGATGCTTTTGAAGCTTTCCTGCCTTTGTTTTTTCCTTTAAATTGTAGGAGAATGTTGTCGTCTTTCCTCCAGGACTTGGTAACTTCAAGATAATGTAGGAGGTATTTTCTGACGTCCAGTGTATGCCACTCCCATTCTTTGGCATGTTTTGGGTTCTGACAGAAGGAAGGTAGAATAATCTCTTGGTTACGATGAAAAGATGAGGCTACCTTGGGTGTGAAGGTTTTATCGAACATTAGCACGATCTTATCCTCACACAATTTAAGATAGGGTTCTTTTTTTTTTTTTTTTTTAATTAACTGTGAGTTTATTTATTTTCACAATTTTTTAACAAATTATACATACATTTGTCAGGTACAAAAAGTATAATAAGATCATCATTAACAAAATGGCAGCTATTTGCTCCTAATAGAGCTGAGTTAGGTGGTTGAATACAATCCTTATCATTACAAAGTAAAAACCAAAGAAAACCGTAAGTTGCATGTCATATCTTGATCCCTACCCTATATCCCTTATCTGGATTGGGTAGGCAGACAAATAGCCAAGTGTACTATGAAGTCACTAAAGACGTTAGACGGACATAGGAGGGAAGAAAAGGAGAAGGGGGGGAGGACTTCTGTTTGTCTCTGAGGTGGTGAGGGCTGACTTTCACGTGGCCGATCCCCAGTATGTGTCCCATGGTTCCCATACCTTGATGAAAAGATCTGATTGATTGTTGAGGGAAGCCGTCAGAGTTTCTATGCTGCGTACCTCCCTTATCCTAGCCATTAGTTGCGATCGAGAGGGGGGATTCAGCTTCTTCCATGATTGCGCAATCAAGCAACGTGCTGCCGTGGTAATGTGGAAGCTGAGCTTCCTAACAGGTTTAGCCATGGGTACTTCAGTTACATTCAGGAGATAGAATAATGGGTTTAAGGGAACCTTTAATGAAAGCACTGCTTGAAGTAACCTCATCATTTCCTCCCAAAACGGTCGGATGTGTGCACAGGACCAGAAAATATGTTTCAGAGTTCCCCCTGGCAACCCGCACCGCCAGCAAGTGTCTGGTGTATCTGGGAAGAGACGGTGTAGTGTAGCCGGCGTGTGATACCAATGGAATAGTAATTTATACTGGTTTTCTTTATGTGTTGTGCATGTTGACGTTTGCGCTGCATATTTGTTGCCAAGTATCTTGTGTGATTGGGGTTCCAATGATCTCCTCCCACTTAGCCATGTATGCATGTGAAACCTGCTTCTTTGGGTCTGGGTGCAGCAGGAGAGCATAGATACTAGAGATCAGTCCTGCTGTGTGTGTTGTCATTTTACAAATATATTCAAATTCTGTGGGTTTAGAGACCCTATCAGTTCTTCCCACTGTCTGTAACAGGTGCAGTATTTGGAGATAATGATAGTGAGATGACAGCGGTATGCCAAATTTTTCCCTAAGTGCATCAAAGGATAAGATCTTCAAAGTTGTGTGGTCTACTATATCCGCAAACCGGAACAATGATTTCTCATGCCATGGTTTGGCTTCTAGTCCCTTTAGCATTTTTGGCATAGCTGGGGTATGGAGGAACGACTGCATTGAAGAAGTTTCTGACATGAGCGGGAACTTTGTGCTACAGGTCCGCCAGATTTTTAAAGTAAATGCTATAGGTCCCAGTAACGGAGCAGGGGGTTGATGGGACCCGGGAGTCCACAAATACAAATTGGGATGGTATGGAGCAAGCCACAGTTTTTCTATCTCCATCCACTTTGAATAGGCCCAAAGGTTTGACCACGCTGGGATACGTCTAAGATGCGCTGCCCAGTAATATTTCACAAGGTCAGGCATAGATAATCCTCCTTTCGATTTGTGTGCTAACAGGACAGACTTCACAACCCGATGTCGCCTCTGGGCCCAGACAAAGCGGAGTAAAGAGGCCTGTAGGTTCTTAAGTACTCGGATAGGGATAGATACTGGCAGGGTCTCGAATAAGTACATCAGTTTAGGCAGGATGGTCATCTTAATGGCCGCTATCCTCCCAAACAGGGAAATCGGAAGACTAGTCCATTTAGATAATAGCGATCTAATCTCGTTGATCATGCTTGGGTAATTGTGCTCATATAATGTGGCATGTGAGGGGGTTAGGTTGACTCCTAAGTACTTTATAGATCTAGTCTTCCAAGAAAATTTATAGTTTGCTTTTAAGTGCCTCACTGTGTCATCAGGGATATTTACCGGTAACGCTTCTCTTTTAGACGCGTTGACTTTATAGCCCGACAGGGACCCAAACTGTTTCAGCCTAGCCAGAAGTTTGGGAAGTGTTGTTAGCGGTTGGGACAAAGTCAGGAGTACGTCATCCGCAAAAAGGGAGAGTTTAAATTCCTTACCACGGATTTGCTCTCCCTTTATGTTAGCGTCTTGTCGAATTATAGCCGCCAGGGGCTCAATGCACATGACAAAAAGGAGGGGGGAAAGCGGACAGCCCTGCCGAGTGCCGTTTTTTATCGGGAATTGGGGTGAAGCTGCGTGTGGGAGCTTAATCGTGGCCATCGGGTTGGAATATAGACCACAAATCGCGGTTAGGAACGGTCCGTTGATACCTGCATGTTTTAATACCTGTAGCATAAAGGACCAGTTCAGCCTGTCAAAGGCCTTTTCAGCATCCAAACTAAGGATGAGGGCCTGGCTATCCATCTTATTCAGTGCGTCAATAATGTCAATCGTCCTTCTCGTGTTTTCCCCCCCTTGGCGGGCAGGGATAAAGACGACTTGATCCTTGTGGATCAGCTGGGGGAGCCACTGAATTAACCTATTGGCTAAAATTTTTGTGTATATTTTTAAATCGGCATTTAATAATGCTATTGGTCTGTAGCTGGCACAGTCCGTAGAGTCTTTGCCCGCTTTAGGGACAAGGGTCAGATAGGAGTGCGTGAGGGTGGCTGGGGGTATCTTACCGTCTAAAAAAGCATTAAATAATTAGGCCATCAGTACGTTAGGCCATCAGGGCCTGGTGATTTTCCATTTGGGAGGTCCCCAACCACCACTTCCACCTCCTCCGAGGTTATTGGTTCATTAAGGCGTTCAGCAGCTTCCCTCGTTAGTCGGGGGAGAGAGCAGGAGTCTAGAAATTCCTTCAGAACCTCCTCCCTCTCTGTTTGTGATTTAGGGAGGGGGTCCGGAAGGGAATAGAGTTTAGAGAAGTAGTCATGGAATTGTTTGGCAACTGCCTCCGGATCATGGAGCAGTGTTCCCATATTATCCTTGACAGCATGTGGTGTCTGATGTAGTCTCCGCTCACTAAGCTGTCTCGCTAACAGTGTGTGAGATTTATTTCCTCTTTCATAATATCGCTGCCTGGAGAAGGTTAATAATTTTTCTACATGTTTTAGTTGAATTTCCCTTAGTAATTCTCTTAATTCAACCAGCTGACGCAGCCGGCTCGTGGTGGGATTGGCCGTCATACTCGCTTCCATTTCAACAATAGCTTTATGTAGCTCTTGTTCCTGTTTCCTTCTATCTTTTTTGGATCTCGCTCCCTGCTCGATGAAGTGGCCTCTTATTACCGCTTTATGCGCTTCCCATAATGTGGACACAGATGGTACCGTGTCAACATTAATGCGGAAATACTCCTGCAATGCTGTGGTGAACTCTCCTTGTGTATGGGTGGATTTCAGCAGGGCCTCATTTAGTCTCCAGTGACAAGTGCGGGTGTATTGATATCCATCTCTAAGGTGCACCAATACGGGGGCATGGTCCGACCATGAAATAACACCTATTTCTGCCTCCTGTAGCATGCGTAGGACCTGAATATCCCCGAAAATGTAGTCGATGCGGGTGTGTGTCCCATGTGGTGCAGAATAAAAGGTGTATGTCTTATCCTTAGGATTCCCAACCCGCCACAGGTCATACAAGCCAAATCTCCTGATCAAGCTGCGGAAAGCTGTGGCCATTCCTTTGAGACCTACCCAAGGGTGTTCCACTCACCGTCATCCTGTCCATGGATTCTGAAAATATGAGGTTAAAATCCCCCCCAAGGATCAGGGGTGCTGCAGGGGATTTAGCTACTTTATTCAGGACCTTACTAAGGAATCGAATCTGGGCCGAGTTTGGGACATAGACATTACACAAGTGTACAGGCATTCCATATAGCGTGGCTCTTAATATAATGTATCTGCCCATTGGGTCAGATTCTACTGATGACACCTTCATGGGGCAAGTGGCGGAGAGCAAAATTGCTACGCCAGCTTTTTTACTATCATGTGAGGCTACATACGCTGTTGGATATAACTGGCTGGCAAAAGCGAAGGTACCTCTGGAGTCGTAGTGCGTCTCCTGAATAAAGACCACATCTGCTCTACTCTGCTTAAGTTCCCTTAATGCTAGCCGTCTTTTTACTGGGGAGTTCAATCCCTTAACGTTGAGCGTGAGTATTTTAATTATCGTGTGGAGAGATGAGTATTGAGCTTCTGCGTGCCTTTAGGTCCCTTCTTGCACTACCGGTATGGGGCTAGGAAGACAGCACTGTGGACTAGGTGCTATCTAAATCCCTGCGTTTCTTTTAGAAAAAAGGTAGGGATTGAGAGGGGAGAGGGAAGACAAGGGGTAGTGGGGGAGGTAAGGTAACACAATACAAATACTATTCTACTATCTCAGTAGTATTACCCAAGTAAGAAGGTCCAATTCACCTCTCTCTGGGTGGGGTAAAGATCAACCAACTTTCCCTCCAAACTAGAGAGAGAGAACCGGTTGCCTTGAGCTCACCTTAGAAGGTATGAGCCCAATCAAGACCCCAGGATTGGGGCAATACGTGAACCAAACACTGTCCAAGAGCGATATTAACCAATCACAGAAAAAGAAATTATCTACTAACAAAAAACCATATAACTTCGATCCCTAGTGCCACGTAAGATCATGACCCAGCTCAGGCTTAAATCTAAACTGCAGCATAACATCTTTGGGGTAATAACAATGGAGGCAGGAATAAAAGGATATATCCCTCCATGAGAGGGTATTTTCAAGGCTGGGAGTCCCAGGAGAGACTTCTGGGTGGTTCCCGTCCCCTCTTCTTCTGGGGCGCAGGTCGAATAGGAGGCAAAGTGGGAGGAGGGTAATCCAGCTCCCAATCGTGTATGGGTGGAATCGGGATCTCCCAGGTATTGCAAAAGGATTCAAGGTCCCAGAGGGAGCGTAGCGTAGCTGATCTGCTGTCTTTGATAGCAGAGAGGGCAAATGGAAAGCCCCATCTATATTGGATACCATGTTGCTGAAGGATGTCCAGTAGGGGGCGCAGGTGTTTTCTCTTTTGTAGTGTCAGCCAGGACAAATCCTGATATAGCTGGACTTTGGCCCCTTTGTAATGGATATCCCCACTTTTCCTTGCTGCTATCATAATTCTCTCTTTCAGTTCAAAGTCTTGTAGGCGACATATAATGTCTCTGGGGTTCAAAACTGAGGACTTTGGGCGCAGTGCCCTATGAGCTCTGTCAAATTTTATCCGGACAGTGTTATCTTGTAGAATTGTTATGAACAGGGAGGTCAAGGTGGCTTTTACATCCTCCCGTCCCTCCACCTCTGGGATCCCCCGCACTCAAATGTTATTTCGTCTCCCTCTGTTGTCTAAGTCTTCTAAGTGCCTGGACATTTCTCTCAGAGCATCCGTTTGGGAGGCAACTACCATTTGAACTTGTGATAGAGTGCTTCTAGTTTCGTCTGCAGCTGACTCCAGAGTGTCAACTCTGCCCGCCATAGTGTGGAAGTCGTTGCACATTTCTGCTATCTCGGTCTTAAATGCATCTTTCACTTCTGTTATCAGTAGTTTGAAATCCTCCTTAGTGGGGAGATTCTGCAAAAAAGATTGGATGGGGACAAGCTCCTTTGGGGGATTCCCATTCATTTGTGTAGCCAAATTCGATTCTGGTGAAGATTCCCACACTGGGGAGGGTTCTTGGTATCTTGTAAATGTTGGGGTGGCCCCTATGTCATCATCTTGTATATCTTCAGAACCCCAACAGAGAGGTGTTGGCGTCTGCTCATGTTGGCAGGACTGCTGTCTTTGGGGCTTAGGGAGGTGAGGAGACGTAGGACCTGTCCAGGATGGGGGAGCTAGGTCAGCAGCAGGGGTGTAGGTGCTCTTTTGGGGTCCTCGTGGGTTCTCGGCACTTGCCGCGCTGTGTGGCTTTAAGGTCCCTGAGCAGGGGAGATTCCCCTTAGCGCTGCTGCTCTCTGTCTCCACATGCAGGGAGGGGGGACCACTCTTCCCCCGCTTCCTGCTGCTGGTCTGCCTGTGGCTGCACTGCCTGACCCTGTTCCCTGTGTGTTGTATTCCGGGGTGGTTTACTCCCCGAGGACTCACCCCTGGATGTCTTCAGCGGCTGTGCCGCTCTCTTTGCTGGTGCTGTGGGCGCCATGGCAGATATATTCTCCCCTCCGCGGCTCTGCAAGATGGCGCCTGCACGTGTGGAGCGGGAAGGACCGCCGCGGGTCTAAGTGGCTGCAGGTACCGGCTTATAGGGGAGATCACCTCCCGGTTCAGCTTCAGTCCGGTTGAGGGGTGAACTGGCTCCTTGCTGGAGCGTTTTCTCAGCTTCGGTGCCAGGGTGCTGGGCTGTAAAGGGGCGAATTCGGCACCAGGGATCTGGAGCTCAGCACTTAAGCGGCCATCTTGGTCGGTGGTTGGACACGCCCCCCAAGATAGGGTTCTTTAATCGACAAACTTTGGATCTCCCCCAAACGCCTAGCTGTTGTTATGGCTATGAGAAAAGTAAGTTTTAGCGTTAGTTCTCTAAGCTTAACCGTTTCTAGAGGTTCAAGCGGTATTCTTGTGAGGTAATCTAGTACTAATGAAAGATCCCAGTTTGGGATATTTTGTTTTATATGTGGTCTTAGCCTAGCAGTAGCTTTGACAAACCTTTGGATCCACCTGTTTTCTGCTAGTGGGGCGTCGAAAAAGGCGCTGAGGGCTGAAATCTGGACTTTTAAAGAACTCATCTTAAGGCCCTTGTCAAATCCTGCTTGCAGGAAGTCTAGCACCTGTGAAATATTAAGGGATAATTGGTTAGGAGGAGTCCTGCCACAAAAGGATACAAATCTTCCCCATATCCTGGCATAGATTTTGTGAGTAACTGGTTTGCGGCTTGCTTTGAGTGTGGAAATTACCTTATTTGATAGTCCTTTGGACATCAGCAACATCCTTTCAGGATCCATGCCGAGAGCTGGAGGGCCTGTGGATTTGGATGGTAAACTGGACCCTGGAACAGAAGATTGTTTAGAGGTTCCAGCATTACAGGTTCTTCCAATGCCATCTTCCCTAGCCACGGAAACCAGTTCCTCTTTGGCCACCAAGGAACAATGAGAATAACCTTTGCTTGGTCTTCTCTGATCTTCTGAACAACTCTCGGTATGGGAGGAAAGAAGTACATCAGAGGTCCATTCCAGGACTGACTGAAGGCATCCCTTTGGCAAAACACAGTATTTGGTTCTAGAGAGAAGAAATGAGGAACCTTTGTATTTTTGCTGGAGGCAAAGAGATCTATTACTGGTTGTCCCCATCTTTGTGTGAGACGTGTAAAGATGTTCTCGTTTAAACACCACTCGTTGACCTAACGACTGAGATAGTCCGCTATCAGATTCTTTTCTCCCTTTAGATGGGTGGCTGAGAGGGAGCGGATGTTGGTTTCTGCCCATGCAAATATCTTGTCTGAGAGACTGAGGAGATCGGAGTTCTGGTATATGTTTCTCCTTCAAGTTTAGAGTGCTGGCTCTTAAAGTCTCTAAAACAGCTCGAAGTTCGAGGAACGGGATCTGATTGACGATGGCCATAGACCCTGAATGGGAAGACCTGCTACGTCTGCTCCCCAACCTGACTGACTTGCATCCGTCCGGATATTTATCACTGGCCAGGGATGCCATTATACCCTCTTTCCAGGTTCGAAGTGTTTTTCCACCACTCCAGGGATTGCTTGACCACTTCCGAAATCTGAATCTTTTGATTCAGGTGTTGGGGATTTTTGTCTCAGGAGGCCAATATCCAACTTTGAAGATATCTGGTGTGACTTTGGCTCCACTGTACACTCTGTATGGAAGATGTCATAATTCCCAGGATCCTCATGGCTTCCCTTACTGTGCAATGATTTCTTTCCTGAAATATTATAATCTGTTGTACCAGTCTTGTTACTTTTTCTGGCGGTAAGAAGGACATCTGCTGGATCGAGTCCAATAATGTTCCTAGAAAGACAACTTTTGTACTTGGGGTTAGTCTGGACTTCTCCAAGTTTAGCATCCAACCCAACTGTCGTAGGATTGTCATTGTGACATCTCGGTGATGTATTAGCTCTTGTCTTGAACTGCCCACCACTAACAAGTTGTCCAGGTAGGGGATGACTAATATCCCTTTCCGCCTCAGCAAAGCTATCACTTCGACCATAATTTTTGTGAATGTCCTTGGAGCTGAAGAAATCCCAAAAGGCAGCGCCTTGTACTGATAGTGGACTTCCTCTCCCCAAGGCTGCGAATCTGAGGAATTTTTGAGATTTAAAATGTATTGGCACATGGTAGTACGCATCTTTTAGATCTATCGTACACATAAATGCTCCTGGTTGGATCAGGACGGCTGCCGAGCTCACTGTTTCCATCTTGAATTTTCGATATTGTACGTACCTGTTCAGATTCTTCAGATTGCAAATCATTCTGAAAGTGCCATTTGGTTTTTTATTAAGAAGAGGGGAGAGTAGGGTCCTTCTTTTAATTGTTTCTGAATTCGTTTTTGTATCTCCGACCATAGTAAGGCTGAGAGGTTCTCTGAGGGTTGCTCTGTCAGAACAAATTTTCTGGGAGGAAGAGAGGTTAGCTCTATGTGGTAACCTTCTTGAAGAATACTTAGTATCCAGGGATTTGATGTAATTTGAGCCCACTGTGAATGGAACTTCAATAGTCTTCCCCCCCCCACCCTGGCGTCATTGTTTTCTGTACACTGGTTCGGAGTTGCTGGCACTGAGTAGGAAGCCTCATCCTCTCCCTCCTTTAGGGTAGCTCCATCTGCCCTGTTTGCCTTTTCCTCTGAAGGGCTGTTTTCTATCCTTGGAGTCCCGAAAGGGCTGTTTCCTTGGGTTATTTCTGGATTCCGGAAACCCTTTCTTTCTGTCCGCCGCTTTTTCCAAAAGCGTGTCAATTACGGAACCGAATAGATATTCCCCTTCGAATGGAATACCACATAGCTTTGACTTCGATCTGAAATCACCAGTCCATTGGCGAAGCCAAAGTGATCTTCTGACTGAATTAGACAGTGCACCTTCTTTGGCGCTTACTCTTACTCCTTCCGCTGAGGCATCTGTGATGAAGGCTGTAGCTGCTCTTAATGTGGAAAACGTACTCAATAACATCTCTCTTGGAGTACCGTCTCTAACATGACCTTCCAATTCGAATATCCAGTGAAAGAGGGTATATTAGATTTTAAATTTAACATGGCACACTCCCATGTCTTTTTTAGAAGGCTGTCCGCCTTCCGATCCAGGGGATCCCTTAACTGGATTGCGTCTTCGAATGGAAGGTCCGTCTTTTTGGTCATTTTGGTGACCTGGATGTCAGCTTTAGGTGTAGAGTTCCAAATCTTGGTTTCCGCTTCGTCAAAAGAGAGACGGTTTTTAAACTCTCTAGATATGGAAATCCTGCTCTCGGGCTCTCTCCATTCTTCCAGTATTAATTCCTTGAGGGTGTTATTTATTGGAAACACTTGCCTCTTTTTAACTTTAAGAAGTCCGAATAACTCATCTTGAATAGATTTTGTCTCTACTATTTCTTCAATTTTGAGGGTATCCCTCATAGCCCTTAAAAGTGGTTCTAGATCTTCAGATGCTTGTAGATATCTAGACTCCATTTTACTTGCTGAATTTGAGGGCCCTGGCTCCATATCAACAGATTCCTTGGTCCCTTCTGAGTCTGATGCGGAGTCCAACATGGATTCTATAACCCTTTGTCTTTTATGTGGAGATTATTGAGGTATAAAAGCTGTTATGGATGATGCAACTGATGTTTTAACTTCGTCCCTGATAAAACTACGTATTTCATCCACGAATGAGGCTCTCTCTTCTCTGAGTAGGTTATCCAAACAGGTTTTACAGACTGGTTTTTTGTAGTCCGTAGGGAGTTTTTCTAAGCACATATTGCACTTTTTTGAAGCGGCTTTCTTTGTGCCTGACTTTGTCCTTAGCTCTCCCTTTATCCTTCTCCTTTTCCCTGGGATCCTACCAAGGAGAAGGAGAAGTAATTAGTCCTTAACCGGACACCTTATGTGATAATATGGGGATATGTGGGTGACCCACCACCCTATCCCTAAACAGGGTTCAAGGATATGAGATCCAGACTCGAAGCCTCCATGCCATGTATATAGACCTAGATCATATATGACACTTATGAGGCAAACATACAGCATGTAACCGACCTTTGATGGCTGGGAAATGCCTAGAATAGCGTCTGATCTCGGAGTCACTTGCAACTATTGGACCTCAGATCAACGTGAATACCTCTCTTTTTAAATCTCACCGCTCACATCCGGCCCCGTAATTTCCGGCGGAAGTCGTCACCAGAGTCGGACGGTGGCCGGCCCACGTGACTTCCGCGATGGACACGCTCCGGGTGTCCTTAGCTTCACGGAGCTGCGGGCAGAGCCGGAGGAAATGGCGTCTCTGTTTGTGGCAGAGGAAAGGACCGGAGTCCGATCCAGGCCGAGACTGCCTGGGGTAAGGGACAATTCCCTGCGCCACTTATGGTACCCCCTCACCGTCTTAACTACTGGGGCTGAGGAGAGACTTCTCTCTACTCCCTTCCCTGTGTAGGGACAGGAAGCCACTGGTGTACGGATGCCGGGGTGGGGTATTTAACCTCTCTGCTTCCTGTCCCTACAGAGGTCAAGGGTCATCCTCCAGTTGGGGCCGTCATGGGGGACGCTATGGAAATATTTTATACCAATTAAAATATCCCTGTCTGTTGCACAACATCATATATACATTTACACACACAGCCCTGCTACATCCATTCATTGATTCACACACAGTTCAGCTGTACACACACCAACTCAAATAGGAACACACTCAGCACTGCTACACACACACACACACAAACACACATACACACACACGAAACCCACCCACACCTCTCTTTTTTACTGTGTTGTAGTTCTCTGCCCCATCCCAGCAGCATGAGGCCCTTGAGTGATGTTTAAAGCATGTGAGCAATAACAAATAATTTTGTTACTATTTAAATGATGAATGTTGACTGCATTAATGGTGTTTACTGGGGGTTGATATGGATGTAATAGTGGGGGAGAATAAGAAAAGGGATAATGTATTTCTTAAAATGCCTTTTCGTCTGTCTTTACACTGGAAAACTATCATGTGCAATAGCACAAGGTTAATTGATCCAGGTTAATTTTTTCCTTCTCCTATGGGTTAATTTGCATCAGCCACATACATCCACAAACCTATCACGCACTTCCCAGCAGTCGGGCTCCATTCCTCATCAACATATTATAATGCAGTTTCCATGCCACTCAACATTCTGTCAACGTTCTGTCAATCGCAGCGTATCGAACTGCAAACCCCCACAATTTTTCAAATCTAGCAATGTTCCCCCACTACTTCAACACTGCACAATCATTCAGTAGTACCAACAGAAGGCATTCAACAGCTAGCTTTCCATGAGCTCTCAATTGTACATCCCAGCACACAGAGTAACATGTTTCTAGGCATGTGGACAGAAAATGCCTATCTAAAGGGTTTTGAACCCTGGATCAAAAATTTAAGTGTGCGGACGACCAAAGCATGTGAGCCATGTCTGTGGGGAAATCCCACATTTTGTGTGCAAGTAGAATACGGGGGTTTAGGTGACAGGTTTGCTTTAAGACTGACACTTTCAACACTATAATAGTGCACACTGAAAGTTGTTTGGATTTAAAATGGTTATGAAACATGAAAATGATTTGTACAGTGCTACAGAATATGAAGGTGCTTAATAAATAAATATTACCTAAATCTGATTTTCCCAATTACCTGGGATCCCAATGGTCATACCCTCAGTGACCTGACACTTGTCCTGTGTACCAGCCACAGTCTTTCTATGCAGATTCTATGCTAACACATGATTGAATTGATAATTCAGAAAGAAATGGTGTCTAGTAAGGAGGTGAAGAGGAACTGAGTGCAGTACACAGGAAAGATCCAGGAGTGTGACCTATAATTTCTATATACATTCTTTTTTTTGTTGTTGCTTTTATTGTAAATATTGCATGCATGTGGTTTCTTTTTGTTTTATCTGTTGTCTTTTTAATCCTTATTTCGTATGTCTACTGTAATAATAAGATGTGTGCTGACAGGATGGAGGTTCTTTGGACCAAGTTCTTAAAGAAGCCCGTCGTATACCAGAGGAAATTCTAGGAAAAGTCAGCATTGCAGTTCTTCGGGGCCTGGCTTACCTTCGAGAGAAACATCAAATCATGCACAGAGGTAATTTAAGTGCATAAAAGTTATAGTGCCATGTTCAGTTTTTCTGAAAGCCAGATTTTAAATTTTGTAATCATTTTCTTTGCATTTAGACGTGAAACCCTCTAACATACTAGTGAATTCCAGAGGCGAGATAAAACTGTGCGATTTTGGTGTTAGTGGGCAACTCATTGACTCTATGGCAAACTCCTTTGTAGGGACCAGATCCTATATGTCTGTATGTATGACATTCTTTCAAAATAAGAGCTTGTTTATGCATAAAGAACTATGTATTTATTACCAGGCTTTCTTTCCTGGTACCAGCATTTTTTTTTTCTAATTGTTTTATTTTTTTATTCTCTTCTAGCCAGAACGTTTGCAGGGCACGCATTATTCTGTACAGTCAGATATTTGGAGCATGGGCTTGTCTTTGGTAGAGCTTTCAATAGGAAGATACCCTATACCACCACCAGATGGTAAGGAGCTGGAAGCTATATTTGGACGACCTGTATTGGATGGAGCAGATGGAGAATCCCAGAGCATTTCCCCTCGTCCAAGGCCTCCTGGAAGACCAATCAGTGGTAAGATGGCTTATGCAAATTTCCTTTCTGAGTCTTCTCTTATTTCATTGTTTACAAATAAAATTATTTCACAATTTTTTTTTTTTTTTTGTGGTGTTTTATTTTCAATAGGTCATTGTATGGACAGTCGACCAGCTATGGCTATATTTGAACTGTTGGATTATATTGTAAATGAGGCAAGTGTTTTACGAATGTATGCCTATAATATACTTTATTGTTGCAAAAAACAACAACATAATAAGTCGCATCATAGACCAGGGTGGGGACTGGCATAAATTTTGTGCCAAATCGTGAATTCAGTCATATTGTGAAAACTGGTGTATGCAAATAATGAATTTGGGACAAGCAGGGTCTATTTTAAAAGAGATTTTGCACTGTCCTATGTTCATTTGGCGCAATGGAAAGTCACAAAACAGCATTTGTACCACAACTGTGCCAAAAAAAGGACAACCATAGAAAACCCAACGATAAATTATAGAAATCTAAAACGTATCTAAATAAAATGCCCGTCCAAAAGATCAATATATAATGCACCACAATCTACTTATAGAATTACTTATAGAATATTCAGCACTTATCAGAATTCATTGTTTACGAGAGGTGTACATAATATAATTCATAGGAAGTTTTGGTATGTAATAATGTAGGCCACTAATAATAATCTTTACCAGGGTAAGTACAAGACCCTAATTTGGCACCCATATGGTACCGATCACATTTCTCTGTAGTCTGCAGGAGCACCAGATGAAATGGTCCACTAGTAGCAGAAATCGTGACTTCTTGTGGGTCATGGGGCAGTGCAGGTATTACTGAATATTTAATGGATGTTCTTGGCACGTCCCTCAAACCACCGATATGGAAGGTTATAATGGAAAAGGTTAAATACATTAATGACTGCATAGCTCCACTCCATCCACTGGAAGACAAGACTCTGGATGTTCTAAGTTCTGCTGATGGTGGGTCACATGAGGGCTGTCATATTGAAGGAAATCTACCATTTGATTTTATGCATTATGAAGCAAACATACTTTGAGAATGCTGCAACTACACTGATGCAGAAACGTATCTTTTTTAATCCCTGAACTGAGTGGTTTTGCTGGGAAAAAAAAAAAATATCTATCTCTCTCTATCTCTCTATCTCTATCTCTCTCTATATCTCTCTATCTCTCTCTATTTATGATAAAGAGGCTCTGTTGTTCCTGTGGCTGCCCCTTAATCTGCACTACTTCAGCCTTGTCTGACCCAGCATAAGATGAGAATACGTCACTGTGTTGTCCCTGACAGGCAGGAGTAATCAGTTGCTGCACCATCCCTCAGCTGCTGCGTATGAGTGATCTAGCTAGAGTTGATTAGTCCTGTCTGGACAGTTCAGGAAGCGCCGTGTAATGTGTTTATGTAGGCAACCTGCATGCAAATCGGCTTTCCCGAGTTCCTGAATAGTTTTTTTGAAAAAAACCGCTTGGATCAAGGATTATACAAGATACAACATCAGCGTAGCTACAGCATTCTCAACGTATATATTTGGTTCACAATGCACAACAACAAATGGTAAATATTTATAAAAATATATTTTCCTGGCCACTAAAATGTGAAAAAGTTATTGGCCTCAGAAATTGTAAAATGGCAAATAATTTTTTGTACAAAAGATTTACATTTTTAAAAATCTATTAAAACCTATTAAACCCCTATATAAATGTGGTATCCCTGTGATCATATCAACCCAAAGAATGAAGCGAAGGTGTTAAAACGGAGCCTACAAGAAAACGCTGCAAACATGTTTTTTTTTTTTTTTTTTTTACAATTTCACTGCACTTGGAATTATTTTCAACTTTCCAGTACATTGCATTGAATATTAAATGGCTTGACTAAAACGTACAGTTTGCCCCACAGGTAACCAATTCTCACACATCTCTGTAAACATAAAAATAAAAGTTATCGCTTCTGGAATGAGGGGAGTAAACAACTGAAAAGTCAATACGACTCCCCCCCTTCCTCCCCAAGCAGTGCCCATTATCCCCCTCGGTAGTGCGCAATTCATCATTTAAAATCCCCCAATAAATTACAAACCTTTAAATTAGTTTTAAGACCCCCCCCCCCCCAAAGCAGTGTACATCACAGCCCAGTCCATCAGAGCTCAACTCGCCATATATTATTATTAGACCAGCCCTACGTAGTGTATCTGCCTTTGTAGGAAAGCAATAAATTAACTTACCTTGCTGGCAGTGGCTCCCACGACGCCTCGGACCTCCGTTATTCCTCTTCAGGCCGCTTCAGCTCCAGTGAGGAAGATTTTCCGGCACAGGCGCAGCAGAGGTCCCCTCTATGCGAGCCGTGGCTGCTCTGTCTCCACACTTCATTGTTCAGGCTGCGCAATGATGTCACTGCGCGACCTCTGCAGAGCAGCGTATAAAAACAGGAGCAGCAGCTGCGATCTCTCTCAATTAGATGCAGCTGCTGACTGCATTGCTGTGGCAACCATCTTGTTGCTTGCCGGCCTTGACCGGTCCCGCCCACTGGGAACCATCCTGGTGGGTTAAATGGCCAGTCCGTCCCTAGGGAGGGGGACACGTATCCTTAATATCAGATTGGTGGGTGTCCAACCCACAGACCCCCTTTGGACAGCTGTGCTTGGCAGCTGTTTATACAAAGAATCAAAGCAGACGCATCTGTTCTCTGTTTGGTGGCTCAACAGAGTCACTGCAGCTAGGATTACAGTTACTGTCAGGACAGTGCTGTCTGCTTCCTGTTACATGTCTGTGCTGTCTGGTTCCTGTTAGATTTCTTGGCTAACAATATGTGGTTGAACTGGGTGTAGGGCTCAAACCATTCTGATATTAAGGGCCCATTCTATGGATATATTATACATATATTTAGCCTTGAAAACCCTTTACATTGGGTTAAATCTATGACTGATATTTATATACAGGTAGTCCCCAAGTTATGTAAAAGGTTTGTTCTTAAGTTTAAATTTGTATGCAAGTCGGAACTGTATATTTTACAATTGTAGCCCGAGACAATTTTTTTTTTTTTTTTTGGTTTTGAACAATTGCTTGATTGTCATAAAAGCCAGGATCAACAGTAAAGCTTCATTGCAGACACTTTGGATTACTGTTAAAGCTGTTTATTGTAGCCCACAGTAAATTACCAATATCCAGAGGTCCGTTTGAAATTAGGGGTCGTATGTAAGTCGGATGTTCTTAACTCGGGGGCCGCCTGTATACCTAAATTAGTTGACATGTGTATACTTCATTTTTTTTATTTTTTCTTAAATAATATAGCCTCCTCCAAAGCTTCCTTCTGGAGTGTTTACAGCAGATTTTCAAGACTTTGTACATAAATGGTAAGAAAGTTATTTAGTATATTGTAAAATGTATGTATGCATGCATCTATGTGAGTTCTATAGTAGAGGTGATTACCTCTATCTCTGTCAACACACCATAGTGGTTGTGGGGTACTTTTTGTAATGGATGACAGCTGGGGTTCCAAAAAAAAAGTCCTCAGGTCTTTCCACATGATTAATTCAGTTACTACACTATAGTAAAGTGTTTTATACAGTCGATCAAGTGATTGATCCCCAGGTGGGACTACCATATATGCTAGTGTATAAGCAGAGTTTTTTTAGCACAAAAAATGTATGCAAAAACCTCACCTCGGCTTATACACGAGTCATTAAAAAAACTAAACGTGCATACTCTCCCTCCAGCAAGCCGATGCTCGGCGAAGCTCCTTTTCTGTCTTCTCTATGCTGTATTAGCCGGCAGAGACACGTCAATGCGATTGGCTGGCTGGCAGAACGTATCGACGCGTCTCTGCCAGCTGTTACAGCTAAGAGAAGAAAGAAGAAGAGCCGTGGGGACTGGAACATCGGGGAGCTGCGCTGGGCATCGGGTCCGCCCTAAGTTGAGTTTGTATGTTTGTTTATTATGTGCTTGGCAAACTGCGGGCTGGCTGTATACATAAGGGGGCGGGAGGCCGGGCTCTGGCTGGCTGTATACATAAGGGGGCGGGAGGGCGGGCTGGCTGGCTGGCTGTATACATAAGGGGGCGGGCTGGCTGGCTGGCTGTATACATAAGGGGGCGGGAGGGCGGGCTGGCTGGCTGTATACATAAGGGGGCGGGAGGGCGGGCTGGCTGTATACATAAGGGGGCGGGCGGGAGGGCGGGCTGGCTGGCTGTATACATAAGGGGGCGGGCGGGAGGGCGGGCTGGCTGTATACATAAGGGGGCGGGCGGGAGGGCGGGCTGGCTGGCTGTATACATAAGGGGGCGGGAGGGCGGGCTGGCTGGCTGTATACATAAGGGGGCGGGAGGGCGGGCTGGCTGTATACATAAGGGGGCGGGAGGGCGGGCTGGCTGGCTGTATACATAAGGGGGCGGGAGGGCTGGCTGGCTGTATACATAAGGGGGCTGTGACCAATGCATTTCACACCCACGGCTTATACTCGAGTCAATAGGTTTTCTCAGTTTTGGGGGGTAAAATTGGGGTTCTCAGCTTGTACTGGGGTTGGCTTTGACTCGAGTATATACGGTAAATAAAACTAATTTAATGTAGAAATTGTTTTAAAATCACAATTAAGTATTGGTGAAATATCTAATGTTTTTTAGGGGGTTTATTTGGCAGCCAAATGGTCCTTTTTCTATCCAATTTATAGTATCCTATGACCTGTATAATAATATACCTCTCATCATGCAGCACCCTATACAAGTTTCTTCTGCAGATAGTTTTTGCCCCCACAGCATTTGGATTGGATTTGTATTAAATCCCATACACTGTCCTGCTAATATAAATATCTGCATATATCTTGCCTGATTACGACCCATCTGTCCATTGCTAAAAGGTTATTATTCCACAAGCACTTTCTCAAAGTAAGCTGGTTTCACATTTTTAAATTTTTATACTTTATACCATAAACAGGACTGGGTTATAAATCGAGAGAGGCCTTGTTTTAATCCTAAATAATGTTCTTGATCTTTATCCATACCTATTAACATATGGTCTTTTTTCAGTCTTATAAAGAATCCAGCTGAACGAGCAGATCTGAAGATGCTGATGGTGAGCGATTTATATTTTTTCTGCCTTTTATTTAAAAAAATTGCATTGGAACCATTCATATTATAGCACAACACTTATTTATCTGATCAAGAATAAGAATTTTTCAGGCTACAGAAAGCATAGAGGAAAGAACATGTGGAAGCACTAAAGCAAAAGACATCTGTTCCAGTTGTTTTCTGTGGTTAGCTGGTCTCTGTAGTTCTTTGCTTGAGTAGGATAT
Organism: Engystomops pustulosus; assembly: GCF_040894005.1. Taxonomy (NCBI): domain Eukaryota; kingdom Metazoa; phylum Chordata; class Amphibia; order Anura; family Leptodactylidae; genus Engystomops; species Engystomops pustulosus. Next base: position 159,692,054 of record NC_092411.1, on the reverse strand, counting down.
ACTCTCTGTCCCCAGGTAGGATCTCCAGGTTTCAATAGGCTTTACCCTTCCTACTTCCAGTAATGTCAAACACAAGGGCTTTATAAGGGCTTTACCTTGCTGTCTGCCTGCCTTCTTTGATAAAAGATCACCGGCTTTCCCTGAATTCTGTCTGGTGTCCATTTTAAGTGCAAGCTGGAATTCTCCCCATTTTGGATATACAACCGTATATTGGGGCTAAAACGGTGGTTATCAAATCACCCTATGTCTTTTTGTGGGCTCATTTCAACTGCCATGTTTTCCATGGTGCCGGGTGCAAGATGACTGCCTGGGTGCAAATTATTGAGCAGACCCTATTCTTGCCCTAGTTTGCTGTTTGCCTATACAGGCTGGAATAAGGCTCACAGCCTTATTTTATTTTACAAATTAAGCATAATTTCTTAGAAAAGCATATTTTAAAACTTTATCAAATGGCAGTTATGCTTAAAAAGTTTTTCTCCTGCAGCTGAAAAGGAGTACTGTGATTCCTTCCTGACTTGCTCTGACTAAAAATTCCCTGTTACACACAAGCACAGCACACTCAGCTACACTACATCCGTACACTTACACTGACCTCTGCTACTTCGATGCATTTGCCCCCTGGCCCCATCCCCTGACAGCATGAGAGGGTTTAATGGAAATCTACCATCAAGATTAAGCAGGATCATAAGGCTCCACTTACTAAAAAGAGCTGTCTCCTGAATGACTCCCTATTAATTGTGTAATAGGGAGCCTCAGTCCAGACAGTCTCCTCTCTGCACACCACTTTTAATCTGATTTTATTGTCTTAAAGGGGCATGGTTACCCAATTACAAGCAGGGTTAAATGGCCATTTGCTCTTTGCATGAAACTAACTCCCCTTGTTCAAATGAAAGAGCTGGCTATTAGAGCCAGTTCGTTTCCGAATAACACATCACTGCACTCTAGGTCCTGCGTAAAATTTTCTGTCGGGACAAGCAAGGAGAGCAGTGCAGAGGCAATGCTCTTTAAGACATCTGGTCAAATGCTATGTCAGCACTTCACCCAAAATCCTACACAAACGTGTAAGTGTAATATAGTGCATCCATGTTTTCTGTCCCTAAAAAGCCGGACACTTTTCATGGACATAGGAGACAATGCCCTTAGGACACCAAAGGCCATATTCTTCTATGTCCATTAAAAATACCTGGCTGCGCTTCAAATCCAGGCAGTAATATGACCCGCTATATAAGCACCATGCAGCTCCCTGCACAAAAGAAGTCAATGTGGTTGTGAACTGACCACTATCTGAGGAGGACTTCCTGTTAGTATTGTTCATTCTAAAAGAAAATCTACATTTGGGCAAATATGAGTCATTTGCATCTGTTTATAAACCAGTGGTTTAGAATAATAAGATCAATACTGATCATGCATTTGTTATTTAAAAGAGAAAGTAATCGCAATTAATGAAACAAAAGTTGTATAAGAAAATGTATTCTTTCCATACTGTCAAAAATGGTACTAAACCTTTCTTTGCAAAAAATTAGAGCTTGTTGCATTTATGCTCAGTTTAGCATCCAGCTATTATGTCCATTCTTAATGGAAGAGCATAACTGAAACTAAATACGGAAGGCCAAGAGTCTCTCTATTACTCCTGTAATTTGTATGTACAGAAATCCTTCTATTATATTTGTATTTCTGAAAAAATAGAGGGGAACTTGCATTTCAAAATTCCGTATAAACTGTTGTATTGTGATAATTGATTAATTTCACATTTTTGGTGTAAACTTATGTCCTGTTCTTTTCTTTCCATAGACCCATACATTCATTAAGCGTGCTGAAATCCAAGAAGTTGATTTTGCTGGCTGGCTGTGTAAAACTTTGGGTCTGCGTCAGCCAAGCACTCCAACTCGCACCACAATTTAAACCGTTGTGTTTTTTGTTTTCACTTTTTCACTTTGCTCGCACCCAAACCCCTCTCCATAGATTAATTTGTTTTTTCTTTAGGAAAATTTTAAGAGAAGGCCATTATGATGGGGTATGTGGAGCATGGGACATCTTTTTGAACACATTGTTCTGCTTTTTATCAACCCAGCTCTGTATGCTTATGTGCGTTTCTTTTTCCACGTCATTCTGCCAATCTCTTCCGCTTCTAACTCTTTGCTCGTGAACAACTATTTCTGAGCACCAGGAGCGATTTATTCCCCTGTCAGTGATCAGATCACCTAGGTCCATGTGTTGACCTGCTCAGTGTATTGCTCAGCCAACAAACTAACAGCATTTGTTTGACCGAATGCACAATGGTAGGTTATCATGGATTTATTAACAGTATAACTATAATGTTTCATATGCAAAATACATTATAGTGTCCAGATCCCCTTAAACCAAGTACATATTGCCATGATCCACTGTCAAAATAACAAATAAATTTAAGAATTATATTGATTGTTTATTGATGAATATAACTGTAAGCTACACTATTACTGTTTCTAAATGTATAAATAATATCGGCTATCTCCACCATTCGTTCGCCATCTGAAGGAATATCTACCTGTCATCCACAACATTAAACCCCCCCTACTGCTCTTGTGTTGGTACATTAACATGCAAGGCATGAACTCCCCAAAACTCCTAGAAGTGTCTTTTTGCATCAGGCACAAAAGCATTAGCAGTAGTGGGGCCTTATTCTTGTAAAGTCAATGGATGAATCTGACTTGTTATATAAATAAATATCACAGATTTCTAAGTTTACTGCGATCTAGGACCTTAAAATTTGTCCTTTCCACCAAATCATTGCAGTTTAGCAGGGTTCATTATCCTGATGGAAGATGCAACTGCATTTACGTTTTCATGTCTTGTGTGCTTTGTCTATTACAAAGTTTAGATTAATATGAAAATTACAACCACATGCATGCCAGAACCCATGGCTTTCAAGCTGGATTTTCTTATTCCCAAATGTTAATCTTATGCACACAAGATTGGCTGACTACATAATGTTAAGGATGTTAATTGTATCTCGCTATCTCCTTCCGAATTTTAAACACAGAAGGCTGCACACATGAAAGAAATCTATGCACTGATCCAGTGAAAATATTGGTAATTGTATGTCAGCCAGGGCAAGGCAAAATGACCTGCTCATCGTATAGAATCGTATCATAATTGAAAAGCAGTCTAGATATTTGAGTCTGATAAGCAGATTCATTAAGTCTCTAAAGATAAAAAACTGTAACATATTTAGCAAAATGTCTAATGCTGAATGATAAATCTGTCATACTTTAATGCCATTGGCACACTTGACAGAACATCTGCGGAATTTGCCCCAACTGTAATTTCACAACCATTCAGCATCAGAAATCAGCCAAAATTGTCTGCTTCTTTAAAAAAATGTTAAATAATCTTCTTTATATGCACATTTTGCATTTATTGTGGAACCCTTTTTTTTCCAAGAAATGACTTATTTCTACTAAGACACTCTGTTTTTGTTGTACTGCTTGTGAAAGTAATGAAAGAGAGGGCACTGCTACCAACACAAACTACAATTGATAACTGATTTTTTCCATGGTTCTAATCGGGGGTAAACTTGCAGTGAGAGCCTTGGTTATATTGTATGCCTTCTAGACTTCCTCAGCAAAACCTAGAATAAGCAAGAAGAATATAGAAGCAGTGTAAGTGGCACTCTCTAATATGGCCAAATTCTGTTTCTTTATTCACGCAATGGGGTACAGCAAACATCTACGCTTGTGACTCTGCCGGTGTCCTGTACCTGAACCCCATCTGTGAATAAAGCAAAAGAGTTTGGTAATAATAATATTGGTTAGAGCTGTGTCTTTTTCTCCATACTGGCCTGCCGGTCATAACTACGGTTCATCTGCAGGCACCTAATGAACTTGGTAGAATAATTTAGAAATTGTGGTGGTTCATATTCAGTGAACCGCAATCCAGAAAACAAAAACGATGCTACAACCTTCCTTAATTACAGTGGACACTTAGTTCCAGTGTGGTATATTTCCTCCACAGCGGCACACTAGGAGTGGTCCCCCCGGGACAGGAAAAAACCAGCAGGAACCGTTTTAAAAGCCCTTAACCTTCACCTGTTTTGTTTCTTGTCCCTCAGGGTGCTGGTAGCCTTGGACGGTACCTGTTCCATTAGCGGCAGCCTGGATATGCCCTGGAGACCTGCCAGGAGGGCTCCATGGAGGCTGGACGTTTCGGGTAGCTGGGCTGCCTTCTCTGGTCCCGGGCAAAAGTCCATGAGGGGCATCAGCGGACGATTCCCCGCTTCTTAGATATTTTATGAAAGCAGGGTCTGGCACGTTGTGTACACGGGGATTCCCGGTGGGGTATCCCCTTATCTTCCTCTTAAAGCAGAGGAAAAGCAAGTTAGTGTACTGGTGGCTTATGGTGGATGTCTAGAGGGGCAAGGCGGCAGTATGTTTTTGTTTGGCGCCAATTTGAAATCAAAGGTGTTTGATGGCAGTCTAAACCACAGTTATACTACACTACCATATACAACATGTCTACCCCCTATAGATGCTCTTGTGGATCTTCAGAGATCATATACCTTGCTGTGGCCCCTGGTGCAGGTAGTCCCGCTTACAGGACTTATCCCTTTTTAATTCTTGCGTTTGTTTTTTACTCTCCTCATTCTAAAAGCGATAAGCTTTTTTATTTTTCTGTTTACAGAGATCTATATGGACTTGTTATCCTTTATTGTTTAGTGTCCCAAACCCACCTGCCTGCTGCCTGTGTAATACACATAGAGCAGCTCCTGCCTCTTGCCCTCCTCCTGCACTTATCTGTACTGGGCGCTGATGCTGTATACTCTGGCAGTTCTGTCTCACTCCTTGTGTTCCGCAGGGAGGAGGGGTGGGCACTCACCTGCTACTGTGTCTCTAAGGCAGCACTGGTGAACATAGAGCAGGTCAGATGCAGCCTTCAGTGAGAGAGATCACTGGAGCTCTCGGCGATCGGCAGCTTTTCCTGCCTGGCCAGTTTATATAGAGACAGCAGTGGAGATGATGCATGTGCCCTCTCTGGCATGCTTGCCATAGGTTCGCCACCACTGATCTAAGGGCTTTACTATAAAGGATCTCTTTCAGCATCCTGGGCAGAATCTGGTCAGGAATGTGCCTTTACCGGAACGAGTAACAACAAACTTAGTCATAGCAGTGGCGTAACTAGAAGCTGATGGGGCCTAGTGCAAAGTCTGTACCAGGCCCTTGACTAATCTATGGTTTATAGTAATCAAAAAAGAAAAAGAGCACTCACATTCCCTGGCTGGTCTGGATATTGAAGTCCACAATAAAGGTGCTTCCACGGTGTCTGGCAGGTAGAGGCAATCTAAGAGTATGTAAGGAAGACCGGAGCACTTGAATAAAATCCAACGAAATTTTATTGCAAATCCATTCTAAAATTTAGCACAAGTTCTGTGCATTTATCGGTACATGTGCAGACAGACCTACGCGTTTCAATTCAACTACGAGCCTTAATCATGGTATGACACACATATGTTAAAACCAAACTTTATGCACCTTTACACACCTGAATAGTTAACAGTTTTACACATCATATCCGGTTTCGTATGGGAGACCGCATCTTATCCTCTTACACAATAGTATATATAATCGTATGCGGAAAAATAGTAAGAATTTAGATGTTTAACCCCTTAAGGACGCAGCCATTTTGTAGCTTAAGGCTCAGCCCGATTTTTTGGATTCTGACTTGCGTCTCTTTATACGGTTATAACTTTTGAACACTGTTACTTATCAAAGCGATTCTGAGATTGTTTTTTCCCCACATGTTGCACTTCATTTTAGTGGTAAATTTTGGCATTTAAGTTTTGCATTTATTTACAAAAAAAAAGAAAATATGATAAATTTTTTGAAAAATTTGCCATTTTCGAAATTCAAAATCATTGCGTTTTCAGGCAGATCGATTTACCACCTAAATAAGTTGCTGAATAACATTTCCCATTTGTCTACTTTACATTTTCATAATTTCTGAAATGTCTGGATAATTTATTTTGATGTTACGCGGCTTACAAATAGAATATCGCTTTTCCGGATTTTCAGAATTGACTATTTTGGGGATAAATACAGTTTGGAATGAAATTTTACATATTTAGCATCAAAACCCCCTATATAACCAACCCATTTTCAAATCTGCACCCCTCAAGCTATCAGAAACAGCTTTTACGAAGATTGTTAACCCCTTGAGATCTTCATAGTAATTGAATCAAAACGGAGGTGAAATTTAGAATGGTCATATTGTTCCCTTATACGTTCATTTAGCCCTAAAATTTACACATTTCCAAAAGATAAAAAGAGAAAACCCACCATACAATTTGTTCTGCAATTTCTCCTGAGTACAAAGACCCCCCACATGTGGCTGTGACTTGTGTTATGGGGGCACAGCGAGGTGCAGAAGGGAAGGAGGGCGCTGCAGCTGCCAGGATTTTAGTTTCCTCATTGGCCCCTTTTGAAGGCTATAAAATTTTTGCTTTTTCGTTATTGGGGCCATGTGATGCCATTTTTTTTGCGGGATGAGATGCTTTTTCCAATGTTACCATTTTGGGGTTTGTATCACCTATTGTTGAAAATTTAGGAACGTTTTTTGAGGGCAGGAGTAGAAAAGCATCAATTCTGTACTGGATTTTTTACTTCTTTTTTTTTGGGTGTTCACCGTATAGACTAATAATCATGTTATCTTTATTCTATGGGTTGATACGATTACGGGGATACCAAACATGAATATATTTTCTTACGTTTTACTAAATTTGTCAAACAAAACCCTAATGTGGGGAAAAATCTATCATTTATGTATTGCCGTCTTCCAAGTGGCATAACTTTGTTACTTTTTTGGCTACGGAGCTGGTTGATGGCTTGTTTTTTGCGGGACATGTTGTACATTGCACCAGTATCATGTCGCAGTACATATGGTTTTTTGATCACATTTTATAGCATTTTTTGTGGGATTGAAAAGGTAAAAATCATAATTTTTGGAGGGTTTATAACAGGTTTTTTTTACGGCGTTTATCGTGCGGGTTCAATAATGATTTACTTTTATTCTACGGGTTGTTACGGACGCGGTGATACTATATATGTGGGGTTTGTGTTATGATTTAGACTTTTTTTTGAGTTATATGTCTCTTTATATGTTTTGGGGGTTTGGGGCATTTTTAGTGATTTATGACTTTATTTTTTTATTGAATAACTTTTTTTTTTTACTTTTTCACTTTTATACCATGGGACATGAAGAAGCAATCATCTGATTGCTTCTTCATGATAATATTCTGCAATACTCATGTATTGCAGAGTATTATCAGTGTCAGCCTATACACTTGCATAGGCTGGCACTGTGCCAGTAAGATGACGTCACAGACGCCATCTTACTGGCAATTCTTGCAGGTAACTCTGGGGTCCAGATCGGACCCCAGAGTTACTATAGCAACGATCGGCGCACCCCGAAAACGGTTCGGGGGGGCCGATCGTGGGGGAAAGATCCCCCAGATACATGTTAGATGCCGCGGTCGCGCTGACCGCGGCATTTAACGGGTTAAGCACCCGCGATCGGAGACAACTCCGATCGCGGGTGTTACACTGGGGTGCCGGCTATCAGTCACAGCCGGCACCCCGTCTTTCCCGATGCCGGTTCGGCTCAGATCTTGAGCTGAACCGGCATCAGCTCAGCGTCCGATATATCGGACGCTGAGCGCTAAGTCACTGCGCTCAGCGTCCGATATATCGGACGCTGAGCGTTAAGAGGTTAAAGAAACGCTTAATAGATATAAGCCAGATCATTTCTTAAATTCATACCATTAGGATATCTAGAATTCAGAGCAAGGATCCAAAACGCCTCTCTCCTAAGGAGGAGCTTTCTCCGATCTCCTCCTCTATTTGGCTGTTTAACCTTTTCAATGCCAAAGAACTGAAAATCGGAAATGTTTTTACTGTGTCTTTCTATAAAATGTTTAGCGATCGGGGGGTCCGCTGCTCCGATCGCAGCCCCGGGACTGCCGGTGCCCGAGGCATCCGGAAGCCGGGTCCCTGCCTCCTGGCAGGACCCGGCTGTAAGACACTGGGCATGCGCACATTTCCCTGTACACAAGTAATAAAGTATAAAAAACACTAAATCACAAAAAAACCCCACTTATTTGGTATCGCCGCGTCCGTAACAATCTGTACAATAAATCCTAATCATAATTGGACCCTCTAGGTCAGTGATGGCAAACCTTTGAGACATCGAGTGCCCAAACTACAACCAAACCCAACATATTTTTTCGCAAAGTGCCAATGTGACAATTTAAGCAGTAACTTATTACTCCCTGCTCTTTCACAGGTTTAAATTGTATAGGCATCTGAGGACATCAATACAGTAGAAAGAAGGAGAACAAGTTTTGGTTATGATTGTAGCTTCCTTCTAGGGTCCAGGGCTGTCTGGGACTGCAAGAGGCCTTGAGTCCTGTCTGGCGAACTCTGACCTGGGGTGATGGCAAGGGTGCCCATATAGAGGGCTCCGAGTGCCACCTCTGGCACCCGTGCCATAGGTTCGCCACCACTGCTCTAGGTGAATGTGGTAAAAAAAAAACCAAAAACTTGCCAAAAATTAAAACTTTTTATCAAATTGCTTTACAAAAAATGTTCTAAAAAGTGATCCGAAAAAGTTATAAGCGCCAAAATGATATCACTGAAAAGAACAACTTGTCACGCAAAAAATAAGCTCACAACCAGCTCCGTCAACCAAAAAATACTATAGTTATGCCGCTATAAAAATGGCAATACTAAAACAAATGTAATTTTTTCTATTCTAGTTTTCCTTCAATAAAATTGGACAAATATAAATAAAACTATATCAATGAGGTATCACCGTAATCGTAGTGATCCGTAGAATAAAGATAATATATTGTTATGCTACAGCGAACACCCCCCCCCCAAAAAAATATGCTAAAAATCCAAAACAAAAATTGATGATTTTATTTTCCTCCACACGAAAAAAGTTAATAAAATTGCTTCGATAAGCTAAACACCCTCTAAAATAAAGGTTTTTTTTTTACAGTGCATCTCGTCTCGCAAAAAATAATCCCTTATTTGACTAAATTGCTTAAAAAATAAAGATTGTATAGCCCATTCCCAACGCGCGTTGTTATAGAACGGTGCGGCGGGTAGTGACTTGCCAACACTGTTCAGACACAGTGATCGGGGCAAGATGGCGGCTGTTCCTGACAGCCATCCATCCTGCCCCATGGACCAGAAGGGTTCCGTCCCCCCCACATCCCCAGTTCATGATCGCTGCTATTGGCTCATCAATTCAGACCAGCCAATAGAAGCGAATTTACTTATGACGTCAGTAATACTGGTCACTATGTCTGTAGACACGGTGATCGGGGCAGGGTGGCGGCTGTTCCTGACAGCCACCAATTGTGCCTTGTGGTTCAGAGGGGTTTTGTTGCCCCCCCTCTGTCCATGTTTGCCGCTATTGGCTGGTCGATTTGGTCCAGCCAAAAGCAGCAATATTCGTCACAATGGGCATCGCTAGGGTGAATAAGAGCAACACTTGGCGATAATTTCCCTACGGAAAACGAAGATATGGTACAAAAGCGCTGGCCGTGTACATTGTACAGATTATGCTGTACAACTCTTACGAGCTGTTCCAATGTGCAGGTCCTGCCGTATCATTTCTCCATTTTCAAGAGGAAGGTATTAGGAAACTAATATTGGGACAAGAAGGACGGGGCCCCAGTACCTCTGGTTTAGATGTTCCAGGACAGCATTTTCCCGGTGAATTCTGCTGCTTCTAAAGGTAGGACTCAATAAAGAGACTGTTCCAAAAGAGGAGTTAGGATGGACACTACATACTACTAAGAGACCTGCGACACCTCCAGAGTGACAAAAGTTTAGTTGGTCCCCTGGTATATTCTACCTCCTTATACGCAACACATTCACAATTCACGCCCAACCTGTTGTGAATTCATTTAGGTAAAATTAATAATTGTAACAACTGTTAGGTTACGTTGCTCCCTATACCCCTCCATTATTTCATAAGGGGCGCCACATAACGGGCACTGAACTTTCCAGAAATAATTGCAATTTCCATCTTGGACTCCATTGCACATCATATTTGGAAACCACCTATATGTTCAAAATGCTCATTTCACGACGTGTATTACCCTACACCACATATTACACCTTGCTAAATTCCCCAAGGGGTGTACATTCAACAATTAGGGTCACTTTTCGGGTTTTCTTCTGTTTTTGTACCACTACGGCTCTCCAAATGTATCCTGACACGTGAAGGATTTCTGTCAAATTTGGCCACTAAAAGACAAACATCCCTCTTTTCCTCTACTGTGCGCCCATAAAGCATTTTATATGCACATGTGGGGTACTTCTACACTCAGGAGACATAGTTTTACACCTTTTTTGGGGTTATTTAATATATGATCCCTTGTAGCTTACAAAAATTAGGGGTAAAGTGACATTTATAGGAAAATGTTCACCTTTTTAATGTTTAGTGCCTAATTGGATTAACCTGTAGGGGCAAATACATATATTACACATTGCAAAATTCTCTAAGGGGTGTGCATTCAAAGATTAGGGTCACTTTTCGGATTCTTATCTGTTTTATACCACTAGGGTTCTCCAAATGCATGTCAAACATTTCTGTCAAATTTGGCTTCTTAAAGGCAAACATCCCCCTTCCCTTTTACTGTGCGCCCATACAACATTTTATATACACATGTGGGGTACTTCTACACTCGAGAGAAATAGGTTTACACATTTTGGGGGGTTATTACATATTTTTATCCCTTGTGGCTATAAAAAATTAGGGGTACAATGACCTTTATAAGAAAATTTTCACCTTTTTCCTATTTAAGTCCTAATGAAATCAAACAACTTTACGGACAAATACACATATTACACCTTGCTAAATTCTCTAAGGGGTGTGCTTTCCAAAATGGTGATACTTGTTGGGGTTCCCCTCTGTTTTGGTACCGCTACGGCTCTCTAAATGCATCCTGACACATGTAAAGGATGTCTGTCAAATTTGGCTTCTAAAAGGACAACGCCCCTCTTTCCCTTCTGAGCTTCACTGCGTACCCATACAACATTTTATTTGCATGTGTGGGGCAATTTTATACTCGGGAGAAATGCTAGTACACATTTTTTGGGGTTGTTTTATCTTTAATGCCTTATGGGATACAAAAAATAGCCGTAAAAGTGACTTTTTTGGGAAAATGTTCATATTTTTCCTTTTAGGGACCTAATTGAAGCAAACACCTGTAGGGGAAAATACATATATTACACCTTGCTAAATTCTCCAAAGGGTGCACTTTCCAAAATGGTGACACTTGTTGGGGTTCCCCTCTGTTTTGGTACCACTAGGGCTCTCCAAATGCATCCTGACACATGTAAAGGATGATTGTCAAATCTGGCCTCTAAAAGGCCAAAGCCCCTCTTTCCCTTCTGAGCCCTACTGTGTACCCATACAACACTTTATATGAAAAAGTGGTGCAGTTCTGTGCTTAGGAGAAATAGTTTTACACATTTATGGGGGTTGTTTAATCTTTTATCCCTTGTGGCTTACGAAAATTTGGGGTAAAAGTGACTTTTTTGAGAAAATGTTCACCTTTTTTCCCCTTTTGGGGCCTAAATGAATCAAACACCTGTTGGGGCAACTACACAAATTACACCTTGCTAAACTCTCCAAGGGGTGTACTTTCCAAAATGGTGTCTCTTGTTGGGGCTTTCCTCTGTTTTGGTACCATTATGGCTCTCCAAATGCATCCTGACACATGAAAACTTTTTCAGCCATATTTGCCCTGCAAAAACGAAACAACGCTCTTTCCCTTCCAGGTGCCCCCTGTGTCCGTACAGCGGGGTACAGTGACAAAATGGGTATTTGCATACTCAGGAGGAATTGCCCTCAACATTGTAAAATGCATTTTCCTTTTTAACCCATTGTGAAGGTGCAAATTTTAGTGTTCAATGAGTCTATAGTAAAATAAAATTACATTTCTGTGATTTCACTTTCATTTATCTTTCACCCTCATGAAACGCTCATAGGGTTAACAAAATTCCCAAAGGTTGTTTTGAATATTTTGAGGGGTGTAGTTTCTGAAATGGTGTCATTTGTGGGGGTTTTCTGTCATGTAGGCCTTATAAAGTCACTTCTAACTAAATTGACCCTCCAAAAGTAGGTTTTGATGATTTTCGTGAAAATCAGAAAAATTGCACCTAAAGTTATAAGCCTCCTAGCATCCTAAAAAAAGGAAAAGATGTTTGAAAAATGATGCCAAGTTAAAGCAGACATATGGAAAATGTTAGTTATCAAGTTATTTTAGTGATATGACCAACTTTCCAAAAAGTAGAAAATTTTGAATTTGGAAAACATTGTTTTTTTCAAAAATTTTGCCAAATTTCCATTTATTTCATAAATAAATACTAAATATATTGATTAAATTTCTCAACCAACAGGAAGTACAATGTGTCACGAAAAAACAAATCTCAAAATCAACTGGATATGTTAAAGCGTTCCAAAGTTATAACCACTTAAATAGACACATGTCAGATTTTTAAAAATGGGCCGTGTCAGGAAGGTGAAAAGTGGCTTCGGCGTTAAGGGGTTAAGGCAGTTACACAAAGACTAGTCAGACTATGCATTTACACAATGAACAATCTGTGAAAAATTAAAACGTTTAATCGGTTAGTAATAATAATAATAATTATTCCTTTATTTATATAGCACACACAGATTACACAGTGCTGCACAGAACTTGCCAAATTGGTACAATTATATATGGACCATCAATAGCAAGAAGTAAAAATTATAGAAATGGCCTCAGATCAGTGTGATCGTTTAACCCCCATATGTCACACTTTATTATGTATTTTTCTTGTTGACATAACTTGGTAAAAGCACAGTCTTCTACTGAACTATTTTCTACCTTTTACAAGGCTGGCAAACAACAGTTCTAGTGGCCCATGGCAACCAATCAGAGATCAGCTTTCATTTTCCCACAGCTGTTTATAACACAAAAGCTGAGCTTTGATTGGTTGCCACAGGCAACTGGAACAGTTCTGCTCTCAGACACTTCTGTTAAATCTTTGTATCTTTTCTGGAATGGGAACATAGTGATTTGTGACCATATCTGTCCATCTTGTTTGTTTGTGCTTTTTTCTTTGGTGATGTGGTGTGGTTGGAAATGTTGTGTCCCTGTTAATATGTTTTGTACCCTTGTTTGAACCAGGGTTGGTATTAGTGATTTATACCCTGGTCCAATTCTAGCCTTTTTGCTGATCCCCTGCTATATTTGGCTAAACAAAATTGAATGCAAATCTGTAAAAAGCATCTACAACCTGATAAGAAAAATCCCCATACAGCGCCACCAGATCACTGACTTTGTGACCGACACTACACATGCTGATGCCGTCTCAGTGACACAGACATTGGTTGCATCTACCTTACAAGTGGTGATCTGCTCCTTTAGGAACAGGACTTCATTACTATGTCTCCCGGTCTGTGACTTATAACTGCTGAATGCAACGCCAGATGTCCACTATGCCAGTAAAAATTACAATAAGCCAGTGGCGCTGTAGTATGGCAGTTTCTGGTAAGCAACCAGACAACCTAGGGTGTCTGAAACAAAGTTAAATAACAAAATAAAAGGTTTAATATAATCAAAATTATCCCCTTTTCCTAGAACTGATATAAAAATAAACAGTAAAAATCATAAGTGTTAGGTATCACCACGTCCCATAATGTCAGATCTAACAAAATATCATGTTATTCCCAGCATTGATCCCTGTAATGGAAAATAACGCCCAAAAGTCAGAATTTCCAAATTCTACAAATCTTCAAATTTTTATAAAAAGTGATCAAAATGTTGTACAGTCCCCAAAATGGTAGCAAAGAAAATGTCAGCTCCTCCTGCAAAAAATGACATGTCACACAGCTCTGTACACCAAAGTTTGAAAAAGTTATTAGCGCCGGACAATGGTGAAACTAAGAATTTTTTATTTTTTTTTGTAGCAAATGTTTTAATTTTTTTTTACGTGTATTAAAACACAATAACGCCTATAAAAATTTAGTATCCCCGTGATCATACCGACCCACAGAATAAAGACATGCAAAAGGTCGTAAAATCCAAGCTCACAAGAAAATGGCACAAATATCACCAATTTCACAGCATTTGGAAGGTTTTTTTTCCTGCTTCCCAGTACAGTATTAAGTTGCGAAGTTCATCTTCTTATGCACAAAATGAGCATTTCTACAGCTCTTTCCATGGAAAAATAAAGTTATAGATTGTTGAATGTGGGGAGTGAAAAATGAAAATGTAACATCAAAATAGGGCCTTGCTGCTAAAGGGTTAATAAATGTGGGCCATTTATTTACCTATGGCATAACAAACGATGTGTGTGCCACATTATGGAATAAAAATTTCTGATATGGTGACTATAAAATTTGATATGTTCTATAAGTGTACACATATATACACTTACTATATGCGTGTTTGTCAAGGAAGGTGAAAATGTAGAACTTCTAGGGTAACCTTGGCATTGGGCATTGAACACATCTGCAGACACAAAAAAATATTAGATAATAAAAACATCAAAGTATCAGACAAATCGTCAAAAATATTACTATACTTGTTGGACTGCCTGTGTGGCTTAGGAATGAGGTATGGAGTGTACAGGGCTACTATATCACACATAAGTCCCCTCACACCATTCCAAATTCTCCATTATATTCAGAACTTTAAAGCTTTCCTTTTTAAACATAATTTTTAACCCTTTACTTTACAATTTTACTCTGCTTTATTGCAGTTTTAGCTCCTATGGTCAGTGTAAAATTACAGAGTGGACACATTATGATCCCTATGTGGACAATCTGGTTACATGATCAGGGTCCAGGTTTATCTACACTTTTATTTAGCTTTTAAACATTCACTAGTATCTAACACGACAAAAAAACGACATGAGACAGATCAGAGATGATGAGATCCGTGAAATGCATATAACACACAATGACACTCTCCAGCTCTCTAAGCTATAACAAACACTGTCAGCTATGCTTACTCAGCTATATCACACGCATGGTCAGCTCTGTGTACTACCTATACCTGATATAAAGTTCTTATCTTGCCTGTAACTTGTAGATTTGCTCTCCTCAAGCTGTAGTTAGCCCGCAGGAAGTTTGAGAGTCTGTGTGAGCTCATCTTAGAATGCTGGTGGGGAGTATATCCTGAATATATTTAAGAATCTTGTTTTTGTGGGAATACCTCTTTAAGAAGGCTGGGGTTTGTTGTACAAACCTCTGAAATAGAGTGTCTAGCCATGCTTACAGATGTTCCAATACTGAATTTACCCCTGAGATAATAGGTCCTTGGGGGGAGAGGAAATATATTGTGAAATATATGTGTGATAGAAGCATAGAATGACAACGGGGGGCGTGGCCTGATGCCGGACTGAGTGGACGTGCGCCGCGGAGCTCCCGGGACCCGACACTCCATCTCCCCGTATAGGCATCCATCCCTCACCTGTGTCCGCTCCCTCCTGCTTCGCTGTGCCCCACACACCTGCCGCTGTCCACCGGCATCGATCTTGAGGCGGCTGCGGACTCCGCGCCGCTCCCTGACATTCCCCTGCAGCCGGCCACGTGACCAGCGCGGCGGCCCGATCCTAGCCGCCCGGTGCCGCGGCAGGTACACAGCGCTGCACCGATCACCGGGGAAATCATCCTCCTCTCCTGCAGCCTGAGACACCGCTCCCACCACCGGAGGCACCGTGACAGCGCTCCAGCCAGCACTGCATCCTGCTGGAGGCGCCATCTTGTGGGACTCCCCTGCGCTGCCTGAGGCCTAGGCGCGCAGGGTTAACCCTGACCCTGCCGGACTGAGCCAGGACCAGGTAGGGAAGTAATTCCCCTGCTGCTGCCCACCTCTGCCCTGGGGACCCCAAGTTGTGCAGCCCAGCACTGAGTCCTCCATACTCCCAGTGATCCCCTGTTCCTGGGTTCTGTTTTATATTAACCCTTGCAGTCCTGCTGCAATACTCCACGTGGGTTTGGACTGTATCTCTGCTAATTACTGGACGCTAGGCTCCTCGATTGTTTATCACTGGCCCCCCCTGCCCAGACTCCATGGGTAATCGAAGGAAGACGGCTAAATTGCTCAAAGCAGCATCCGGGGTGTCTGCGCCTCCATCGGATGATGAATCCGTCCATGAAGATCCTCCATTCCAGTCCCTGGAACCCCTGGATGCGCAGGAATGCTCCACATCCCAAGCCGTTCTTGCACAGATACAGTCGAATGCTGCTAAAAAGGTGGGGAGATTCTCCCGCACACAGCCCTGCTCTCCTCAGGGGTCCCCAAACTCCTCTCCCTCTTTGAAGGCTCCCAGAGCCCGCCGCAGCTTGTAAGCTATGAAGAGGGTGCTGATCCGTCTGACGCGGCCACGGAGTTGGATCACAAATTTGCAGAAGTGCTGGCGGCCATTAATGGGTGCCAATCTAAACTGGTCACCAAGGTGGATGAGCTGTGACAGGATTTTGTTTTGCTAAGGCATGATGTCCACAAAGCTAAAGAGCGAATCACCGAAACTGAACGCAGAATATCTGAGGTGGAGGATATCCAGAGGCCCATGCCGACACAGATCAGAGAGCTTCAGCGCCAAATGTCTGCATCCATCGACAGAGCTGATGACCTCGAAAATCGCCTGCGACGGAACAACGTCAGAGTGGTTGGCCTCCCCGAAAAAGTGGAAGGGTCTGACCCTGTATCCTTTTTTGAAAATTGGCTCAAAAATATGCTTCCTGCAGATACCTTCTCCCCGTTCTTCACAGTGGAGAGGGCCCATCGAGTGCCATCCCGCCCTGGCCCTCCAGGGGGCAATCCAAGACCCTTCCTGGCCCGGCTGCTGCACTTTAGGGACAGGGACTCTATCCTCAGGGCGGTCCGTACCAAGGGAGAAATTCTCTATGCCAACAGCAGAGTGTCCTTCTACCCTGATTTCTCTGCATCCGTCAGGAAACAACGAGCACAATTCTCCGTGGTCCGTGCCCGTCTCCGTGACAAGGGGTATAAATACTCCATAATGTACCCTTCCAAGCTCCGAATTGTGGACGGTCAGAAGACTCGATTCTTCACCTGCCCAACCGAAGCACTTCACTGGGCTGATGCAGCTCCTCGGGCTCCTGCTGGGAGACCCGCACCTCCTGAGTGACTGGACCCATATCCTTTTATCTGATATGCAATGACAGTGCTGGACTTAGTCTTGAATAGATATCTAGGGGTCCCAGATCATTATTACAGTTTTCTAATATTTGTTCACATATTACGTGCCTCACAAAATGTACCTTGTGACTGATTGCGTTCTCTTTTTGGTCATATCGACCAGTGCGCCACATACGGCACTTTCCCTTCTCCCTCCTTTCCTCCTTCTCCCCCCCCCCCCTCCCTGTTACCACTACCTTCCTGCGTCTCCCTCTCTTTCCCCCCCCCCCCTCCCCTATCCCCTCTGTGGTTTCCGCAAAATATGGCTGCCTAATAACCTCCTGATAATCTATATATTAAGGGTTGAAGGTCCCGGGACAAATGGTGTAGGTTTGTCTTGAGTTAGGGACCACTGTTCTACTATTTGATTGTTAGTGGGTATAGGTCTACACTACTGCTGTTAGGGTGTTAGACAGGGGGTTTATATTCTTGGGATTGTTAGTACAGTTCTGTTATATTTGTTATGCTCACTGTTGTCTGTCTGTCTATGTCTCTGTGGTATGAAAGGATGAATGCTTGGTTGCTCACGTCTCCTTCCCCACACCCTTTTCCCTTCCGCTAATATGTCTTCACTTAAGGTAATGAGTTGGAATGTGAGGGGACTTAACTCCAAATTCAAAAGGGCTCTGATGTTAGATGTCATTAAGCGTCAGGCCCCCCATATTGTATGTATCCAAGAGACACACCTTACGGGTCAGAAAGTCCTGTCTCTGAAGCGGGCCTGGGTGGCTAGAGGTTATCATTCCTCCTACTCTGTCTACGCCAGGGGAGTGTCCATACTCATATCCAAAGCGATTCCCATAGAAGTCATACAGGTAGCACCGGATCACTTTGGCCGTTTTGTGGTCGTACATTGCGCCTTGTGGGGCTTTACCTTTACTATAGCGTCTATCTATGTCCCACCCCCCTTTGATCCAGCTGTATTGCACCCAATATCCAGTAAGCTGGCTGCTATGCCTCCAAGTCCAATACTCTGCATTGGTGACTTCAATGCTGTCCCTAATCCCTCCTTGGATCGTACAAGTGGTCTGGACACAGGCTCGGTCCGTCTGAATGAGTGGCTCACTTCTCTAGACCTCGCCGATGTTTGGCGTAGTAAACACCCTCAAGAGAGAGAATATTCATTCTATTCCTCTGTGCACAAGAGCTTCTCTCGGATTGATCTGGCCTTTGTCTCCCCTGATATGTTGCAGCACGTCGATCAGGTATTCTATTGCCCGCGCAGTGCGTCAGACCACTCCGCCTTGCTCATCAGTCTCCTTATAGGCCCCCCCAGCGACTCCCGCTTATGGCGCCTGCACCCGGCCTGGCTCCTATCCCCAGCGGTCCAGAGTACTGTTAGGGCAGCGCACAGCGAGTTCTGGGATGTACATTCAACCCATCCTGATCCTCTTCTAGTCTGGGACTCGTACAAGTCCTCAGTGCGGGGAGCATTCATGTCAGGCGCAGCTGGCCATAGAAAGTCTTTAAATGCGCAGGAGGAGAGGCTGACGGCTGCACTGGTGACCGCAGAAAAGGAGTACCTAGAGAAACCTACTCCGGGGAATAAAAAGACTTGGGCTCAGGCGCAGAGGAACCATCTAGCTGTAGTGAAGGAGCGCACCAGCAAGCGCCTGCTAGCTAGGGAGGCGTCTATCTTTGAATTCTGAGATAAAAACGGGAAGCTGCTTGCGTATCTCTCGCGGGCTGAACGTCCTTGTGCTTCCGTTCCCTCTATCCTTGACAGTAACGGAGCCTTGATCACAGAACCCCGGGCCATTAATATGGTATTTTATGAATTCTATTCCTCTCTTTACAGCTCCAGATTATCCGCCTCTTCCGTCGAGATCTCCAGATTCCTAGATGGTCTTCCACTTTGGAGACTCACATCGGCACAGTCATCGGAGCTTGATGCCCCTCTCTCGGCGGAGGAGGTGGAACTGGCCATCCAATCGTTACCCCCCGGTAAGACACCTGGACTTGACGGACTGGGTGGTGAGTGGTATAGGGATAACTGTGAGACTCTGGTCCCCCTTCTCCTTAGCCTGTACTCTGATGCGTTTGACAGCGGTTCCCTCCCTGACTCCATGCGAGAGGCCCTTATTGTAGTTCTTCCTAAGCCTGGCAAGGACCCTCTGCTTCCTGACTCGTACCGCCCAATTTCCCTCCTAAACTCAGATGTTAAAATACTAGCAAAAATTCTGGCAACAAGGCTTAACAAAGTAATATTATCCTTGGTTCACCCAGACCAGACAGGCTTTATGCCTGGGAGGGGAACTGACATAAATATACAAAGACTACACCTGAACATAGCAGAGGCAGAGAAGTCTTCGGACCCTGGGTTTATATTATCCTTAGACAATTGTAAGGCGTTTGACTCTGTAGAGTGGACATATTTATGGACCCTCTTGCCTAGAATGGGTTTTGGCCCTCGATTTACAGCTTTAGTTAAACTACTGTATAACGATCCCAAGGCTAGGGTACGGACTAATCTTAACATCTCACCTACTCTCCCTATGGCCAGGGGCACTAGGCAGGGTTGCCCACTATCTCCCCTCCTCTTCGCACTCGCCATTGAACCCCTTGCTGTGGCGATCCGCCACTCTAAGGGCATTAGGGGCATTGCTAGAGGTACTATTATTGAAAAGGTATCTCTCTATGCTGATGATACACTTGTATACCTTGGGGATGTGGGCCACTCTCTGGAATCCCTTCTGTCCCTGATAGAACGTTATGGGGGGTTCTCAGGCCTTCGGGTTAACTGGGACAAATCGGTCCTCTTTCCCTTATCTGATGTAGGGGTACACTCCCTCCCCGTCCCAGTCCAGGTGGTGTCCGCCTTTAAATATCTGGGAATCCAGGTATCACGCAAGGTCCAGGCATATACGGAGTTAAACATCACACCCCTGATAGCTGCAACGGAATCGCGCCTAAAAGCCTGGTCCACTCTCCCCCTGTCTCTGTACGGGCGTATTAACATATTTAAAATGATTTTTCTCCCAAAATTTCTATACCTTTTTCATGCCTGTCCTATACTACTCCCTAAGAGCCTGTTTAAACGCATAGACGGCATTCTCAGGTCCTTCTACTGGCAGAGTAGTGCCCCACGATTCAGTTTAGCGCTGCTTCAAGCTCCCAAGTCTAGGGGTGGACTGGCTGCCCCGGATCTGTATCTTTATTACCTGGCTTCCCAGCTAGTATATGCCCAGTGGTGGATAGATATAGACATGGGTAATACAGCTACTGCACTGGCTGGTGCCCTGGTGGGTTCCTACGAGGCCCTTACAAACCTGCTGTACAGATACAAGTCCCCATCTGATACCCCACTTCCCCTACGTACGGTAGCGGTGTGCTGGCATAGGGCACAATCCCTGGTAGAGCTAAGCAGCTCTCCCCCTCTCTCGCCTAGGACTCCATTATGGCTCAATCCGTGGCTTTCTCACTTCCTCTCCCTCCCAGGCTGGACAATGTGGGCGGCGGCGGGGGTGAAATTTGTAGGTCAGCTCTTATCCCCGGAAGCAGAATTACTCAGCTTTAACGAGATAAGGGAGAGACATATGGTACCCAATACGGCCAGCTTCCATTACACGCAACTGCGACACGCATTCAAAGCCCAATTCGGCTCCTTCAGCCTGACAGTGAAATTCTCCAAACTAGAGACTCTGATGAGTACCCCGGACCTCCCTAAGCCACTCACTCAGTGCTATGCTCTCCTACAAGAGCAAAAGTCTAGACCGTTTGATAGAGCCTGTGAACGCTGGAGACAGGATATCCCTGACCTGTCAGATGATGAGTGGAGGGAAGTAGAACTGTCCTACTTCACATCTGTAGTGAGTGCGAGGGACTTCCTGATCCAATCTAAATTCCTTCATCGAGTATATTTCACCCCTGCTAGATTATTTCGCATGGGAGCAATGCCCAATGACCTTTGCTTTCGCTGTCAGGCTGAAGTCGGATCCTTCCTGCATTGTGTCTGGTCCTGCCCTAGGGTTCATGTCTTCTGGTCCGAAGTGCTGGAGTTCCTAAATCTACACTTTGATTTCCCACGATTAATGTCTCCCTCTGTGTGTCTCCTCGGCATCATAAATGAAGTTGTCAATGGCCACTATGACAAAATTTTCTTTAGGTTTGTTTTATACTACGCCCGAAAAGTGGTGGTGATGACCTGGAAGGACCAGGAGCCCCCTCCATTAAAAAGATGGATACTACTTATTAACAGTGTCATTCCCCACTACCGGTCCCTGTATGTCAACAGGAAGTGTCCCCAGAAGTTTGATCGCATCTGGTCCAGATGGTGCGCGACTCCCCATACAGCCTTATAATCACATGTGGTATATACTCCTCTCCATGATGAAGGAGACTGAGCGTGTGTGTGTGTGTGTGTGTGTGTGTGTGTGTGTGTGTGTGTGTGTGTGTGTGTGTGTGTGTGTGTGTGTGTGTGTGTGTGTGTGTGTGTGTGTGTGTGTGTGTGTGTGTGTGTGTGTGTGTGTGTGTGTGTGTGTGTGTGTGTGTGTGTGTGTGTGTGTGTGTGTGTGTGTGTGTGTGTGTGTGTGTGTGTGTGTGTGTGTGTGTGTGTGTGTGTGTGTGTGTGTGTGTGTGTGTGTGTGTGTGTGTGTGTGTGTGTGTGTGTGTGTGTGTGTGTGTGTGTGTGTGTGTGTGTGTCTGATTGTCTATGTATCAACAGTTATTTGTGTTGTATCAAGATGTCTGGCTGCAGTATCTGCTGTCATTTACTGTGTAATATCCCTCAGTTAGTTTTGAAACGCAGTAAGAACCTGACTGTTACCATGGCTGTTGCTTAATATTCCTGTAATGGGGGGAAGGAAATATGTGACAGACAATCTTGTTCTTCGGTTTTGTTTATTATAATTGTATAAAATTTCAAAAAACTGCAAAAATAAATTGACAACAATTTTTATCTTGTCAAAATGTTCATTTCCTCAGGCAGCACAAATACAAATGGATTAATTCAATAGATACTATTAGAAGAGACACATCAATAAGTAACCAATCATTTATAACGCATCAATATTTACGCAATTGATCAGCTGAAGAGAGATTTGCCTAATTAAAAGGCTGTTAACATTTGCATTTACAAAACGCATTGTTTGTATTGTTTGTAGCAGTAAAATTCAATTTTAAATTTCCTAGAGTCCTCACGCAGCACACACAATGTTTTAACCCCTTTGCGCACCTTGACGTGACTCTACGTCATAGGATGCGGGTCTTTCCCGCACCTAGACGTAGAGTCACGTCACAACTTTAAAGTGTCACTGTCACGAGTGACACAGACTCACTATCTCGGTGCCGGCCGCCGGGTCCAGTATCCTAGTAACCGGCAAGGGACCTATCACAGCGGTCCCTTACCAGCGATCGCTCTGATCCGCCGATCTGTACAGAATGGCCAATCAGACAGCGATCACGTGTCAAGAGGAGCTCCATTCTCCTCATTCAGCGTTGTGAAGTGAAGAGAACGGAGCCTGTGTCCCTCTGTTGTTCCCTCACAGTCAAAATCCGCCATTTTAACCCTTTGATCACAACTGCCCCTCTGTGATCATCCCCCATAACTCCGACACTATTAGGGAGTTCCCAGTTTCTTTTTTTTTTGTCAAAAAAAACTTTAAAAAAAAAAAAGGCAGTGTTAGTCAGTGAGCGTCTGTCAGTCTCCTAATCTAAGGGAGCTTCAGTTTCTTTGTTCTTTGTCAAAAAAACTTATACATAAAAAAAAGTCAGTGTTAGTGTTATAATCAATTAGTGTCACCGTCTTTGTCAACGGCCGCCACAGCCAGTTTCAGTGTCAGCGGCAATCAGAGTCTCCTAATCTAAGAGAGCTTCAGTTTCTTTTTTCTTTGTCAAAAAAACTTATACATAACACTAACACGGACTTTTTTTTTTAATGTATACGTTTTTTTTGACAAAGAACAAAGAAACTGGCTGTGGTGGCCGCTGACTGACAATAATTGATAACACTAACACAGACTTTTTTTTTTTTTTTTTTTTTATCAATTATTGTCAGTCAGCGGCCGCCACGGCCAGTTTCAGTGTCGGCGTGCGTCAGAGTCTCCTAATCTAAGGGAGCTTCAGTTTCTTTGTTCTTTGTAAAAAAAAACTTACACATTAAAAAAAAAAAGTCAGTGTTGGCGTTATAATCAATTATTGTCAGTCAGCGGCCGCCACAGCCAGTGAACGTCCGTTAGAGTTTCCCAATCTAAGGGAGCTTCAGTTTCTTTGTTCTTTGTCAAAAAAAAATTATAGATATATTTATAAAAAAAAAGGTTAGTGTTATAATCAATCAGTGTCAGTCAGCGGCCGTCACAGCCAGTTTCAGCGAGAGTCCAACAGCGTTATTCACTGTCAGACTAACAGTTTTGAACAGTGACAGTTCATCTGTGTCCACCAGCAGCAGTCAGTGTCACTCCAGCTGTCAGTGTGTACGATTGTTACATTTGCAAGTAAAGTACATTACACATTGTTACAGTTTCAAATAAAGTGCTTTAGACAAAATGACACAAAGAACATACAGTGCTGAAGAGGCGTAGGCTACAGTGCCTACAAGTAGTATTCAACCCCCTGCAGATTTAGCAGGTTTGATAAGAAGCAAATAAGTTAGAGCCTTCAAATTTCAAACAAGAGCAGGATTTATTAACAGATGCATAAATCTTACAAACCAAAAAGTTATGTTGCTTAGTTATATTTTAATAAATTTTAAACATAAAAGTGTGGGTCAATTATTATTCAACCCCTAGGTTTAATATTTTGTGTTCCCCTAAAGTATTAAGAAGTAGTTAAAACACAAAGATCAATGAGCTTCACATGTTTGGATTAATTATCTGTTTTTCCAGCCTTTTCTGACTATTTAAGACCCTCCCCAAACTTGTGAACAGCACTCATACATGGTCAACATGGGAAAGACAAAGGAGCATTCCAAGGCCATTAGAGACAAGATCATGGAGGGTCACAAGGCTGGCAAGGGGTACAAAACCCTTTCCAAGGAGTTGGGCCTACCTGTCTCCAGTGTTGGGAGCATCATCCGGAAGTGGAAGGCTTATGGAACTACTGTTAGCCTTCCACGGCCTGGACAGCCTTTGAAAGTTTCCTCACGTGCCGAGGCCAGGCTTGTCCGAAGAGTCAAGGCTAACCCAAGGACAACAAGGAAGGAGCTCCGGGAAGATCTCATGGCAGTGGGGACATTGGTTTCAGTCAATACCATAAGTGACGTACTCCACCGCAATGGTCTCCGTTCCAGATGAGCAGGTAAGGTACCTTTACTTTCAAAGCGTCACGTCAAGGCTCGTTTACAGTTTGCTCATGATCACTTGGAGGACTCTGAGACAGACTGGTTCAAGGTTCTCTGGTCTGATGAGACCAAGATCGAGATCTTTGGTGCCAACCACACACGTAACGTTTGGAGACTGAATGGCACTGCATACGACCCCAAGAATACCATCCCTACAGTCAAGCATAGTGGTGGCAGCAGCATCATGCTGTGTGGCTGCTTCTCAGCCAAGGGGCCTGGCCATCTGGTCCGCATCCATGGGAAGATGGATAGCACGGCCTACTTGGAGATTTTGGCCAAGAACCTCCGCTCCTCCATCAAGGATCTTAAGATGCGTCGTCATTTCATCTTCCAACAAGACAACGACCCAAAGCACACAGCCAAGAAAACCAAGACCTGGTTCAAGAAGGAAAAAATCAAGGTGCAGTGGCCTAGTCAGTCTCCTGACCTTGAGCTCCTTCCACAAGTTTTCAGTTGGGTTAAGATTAAAGTCCACATGAGACACCCAAAGAACCTAGATAACTTGGAGAAGATCTGCATGGAGGAGTGGGCCAAGATAACTCCAGAGACCTGTGCCGGCCTGATCAGGTCTTATAAAAGACAGTTATTAGCTGTAATTGCAAACAAGGGTTATTCCACAAAATATTAAACCTAGGGGTTGAATAATAATTGACCCACACTTTTATGTTTAAAATTTATTAAAATATAACTAAGCAACATAACTTTTTGGTTTGTAAGATTTATGCATCTGTTAATAAATCCTGCTCTTGTTTGAAATTTGAAGGCTCTAACTTATTTGCTTCTTATCAAACCTGCTAAATCTGCAGGGGGTTGAATACTACTTGTAGGCACTGTATGTTAGCCTCAGACACAGAATCAGCGAGTGAGGGAGGCTCAGAATTTGTTCTGTCCTCCTCTTCTTCCTCATCTGATAATGAAGAACCTCCTCGCAGGGTTAGGAGGGCCATAAGTCCAGTTTTACCTCCACCTCCAGAAAGTAACTGGTTTCCCACAGCCTCCTATGTCCCCCAAGTACTTGACTTTACCGCTGTTCCAGGAGCCCAAGTACAAGCAGCAGGGTTATCTTAAATTGGCCATTTCAAATTATTTTTTACAGATGGCCTGATTGTTCAGCAAACCAATTTATATTTTTAGAAACTAACCCCAATTCATTTTATGACAGGCCATATAGATGGTATCCAACCACTAGAGAAGAAATAAAAAAAATTTGGACATTAGTGCCGAATATGGGCATTACAATAAAAACATCAGTAAGGGACTATTGGTCTAAAGATCTCTTACATCATACCCCCTTGTAAGGATCAACAATGCGCTTTGAGGCCATCCAAAAATTTCTCCATTTTGCTGACAATTCCCAATGCCCCCCCCCCCCCCCAAATGACCCCAGGTGGATGAGTCCCTGGTGCATTTCAAGGGGAGAATAAAGTTTAGGCAATATTTGCCTAACAAACGTGCCAGATATGGCATAAAGATTTACAAAATGTGTGAGTCCGAAACAGGCTACACCCACACATTTCGGATCTATGAGGGAAGGGACAGTCAAATTCAGCCCCCTGATTGTCCTCCATCCCTCACAATAACTGGGACCTCCTGCATTCAGTGTTTGACAAGGTCTATCACGTGTACCTTGATAATTGGTACACAAGTGTGCCTTTGTTTCAGTGCCTGGCTGAGAAAAAAACACTGGCATGTGGGACGATCCGCAGGAATCAGAGGCACCTTCCCAAGACCCTAATAAGCCAAACCCTGCAGGTTGGGGAGAGCAGAGCACTTCACAGTGATCGGGTCCTCTTTTTAAAATTTAGGGACAAAAAAGAAGTGTTTATGCTATCTAGCATTCATGATGCCAGAAGCTCCCTTGTCCCTGTCCGCGGAACAGCAGACCCTATCTCAAGACCACTATGTATTCAGCATCACAATAAATTTATGGAGGGAGTGGACTTGTATGACCACATCCTCAAATCGTATAATGCCATGAAGAAATGTAAAATATGGTACAAAAAGCTGCCAGTATATTTTATCCAAATGGCATTGTACAACTCCTATGTCATCTTTAGGAGCACTGGCCACCAGGGATCATACCTGGAATACCAGGAGAAGGTAATTAAATTCTCTTCTCTTTGGTGATAATGCGGCAGAGGGAGGAGAAAGTTCTATCTCTGCGACTGCTGTCTGCAGAATTGTTCCTGGGCAGCACTTTCCTGGAGTAGTGCCCCCCACTGCAAAAAAAAGTCACCCCCAGAAAAGATGCTACAAAAATGGCAAATGCAAAGACACAACATATCAGTGCGACACATGTCCCTCCCACCCTGGTCTTTGTATTAAAAACTGCTTCCTTATTTACCACACATCCCTGGAATTATACATTTCTTTTTTACCTGTTTTCTTCTGTTTTTATTTGAATACTCTGAACCCCTAATCTCGTCCACCTCCATAATTCCCATTACACCCCTAGATGAATACCAAGTAAATGAAGGCCTCAGAATCCTTGAGGCGTTCTATCACTTCCAGGCCCTGCCATGTGTCCAGGAAGTATATAAAGGTTTTTTTTATGAAAGCAGGGGAAATAACCTTATAAATGTCAGAGTATATTTTTCCACATTTTTGCTGTTGCATGAAAATTATGTGCTAAGTGGACATTTTTGATAAAAAATGTGTTTCAATATTTCAGATATTCACCACATCTGTTCCAAAAAAACAAGAGAACAATACAAGCGTATATACAAAACCCCTTAAAAATATTTAGTGTGGTCTATTATAAAACAGAGGTACTTCTGGCTATAAGGGCCAATGTAAATCAAACTGGGACCTGCAAAACCTATAGGGAAATAGCCCTAAAAGCTTCAAAATCCTTGCATTGTCCTATCACTTCCAGGCCCTGCCATAAGTCCAGTGAACATATTTATGCCACTTTCCTGAACTCAGGTGAAACAGCACTATAAAAATTAAGCCCATTTGCTTCCCTTTCATGCTCTACATCTGACAAATCTGTCCTATAAATGCTGAATTTGTGAAAAATGTCCTAAATTTTTTTTTCACGCTACATTTCAACAAAAAACTAAAAAAACCATAGTGTCAAAAGGCTTATCATAACCATAAATACATTCTTTCAGGGGTGTAGTTTCAAAAATTGTGTCATTTGTGGGGGGTTTCACCCTTCTGGAAACCTCAGGAACTTTTAAAATGTGTCCTGGCACCTAATCTGTGTCCTTCGCCTAATCTACCCTCCAAAAGCTCAATGGCGCTATCATATTTTGATAGATCGGGCATTTTGGGACGCGTCGATACCTGATGTGTTTATGATTTTTACTGTTTATTTATATTTATGTCAGTTCTAGGGAAAGGGGGGTGATTTGAAATTTTAGTTTTTTTTATTACAATTTTTTTTTTAAACATTTTTTTTCATTTTTATTTATACTATTTTTCAGACTCCCTAGGGTACTTTAACCCTAGGTTGTCTGATCGATCCTACCAAAATATACCCCTAATGTGAAGTACAACATGTCACAAAAAAAATCTCAAAATTACCTGGGTGTGATAAACCGTTCTAAATTTATAACTGCAAATAGTAACACTGAACAGATTTTAAAAATTGTGCTTGGTCCTGAAGCTATATAATGGCTTAGACGCGAAGGGGATAAAGTGCTCAGATCCTAGCAGAAGAGACTGGTTAGTAAGCAGTAATCAAACCAAATCAATCGCTATTGGACCGCCTATATAAGGCTAAGCAGAACACATGACCCCTGTATTGCTTTTAGCAGTAAAATTATCTCATGGGTTTGATGCTGTCTGAGGATGAACTGAAATTTGTCTATCGAAATTTTAATTTCCTGGAGTCCTCAGGCAGCACAGTTTCCCACCCATGAGAAAATTTTACTCTATGGGATTTATTCAGCAGTACAATCATTAGGGGGGTTAGCGACTGTTCCTTTCAACACTTTAATGTAAGAGGTTGAATCCTTTAAATATCATGATACCCCAGGAACAGATTGTTCCCTAGAGCTTGCGGTGCATGAAGAATGTACTGGGAATGTGTGGAATATCGTGGCAGTAGCAACAGACTTCTATTGGTGACCTAGATTCCATAGCTGAACCAGCTAGTTGACTGTAGTGAAGAGATTCTGATTCATCCTAAAGAGAGAGAATAAAAGAATTTCTGATTTTGCTATTGTACAGCTGGACAAGGGTTTCATTTCTATCTCAGAAGTTTCTGATTGTAAACAAATATTGCTGTTAGGAAATGGAAACTCTTCCAATAAACTAAGGAACAACCAGTCTAGGAGTAAGTCCTCCAAAAATGTTCTTACAACTCCACCTAATTCTTGAGGTGAGGTGTAGATCACTGCCCTGAGGCTGGATAAGACTATGCAAAAGAAACCTCTGTTAGTGAAAACATTTTCAAACATCGATGTCTCCATTATATAGAGCAGTGATGGCAAATCTTTTAGAGCCCGAGTGCCCAAACTACAACCAAAATCCACTTATTTACCATGAAGTGCCAACATGGCATTTCAAGCAGTAACTTAATGCTACCTGTTCTTCAGCATCATTCAATTGTATTGCTGCCCCGAGGCCACCAATACCGTTGAAATAAGGTAGACAAATTCAGACCATCATTGTAGCTTCTCTCCAGGAAGAATGGTGGGTCCAGCCGGAGGACCTCCAAAGACTATGCAGTTCTGTCAACACCTTCTCACTTTTTTTTGCAGTTCCAAACAGCCAATGAAATGTCTCTTTTAGGCTACATTCACACGAACGTATGAGGGACGTATATACGTCCCCCATGCACTTCTATGGGCTCACGGCCCTGTAAGGGAGCGGTACGGTGCAGCACACGTGCGCCACTGTACCGCTCCATAGCCTGTAGAAAGATAGGACATGTCCTATCTTTCCATGTAATATGGCACCATGCGCTTTATATGCCTATGGAGAGGGGCAGGGTGAGTTGCGCTCATCCCCTGCTCCTCTCCGCAGCACCGATGTATGCCCGCCATACATCGACGGTCATACATCGTGTGAATGTTGCCTAAAATAGCGCTGAGAGCAGTATCTTTTAAGTTGCTTGGGACTACAGGAAGATTTGGTGAATTTGGTCATGTTTGGTAAAATTGGGGCAATGGCCTGAGTGCCCACAGAGATTGCCTTGAGTGCCACCACTGGCACCCGTGCCATAGGTTCGCCACCACTGATATAGAGCATTAAACATTTAGGTTGGAGAAGCCTATATAATTCATTACAGGCCAGGAGGAGCTCTTGTTTGTTCTGATTCGAAGGGATGACATCCTATGGATAGGGGATGGACATTTAGTGAATGTAAAAACCTGAGCTTGTTCATACCCACAGGGTCAACTTAATGTAGAATGAAAACCTTTATGTACAACATGATGACTGCTTTGAGCACAGTATGAAAACAAGAACACGACCATTTATGATGGAGCATGAGCTTTTTCTAATCCAGAGTTAATTTATCATCTACAAACCTTCAAAACCTGTTTTGAAAACATTTTCTTAAATTGAATAATGGAGATCTTTCCTGTTGAAAGAGAAAACACTAATTAAAAAAAGAGAAATTATAAAAACATCAGATTCCTGTTAAGATCCTGGACCCTTTCGATGCCAAAGAGACTGATAACAAGAGCTAACAAGGGATAACAACCGCTACACTCCATAGTTTCGACAACAGCCAATTCCATGTATCCAGAGAAGAGCTTGATATGCCACCATATACGGATACTACAGGATACTTGCTCTGCATAGCTGCAGAGGAGTTAGTGAGATTCACAAACTATATACCACAGGTTTATGCCTGGAAACAGGGATGGAAATTTAATTCAAAGTATATATGTACCACTGGTTACAATACATTTCTGCATTTTTGAGTAAGCTGTCAAAAAAAGTGAATTATACTTGTTTGATGATGATGATGCCGCCTGTTATTCATGAGAAGAGATTTATAATGGCTTTTTATAGTATATATGCACCATCTGAGGACAAATATGGAAGATCTAATAGAGATTGTCCATTGGTTGCCACAGGTTATACAGTAAGCTTTAAGCTACCTAGAGAACAGAGATGGCAGAAGTATTCATAAACTATGATACCTCTGGCTATACAGTAAGTTCTACCAAGAGAACATGAGCCATAGTTACATAGTCTTCACATCCAAGAACATAAATATCAGTTTTATCAGAGAATTACACCACATGTCCCGACGTGACAGCACCTGAATGGCTGTTACTAACTTATGGTACACACAACACAGGTTATATGTTTATTAGACCTGAGAATAGAGATAGTATTGTTAGTAGATTTGAGAGCAGAGATATCTGGGTTATGTATGTACAGAGATTAGAAGAGAATAGATCACACCAGCTCCCTGATCCTAATACTTGAGGGAACTACATCATAAGTACACAGTACATGGCTTTGGGGTAGATTTATAAAAAGTGTTCTAAGGTAAGACAGTGCAGAGTTACGCTAGACAGTCTTATTCATATAAGTGTCTGGTGCTGGCTGATAAAACTGGTGCAGTATAAGACTGTCTAGTCGTACTCTGCACCTTCTATTAGTTTGCTTACTTTACGCCAGAAAATTAGGACACAATTCTGTTGGGTATTTGTGGCGCACAGACCTTTTTGGGTCACTACCCTTTTGCCGATGTAGTCGTAGGAGAGTCAGAAAACTGTCTAAAACCCCTTATAACAGAGATTAATTAATCTCCCCCTATATGTTTCGAGATTAGAAGGAAACATAAAATATAACCACGAGTGGAGTGTATAAAACCATTTATAAAGTTGTGAGCTCTTGACAGGAATACAAACTACACAGTGGCGGTTTAAGACTGCCATGGGTCCTGGGCAGTATGAATATTATAGCCCCTACAAGCTAGGAATTCACTTTCTACATATGGGACTAAAATCAAGCTTCTTGGAGAACGGAGGATGCATCCTTTCAACCTTTGGTGGGCTCTTAAAATCCTACAATGGCTCATGTGTACATGTGTATTGAAAGCTGGGACAGCTGTACAAGGATTCCATGGGTGAAAGCCCTTCTCTGTATACAATTTGATGGTTGTTTGGCTACCAACCTAAACGCCTATATTATAATGCACTGCTGAAACACAGTATGACAGATTTATGTTCTCTACCCCCGACACCAGAAGGGCTAGATTATAAATCCACAATTTAACTGTAACAGACCTGACACATGAAACCATCTGAGGACAAAGATGTAAGTTCTAATAGAGATTGTCCGTTGGTTGCCATAGGTTATACAGTAAGCTCTACCCCAGAGAGCTGGGATGTAAAAATTATTGGAGATCCATAAACTATGATACCGCAGGTTATACTGAAGAGAACAGATGGTAGTGAACATGAGCCATAGGTTACATGATCTTCAGAACTGAGAATATAGACATACCTCACAACCGTCCCAGATTCGTTGGGACAGTCACGGTTTTTGGGCTCTACCCAGCCGTCAAGAACTGCAGAGAAGCCGAAGCATCAGAAACTTCCTCACATGATGTCTGCACAAGTCATGTGAAGAGCTCTGGAAGCCCTGCAGGCCCCGGGCCCTCCGCGATTAAGTCAGAGCCCGGGAAAAGAATGAATGACTGTGGGGGAATGAATTAAGGTAAAAAAAACTGGTTTATTTGTTTGGGGACAGGGGAGGATGAGTAGATAGGACAGGGGGCTGCTGGAGGAGGCTGGGGGATAGAGGACAGGGGTTGCTAGAGGGGGATAGAGAACATTTGGCTGTTGGAGGGGAGTAGAGGACAGGGGGCTTCTGGAGGAGCCTGGGGGACAGGAGGAGGATAGAAGACAGGGGGCTGCAGGAAGAGGCTAGGGGACAGGAGGAGGATAGTACAGGAGGCCACAGGACGAGGATAGAGGACAGGGACTGTTGGAGGAGGCTGGGGTACAGGAGGAGGATAGAGAACAGGGGGCTGCGGGAGGAGGCTGGGGTACAGGAAAAGAATAGAGGACAGGGGCTGCTGGAGGACGCTGGAGGACAGGAGAAGGATAGAGGACAAGGGGCTGCTGGAGAACAGGAGGATGATAGAGGACAGGGGGCTGCTGGAGGAGGCTGGGGTACACGAGAAGGATAGAGAACAGGGGGCTGCTAGAGGAGGTTGGGGACGGGAGGATGATAAAGGACAGGGGGCAGCTGGAGGAGACTGAGGGACAGGAGTAGGATAGAGGACAGGGGGCTGCTGGAGGAGGCTGGGGGACAGGAGGCTACAGGTAGAGGAAAATAGAGAACAGAGGCCACATCATGTGAGGAGGGATGGAGGTAGGAGTAGTTTAGGGAGATAAATAAAAAAAATGTAAAAGTGAGAATAAAATTAAAGAGGGGTTTTATATGTTGCAGAGGGTTATATTACAAGTCCACGGGGGGGGGGGGGGATGGGCTGGCTAAAGAAAGGCCATTAAAGGGGTTGTGTCACCATTGCACATGGCTGTAATTCAGCTCAATGCATTGTGACAAGTACTTTCACCATTTACACTTATTACAAAATCTGAAGCCTTACTGAGAGAACTCCTTTTGTTCTGGTTGCTGGCGCCTCCTGCTGGTAGCTGTGTCCCGTCCTGAGGGAGTATGCACACAGAGAGTCAGCAGCTGCTCTGCACTACAGATCACTCCATGGGCTCACAGCTCCTCTCCACACTGAGAGATCAGCTGACACAGTCCAGCCAATAGGAGGTGAGAGAGGAGGAGGGGCAGAGAGCTTAGCTGTATAGTGATACGAGTGATGCCTGTGATCTCCACTGCTTATTTCAAGCCTCAGCTTCACCAGGGCTTCCTGCATCATATGCCAGGTAAATGCAGCCAGACCAGGGTGTCTGATACACAGAGGACAGAGCTCTTCTAACATGGATCATGGCAATGTAGCAGCCCTCTCCTCCCTCCACCATTAGTCAGGTCACACAGGAGGCTGCAGAGATAACACAAGTAACAGACTGAGCTCTGACCTCTCCTGATGCAGTCCTCCTCCTGTACTCTCCTCCATTCACTGTCCCTCCATGCTACACTGCTGTCCTGCAAAGGGGCCCTTGTCCCTGACTAGCAGGGAAGTAGGTCCTATCTAAGTCCTATTATCCATCACTTGTCATCTATTTACTATCTATCTTCTATCTGTCCATCTTACCTATTTAAATATCATCTATCTGTATATCTATCTATCTCTCTATCTATCTATCCTATCTAGCTTCTATCTTTCTCATATTTATGTCTATCTATCTATCAATCAATCTCATATCTATCCATCCATCTATCTATCTACCTATCTATCTCATATCATATCTATTTATTTCTATCTATTTATCTATCTCATATCTATCTATCACCTTTCCTTTCTAGCAATCTTTTTACAATAGATAGGGGCACATTTATTACAACGTGTACACCGAAAAGCAGGCATACAAGCTGTGATTTAATCACAATTCCTTATAAAAATGTGCAAGAGAAGCAATTAACGGCCCCAAAGTAACATACGAAGATGCAAACGTTTATAAGTAAAAATGATAAAAACCATGTTAATGCACCTAATTTCAGGGAAAGAGAAGTACAAAACAGTTTCTATGAAAACACCCCTCACTCCTGCCAAGTGTCAAATATAATCAAACATGATACTGGACCTTCAGAATGAATGGCATGAGAAATACATGAAATCAGAAAGATCTCTGACTCAATGGTACAATAAATTTATACAAGTAGAGCAAAGTTAGTGCAACCAAGTAGCTGGAGATCCCCGAAAGTGCATTGTCCGACTACATACAATACACATCTGCCATGATTCACAAAGGTTGTGTTGTGGAATAACAGCCGCTGTCAGTGCTGTGCATGTGCCTGGCCTGGCCCCTCCCACATCTGCTTCTGTATGGAACAGAGTAGAGGCTGAACAAGCATCATAATAACACATAGAAAGGTATTTTTAATTCCAGGTTACCATTACAAATAGATTTTTGAAATATTTTAACTTTTTTGAGAGCTTTTTGGAGTAATTTGTTTTGAGGTTGATATTATACTATGCTTGTGGGTAGGACAATGGGAATGATTAAGAAAAAGGGGGAGGGTTTTTTTCCCTCTTTCTCTCGCCCAGAAGTTGGGAGGTACGCATAGATATCAGTTTTGCCAGAGAATCACACCACATGACAGCACCTTAATGACTGTTACTAACTTACAGTATACAGGACACAGGCTATATGTTCCTGAGACCTGAGAATAGGGATAACAGTGTTAGTAGATTCACAATCCCCCTGTATGAATGTTCTAAACCTGAGAACAGAGATATCTGGATTATGGATGTACAGAGATCATTACTAGAAGAAAATAGATCTCACAGGCTGCCAGATCTGAATACCTGAGGAACTACATGATAGATGCACGGTACATTGATACAGGATATATGTTTCGAGATTAGTAAACAGAAAATATATCCAAATGTGGAGCGTATAATTACATAAGTTGTATGCTCCTGACAGGTAAGCAAACCACAGTATGACAGGTTTATGCTCTTTACCAACAGCAGAAGGGGCTAGATTATAAATCCACACCAGCTGTAAATTTGTATTACACACTGTATGAGAGCCTCATACAGCTCTATGCTCTCAATCCCAGACTTACTGTAATGACCTAATATATAAGACTCTGAGAATAGAGGGAAAATAATCATCCACGATAACAGAACAGAAACCTGTTTCATGTACATTACTGTGCGAGAGGACTCACAGTCTGATTCTCATGCTTTATATTGATAATCTAAGAAGAGAGAGCTAGATCACAGATCTGTGAAGAGACTGAACTGCATGACTCACAGAAAATCACATACTTTATATAGCATACAGGGATGATTTGGTCTGCTCAGCCTTATGTAGGTGCTCCAATGGTGATTGATTCATTTGATTGGTTACTGCTTACTAACCTGTCTCTTCTGATAGTATCCTGCGGGCATTATACCATTTGTGTGTGCAGCCTGAGGACGAACAGGAAACTTATTTCTCTCAGCAAAATGCAAAAAAATTATATAAATTTATAAACTGTATCATAGTATCATAGTATATAAGGCTGGAAAAAGACGCAAGTCCATCAAGTCCAACCTATAAGAATTAAATAAATGTTTTATCCCCATAACCTGTGATATTTTTGCTCTCCAGAAAGGCATCCAGGCCTCTCTTGAACATGTACATAGAGTCCGCCATAACAACCTCCTGCGGCAGAGAGTTCCATAGTCTCACTGCTCTTACAGTAAAGAACCTTTGTCTATGTTGATGGTAAAATCGCCTCTCCTCTAGGCGTAGAGGATGCCCCCTTGTCCTGGTCACAGGCCTAGGTGTAAAAAGATCTTTGGAGAGAACCTTGTACTGTCCGTTCAGGTATTTGTACATTGTAATGAGGTCTCCCCTCAGTCGTCTTTTTTCTAAACTGAATAATCCCAAATTTTGTAATCTGTCATTGTATTCTAATCCCCCCATTCCCCTAATAATCCTGGTTGCTCTCCTCTGCACCTGTTTCAGCTCTACTATATCCTTTTTATACACTGGTGCCCAAAACTGTACACAATATTCTGTGTGTGGTCTGACCAGCGATTTGTATAAGGGCAAAACTATGTCTTTATCATGAGAATCTATTCCTCTCTTGATACATCCCATAATTTTATTAGCTTTGGCAGCAGCTGCCTGGCTCTGGTCACTAAAATTAAGTTTACCATCCACCAATACCCCCAAGTCCTTTTCAGCTCCAGTTTTACCAAGTAATTGACCGTTTAGAACATAATTATACTTTTTGTTTCCATGGCCCAAGTGCATAACTTTACATTTATCTACATTAAATCTCATCAACCATTTCTCTGCCCACTCCTCAAGCTTCCACAAATACCTCTGTAATGCTAAACTATCGACCTCAGTATTTATTACTTTACACAGCTTAGTATCATCTGCAAATATTGAAACTTGACTGTGTAAACCCACTACAAGGTCATTAATAAAAATATTAAAAAGAAGTGGCCCCAATACTGACCCCTGTGGCACTCCACTAGTAACCTCAACCCAATCTGAGAATGTGCCATTAATGACGACCCTCTGTTTTCTATCACTAAGCCAATTACTTACCCAAATAAACAGATTTTCTCCTATTACCAGCAGTCTCATTTTATATACCTACCTTTTATGTGTGAAAAGTCCAGATATACAACATCCACAGCGTCCCCCAGATCCAGTCTTGAACTTACCTCCTCGTAAAACCAATCAGATTAGTCTGACAGGGCTGATCTCTCATAAACCCATGCTGACGCTGGGTTATAAGGTTATGTACAGTGAGATACTCCAGGATAGCATCTCTAACAAACCTCAAATATTTTCCCCACCACAGAAGTTAGACTCACGGGTCTGTAGTTTCCAGGATCGCTATTTGATCCTTTTTTGTATATTGCTACCACATTTGCTATGCACCAGTCCTGTGGAACATAACCAGTCCTCAGTGAATCTTCAAATATTAAAAATAACGGTCTGTCTATCACGGTACATAGTTCATGCAGAACCCGGGGGTGTATGCCATCTGGCCCCGGTGATTTATCTATCTTAGTGGTTGCGAGGCGGTGCCGTACCTCTTCCTGGGTTAAACTGTTGACATTCCAAAAAGAATTTACCTTATTCCTCATTGTGTCTTCCACCAGGGGATTTTCCTGGGTAAAGACAGTTGAGAAGGCAACATTCAGTAGACTGGCCCTTTCCTCATCTCCTTCCACCATGACCCCCATGTTATTTCTAAGGGGACCCACACTCTCTGTTTTTAGTTTCTTATCATTTATATACTTGAAAAATAATTTGGGATTATTTTTGCTCTCTCTGGCAATTTTCTCTCAGTCTCTATTTTTGCAGCCTTTATCTGCTTTTTACAGGATTTATTTTTCTCTCTATAATCCTGTAATGCCTCATCGCTACCTTCACGTTTTAGCACCTTAAACGCCTTATCTTTCTCGCTTATTGCTTTCCTTACAAGACTAGTTAGCCACATTGGCTGTTTCTTGTTCCTCTTATGCTTTCCCCATAAGGTATGTGTTTCTCACAGGACTTTTTCAGAATATATGAGAAAAATTCCCATTTTTTGGGGGGGGCTTTTGTCTTTGAGAACATTATCCCAGTCTATGCCTTTAAGGTCTTCCCTTAGTTGCTGAAAATTTGCCCTCCTGAAGTTTTGAGTGTTGGTTGCCCCTTCCCTAACGTTCTTAGTAAACCATAGTACAAAATCAATGATATTATGATCACTATTCCCCAGGTTCCCCCCAACCTGTAGTTTTGATACCCTATCAGGTCTGTTGGTTAGGATAAGGTCCAGCAGTGCCCCCCCCTCTTGTTGGCTCCAGGACTATTTGCGACAGGTAATTGTCTTTTGTTGTTGACAAGAACCTGCTACCTTTGAAGGACCTGCAGGTTTCTGCCCCCCAGTCAATATCTGGGTAATTGAAGTCCCCCATGATAAGTACTTCACCATGCTTTGAAGCCACATCCATTTCACTTATCAGCATTTCCTCTGTTGCCTCCATTATATTTGGAGCCTTATAACAAACCCCTAGTAATATTTTATTATTCTTTTTCCCTCCCCTTATCTCCACCCATAGGGACTCTACATTTGCATTTGCGTTACTGATGTCATCTCGCAAGACAGGCTTGATGCAAGAATTCACATATAAACAAACCCCTCCCCCTTTTTTATTTATACAATCCTTTCTAAAAAGACTATAACCATCTATAGCAACAGCCCAGTCATAGCTACTGTCCAGCCA
The DNA here is from genome assembly GCF_040894005.1 of Engystomops pustulosus. Lineage (NCBI taxonomy): Eukaryota > Metazoa > Chordata > Amphibia > Anura > Leptodactylidae > Engystomops > Engystomops pustulosus. The sequence continues at coordinate 159,653,750 of NC_092411.1, read as the reverse complement.
TGTCTCGCTGATACCCACTATATCATATTTCCGCTCCAACATCAAGAGTTCCAGTTCCTCCATTTTGTTTGTGAGGCTTCTGGCATTTGTGTACATACACTTTATATGGTTTTCCCTATCTGTATTCCTTTTGTTCTTATTCCCCAATCTCATTCCAACCCCCCTTCCTCCCCCATGGACTATGACTCTTCCCAACTCTCTATCTACACTGTCTATTTGCCCTGCACAAGTGTAGTTGCCCTCCCCCCAGGTCTCTAGTTTAAACACTCCTCCAACCTTCTAGCCATTTTTTCCCCCAAAACAGCGGCCCCCTCCCCATTGAGGTGCAGCCCATCCCTACTGTAGAGCCTGTAGCCGACAGAAAAGTCAGCCCAGTTCTCCATGAACCCAAAACCCTCCTTCCTACACCAACTTTTGAGCCACTTATTTACCTCCCTGATATCCCGCTGCCTTTCTGGTGTGGCACGTGGTACAGGCAGTATTTCGGAGGAAACTACCTTTGAGGTCCTTGCCCTGAGCTTATGGCCTAAATCCCTGAAATCATTTTTAAGGACCTTCCACCTACCTGTTACTTTGTCATTAGTGCCAATGTGGACCATGACCACTGGTTCCTCACCAGCCCCTCCCAGTAATCTGTCAACCCGATCCGCAACATGCCGAACCCGAGCACCCGGCAAAAAACACACTGTCCGGTATGCACGGTCTTTGACAGATTGCCCTGTGTGTTCCCCTAATAATCGAATCTCCCACTACCAGCACCTGTCTGACCATGCCTGTGCTCCCATTACCCTTCTTACCGGAGCAGACAGTCCCCTGGTTGCTAGAGGCCACGTCTTGCTGCAGCATTGCTACCCCAGAGCCGATATCCCCCTCATCCGCCAGCCTGGCAAACTTATTGGGGTGCACCAGATCAGGACTAGACTCCCTACAACTCTTCCCTCTACCCCGCCTTCTACATGTTACCCAACTAGCTGCCCCCTCACTCTGCACCTCCATACTTCCCTCCCCACACCCATCTTCCCCAGAGAGTTTGTGCTCCAGGAGCAGCAAACTTTGCTCCATATTGTCAATTGCCCACAGCCTTGAAACTTGCTCATTTAGATCCAGAATCTGGGCTTCCAGATGAGCAATTTTCACACATCCCACACAGCAGTATTCCCCCTCGAACGCCTGTTCAAGGAAAGCATACATGGCACAGGATGTACACTGTGTAGCAATGCCACTTATGGAGTCCATTGTTCTAATGGGGATTACAATAGAAATATGGACGAAAAGAAGAATTTATAGTCAACACAAAACACAGCAGTTACCTGCTAAAGCCCCTCAAACTTAAGTCCCTTAAACGTAAGTCCCACTTAGGACACTGCACACACTTCGGATCAATGCACACTCGCCACCAAGCTCGTACACTTGCTTTTCTGATGCTTTTTGAAAGGTTATGTGCCACAAAAATCTGCTCAGCTCACTGCAACAAGATCTGGCTGCAAACCACCAAACAAACTGACCACAGAAGTATATAAAGGCTGCTAATAAGATAGCCACACCCCACTATTAATTAGGCAGCACCTGTGACTATACTGTCTAGATAAGGTGAATGCCTCCCTATACCCCCACACAATATACAGATTATGCAAGTAAAATACCTTCAGATCTACTTGGTTGCAATAAAACTCACACAATGAATATCAGGAAATTTTCTGGATTTTATTTTTTCATATTCTATTTTTCAATGTTGAAAATTAACCTACCCTTAAACTGTTTATGTCTTTGTCAGTGGGCAAGCTACATAATCAGCCAGTGATCAAATAATATACCATTGTGGTAAGGGGTTTTCCAATGAACAAAGGATAGGGCCTAACTTGCTGATCAGTGAGGTCTCAGTGATGAGACCCCCACAGATCACAAAAACGAGGGGTCTGATGGGGTCCCACGGAGCTCCGTCAGACCCCCCCGTTGCTCCGTCAGAGTAATGAAGCACACAGCTGCACATGACCGTTCTGCTCCGTTAATCTCTAAGGAGGTGAAGGATATTGCAGAGTTTGCTGTAGGTTAAGAATTGCGTTAAGAGGTTAAAGAGTAACTGTAAAGTTTTTGTTTCACACAAATCAATAGTTCTTGGGATGTAAAAGAACTCTGCCTATTATCTTTGTTACCTACAGAACAGACCAAAAGTTTGGACACACCTCATTCAAAGAGATTGCTGTATTTTCATGACTATAAAAATCGTAGATTCACACTGAAGGCATCAAAACTATGAATTATCGCGTGTGGAATTATATACTTAACAAAAATGTGTGAAGCAGCTCAAAATATGTCTTATATACTAGGTTCTTCAAAGTAGCCACCTTTTTAGCCACAGCTTAACTTACTTGGGGATCAGAATCTCAGAGCAGTTGGATGAATTTGTACACATGAATTTGTCCCCATTGATAAAGGCCATAAGGGAGAATGTTTTTGTTTGGTGCAGGCTTCCCTTGTCAAGGGCTGATAGAATCAGCCTGGTAAAGATGGTTCGGCTCCCCAGATTATTATTCGTCTTGGCGGCTAGTCCAATGTGGATACCAGACTTCTTTTTTAGGTTAATTAATTCCATAATAAATGACTTGGTTTGGGGACGTAAGAAAGAGAGAATGAAATTAACTTATTTGCACAAAGCAATGGGAGAAGGGGGATTTGGGCCCCCTTCTTCTTTGGTTATTTTATTTCAGCACAGATAAGTAGGTTATTAGGGTGGGAAAATAATAGGTTATATGAGTGTATGGTAAAACTTACAGAAGGTAGAATGGTTACAATTTTTGAGATTCTTGAAAGTGGTTATTTTTTGCAGCCACAGTTTAAGGGGTTGGTAATTTGCAATTTGGTACACAGATCATGGGAGGCCTTAAAACATCTTTTGAATATCAAGGGGGTTATGATCGACATACCACTATGGTTTAATAGGAACATTCCCACTCTCTGGGGGCTGCCGAGCCCCTCCTTCTGGATAGAACGGGGGGTCCGTTATGTTTCACAGATCTGGGTGGAGGGTAAGATAAAGGCATTTGGGTAAATGCAGAACTTGTTTTGCCTAGGTAATAGGGATTTTCTTAGATTTTTCCAATTGGAACATGCTTTAGCAGTGGCAAAATTGAGAGTCACGAATGTATCGATTAATTGCACACATCAACTAGTTTAAATAGATTGATTGTCACGGGTGTACCCGTGCTCTGCTGCCGCTGTCCCAGCTCCTGTTGGCTCCATCGCGGTCCCGTCCAGGCTGCAGGTCTCTCTCCTGTGTAGGCCGCCCACTCCCGCTGCTAGGGCGCGCGCGCCTACTCTCTAAGAATTGAAAAGGCCAGCGTCCTCCTTATTGGTGCTGGCATACCTGGCTCTACTATATAGCCTGGCTACTCCCAGCATCCCCTGCTGGATCTTCATGTCCTGTTACTGAAGAGAAAGCCCTCCGTGTTCCCGAGCGTTTCCAGACGCCTCTGTGGATTCTGTGATTCCTGTGTTCCATGGTGTTTCCTGCTGTTCCTGTGTTCCTGGTATCCTGTGGCGGTCCTGGTATCCTGTGGCGCTCCGGTAATCCAGCCGCCATCCGAGGTCCTGCCAGCCATCCGTGGTCCTACCAGCCATCCGTGGTCCTGCCTGCCATCCGTGGTCCCCGTGTCCCTACCTTGGCTGCCACCACGGGCCTAGTCGCACCCGCGGAGCGACCTGGTGACTCCCGCCACAGCAAGACCATCCCGCTTTGCAGCGGGCTCTGGCGAAGACCAGGAGATCACTTGGACTCCGCTCCTGGGTGCGGCTAAGGTTGTTATCTCCCGCGGTGGTCCAGGGAGTCCACTGTTTATCCCCCGAAATTGTGACAGTGATTACTAAAGTTTATACTTTATTATTAAGAGTTACACTAGAAATATGTTGCATAGTTCCAAAATTAAATGGGAAGGTAGTTTGGAACCTATAGCAGAGGTTAGGTGGTCACAAATCTTAAAGAATATAGCATTATGCTCTTTTAATTGGAACCATAAAATAATACAACACAATATAGTACACAGGCTATATTTTTCAGCAATGGATTTAATTAGACTGAAGTATAGGGGGGATGCATGTTGTGAAAAATGTCAACAACTGAATGCAGATTTTGTGCATGTATTATGGAATTGCCCTAAGGTTGGTCAATTTTGGGAGGAAGTATATGAAAAAGTGGAGAGAGTATTGGGGGTACGATTGGAACCATCGATGTTTGTATCTGTCATTGGGCTTATTGGTGAGTTACATATGGAACAGAGGGATAGAGATATAGTTAGGAGAGTTATGCATATAGTTTTTGTGTGCATAGCAAGGAAGTGTGTGTGTGTGTGTGGGGGGGGGCAAAGAAGCTCCAACAATGGAATACTGGTTAAATTTGACCTTTAGCATCAAGCAATACGAAAAGATTCAATCTTTAGAGGTTTTTTGTTTTTTTTCTCTTTCTTTCTTATTCTCCCTGCTCTCTTCTCCAGGGGAGGTTTGGTTGGGAGGGGGTGGGGGGAGGAAGGGTTAAGGGGGAGGGATTAAAAAAGGGGAAAAATCAGGTATTCTGATTGGTGCAGCATATAGAATGGTTTAGAGTTCTCTTTTTTGTATGTAATAATGTATGACAACATAGTATAATATTAGGCTGAATTTAAAAAAAAAAAAGAATCCCCCCATTTGTACCAATAAAGTGGATGTTACTCGGCAAAAAAAAAAAAAGTTGCCACCTTTTGCTTTGATTACTGCTTCTCACACTCTTGGCATTCTCTTGATAAGTTTCAAGAGGTAGTCACCAGAAAAGGTTTTCACATTGCAGCTGTGGCCTGACAGGTTTAATAAGTGGGATTTCTTTCCATATTAATGGGGTTGGGACCATCAGTTGTGTTGTGCAGAAGTCAGGTGAATGCACAGCTGATAGTCCTACTCAATACACTGTTAGAATTTGTATTATGGCTAGAACATAGCAGCTAAGTAAAGAGAAATGAGTGGCCATCATTACTTTAATAAATGAAGGTCAGCCATTCTGAAATATTGGGAAAACTTTGAAAGTTGCAAAAACCATCAAGTGCCACAAAAAACTGGCTCACATGAGGACTGCCCTGGGAAAGGAAGACCAAAAGTCACCTCTGCTGCGGAGGATAAGTTCATCTGAGTCACCAGCCTCAGAAATCGCAGGTAAACAGCAGCTCAGATTGCCACACCGAGTTCTAGAAGCAGACACGTTTCTACAACAAATGTTAAGAGGAGACTGTGTGCAGCAGGCCTTCATGGTAAAATAGCTGCTAGGAAACCGCTGCTAAGTACAGGCAACAAGCATAAAAGACTTGTTTGGGCTAAAAAAACACAAGGAATGGATATTAGACCAGATGAAATCCGTTTTTTGGTCTGATGAATCCAAATTTGAGATCTTTGGTTCCAACACCATGTCTTTGTTTGACGCAAAAAAGGTGAACGAATGGACTCTACATGCCTTGTTCCCACCGTGAAACATGGAGGAGGAGGTGTGATGGTGTGGGGGTGCTTTGCTTGTGAAACACAAGAGAAAACGTTATGTGTTAAAAGGCAAGATAATGGATAATAAAGTTTAGAGAAAGACAAAAAAAAACTCACCACATGGACAATGTTAAAAGCAATTAAAATGTCCATGTGATGCATTTTTTTGTGTCTTTCTCTAATAAATATTATTTTCCATTATCTTGCCTTGTGATACATAGCGCTTTCTCTTGTGTTTCATATTCATTTTTGTGTGTTGGCATTACGTATATTGTCACATTGGTTGTGCAGGGTTAACATTTTTTGCTCTTGAAGGGGTGCTTTGCTTGTGACACTGTTGGGGATTTATTTAAAATTGAAGGTATACTGAACCTTCATGGTTACCACAGCATCTTGCAGCGGCATGCTATTCCATCCGGTTTGCGTTTAGTTGGACCGTCATTAATTTTTCAACAGGACAATGACCCCATACACACCTCCAGGCTGTGTAAGGCCTATTTGACCAAGAAGGAGAGTGATGGGGTGCTATGCCAGATGGCCTCCACTGTCACCAGACCTGAACCCATTCGAGATGGCTTTGGGTGAGCTGGATCACAGTGTGAAGGAAAAGGGCCAACAAGTGCTAAGCATCTCCTTCAAGACTGTTGGAAGACAATTTCAGGTTACTACCTCTTGAAGCTCATCAAGAGAATGCCAAGAGTGTGCAAAGCAGTAATCAGAGCACACGGTGTCTACTTTAAAGAATATTAGATATATTTTCAGTTGTTTCACATTTTTTTGTTAAGTACATAATTCCACATGTGTTAATTCATAGTCTTGATGCCTTCAGTGTGAATCTACCATTTTTATAGTCATGAAAATACAGCAAACTCTTTGAATGAGAAGATGTGTCAAAACTTTTGGTCTGTACTGTATATACAGCAGTTTCTTTGCTATACCACTCAGATTACCTCAGTGTTGTAGCTTCTTTCTCTGCCTGTGCTGACAAGCCCTGGAGTCCATAGATGTCTTTATCTGAAGGTTTCTTGGGAGGGGAGGGGTTGCTGCTCCCTGCTCACCTCATGCTGCTCCCCTCCCTCACCTTGTAATTGGCAATTTCTGCACTGTGCAGATAAGCTATTAACCCTTAGAGCTCATACAGCACTGGCTATAGACTTCATGTAACTGGTTTACATGTTTTCTTTCACTTATTACATGTTCCTTTCTCCTCCATGTGATGGAAGCTGCCAAGCTGCATATACATCCTGTATGTGCACTGTTCAGTGTTCAGTGGCTTTACTTGTGGGAAACTAAATGGATCATGGGATCTGTGGGCAAGCGAACTGGCCTCAGCTTGAGGGCATAGACAGACAGTAGTGATGTGTTGAACATTGGGAGCCCCTAACCGGCTCACCATGCCCCCTTTAACCTGATTCAATCGGGTTAAAAGCAGTATGAAATGAGGTGACTGGCTCTACTGCAGCTCCTTATTATACATGTAATAGGAAGTCGTTCAGGTGGTGGAAGAGCCGGCTCTTGTTAGTGAGCAGAGCCTAATAAGCTAGCTCTCTAAGCAGAGCCATAATTTCCATCACTAAGAGACAGACATTAATCTCCGCCCACTTCACCTAGTAAGATTTTTGTCAAACACTTTCAGAACAAAAAAATGCCATACCTTTGGAAAGAAAAAGGTGAGCAGGCATTGGTCTGTTTGTTTTTAAAGGGGGAATCATATATAAAATTTAGGTAAAATCATTATAACCCCAAAAATGATTCTGTGTTCTCCAATGTACAGCAATATTCAATTTGTAGCAATAATCTACTACCTGAACATGCCACAGGGCCCAGAAAGAAAGGTACGGCACGCAGGTTTATTTATAAAATGTGCTGAGTATTAGGGTACATGAAGTAAATTTAAAAAAAATATCCAGGGAGGTATGATAGAGTCTAAAACATTTCTTAATACATAATCGAGGTTTCCCTCCTTATACCCCTTTTGGAACACATCCTACACCTGTTTTGATACGATCCTTTGCTTGCAGTTTGGGGAACTTCTCCTGGAAAGTGGTGCCTCGCTTGCTGAAGCTCTGAGACTCTCTGGTCTCCAAAAAGCTAATCTTTTATTTCTCCAGGAAAGTTCCCCTCTGGCCTACACATCGATGTAACACATATGCATTATACAGTCACAATTGCATGATATGCATGGGCAGATTCTTGTTCCACACCTTTGATTTCTGCATTGAATTATAAGGATTAACCCATAAGCACTCTGCGCCGTACTTGTACTGCGTGGGCTCCCGTGATTAGCTCGCGGGGTGTCAGTGGTAATCCCATATGACAGTGGTGGCGAACCTATGGCACGGGTGCCAGAGGCGGCACTCAGAGCCCTTTCTGTGGGCACCCGGGCCATCACCCCAGCACACCAGATAGGACTCAAATAATCTTCCTGCAGTTCCAAGCAACTTAAAAGATGTGGCTTTCAGTCATATATTAAAGTGATACTTCACTATTTGGGACTGTAGGAAGAGGGAGAATGAGTAAACAGGGCTGAATTATCTTTGGAAGACCTTCTGCTGGTCCCACGATTCTCTGTGTACAGAGGGACAATGGAAAGAAGCTAAAATGATGCAAATTTTCCAGCCATTTTTTTCTACTGTGTTGCTGTAGTCAGGAGGCCAATATGATTGAAAGTTGTTGAAGAACAGGGAGCAAAAAGTTACTGTTTTAATTTTTGGTTGGTAACTCACGATAAATAAGGGGGGTTTTGGGTTGCAGTTTGGGCACTCGGCCACTAAAAGGTTCGCCATCACTGCCATATGATGAACACCGTAAATAAAAACCATTAAAAAACCTGCCAAAAATTAGGATTTTTACCTAATTGATCCCACAAAAAATGCAATAAAAGTGATCAACAAAACATATGTACTCAAGAATGATACCGTAGCAAAGTACAACATGTCCCGCAAAAAAAACAAGATCAACCTGTAGCCAAAAAAGTAAAAATGATATGCCACTTGGAAGACGGCGATGCAAGAATGATAGATTTTTCCCCACATTAGAGTTTTATTTGGCAAATTTAGTAAAACATAAGAAAAAATATTCAAGTCTGGTATCCTCATAATCGAATGGAATGGAATAAAGATAACATGATTATAAGGCTATATGATGAACACAAAAAAAAAAAGTTAAAAATCCAGTACAGAATTGATGTTTTTCTACTCAAAAGAAAGTTCATAAATTTTCAACAATACGAGATACCAACCCCAAAAAGCATCTCATCCTGCAAAAGAAATGTCATCACATGGCCCCAATAACAAAAAAGCTAAAATTTTATAGCCTACAAAAGGGGCCAACGAGCAAAGTAAAATCCTGGCAGCTGCAGGCACTCCTTCCCTCCTGCGCCTCGCTGTGCGCCCATAAAACAAGTAACAGCCACATGTGTGTGTGGGGGGGGGGGTGTCTCTGCACTCAGGAGAAATTGCAGAACAAATTATATTATGGGCTTTCTCTTTTTTTTCTATTGGAAATGTGTAAATTTTAGGGCTAAATGAAGGTACAACCGACAAAATTTGACCATTCTAAATTTCACCTCCATTTTGATTCAATTATTATGAAGATCTCAAGGGGTTAACAATCTTTCTAGAAGCTGTTTCTGTGCAGATTTGAATATGGGTTGATTATGTAGGGTGGTTTTAATGATAAATATTTAAAATTTCATTCAAATTCATAATTATTCCCAAAATAGTCAATTCTGAAAATATGGAACATTTCAAAAATTATGAAAATGTAAAGTATACATATGGGAAATGTTATTCAGCAACTCATTTAGGTGGTAAATCTATCTGCCTGAAAATGCAATGATTTCGAATTTTGAAAATGGCACATTTTTCAAAAAATTCATAATTTTTTCTGGAAATAACCGCAAATTTTAGCAGCCAAAATTTACCACTAAAATTAAGTACAACATGTGGGAAAAAAACATTCTCAGAATCACTTTGATAAGTTATAGTGTTCAAAAATTATAACCATATAAAGCAACACGTCAGAATACAAAAAATGGGTCTGAGCCTTGAAGGGGTATTCTCGTCTGGGCATTCACAATCAGTTTAACTAATCTTCCATTTATAAACATTTCTTCAATTGGATGTTATTAAAAAAAATGTTCCTGTGTGAAGATAATTTCTCATAAATGTAGCCATGTTGTCCCTTAGAAACGAGATTGCTTCCTCGGTTACGACCACGTCACACTCTGGTAGCAGTGGCCAGACATGCGCTATTGAGTCCTGTCTGACCTCCTGGATTCAGAAATCATTACCAGAGGACCGCTGTGGGTCATACAGTAAATCCAGGACATTTCATATACAAAAACCTTTTGTTTCTTTGTGCAATCCCTCCAGCAGAGGTGGCCGTATCTGAGGAAGCCATCTCGTTTCTAAGGGACACTACATTTATGAGAAATTATCTTCACACAGGAACATTTTTTTTAATAACATCTAATTGAAGAAATGTTTATATATGGCAGATTTATCAAACTGAATGTGAATGCGCAGACGAGAATACCCCTTTAAGCTGTAAAATGGCTGCGTCCTTAAGGGGTTAAGCACCTAGTCTGACAAGTCAAACCCTCCCATGTACTTATTGTAGTCAAAAATGCTGTCAGGTTTGGGGATTTCTGTATTGGTACCTTGTACTAGGATAGGGTTGCTGGTGCACCCATGTATTGTTGTTAAGATAAGTACCTCTCTCTTGTCTTCATACTTAAAGGGGTATTCCCATGAAAACAAGATTCTTAGATATACTCAAGATGAAAAAATAACACATTTTCTCATTCACTGTCATTAACAAAAATACAGCATTTCACAGATATAATTCCAACCGCTCTCTATCAGTCCTGGTGTACACAATTTCGGTTGCCCCTTGACCCAACCCTGAATCCTCTGACTTTAGGGTCAGGTGGACATATTTTTATCCTGTCTGACGCTGCACTGAGCAGCTCTCTGCACTCCAGCAACCACCCTTGCATTCCAGGACAAGCTCACATAGAGACTTCCTTCCAACACATTGTGAGGAGAGTAAAACTGCAGGCAGATAAACTGTTTATGCAGGGGAGGGAGGCATATAGCAGATCTATGTATGTTATGACTGTGATGGCATTCTCAGCTCTGCTATGTGTAATATACATCTCATTGATCTCATCATCTCTCGTCTCTGATCTGTCTCATCTCTCTATGTGTCAGATACTATTGAATGTTCAGAAGATAAATAAAAGTGTATATAAACCCTGTACCCTGATAATCTAAGCATATTGTCAGCACACAGCATCTCATAGCACTAGAGGAATCATAATGGGGGTCATTTACTAAGGGCCCGATTCGCGGTTTCCCGACGTGTTACCCGAATATTTCCGATTTGCGCCGATTTTCCCTGTATTGCCCCGGGATTTTGGCGAACGCGATCGGATTGTGGCGCATCGGCGCCGGCATGCGCGCGGCGGAAATAGGGGGGCGTGGCCGAACGAAAACCCGACGTATTTGGAAAAACCGCCGCATTTAAAAACGAAAAATGTGTCGCTTGGGACGCGCTTACCTTCACTTGGTCCGGGTCGGTGAATTTCAGGGCATACGGATGCTTTTCAGCGCAGCAGCGCCACCTGGTGGACGGCGGAGGAACTACCTTGATGAATCCTGGCCGGACCCAAATCCTCCGCAGAAAACGCGCCGCTGGATCGCGAACGGACCGGGTAAGTAAATCTGCCCCAATGTGTCTGCTTAACCTCTTAGCACTCTGCATTGACTTATCGGACACAGAACTGATGCCGGCCCAGCTTGAGATCTTGAGATACACTTGATGTCAACTGCTGTCAGTAGCTGACATACATCCCAGTGTAACATCCGAGGTCGGAGTGGGCCCTGATTGCAGGTGTTGAAACGGTTAAATGCCACGGTCACTGCAACCGCAGCATTTAAACTGCCTTCAGGGGTTCAAGCCCTCTTTGGGGGGGGGGGGGGGCAATCATGCCATGGCAGTCCCGAGGTCCGATCTGAGCCCTGGGGCTGTTGTGCCATTAAGATGGCATCTATGACAGTGGGCCTGTAAGTGGGCTTACAATATAAATAGCATACAACTTATTTTCTGGGACACCTGTTACGCCATGTGTTACACGATTACGTTCTCCACTAATTACACCTGCCAATATAGTCAGGTAATACAAATAATTAAGAAACATCTTCCTATCTTATGTCATCTTATCATCCTATCTTTATTTGAAATATTAAAACCTGGTTGTCATTTCTCATCCAGAAATTCTGCCACTCTAGGGGACATACTTTCCCAAAATTTATTCACCTCCCCTCAGGTACAACATTCATGGCTAAATCAGAAAGGCAGTTATAAATGTGCCAAGCCCCGATGTACTGCATGCAAGTTTGAAATACAGAATAAATTCTTTCATTAATTGCAATACCACATATGGAGTATATTCCATCATCTGTACAACATGTTCTCTTTAATACATAGGCAGTACTAAATGAGTGCTTAACCCCTTCCCGACATTTGACGTAATAGTACTGCATCGCGGGAGGTGCGTTCCCGCAAAATGCAGTACTATTACGTCATGCTTCCTGAACGGAGCCGGCGCCAGAAGCTGCAGGTGTCAGCTATGTATTATAGCCGACACCTGCCTCTAACACCCGCGATCGGAGATTTCTCCGATCGCGGGTGTTAACCCCTGACATTCCGCGGTCGCGCTGACTGCGGCGTGCAAGGGACATTTGAGAAGAATCGGACCCCCCGCGGCGCTTACCGGGGGGTCCGCTGCTCCGATCGCAGCCCCGGTGCGGTGCCCGGGGCTGCGCTATCCTCCTCCGGCTGCCGGGTCCTGCCTTCTGACAGGACCCGGCTGTAATACACTGAGCATGCGCAGCATACATCTGTATTACACTGTGTAATGTGAAGAAGAGCTTGAACAAGTGATCAGTGGATCACTTGTTCAAGCTAACCTGTAAAAGTTAATAAAAAATGTTAAAAACATTACATAAAATATTTTTTTAATAAAAATAATTAATTAAATAAAGTTAAAGTCCTCTAAACACAAATATTCCCTATACACATGCAATAAAGGGAAAAAACCCACAAAATTGCCAAAACCCCCCACATATTTGGTATCGCCGCGTCCGTAACAATCCGTACAATCCGTACAAATATTATTGGACCCACATTATTGGCTATGTGAGAGGCTATATATGTCTGACCCTAGTCAATAGCCTCTCGCATAGCCAAATAAGTTCCCTACACTGTACTGAGGAGACACAACCATAGTGCTATCTACAGTTGGGAGTCTGTTCCTTATGGAATAGATATACTGGTTTGGCTTAATCCCACATCATGTTTTTAAATTTCTGGTAGGTCATACTTGATGTTAAGGGGGCTGCCTTTCAAGGTAGCAAAAGGAGGCATTGTTTTCCATTTAACACCTTGGAAAACTTATTTGCATTCTTCCCAGAATTCCCTAGTGGAGCATCTATGGCTTTAAGTCTCCACACGCTTTCAAGGTGGCCTTAATTGGCATTGTCTCCTTAAGGAGAACACCTACTGAAGTGACAAAGAAGCGCAAAGCATTCTCCCCTCTATGCTCTGAGCTATATAAAAAGAACATTCGCTTTGCTCTAGCATACCCAGCAACACTCCGGATTTTTTTATCCAGATGGTGCCATGTCTACATTTAACTCGCCAGAAGAGGCGCAACCCGCTGTACGCAAGCTGCTTGATTCAACTGCGACACCAGATGAGCAAGAGGAGAACAGATCTACAAGATCCTCGGAGGAAAGGTCCCCAAAACGTACCAGAGACGGTCCAACATACTCATCTCCGAAGTCCCAGAGAGCACACAAAAGATAGTGGTCACGTATGAACTCTTGAGGGTTATAGTATGGTTAATTGTTAAATGAGGTATAGTAACCCTCGTGCCCCCCTATATGGAAACACTAGTTCTCCTGATGGTCTGTTCATGATATTTGTTGTAACTCTCTTGGGGAGGATCAATACAAGGGTGGCGGATGGCCTCCATATGGGCAGAGTTATTCTTATTTTAATGTATCTAGAAAGTCTCATGCACGGGAAGAAGAGAAGTCCACAGCCGGTGTCTTTGAGGGTTTATGACAAGTTCAGCTCTCAGAGAGGGCATTGTTGCCAAATGTTGTTTTATGTTATAATGTTCATGTTGGGGAGGGAAGGGGGGAGGGATGTCACAGGTGTCGGGGGCTGGGTCCAGAGAGAACTTAAGCCATTTGGCTCTATATTTTAGAGACATGCGCTTAGTGTCCTGGAATGTAAAAGGATTACGATCACCCCACAAGCGATTCATGGTTCTTCGACATTTGAAATGCATTAATGCAGAAGTGGCTCTTCTTCAAGAAACCCACTTACAGACCGAGGACTTTCACAGGATGAGGCGCTTGTGGGTTGACTTGGTATTTGTATCACCCACAGTACGGGGTAAAGCAGGGGTTCTTATCCTCATAGGAAAAGATTTCCCATACAAGGTTGAAGAGGTATATCAGGACAAAGAAGGTAGGGTCATGATTTTACGCATCCAATCCCCAGTGCAAGAAGTCCTGTTATGTAATGTATATGGGCCCAACATAGAACAGAAGTCATTTTTTCAGGAACTAGCAGGGGAATTGCTCCAGTTGCCCCCTGTGCCCAAAATTTTGGGGCGAGACTTAAATTTAGTGGTACACCAAGGAGAAGATAGACGTAGTGACAGGATAGGAGAAGGGAGAATCCTGAGGATCAGGGAAGAGAACACACTAAAATCTTTCCTGGCGGATACAGAGCTCACTGATGTGTGGCGGTCTGCGCATCCTGAGGGGCGGGAATACACCCATTTTTCACACACCCAAAACTCTTGGTCACGAATAGACTATTGGCTTCTCTCAGCCATCCTAACGAGTAGAGTGTTAGAGGTAACAATCCAAGACATGGTGATCTCAGATCACTCCCCAATCTCATTACATACACTCACCGGCCACTTTATTAGGTACACCTGTCCAACTGCTCGTTAACACTTAATTTCTAATCAGCCAATCACATGGAGGCATGTAGACTTGTTCAAGACAATCTCCTGCAGTTCAAAACGAGCATCAGTATGGGGAAGAAAGGTGATTTGAGTGCCTTTGAACGTGGCATGGTTGTTGGTGCCAGAAAGGCTGGTCTGAGTATTTCAGAAACTGCTGATCTACTGGGATTTTCACGCACAACCATCTCTAGGGTTTACAGAGAATGGTCCGAAAAAGAAAAAACATCCAGTGAGCGGCAGTTCTGTGGGCGGAAATGCCTTGTTGATGCCAGAGGTCAGAGGAGAATGGGCAGACTGGTTCGAGCTGATAGAAAGGCAACAGTGACTCAAATCGCCACCCATTACAACCAAGGTAGGCAGAAGAGTATCTCTGAATGCACAGTACGTCGAACTTTGAGGCAGATGGGCTACAACAACAGAAGACAACACCGGGTGCCACTCCTTTCAGCTAAGAACAGGAAACTGAGGCTACGATTTGCACAAGCTCATCGAAATTGGACAGTAGAAGATTGGAAAAACGTTGCCTGGTCTGATGAGTCTCAATTTCTGCTGCGACATTCGGATGGTAGGGTCAGAATTTGGCATCAACAACATGAAAGCATGGATCCATCCTGCCTTGTATCAACGGTTCAGGCTGGTGGTGGTGGTGTCATGGTGTGGGGAATATTTTCTTGGCACTCTTTGGGCCCCTTGGTACCAATTGAGCATCGTTGCAACGCCACAGCCTACCTGAGTATTGTTGCTGACCATGTCCATCCCTTTATGACCACAATGTACCCAACATCTGATGGCTGCTTTCAGCAGGATAATGCCCCATGTCATAAAGCTGGAATCATCTCAGACTGGTTTCTGACAATGAGTTCACTGTACTCAAATGGCCTCCACAGTCACCAGATCTCAATCAAATAGAGCATCTTTGGGATGGGTGGAACGGGAGATTTGCATCATGGATGTGCAGCCGACAAATCTGCGGCAACTGTGTGATGCCATCAAATCTCTGAGGAATGCTTCCAGCACCTTGTTGAAACTATGCCACGAAGAATTGAGGCAGTTCTGAAGGCAAAAGGGGGTCCAACCCGTTACTAGCTTGGTGTACCTAATAAAGTGGCCGGTGAGTGTATATTAGAAGAGACTCCCAGAGGAACGGATTATATCTGGATGTTCCCAAATATGTTAGCTTCTAGAGAAGACTTTCAGACTCAATTAAGGGGCTGGTGGCTAGAATATACAGCGGAACACCCATATCAGGACAGCGAGGCACAGCTTTATTGGGATGCGGAAAAGGTGGCGATTAGGGGCTGAATTATATCTTACACTATTGGCATACGTAAGAAAGCATTTGCTCAGGTGGAAAAATATAGTAAGGCTTTGAGACAAGCATATACCAACTTCCAAATACACCCTTCAGAAGTTACAAAGGGGCAATGGGTGGAAGCTAAAAAGACATATGATCAATGGCTTGAACATAAAGAATCACTATATCGCTCTAGGATGGAGGCAAAATTGCAGAGATTTGCGGATAAAGCAGGAAGGTTATTAGCAAGGTTTGCTAAAGGTAATATTCCCACAACCCCAATCATGGCAATGAAAGATGGCTCAGGTGCAACGAAGAAAGAACCATTAGAAATTGTTGATATACTCAAGAATTACTATACTGACCTCTATTCCATCCCCCAAGGTCAAACTCTACCACCGACATCATGGCTGCCCTCGCTGCATCTACCCACCATAACTAATGAAGATTTAGATTCCCTCAACTCACCGGTGACGGCCGAGGAGATACACAGTGCCATCAAAGTCTTAAAAGCCTCTAAGGCCCCGGGGCCTGATGGCTTCTCGAGAGAATATTATAAGATACTGAGAGAACAGGTAACACCAACACTAATGCATGTCTTCAATGGCTACCTAGCAGGAGCCCCTATCCCAGATGTAAATAATACTGCACATATCAAAATACTTCCCAAAGAGGGTAAAGACCCTCTGATGCCAGCATCCTATAGACCAATATCTTTGATAAATGTTGATCTTAAATTGCTTTCTAAAATAATGGCGGATAGATTAGCTGAGGTCCTTCCTAAACTCATCCACCCATCACAAGTGGGATTTGTTAGAGGACGGGCGGCAGTTCTGAACATCAGGAGGGTTCTGGATGCCATTAGGACATCTCCGGGGGATCATCCATCCCCAGCCATACTGTCTATTGATGCTGAAAAAGCTTTTGACAGTGTGAGCTGGGGATGGCTGGATTGTGTATTAGACCAGGCAGGCATCCAGGGAGCTTTCCGGTCATTCATACAAACGTTATACAGAAATCCTCAGCGAGGATCTGTATCCCCGGCTTTCTCTCTCAGCCTTTCCGTCTCCATAGAGGTACCTGTCAGGACTGCCCCTTATCATCCTTATTATTCAATTTGGCTATCGAGCCTCTATCTTATTTGCTGCGGACATCATCAAATTGGGAGGGGATTACCATAGGAAACCGACAACTGAGAGTCACGCTGTTTGCGGACGACATATTATTATTCCTATCCAACCCGGTAAAAGATGTGCCTAGGGTTTTTCACCTTTTAGAAGAATTTGGGTCCTTTTCAGGATTCAAAGTCAATACCAGCAAATGTGAGTTGTTAGACCTTTCTTAAGATGGCCGGAAGTTAAATTAGAACGACTTGGGCGTGCCTATTAGTGTATCTAATTCCTTATTAAATATCTAGGGATAAAGGTGGGAAAAGACCCTGACTCTTTATACTCCCTAAATTACCCCCCTCTCATACGTAAAATCTCTTTAGAGCTCAAACGGTGAAATAACTTACCATTATCCCTGTCAGCTAGGTACCACCTGATAAAAATGATGTCATTCCCAAAACTGCTATACCCAATGCAAACCATCCCATTGCTCCTCAAACATGTGGATGTTAATGCAGTAAACTCAGCTTTCACAACTTTCATATGGGCAGGTAAAAGGGGGGGGGGGAGTGTGGGATATAGATTTTGTATCTGAATCTCATATGTATTATGTTTCCATAATGTCTTGGAAAAAATACACCAGTTTTGAATGTTATTTCATTTATTATATTTGAAAAAAAGAAAACTAATAAAATATGTTTCCAAAAAAAAAAAAAACACATTTGCAACGTTTTCTTGTGGGCTTGGATTTTACAGATTTCACTGTGCGCACTAAATGACATGTCTACTTTATTCTTTGGGTCGCTACGATTACGTGGATACCAAATTTGTATAGATTTTATAATGGTTTCATACATTTAAAAAAATTCAAACCTCCTGTACAAAACTTTTTTTTAATATTTTGCCATCTTCTGGCGCCAATAACTTTTTCATACTTTGGTGTACGGAGCTGTGGATGGTGTCATTTTTTGCCACTTTTGATGGCGTTTTCATTGCTATAATTTTTAGGACTGTGCGACCTTTTGATCACTTTTTATTCATTTTTTTATATTTTTCAAAATGGCAAAAAAATGCCATTTTCGACTTTGGATGCTATTTTCCGTTACGGGGTTAAACGCAGTGAAAAACAGTTATTATATTTCGATTGATCAGGCATTTTCGGACACGGCGATACCTTATGTGTTTATGATTTTTACGGTTTATTAATATTTATATCGGTTCTAGGGAAAGGGGGGTGATTTGAATTTTTAGGCTTTTTTATTATAATTTTTTTTTTACTTTATTTTATTTTTACTTTTACTATTTTTCAGACTCCCTTGGGTACTTTAACCCTAGGTTGTCTGATCGATCCTACCATATACTGCCATACTGATAGCACATTGTAATGAATGGGTTAAAACGAGACAGCTTCGGGCCTTCGTGAGACCCGAAGCTGTCATGGCAATGGATCGCCGCTCCCCGTGATGTCATCGGGGAGCGACTATCCGCGGCAAGAAGCCGCCGCCAATGAAAGCACCGATCGTGGGTGTTACCGGTAAGCCTTTGCTGCAAAATGCACATGTATGTGGACCACCGCGATGTGTAGTAGGTTCACTTCCATCTAGGCCATTATCTTCCGGCATTCCCTGGCTAGTAAGAGGCAGCAGGTGCCTCCTTGTTTGTTTAGATAATACACAGAGACTATGTTGTCTGATTGCACCAAGACACTCCGATTTTGTATAAGTGAGTGAAAATGGAGCAGCACCAGTCTCACAGCCCTCAATTCTTTTAAATTGGATGAGAGATTCTTTTCTTGACGAGAAAATGGATGCTGTATCCACTAACTGTTTACATGGGCGCCCCAGGAGGAGGCATCCGTCGTGAGGAGTATTTGTTGATGATGAATCAGAGTTCTGTCCATACTTAGTCTTTTGTTCTGGATCCACAAAACTAAGATGTTGAGAATTCTTGTTCCATGATGAGAGGATATCCCATTGGAGACATCTTATATGAGCTTGCGCCCAGGGAACTGCTTCCAATGCAGATGTCATGTGGCCCAATACTTTCATCATATGATGACAAGATACTTTGCGGGCTGACATCAGGGACAAGATTCCTGCCCTGAGCTTCTGTCTCCTGACTACTTCAGGGTCATTAAATGCAAATACGGATATAGCTGGGATTTCTCCAGATTCACATAGAAACCATGTTCCTCCAGCGTGGCTTGCACCATCTGAAGATGACAACAAATTAATCTGTTGGCTTGGCTAGAATAAGCCAGTCATCTAGGTATGGCACTACTGTTACTCCTTAAAGACGAAGGGCTGTCTTCAATACAACTATGACCTTGGTAAACACTCTTGGGGCCGAAGGTATCCCAAATCGAAGGCACTTGAACCGAAAATGGCGGGCTGCTGCCAGCGTATGGAAAGCTATTCTGAGAAATTTCCTGTGAGACAGCAGAATAGGAACATCCTGATAAGCGTCTGCCCGGTCCACAGACGCCATGAACTGATCTTTCTGTGTCAGGACAGACCAGATAGTGTCTATTTTGAAATGCTTCTTTATCAGAAATTGATTTAAATATGTTAGGTCTATCATTAGACGCCATTTGTTGTCTGGCTTTGGAACCAAAAATAAACTCAAATTCTGGAAGGCTGGGACTTCTTCTTTTGCATTCTTTCAAAGAAAGTCCAACACATGGGTCTAAAGGATCCTGTCGCAACGATTGACCACATATCTCGAATTCCAGTGTGTAGCCCTTTTGAATTGTAGAACGCACCCCCATGTCTGAGGAAATCTTTAACCCTGCCACAGAGAATAAACGTAGCCTTCCACTCACCAACTGCGACTGGATTTTGGCGTCATAAATCTGAGGTCTTGGGGTTGACTGGCTTCTTCTTATAGAAGTTGCTTTCCTGTCGGGTTTGAAATTTCTTTTGTTTTGCTTTAAGTTGATTAAGTTGATTTTCCTAGACCTTGGTGATCTTTTGCCTTGAAATCGAAAGGATTTGAAAGATTTGAATTGTTTCTCAGGAAAGGAAAATTTATTTTCCGAGAGTGACTCCATGATCCCTGATAATTGGGGACCAAACAGACTCTGTGACTGGAATGGAAGGTTACAAAAATGTAGTTTTGCCAGTGTATCTCCTTTCCATAATTTTATCCAAATTGTTCTTCTAGCTGCGTTGGACATTACCATCGTCCTAGAAGCATATTTGATGGTGTCCAGAGGTGCATCAAAGAGGTACTCTGAATCATTCTTGAGTAATGGTAGGGATTGACGGATTTCTTCCCTTGGAAGCTTATCCATAAGGTCCTGCGTGAGTTGGCCCCTCCTATCTACCGGGTCGGGCAATAATATAGCTTCTTAAGCTAGCTTCTTAACATAGCTTCTTTTTGATAGCTTGATCACTGGTATATCCAGCTTATGGACTAATTCCCAATCTGAATCTGATCCAGTTTGTAAGACACATTAAATCTCTCACTCGGAACCATACTTAGAATGTTTTAAAGGCTTATCTAATACTGGCAATCCTTTATCTTTAGTGATTGGGAAATAAAACAACTTCTCTCTGGGAGTTTTATTTTCAACTTTCTTAGCGGATTCTATGGTAGCTTTCACTGCCTTTATGAGCTGTTTTACATCTTCCTTCCGGAGGTATAAGTCATCATACTTATCCAATTCTTCATCCAAAGACATATCCCCCCCCCCTTTAGATGGGAACTCATTAGGGGATAAGGAGGATGAGGGAATGAATACAGGTGTATGTTTAGTACAAAAATGAAGACAAAACAGATGTGTATGGATAGCAAATAACAAATTTTATTGAGAAAAAAATATTTAAAAAACAATTAAAAACCCAAAGCGGGTATACACCAAAAGACTCCCCAAGCCCAGACCAAATAAATGGCAAATAGATGCTGGAGATAGTATGTAATATACAATAGTATAGGCAATCACATAAGAGAAAGGCATGGAAACTGGGACAGCACGACATATAGAAATACTTCTATTAATATACAATACAAAAGTGAAGCCCACAATACAATCCAATAGTACAGTAATTAGCATGTGATAACATTACAGTATAAGTGGTCCTGGCTGATGGCTGGTGTATGTTTTAGACTTTTTCTTACTATGGTGACTCTTAGCATCTTTAAAAGCATCAGACATATTTATTAAATTTTTATTAAAATTTGTGTGTAAATAAATACGGCCGACTGCTAGGGGACCTGTAAGACCATCCCACCTCTTATTTGGTAAGAGATCGGATCAATTTAAACTAAGTTTGCACACACAAATTTTAATTAAAATGTAATAAATATAATATAGGGGCTGGGGACAGGATTAGGGGGAACATATTTGGTGGGGGTATTTTTTGGAGGTGACAGGTCCTCTTTAATAATGACATAATTTTGCATACAATCACCTCCAGTATTTCTTTTACACTCTCGCGCTCCAGCCTCCTCTGCACTCTCGCCATTTTTATAATATTAAACACTAGAACAGTAGAAGAGTCCTCAGGTTCAGTAGAGTGCCCATAAGGGGCTCTCTAAGGAAGCACTAACAGTATGAAGGGCTAGGGGGGAAGAATGAAGGATAGAGCGGGATGGTAAATGCGGGGGTGATGAGGACGTCTAGTTCGGGGGGCGGGGGGGGGGGGGTAGGGGGTGCACAACAAACAACCAAAGAAGGCTGAAGAAAAAGCCTTTTCAGAACATCAAATGGATTGCCTGATTGTTGGAACAGAATCCACGGTTGCCAGGTTTTGTTAAACCTTCCATATGTACCATGCAAAGAGGATGTGAGGTCTTCCATGAGCATGATGTCATTTACTTTGCTGATTCACATGGCTATTGTTGGAGGAATGCTTTGTTTCCATAGTATTGGGTTGCAGGATCGGGCCGCTATTATTAAAAAGCGCAGTGGTGGAGGATGAGGAGAGGAGGATCTAGTCAAACAGAGTCTCCACAGACCAAGGAGATGAAACGTTGCAAGGTCTGCCAGAAAGGGGCAAGAACCCGACATGACCAGAACATATGGAAGAAAGATCCCTCCTCCTCTCTGCATCTCCATCAGGTAGGAGGTACCAGCTGGAAAATGGTGTGAAGCCGTGTAGGGACCCTATACAACCTGGCCATGAGCTTGTACCCTGCCTCTTGGTATCTTGAACTAATTTAGGTGCTGTGGTAAAGTTTGAAAATGCGCGATTTCAGGTGGGAGTGAGATATTCAAATCAGTTCCCCATTGCATCAAGTATTGTGGGCCAGGGTCATCATGAACCGATAAAAGACATGAATAAGAGGAGGAAAAGTCTCTAGTTCTCTGATTTTATCCAATAAGAATGTTATCTTTTTCCCGTTTTCACCAGGAGCCATGTGTAATTAGTATACTCAGGATATTATGTTTATGACCTTCCCATGCAATTCATGAGTGGATCCCTTCCTCTGTGTCTGTAATCACTGTATCATCTAGGAGAGATGTATTTAATTTCCACTGCCACTGAAGACCCAAGTTGCTGTAGCGAATGAGTAGGTAATCTAAGTGAGAGTACATGTTGTGTGCCGAGGAGTAAAACGTATAGTCTTTATCCACCAGGTATAGTAGTCTCCACGTGTCCGTTGATGGTCATGAAGTATTCCTTTAAGCCTGCGTAGACTATGCTGTGACATGGAGGAGGAGCTCGAGGAAGTATCAATGTTAACGTCTAGAGCAACATTAAAGTCACCACCCACTGTAGCTGTCGGCTATTTTGCCTTTAACAATAATCATCCTCCCCTCCGAGTCACAGTGTGAGTCCATAAATGACCACTGCACCGAGGCAGCAATAAGCATCGAGGTGCCTCTTGTTTCAGTAGTGTAGCTATTATAGGCATTCGGGTATCTTCTATCTGTAAAGTTGTACGGTCTAGTCTCGCTGAGATGGGTTTCCTGTATGAAGGCAATTTAGATTTTCTTTCCCCTAAGCATATTAAATAGGATGGACCTCTTCTAGGGGCTGTAGAGTCCCTTCACATTGAGTGAGCCAAATGTTAGTTTGTTTCAGTTCTCCCCCAACCTAACCCCACCATAATTGGGAAAGGTGTGAGATTATTCTACAATTGAAGGTAGGGAGGGTGGATGAAACAGGTAAGTGGAAAGAACAGTGGGAATGGGGGGTAGGATGGGCTGGCAGGGAGCGGCCCACGGTCCCTAAACCAGAAAGAGAGGGGAGCGGATATGGAAGGGAAGTAAGATCCAAGTAGATAGAGAGGGTCAACCCCTAAGTCCCTGGAGACAAAAAAACGGGAAAACAACTCCCCCTACTGGGAGGAGAGAAAGTGGGGGAATGTAGAAGGCAATAGTGTGGAGCTCCATTACAAACAGGCTTATAAAAACAATTTGTTACTTAGAGCGATCAATGTCTCTCACCCGCCTTCCGGCACCATAATGGAGGCGAGACGTGAGTCCAGAAAAGATAAAGGCTAATGGGAAAGGCTCAGTGCTTAATTTCCGTGGCTATTGTCCATAACTCATATTAACATTTGGATACACTGGACACACTGGAGGGTTTTATGATCAAATCTCATATCATTAAAGGAAACCTACCACGTGAAATTGTACTTGTAAGCTTCAAATACCGAGCACTTTTGTAATCTTTATATGTGAAGCACACCGTACGCACACGGTTGCGCGTACGGTGCGCCAAGTGCGTACCACCATGTGCCAAAGCTGCTTCACATATAAAGATTACAAAAGTGTTTAAACCGCAAAACATCGGTTTATGAGAATAACGAAAAAATGCTCCGGCACCATCTCACCCTGAGGTGGTGCTCGGTATTTGAAGCTTACAAGTACAATTTCACGTGGTAGGTTTCATTTAAGGACACATTGACCTATGAAGCACCCTTGTCGCAGACATCAAGAAAGTACTGCGGGGTGGTGAGGAGTAATTGAGGCCTTTGAGATGATACTGTATGCTAAATTTAAAAGGTAGTCCCCCAGGGTGAACAATCTCCCCTAGTCGAGAGAAACAATATAACATCAAATGAACTGTAATTAATGGTAAATTTCTATACCCTAGATGCAACTAATAGTATGCCTGTACAGGATATTATAGATAGCAATCACTAGGTGGTAGAATTTTGCTTAACCCCTAGGCGCACCAGGACGTTATAGTACGTCCCTGCAGCTAGATGCTAAGCGCACGGGGATGTGCTATAACGTCCTGCTTCTGGCACCATCTCACAAACGGAGCCTGCACCAGAAGCAGCCGACTCCGATCGTGGGTATCCGATCCTCTTCTGGGCAGCCCCGAAGTCTGCCTAGTGCTCTGGCGCTGCCCGATCTTCTGAGCAGTCAGACCCCTTCTCGGTCTGACTGTAAACATGCGTCTGCATGCTTAGACAGTTTACACTGCTCTACAATGAAAAAGTATTGTAGAGCAGTGTATCGAACTTGAACCAGCGATCAGAGCATCACTAGTTCAAGTTCAAGTATGTATAAGGAAAAACATGTAAAAACACTAAACACTACAAGACTGTAAGCATGATATGTTCAAAAGTCTGATGTTCTGTTTTATTTATTGTCCTTTACAATAAAGAAGTTAAAAAAAACACTAAACACTACACATTAGAATAATTAAAAAATATATACATAAAAATATAAGCCCCTAAAATGTGACTTTCCCATCAAAACACTTAATAAAGTATAAAAAACACAAAAAAAAAACATATTTAGTATTGCCTTGTCTGTAACAATCTGTGTAATAAATCAAAATCGTTACTGGACCCGCATGGTAAATGGTGAGAAAAAAAACACAAAAAACGTTCCGAAAAAAGATAATTTTTAATTAATACCCTATAAAAATGCTCTAAAATGTGATTTAAAAAATGTTATGCACTCTAAAATAAGCTCACTAAAAAGAACAACTCTTCTTGCAAAAAATAAACCCCTAACCAGATTTGTCAGCCGAAAAATAAAAAAAGTTATGCATATGAAAAGATGGTGATGCTAAAATTAACAACATTTATGCCAAATTACTTTTTATTCAGCAAAAATGGGGAAAAAACTACATAAATGAGGTATTTTCGAAATCGTGGCAACCCATAGAAAAAAAATAATATACTATTTTTATGGTATGGTTAACGGCCAAAAAAAACACATAAAAATTTTCCTACAAATTGATGATTTTCATTCCCTCCACCAACAAAGAGTTAATAAAATCTCACCAATTAGCTATAGATGCCCCAAAATTATGTACCAAAAAAGTGCATCTCATATAGCCCCTATAGGTCCACATTAAAAAAAGAAAAAAATATATAGCCTGTACAATGTGACATAGCACATCTGATCTGGATGGCGCCTCCTTCCCTTCTATGCCCGGCCGTGCGCCCATACAGCAGGTCACCACCACACATGGGGTATTGGTGTACTCGAGAGAAATTGGGTATCAAAATTTGTGGCGCCTTTTTTCATTTAATCCACTGTAAATGTTTAATTTTCCACCCAAAATGAGTGTATTGTGAAAAAATATTACAATTTGCAGACTGCACCTCCATTTTGTTTTAACCCCTATAAAAAGGGTTAACAAACTTCTTAAAAGTTTTTCATACGTTGAGGGGTGTAGTTTCCATAATGCGGTAATTTAGGAATCTAGCTATTATTTAGGCCTCTATTATTAGAAGTTGAGCAGGTCCATCTAAATACAGGTTTTGGTGATTTGATAATGTGAAAAATGATACCTAAATTCTGAGCCTCATAACATTCTAGTAAACTATGTGGAATCTTATACCAGCTCAAGTGAGATAACTAAAATTCATAACTTTTTATTGGATATGCATTAAAAACCAACATCTCTCATCCCTAGAGACCAGCTGGGGATCATGAGTGTGGCCACTTCACTTGGGCCCCGCTGCAGAGTACTTATCACTATATTAGCCACTCTGCATATTTGATACCCCTTAGTGACCCCATAACAGGGGCCACTGTATCTAATTTTTAATGTCCGCATTTCACCGATATAGACCCTCTGATGAATCCCATGAGTGAAGAAACGTGTCAGGGTGGGGGGATGCGGGGGTATTTTTGATTTTTCATAGGGCAAGTCTTAATGGTACTGCCCTTGTAAGGGCGGGAGACAACTCCGGGATGACAGGGAGAGTGTAGGGGCACCTTTGATTTCTCCTCACATCCATTCCTTCCCAAGGAGAGGACTTATACTCCCGACACAGGAACCCACCAGGTACCTCTGTACAGACACAAGCATGTATGGTAAGATGCAAATATTTTCTACTACATCTATGTGTCTGTAAGAGATCAAGAGACCAATCTGAGGATTTGGTGTGTACATTGTTTGATCCCAGTGATACTGTGACCATCTGGGCTGGATGCCCTGGATGATTTTACTGTTATTTGATATTATTTAGATGTTGGTTTTTAATGCATATCCAATAAAAAGTTATGAATTTTAGTTATCTCACTTGACTAGCTGGTATAAGATTGATATTTGCAAGGTGAGAGCAACGTTGGCCCCCAAAACTGTGTATGGCAACCTTGCTTGGTGTCTACATATTGATTTTTGGCTAATTACGTAAAATATGTGGAATCTTAGAAAAGCATCCAACATAAAGCAGACATTTAGGAAATGCAAGTTATGAATTTATTTGGGTGCTATGACTATTTGCATCAAAAGTAGAGAATTTATAACGTTGAAAATAAATAATTTTTCAAAATTTTTGCCAATTTTTTTTTTTTTTCATAACTAAACACAAAAGATTTCATCCAAATTTTTAAACTAATTTGAAGTACAATGTGTCACGAGAAAACAGCCTCAAAATCCCCTGGACACTTACAGTGACATATTTGAAAAATGGGGCCGCGTCCTTAACGCCAAAAGAGACTGAGTCCCGTAAATCCTGTAATGGCATAAAAGAATAACATGACATTTAAATGCCCTAGAGTAGATGTCATAACCATTGACATCCAGACCTTATGTAGAACTTATATACGAGGAGGATATATACATAGGGTCACCAGCATTACTTCCTCATTTTCAATAATGTAGTAAGCACAAGTTACATTCAGATATGCATGTAGACATGAGTCCAATATGCGGCACCAGGTGCCAGTACCTGATTACGATGCCTAAGGAGTGATGAGAAAAAGTCAGGCCTCCATGGTGAGGCCCACTGATATGTCCAGACCCAGCGAAGCAGCTTCAAAAGGTTGAGGACATAAAACTGGCGGTGTGTTGTCCTCAATTGAGGGGCGTCTCCTGGCTCCAGGGGTACTTCGTCGGCGAGGCTGCAGCGGAGACATTCTAGGTAAATCTGTTGCGAGCCAGTTAGGAATGGAAATTGACGGTATATTCAAAAACCGGAAAAGACCAGCAATGTCGTCGGGGCGCCTGCTTGTACGGCATTATTTTCTCTTTATCCGTATAGTAGTGTAAACGGCATAGAACATTTCTGGGGTCCCAGACTCTGGGGTAGTGGACATCCTGGAAACTCTGTAGATTCTGTCGAACAAAAGTTTAGAGTTTGCTGAGCGGAGTAAGATGTCATTAAAGATGTGCATCACCCTCTCAGATAAGTTGTCATCTGTCTGACGTTCAAGCAGGCCCTTTATGCGTATGTTATTTTGCCTGCCACTATTTTCTTGGTCGTCTAATAAAAGGGTCAAGTGCTGGATATGTGCTCTGGACTGGTTCATCTCTATCTCCATAGCTGTAACAGCTCAAGTCTCTGAATAACCAGATCTTGCCTAGTAGGAAGGGCCTGGATCAGCTCTCTCAGGAGCTGGAATTCAGCGTGTAAGGGGTTAACTCCTGGTTCTTGTAGCTGCATGGGAGCTTGTGACATGCTTCCCTCTGATGAGGGGTTTTGGGCCTGCTGTAATGTGCCATGGAGGCCTCAGTGTAGGGATGCCAGAGCTGGCGTTTTCCTAGGTGAGGACACTGGTAGTGGCTGCAGGGTACGCTGCACTTGTGGCTGTGATAGGGTGTCCTGGTTCCGCTCTCCAAGTGGCGCTGTCGGTGACGCCGCCCATGCAGTGGAGGAGTGAGGGCACCCGTCGGATGGGAGCAGGCCGTGCCAAGCGCCTGAAGAAATCTGTCCATACCTGGGCCAGTCGTTGTGGAACGGGATCCGACTGGAGTCGCTAGTCGTCCCTTGTTCTTTCCCCTATTTGTGGACATAGATGGCTGGGATCGCTGGTAATGGCGCCTGGAGCTTATGCAGGGCACGTCTTCACTCCACCATTACCAAGCCACTCCCTCGGAACATTTTTTTAAATTAACATCCAATTGAAGAAATGTTTACATATGGCACATGAATTTAATTAATGCTCAGATGGGAAAACCTCTTTAAGTTACTTAACATTAGCAAACTGTACCCCATGTACATATCTGACCACATAAAACAATCACAACAGCCTCCATGGACTTCTACTCCTCTCCATGCAGGCTGCTGTGATTTCATGAGATACATGCTTGGTGCTACAAAAGCTATAGGACCTGCAATGATGTCACCCTGGCCACATGACATTACAGCTGCATACAGAGATGGGATGGAGAGGAGCTGCTGCCCACCTCGCCCCGTTGTAGCCATGTTTAGATACCAGGTAAACCTATAAAGTTGAAAATATGGGTATCGCAGGGGAACAAGTTTTAGCTGAAAGAGGGCTCTCTGGGAACCTGTCACTACCTGTATTTGAGAAAAATGTGTTGACGGGTTCCCTTTAAGGAGTTAGAGTCCCCACCCACACTCAGCCTCAGGAGTGATAGGAGCTAAAACAGCAATTTAATAATTTTCTTTCATGGGCAAAGCCCTTTAACATGCTGCATAAGTGCCTGGCTCTCGTGCCTCTTAAGTTTTTACCCAAGCAGCGACTTCAGGAGACCTCTCTCACATCCTCTTACAGTGCCACATGCCACAGTGTTTCTTGAAGTCAGGCACTTGAATGTTATGCTGGAATAAAAATTATCTAGGTAGTGGATGCACCAAATCCCAAAATACTTTTCCAGCAATTCACAGGAAGGGGGTGGGGTGGGGGTGGAGAGAGAGACAATCTGGGGGCACTATTCTGCAGTCCTTCCCTGCATATACCCTGAACCTGTAGGTGGATCCTGATCTACTCTTGCAAAGCTTATACATCCTTATACTATAACTTTACCTCTTTAGCCCCTTAAGGACGCAGGGTTTTTCCGCTCATTTCTCGCTCTCCAACTTCAAAAATCCATAACTTTTTCATTTTTACGTGTACAGACCTGTGTGAGGGCTTATTTTGTGCATAACAAATTTTACTTTCCCGTAATATTATTTATTATTTTTTTTATGTGGAAAAATTGAAAAAACGCGTCACGTTCTTGTGGGCTCAGTTTTTTCGACTGACTGTGCACTCAAAATAACACCTCAGCTTTATTCTTTGGTTCGGTGCGATCGTGGTGATACCAAATTTATATAGGTTTTATTGTGTTTTAATGCATTTTCAAAAATTAAACGAAACGAATGTGTACAAAAAAGAAAAAAATACATTTTGCCATCTTTTGAGGCTAATATCTTTTTCATACTTTGGGGTACGGAGCTGTGTGAGGTGTAATTTTTTTGCTAAATGAGGTGACATTTTCATTGCTACCATTTTGAGGTCTGTGAGACATTTTGATAATTTTTTTATGTGAAGTAAAAAGGTGTAAAAGTCGCATTTCAGGCATTTGGGCGCCATTTCCCACCTCTGAGGTCACCGCTGGCCGTAACCGTTTTTATATTTTGAAAGATCGGGCATTTTGGGATGCGGCGATACCTAATAGGTTTGTGATTTTTACTGTTTTATTATGTTTTCTATCAGTTCTAGGGAAAGGGGGGGGGGGTGATTTGAATTTAATATTTTCATTAATTTGTTATTTTAACTTTTTTTTCCCCACTATTTCTTAGACCATCTAGGGTACATTAACCCTAGATGGTCAGATTGCTCCTACCATATACTGCAATACTTCTGTATTGCAATATATGGCATTTTTGCAGGTCATTCATTACAATGAGCCACTGGCTCATTGTAACAAATCTCCAGAAGCCATGTAGCATCGTGTCAAAAGAAGACCGGAGGCTACCATGGCAACCAATCGCCGCCCCCCGATGATGTATGGGGGCGCGGCGATTGTAAAAAAGGTGGCGGCGCCCGCGCGCCGCTATCTTTTAAACGCTGCCAGCGGCAATGACAGGGTTAATAGCCGTGATCGGTGCAAGCACCGACCGCGGTTATTAGCATTGGGGGGTTTTCTGCAAAATGCAAACCCCCACCTTTGTATGAAGAGGACTCAGCTCTACGGCACAGAGGCATAAGGAATGTATGAAGAGGGCTCACGGGCTAAGGGGTTAAATTGTACCAGGAACTCAGTTTCTTGGGATATATGCCTAAATATACTTTACACTAAAATTTTCTAGGATAGGCCTGATCTTAAAATAAACTGTAGACATCTATGGGTGGGCACTGTTATCTACATAGTATGCATTAAAAAATTCACAGCGCATCCAGCTCATGGCTAGGCAGAGCATCGGTGTGGTACAAAATGTTTGTGCTCCAATAGTACAATTGATGAAGCAAATGGCACCATATAGTATTATGACTCAATATTTTTCTGTGTCAGGGACAGGATCCACCCTATGTGGCTGTGCATACCAATTAGGCAAAACACAAAAACCCTGCTGTGCCTATCTGTATGCCAGGATTATATGCCCTCAGGGACCCAAGTCCAAAAGGAGTCTTGTCAGTTCTTCCAGGTCACATTAGGATGGAGTTAATAAAAATTGCCATTCATCCCCACCTGCCCTGGATTCAATGATCATTAGCACAGGATAGCTGGGGTCATGCAGCAACTCCTGGACATTTCATAAATAGTTTCTTTGTGAAATCACTCCAGGTGGTCGAATACAAGATTGTTCCCTTAGCAACTAGACCATTAAGAACTTGTCTTCACAGGTAAAAAATTAACATTAATTGAATGTAAATAAATGGCAGATTAATGAAACTGAATGCCCACATGGGAATACGGCTCTCAGTGTATTGATAACAGCAGAGATCATGCAGATGCGAGATCAGAATACTGGAGAACCTCAGTGCTATGGTCAGTCTAAATAGAATTACCAAGTGCAGTTATGGAGGTGGGACCAATCTGATGGCCAGAACATATCCTCTCAAACTGAGATGCCCCAATGCCAAGCAACATGGTTATGCAACAGATATCTGCCGGGAGCACCAAGTAACAGCTCGCCAACAGATTACAGCCTGTTTGAATGTACCATATGGTGCAGTCTAATAGGCTGCACAGTGCAGAGGTTGGGACTCCCTGCATTATAGCAATACAATGCAAGGATGTTCCCTTTATCAGACAAGTTGGAACTTAAACCATTAAAATTCTGGTGCAAATGTTTGGCCAGTAAAAGGAATGTCTATGCACTATATATTTTTATGTAAAGGGACCTAGTCCTCTGGTGGCACGTTTCCAAGGACTACACACAGCACATTTACACATATGCTGCATGAGTCAAACTGCCTTAAGGTGTTTGAGCCGGCATATTTGTGGAAATTCCTCCCTGCACCATGCAAAATAGTTCAAATAGATAACTCACCATAAGAGCAAAAATAATCCTTTACTTCATTGCCATATGCGTACATCATTGCAGCATGTGCTAGAGGAATTGGTCAAAAGTTCTAACTACATGTGTTCATTGGGCAACTTTAGTTAAGCTTTTGATTTAGCACAAGGTTTTATGCAACGATAGATTTCCTCTGCATGTGATTAGGGAATATATAGAAGTATCCTACAAAGATCCAGTACTGATCTTTGTTGTTTCTACAAATCAGAATTCAGTGGCAGAGCTTCCACTTGCACCCCATGGACCGTGGCAGATGTTTAAAGCCTTGCACCCCCCCCAATTTCTAGCAACAATGATTTTCCAAACAAAACCAGTAGCAAAGAAGTATAGTACAATAGTGTGCATGTTTGCCATTTATATTTCTATATATTCCAAGATCAGTATAATCAGCAGGAGTATGCTGCTACATAATGCAAGTCAGTTAGTACATACAGATAGTGTTGCAACTGAAGGGTGACCTTCTCAATCCATCAGGAAAACATGGCAATTCTTAGGCTGAAACTTTGCTCCAAGGATTGCCAATTTTCCAGCATTCAACTGCTGCATCCATGAACAGCAGTCAATAGCCATTTCAGATTTATTCAAATTATGGCCATGCTTTTTTTTGGTGCCAGACTACAATTTGAATACTTTTCTTGTATACAAGTGATCTTAAAGCCACGTTAAGTGCACATTTGTCTATATGCCAAAATGATTAAGGCTACAAAAGATCATGACACTTGACTGAAATACAATTTTTTTATTAATGGCACCAATACAATGCTGATATTCATGCTGTGAAGGAATACTCAGTAACACTCAAGCAGTTCCTATACTTTTAGCCTAATGTTAAGTGTTACAGCTCCAAGATGGGCCATGGAAAATCCTGATGTGAGCAAGAGTTAAATTATTCAGGTCACAAAATTATGATGTCATACTGAGAAAAGTTGTCAAGTCCAGATGATTCAAATGCGTGTACAGAGCTCACAGCTTGTCCAAGAAGTTATCCAAGGCTGGAACACCCTCTTTAAGACCCTTGCGTTTACGGGTCTCCACAACAACCTGGCTTGGCCTTGTGGTGTTGTCAAAAGGATCACCAGGAAGAATCTGCCAATGGTCAAACACACACTGTGGGAAGGCTTGGCCACCAGTATTGGATCGTAGATCAGCAGTGAAGCCTGGAAAAAAAAAAAAAAAAAAAAAAAGTGAAATTGTAAGTTTACCATTTTCCAAATAGGCCCTGGGAGTGTAATGGAGGAGATGGCTGTGGCAATTTTGGCTGGCTCCATTACTTGCCTGGAGGGATGAAGGGGACCGACTGAGGTAACTGGAACCTGTCAGAACCATTGATTTTGCCATCTGTGGGAGTTACCAAGACCCCCACAAATCAGACCGTATGCACAGGATAGGTCCCCAATTGCAATTTGTGGGAAAACCCCTTTATGTTAAGAGTGTCACTTCACCAAACAGCAAAAACTTACCAAATGATTCATTGACAGGCAAATAAGCTTTAACAATAAACATTGGTGTTCCAGCGACTTGGGATTCTTCAAACACATGTCCACGTTTCCTGTTCAAGACACCATAGATTCCTCCAACCACTTGTTCAGGGCACTGTTAACAGTAACAGCTGTTAATATTGAGTTCCAGGCTTTGCATCAATGAAAGGTTACCATAAAAGTATACCGACCTGTATTTCTACAAGATAAATTGGTTCCATCAAGCGGGGTTGTGCTGTTAGTGCACAAGCATATAGACAGCGACGAGCAGTTGGGATGATCTGTCCACCACCTCTGTGAATTGCATCAGCATGAAGGGTCACATCATGTACATCGAATCGAACAGCCCTCATGTTCTCTTCACAAAGAACACCCTGAAATGCATTTTTCAGTCAAGTGTGGAAATAGTCTGAGAACTACTCAATTTGATTTGTAACAGTGCATTTAAACAGTTACCAGCAAACATAGAGACAAAGCTCATGCCTAAACATACCTCCTTTGTAGCCCACTGGAAGCCAGCCACTACACTGTCCTTTATTTCATTCAAGTACTGCACTCCTTTAGTTACGTCAGTGAGGATGTTTGGCCCAGTTCCATCAGGTCCAAAGCACCAAATCTTTCTTGCTTCAGTGACATCCCACTCATATTTTTCAGCCAGATAACGTGCTCTTGTCTTAAGTTCTTGACGTGCAGACACATCTCCCTTGTCAATATCCTCAGCCAAACCATCTGGGAAAGGACGAGCCTTCATGTACAGACGGTTGTGTTTGTTGGGAGACTTTGACAAGCACAGTTGATTGGATTCTTCACTCACTGTCTCACGGTAGGACACAACTGGATCAGATTTCTGAAGTGAATAGCAAAAGCAATTAAAACTTAATTTTTATTTAAGTGAAAACTTAGCAAAGCAGCATCAGGTTTTTTGCTATTGTTTATGTTACCTTGATTGGAATGCAAGCATGGTCTTCTTCAAGATCCTTTAGACAGATTTCCAAGTGCAGTTCACCAGCTCCAGCAATGATGTGTTCTCCAGACTCCTCAATAATGCACTAAGGAAAACAAGTAACAGATAATATTGAGTAGTCAATATCCTCTGTCACTGATCTAGTTAAAGTAAATCTACCATTAAACTCAAGCGCAATAAAACAGGAAGTGCTGAAAGGGGCATTTCTGAGATTCATTGGCATTTCTAAATGCAACATTTAAAACTAATTCAGACAAATACAAGATTTTCACAGTTCATGCCTTAGATCTATGGTCATGGTTTATCACAATGGTAGATTTTCTTCAAGGTGTCCCTTCAACCAATGTTTACCTGCACCATAGGGTCAGATTTAGCCAGACGCTTCAAGCCTTCTACAAGTTTTGGCAGGTCAGCAGGGTTCTTTGCCTCAACAGCAACACGGACAACAGGGCTCACACTGAACTTCATAACACGCATATTGTGTGCATGTTCAAAAGTAGTGATTGTTCCAGTCTTCACCAAGTACTGGTCCACGCCAACTAGACCAACAATGTTGCCACAAGGTACATCTTCAATTGGCTCCACATAACGTCCCATCATCAAAATAGTTCTAAATAAAAACAAGATTTGCTTTGTCCTCTGCACAAAATTTAAAAAAAAAAAAAAAAAAAGTCAAGTTTTGTACTCACCTCTGAATGGGCTTCAGATAAAGATCCTCTTTCTTGCCAGGGGTAAAATTTGGTCCCATAATTCTAACTTTGAGGCCAGTAGACACAATACCAGAGAACACTCGGCCAAAGGCATAGAATCTACCCTTGTCAGTTGTGGGCACCATCTTGGATATGTACATCATCAATGGTCCTTTTGGGTCACAGTTCTTAATGCCTGATAGGAAAAACAAATGAGACAATACATTCTACTATAGCAAACCCAGGCAATACTGTAAGATGCCTAACAAACATTTTCAGAATGTATTGCTTTAAAGTGAAGCCACCTCACATTACAAATGCAGTGCCAGCAAAAGCAGGCTTGCCTTTTGAAAGCTTGTCAGGAAACAATTTAAAGGGTTAAACACTAAGGAATACCCCAAAACATAAGGTTTAAATGCAAAAGTTTTAAAATCCAACATACCCATGGCAGCTTCATCATCACCAGGTCCCTCATACAGAAGTTCACAACGGTACTTCTGAGCAGTCACAGGTGAAGGCAGATGGATGGTAATCATTTGAAGAAGAGCATCACCAGCAGGAAGCCAGCGCCTCATTACAGCCTATTTTAAATAAATTTCAAGTTTAACCACTTCAAGTAATATTTAGAAGCATGCAGCTCATGAAGTTTAGGTTTACCTTAAGCAAAGGTTTGCCTTCCTTATCCTTGTCTTCACTGTCAAGCTTAATATCCAATTTTTCAACCAGCTTTGCAGTTTCTTCTTTCTTGAAGTTCATGATGGCATCAAAAACCTGCAAAGACCAGCAAAACAAAATGATAGATTTAAAAGCAAATTATAAATGGTAAATTATACTTTTTAGCTTTAACATAACTTTGAAAATCAGACATTAACATTTCTTCAGCCATTATTTCAGGTCAAAGTGAAGAAATTTAGACATCATTTAGTAATGCAATTAACTGGAGTGCAGAAATGGAGCTGGAGCTTAAGGGGTTCAAATCAAAAACAAAATTTACCTTGAAAATTGGGTCCAGGATTAGCTGACTGAATGTTCTTGGCAGCTTTTTGCCATCAGCATTGGTGGCAGACTTGCTGAACTTGCCATTAGACGGATCAAAATATCTGTTTTAAGTAACAAGTGTATTGTGAGTTTTAGACTAAGGAAATCTCATATCTCTTATCAAAATCCTTACCGAACCTTACCTATCACCCCACAGCTTTTTCATCATGTCTTCCACTTTCTTTGCCCGATCTGCTGGTGACAACTGACTGTCTCCCTTTGATGCAAACTTTGCCACATACATCTCAGCAAACTGTTTGAGGGTAAAAGCCCAACCATGCAACCCAGAGCCAAAGCCAACAGTACCAAGGACAGGGTCAATCTAGAAAGAAAAGTTACAAATAAAAACCAGCACCAAGTTCCTGGAGAAGAGTATTCTTGGCAAGTATGTTTAGGTTAATTCAATGGTTGATCTACTTCATGGTTGTCAAGATTGTTACACATGATCATTTAGTCACTATCAAGAGCCCTAGAACTTTTCCAAAACAAGTCAAAGTTATTTCACTTACCATGATGTTACCCATTGGGCCAGTCTCTCCCTCACCATAGGTGGAGATAATTACGTTAACATTTTCAACAATACGCTGGAATGTTTGGTACAGCTCTTCTGGTTCAAGCTGGAGTTCCAAAAGAGCACGGTCCATCTTGTTCATCATCAAAACAGGGCGGATACGCTCAGCAATGGCCTGACGAAGCACAGTCTCCGTTTGCACACACACCCCTAATGTAAAAATAGTGATTAATGTCTTGGGTTTTTATTTTTTTTTCTCAGACCAGTGCTTAACCCCTTAACGCTCTGCGCCGTAGCTCTACGGCGCAGAGGTATAAGGGATGTATGAAGAGGGCTCACGGGCTGAGTCCTCTTCATACAGAGGTGGGGGTTTTTGCATTTTGCACAAAACCCCCACCGCTAATAACCGCGGTCGGTGCCTGCACCGATTGCGGCTATTAACCCCCTAAACGCCGCCGGCAAAGTCGCCGGCGGCGTTTAAAAGACGGCGGCGCGCGGGCGCCGCCATCTTTTTTTCGATCGCCACGCCCCCGAACGTCATCGGGGGGCGGCGATCGGTTGCCATGGTAGCCTCGTGTCTTCTTTTGACACAAGGCTATCTGGCAGCTGCATATTCGTTACAATGAGCCAGTGGCTCATTGTAATGAATGTGCTGCAAAAATGCCATATATTGCAATACTGTAGTATTGCAGTATATGGTAGCAGCGATCTGACCATCTAGGGTTAATGTACCCTAGATGGTCTAAAAGATAGTGAAAAAAAAGAAAAAAAAAAGTTTAAAAAATAAAAAAATCAATAAAATATTAAAAGTTCAAATCACCCCCCTTTCCCTAGAACGGATATAAAACATAACAAACAGTAAAAATCACAAACATATTAGGTATCGCCGCGTCCCAAAATGCCCGATCTATCAAAATATAAAAACGGTTACGGCCGGCGGTGACCTCCGAGGCGGGAAATGGCGCCCAAATGTCCGAAATGCGACTTTTACACCTTTTTACATAACATAAAAAATGAAATAAAAAATGATCAAAATGTCGCACAGACCTCAAAATGGTAGCAATGAAAACGTCGCCTCATTTCGCAAAAAATGACCCCTCACACATCTCCGTGCGCCAAAGTATGAAAAAGTTATTAGCGTCAGAAGATGGCAAAAAATTTTTTTTCTTTTTTGTACACATTCGTTTAATTTTTGAAAATGTATTAAAACACAATAAAACCTGTATAAATTTGGTATCACCGCGATCGCACCGAACCAAAGAATAAAGTAGGCATGTTATTTGGAGCGAAGAGTGAAAGTCGTAAAAACTGAGCCCACAAGAACGTGACGCACGTGCGGTTTTTTTCAATTTTTCCACATTTGGAATTTTTTTTCAGCTTCGCAGTACACGGCATGTTAAAATAAATAACATTGCGGGAAAGTAAAATTCGTTACGCACAAAATAAGCCCTCACACAGGTCTGTACACGGAAAAATGAAAAAGTTAGGGATTTTTGAAGTTGGAGAGCGAGAAATGAGGCGAAAAACCCTCCGTCCTTAAGGGGTTAAACACTCACCTGAGACACAATCCACAACAACCAAGGCTCCATCAGTGACACGAAGAGCAGCAGTGACTTCAGAGGAAAAGTCAACGTGGCCAGGTGAGTCAATCAGGTTAATGAGAAAGCCAGATCCATCTTTGCTTTGCTTGATAAAGGCCAAGTCATTTTCAGAAAGCTCGTAGAAGAGGGAGATGGCACTGAAGAAAAAAAAAAAAAGTCAATGACAAGTTTTCAATGTACAACATAAACTTAAATCTGATGCTACTTACGTAGATTTAATGGTAATGCACCGCTCCTGCTCATCCTTACGAGTGTCTGTAAAGCGAGTCTCACCAGCACGAGCAGAGGCAATAATGCCAGCCTTGCACACAAGCGAGTCCGTCAAAGTGGACTTTCCATGATCCACATGGGCTATGACAGACATGTTGCGGATATTTGCCTTTTTGTCCATGATGGCACGAATCTGGTCCACCGTGAAGTTCACCTAATAGAAGGC
Source organism: Engystomops pustulosus (assembly GCF_040894005.1). Lineage (NCBI taxonomy): Eukaryota > Metazoa > Chordata > Amphibia > Anura > Leptodactylidae > Engystomops > Engystomops pustulosus. The sequence continues at coordinate 159,615,466 of NC_092411.1, read as the reverse complement.
CAAAGTATTAGTTGCAGGCCTAAAACACAACTGTTATATACACACACCCACCAAAAGGATAAGGCTGAGTCACCTCCAAGAGTGAAAGCAATATGGACAAGGAATAAAGAATCCAGTTCTATTAAACAATTGTGGAAGCAATGGACATTACCTGTGTGACCAGAAGTCAATTTTCATTCTCTGCTGATGAGAGCTTTTAAGGGGTTGTTCCATTTCAGTCAATGTCTGCTTGTACGATTGAAAAATCATACATTTCCAATATACTTTCTGTACCAATTTTAATGGTTTACTAGATCTCTTCTTACTGTCATTCTATAAAAAGCTTGTTTACTTCCAGTGGACAGTAATTTGACCATGTCACAGGTGCACAGCTTGTTAGTATCAGAGTAATCAGCTGTGTGATACTAACGAGCTGTGAGACCATGATCAGATAGCTGTCCACTGGAAGCAAAAACAAGCAGAGATCTATTAAACCATTAGAATTTATACAGAAAATACTGGAAATTTATACAATTTATCATACAAGCAACAACAATTTGCTAAAATTTAAAAACACCTAACCTATATAAGCTATCATTATTTATGCAAAGGGTTTTAAAATTGTGTAAGCACTACAAATTTCAAACAGGTTACAATCACATCACTGCATTTCCAGGAATAATGCACTGCTTATAGCTGACAGTTTCATGGGAATGGTACTGACCCAAGTGCTCTACAGCACAACTATGGGCGATGCCAGGCTATAGTGATACAGCAGCACTTCTATACCAATGTCGACAGCAGTAACCTTTAACCAGTAGTGATCTGGTGCATACAGCCCTTCATCCTGATCACATTCCCAATACAGTGCAGAAATCATGCCAAACAGGAAGCAGCGCTACCATTCTGTATTAGCAGTTGCCAGCTGTGGAGGCTAGAGTGGCAGTTCAGGAGAATCTGGTTCCCATGTAGGACCCTGCCCACCATAGAGAAGCCTATAATGCAGCCGTACATCTGCCATGTCACCGACTGAAGGACAAGGCTACACTTCAAACTGCAACGTCACTCCCTGCGCAGTCACACACGCCAGTGGTTACATCATGAGGACACCACCGCAGCGCAGCTCTGTGACGAGAGAAAACGACAGACGGCATCTACCGAACGCGCTAGTATACGAGCTCCTTCACCACTAGCCAAGCGATGTGAAGAAAAAATCTCATCCAGGGACCTTAAACTAGAGAAACCTTTCACAGAGGGCTACAAGCAGGCCGCGGGTATTGTCTCATCGTGTCCGCCCAATAACCGCTTTCAGCGCGGACAAGACTCATGGGCTACGGTTACTAAGATCACTCCAGACCAAAGGCCGCTTCACGCACGGGCCGGCTACTTACCATTTTGGCGGATGGCGATGGATTCTTTTCACGGGAAAAAAGCCGGAGCGGACTGTCTGCCTCAGAGCAGACAAACAGGCGGAAGAGAACGCTGACGTCAACAAGCACGCTTCTTATAGTGCTGCCGCCGTTGCGCCCACGTGATTCCTAGTGCGTCTGTGGGTGGAGGCGCTTTCTGATAGGCGGCTAACTCAGTGCCAGGAAGCCGGTGCTGACGTAAGTGGTAAATGCCGCCATTTTCTTCCAGTTAACACGTGTCGTGAAGTCCTCATGAAAGCTGCTCTCAAGCCTTTTTCAATAACAACATTTTAGACATTGGAGGTAAAAATGTGCCTTGTTAAATGGCATAGGAGTGAATGTGGCACAATATTTTTTAAAATAAAACTGAGAAAACAAAAGAACAGTGTTATAAAGTAAAGAAAGGTACCGAATGTATTGTGTCTTGTGGGCTATAAATAAGCAAGGTACACGAATGAGCGACTTTAACCTACTACCAGACATGCAATTGTGTGCTTTATGCACAGTAGACTGCACGAGCAGGGTCGGACTGGGGTGCCTGGGGCCCACCAGAGAAATTGATTCTGGGGGCCCACCATACCGCTGCCTAGAAATATTAGTCATTTCACAGGAGTTCACAGTGGCTGCATCATGCTTAGCACTAACTTACCAATAAGAATAACTAACTATAACCCTTCACCTTCTCTGTATGTTCTCTGCACCACATAAAAATAGTCAGTAATTACAGTTACCAGACTCAGTGGGATTCAGTACCTCACACGTCACACGTCTTCTCCTTTGGGTACTGAACTGCAGGACGACTTCACCCTTTTTTTCCCTTATCAATGGAGAATTTTCCACCAGATATCTTCATCTCTGTGAGGCACATCTCCACACTGTGTAACTAAAAATATCACCGTCACTACAGCACAATGTCACCTGGATAACAATGTCCCACACTGTGCACCTAAATAATATTTACCACTCACAACACTGACCACACTGTTCCCCCCATAACAAAAGCCATACTGTGCCCTCTCCATAAATCAAATATTACATTGCGACTCCTCAGTATATTACATGCACACCCCTGAGTAAATGATATGATACACCTAATAAATTAAATTGGACTTCATTCTCTTTCATAATATATCATTTCCAATTAATCTTTTCATCTATACAGTCTTACAGTGCTCCTACGTATTAATTATGTTTTATTCATTATTATTCTTATATTTAGTGCCCCTCTTATCAAATATTTTATATAAAAGTCCTAATAAATACTCATATTCCGCATATATTGGCATAGTACTACTACTCCTATCCTGTATGTATGGATACAGCACAGTGCTACTACTACTATCCTGTATATATGGGCACAGCACAGTACTACTACTCCTATCCTGTATATATGGGCACAGCACAGTACTACTACTCTTATCCTGTATATATGGCCACAGCACATTACTACTACTCCTCCTATCCTGTATATATGGGCACAGCACATTACTACTACTCCTATCCTGTATATATGGGCACAGCACAGTACTACTACTCCTATCCTGTATATATGGGCACAGCACAGTACTACTACTCCTATCCTGTGTATATGAGCACAGCCCAGTACTACTACTCCTATCCTGTATATATGGGCACAGCACAGTACTACTACTCCTATCCTGTATATATGGGCACAGCACAGTACTACTACTCCTATCCTGTATATATGGGCACAGCACAGTACTACTACTCCTATCCTGTATGTATGGACACAGCACAGTACTACTACTCCTATCTTGTATGTATGGACACAGCACAGTACTACTACTTCTATCCTATATGTATGGGCACAGCACAGTACTACTACTCCTATCCTGTATATATGGGCACAGCACAGTACTACTACTCCTATCATGTATATATGGGCACAGTACTACTACTCCTATCCTATATGTATGGGCACAGCACAGTACTACTACTCCTATCCTGTATATATGGGCACAGCACAGTACTACTACTCCTATCCTGTATATATGGCCACAGCACAGTACTACTACTCCTATCCTGTATATATGGCCACAGAATAGTACTACTACTCCTATCCTGTATATAAGGGCACAACACAGTACTACTACTCCTATCATGTATATATGGGCACAGCACAGTACTACTACTCCTATCCTGTATATATGGGCACAGCACAGTACTACTACCCTATATATATATGAGCACGGCACAGTACTACTACTCCTATCCTGTATATATGGGCACGGCACAGTACTACTACTCCTATCCTGTATATATGGGCACAGTACAGTACTACTACTCCTATCCTGTATATATGGGCATGGTACAGTACTACTACTCCTATCCTGTATGTATGGGCACAGTACTACTACTCCTATCCTGTATATATGGGCACAGTACAGTACTACTACTCCTATCCTGTATATATGGGTACAGCACAGTACTACTACTCCTATCCTGTATGTATGGACACAGCACAGTACTACTACTCCTATCCTGTATATATGTACACAGCACAGTACTACTACGCCTATCCAGTATATATAGGCACACTACTACTACTCCTATCCTGTATTTATGTAAAATAAACCCCCCCCCCTATTAAATATTGTGCCCCCTTACTATACTGTATATTTCCTCTAGTGGCCATTAATTATATAACCAGTCCCATTATAGTATATAGTCTTCTAGTGGCTCTTGGAGTTTCTTATTATACGTTTTACCTAACTACTGTGGCCCCCTATGATATATTTAGTTTAGTAGATGAAAATAATAAATTTCACTTACCTGTCGCAGCGTCCCACATCCTCCGCGTCTCTTCTCCCTGCAGCAGAGGAACTGCCAAGAACAAGGCGCGCGGCAGCGTGATTGCATCATCACGCTGCCGCGCATCAGAGGTAACAGTGCGACGCGTAAAAGAAGAGGCCGCGTCGCATTGGTCGCGCATTACATCAAAGGTGGTACTCGAGTGGCCGCTTATGGCCGCATCGAGTACCACTGCTGTTACTCACTGGCAGGGGCCTCAGCGGGGGAGGGAGGCCCCTGCCGCAGCGGAGATATCGGGGGCCCATTGTGAGCCAGCGCGACCTTGCTGGCAGGCCCCCCGATGGGGATGGCGGCCTCTGCCGCGGCAGAGGTATCAAGGGCCCACCGGAGGATTCACCGGTCCTCCGGTGGGCCAGTCCGACCCTGTGCACGAGACTGCAGTTTTAAACAAATTCACATGTGTCAGCTATACAGGAATATAGAGAAGGTTTTTGCGGCCCCAAACTTGCTATGGATGAGGCTGTCTTCACACACTTTGCTTTGTGTTCTGAAACGCAATTCAAACGATTCAGGAATAAGTCATAATACAGGTGCACCCCAATACATTAGAATGTCATCAAAAAGCTTTTTTTCAGTAATGATTAGGAACTCAACTCATCACAGATGGTTGTAGCTTGTGATAATTCTGGTGCAACAATTAATGCACAACAACTATACTTAAAGGAAACCTACCACTTCTGAAGGTAGGTATGAGATGCAAACACCGGGCACCAGCTCAGGGTGAGCTGGTGCCAGTGCTTAGTCTCGTTAGTGTTAAAACCGCGGTATCGCGGTTTTAACACTTTTTAAACTTTATAGTAGAAACTGCTTCGGCGCTGCGCGCGACCGTGCGCGCGCAACGCCTGCGGAATTTCCAGTGTAGGCGCACGCACGATCGTGCGCACGCAGCGCCGAAGCAGTTTCTGATAGAAAGTTTAAAAAGTGTTAAAACCGCGATACCGCGGTTTTAACACTAACGAGACTAAGCACCGGCACCAGCTCACCCTGAGCTGGTGCCCGGTGTTTGCATCTCATACCTACCTTCAGAAGTGGTAGGTTTCCTTTAAGCGCAGAACAGTGACACTGGCCTATAGAGTCATTACAAACAGTGAACTTTTTCAACTATTTATATGTGTTGATGATTATGGTTTACTACATAAGAAACCCCAAACGTCATTGGTAGTAATTTATCATGAGAAAGGCACCTTACAACAGTTCTATGTCTGTCTTTGGAGCTCCACTGTCATCAGATTTATTAAAGTGTCTTTGACCCTTGGTAAATCTGCTAGCAGTGCCTTATGCTATGTGAGTTGCTTGCATAAAAAGTTGCAAAATACTATCAAAAGTCGCATATCATAGACCAGGGTGCGGACTGGCATCAATTTGTGACTGAACGGAAAGTCGCAATTCACCAATTTAGTCCTATTGTGAAAACTAGTTGATGCAAATAATGTATTTGGTGCAAGCTGGGACTATGTCACAATTACTTTAAATTAGTGCCCCTTTAGAACAAGCCCATGTTAATTCACAGGCTGATCCAGTGGCATAACTGGAGTCCTCTGGGATGTCTAAGTGGCACCTGATTTTCACCAGAGCCGGGATGGTCTTGCTGTGGCAGGGTGCCACCAGGTAGTTCCACAGCTGGGACTAGCCCGCGGTAGCAGCCAAGGTAGTAGTGCAGAACACAGTCCGTGCTCGGCATGACAGTGGGAGTACAGTGCTGGGAGGAACCCTGAAACTAACAGCAAAAACACGGAACAGGAACGGAAACACAGGAAAACTGATGAATGCAGGAGGGCTTTCACTTCACAAGGAATGGCTGAAGATTCGGGGGAAAGATGGGAGCCGCTGGATTATATAGCAAACCATAAGTGACCAGTGCCAATCACCAGGACGCTGGCCCTTTAAATCCTGGAGTGCGGGGGCGCGCGCACCCTAGGGAGCGGCCTAGTTGGACCAGAGCCTGGAACGTGGAGAGGGAAGTGCGGGTCGGGGGAAGCCGCGCCACGGAGATGTGCATGGGTGTGCCCGTGATCCGAGACATGGATTGCGGGTGCACCTGTGACAGTACCCCCCTCCTTAAGCCCCTCTCTCCTCTTAGGCTTCCTCCTCTTCTGTAGAGCAGGTCTGACATACGTCTTGCCGGGAGGTAGCTGCCGTGGAACTGGCTCCTTACAAACAATGTCCAAAACATAGAAGAAGAGTCTTTCTTTGTGATAAGCTCCAACCTGGAAAAGAACCGGCTTAGTGCGGTACTGGAGCGGATCAGACAATATTCTCCCATCAACAGAAGATATGGTGAAGGATTTCTTGAGGGGAACCACCGGAATGCGATGCTGGGAGACAAAAGCTGCATCCACAAAATTTCCCGCAGAACCAGAGTCCAGATAGGCTGACACTTGCATGGGAGTTCAGGCCAATGAGTACAGGAACTGTCAGGCGTGGAGACACAGAATTTACCTCAAGGGATGTTTCCCACGGAGCCCAAGGTGTTGGCAACTCCTGGAAGTAGGGGGGCGGACGGGACAAGCCCCAATGGAGTGTTTGGGACTAGCACAGTATAGGCAAAGTTTTTCCTGACAACGTCTGGAACGTTCCTCAACGGTGAGTCAGGCTCTGTCGACTTGCATAGTCTCTACTTCAGACTGTGCGGTCAGAGGCTGTAGCGGCTTTTGGAAAACTGGAGCCAAGCAAGGTAATTGGGGTAGAAGAGCCTTGTGATGCATGCCTATCCAAGTGGTCAGGGTGATGAGACTACACAGAGTAGCTGGCATATCCGGGCAGCTAGTGTGTCTTTAACCTGGGGAGACTTTCAGTAGTGCTTTTTTGAAAGTTGCTGACAAGGCTGCTTCGTTCCAGGAGAGCTCGGAAGCCAGGGTGCGGCACTTGACGGCATACTCGCCCATTGATGAGTCTCCTTGACGCAGGTTCAGCAACGCCGTTTCGGCTGAGGAGGCACTTGCAGGTTCCTCAAACTCGGACCGGAATTCAGCCAGAAATGCAGCATGGGTGGCCGTGACTGGTTCGCCTCTGTCCCAAAGAGGAGTCGCCCAGGCCAGGGACTTCACGGAGAGCAAAGTGACAATAAATGCCACCAAGGAGCGTTCGGTGACAAACTGGAATGGCATCAATTCAATATGCAGCAAGCACTGGGTGATAAAGCCCCTGCACAATTTCGGTTGCCATCAAATTTTTCAGGCATAGAAAGTCTGAGCCTTGGTTCTGCTGCCAGAGGACATACCGGGGAAACTAGAGAAGTCGCAGGGGTAGTCATAGGAACTTGTTGCTGGGAGTCAAGCAGCTGTTGAAGCGCGGCGGCAACCTTGCCTAGAAGTTCTCCTTGAGCAACAATATGTTGAGACAGCTGGGCAATCACACTGCAAAGATCAGTCCGTTCCGAGGTGACTCCTTGATGGAGTCCATGGCCGGATCTTACTGTCAGGGTTGAAGGGTCTGTGGACCCTCTGGACCACCACGGGAGATGGTACTAGCCGACATCTGGGACTGCAGTCTAAGTGGCACCTGGTTTTCACCAGAGCCCGCCGCAAAGCGGGATGGTCTTGCTGCGGCAGGGTACCACCAGGTCGTTCCACAGGTGTGACTAGCCTGTGGTGGCAGCCAAGGTAGTGCAGAACACAGTCTGTTCCCGGGATGACAGCGGGAGTACAGCACTGGGAGGAACCCTGGAACTCACAAAAGGAACACGAGAGCAGGCACACTGAACAGGAACACAGGAACGGGAACACTGGAAACACAGAAACATGGAGGAACGCAGGAGGGCTTTACACTTCACATGGAATGGCTGAAGATCCGTCGGGGAATTATGGGAGCCGCCTGACTATATAGCAAACTGGGAGTGGCCAGCGCCGATCACCAGGACGCTGGCCCTTTAAATCCTGGAGTGCCGGGGCGCGTGCGCACCCTAGGGAGCGGGGACGCGCGCACAGCCTAGTTGGCCCTCAGACAAAATTCCCAACGGGCCCCCTCATTATGCCCAAAACAGCATTGGACCCTACTCCCCCATTTCAGTTTTTTTTATAGTGCAAATTCATTAATTTGCCATATATAAATATTTCTTCAATAAGATGTTATTAAAAAAACTGTTCCTGTGTGAAGATAATTTCTCATAAATGTAATGTTATGGTTCCTTAGAAACAATACTGTGTCCTTAGCTACAGCCACCTCTGCTGGAGTCATTGCACAAGGAAACAAAACGTTTCTAAATATTAAATGTCTGAGGAGTTACTCCATGTCCCACAGCCGTCCTGCGGTAATGAACGCTGAATCCATGTGGTCAGGCAGGGCTCAATAGTGCATCTCTGGCCACCGCTGCCAAAATGTGAGGTGGTCGTTTCCGGGGAAGCTATCTTGTTTCTAAGGGACATGGCTTCATTTATGAGAAATTATCTTCACACAGAAACATTTTAATAACATCCAATTGAAGAAATGTTTACATATGACAAATTAATTTAATTAAATGTGAATGCACATATCGGAATACCCCTTTAATAGTAGCCAGAGGTTTTTGCTCTATCATTTGTGGCCTAGGGAGTAGGCTAATGTGAAGGACCGTGAATTTTATGGCCATGTGCATGAGCTCATAGAAAGTAATGAGGCTGTGTGCTAGCTCAAAAAATAACTCACAGTCCCAAAAAATGTTTGTGCGCACAAGGCCTTAGGTTGTGTTCTCGCTTTAAGTTAAGTGCCCACTTTTATGGTTACTGCTGTCTCATATGTTACATCCATCTGATCTCATGTTTAATTCCCCATTCTTAGTAAGTGTCATCATTTTCTGCCCCAATTCTTAGTGTCTACTTTCTCAGTAAATGCCACTTTTATTTGTGCCTAGTGCATAAAAACATTGATATGTGAAAACGTGCTGCATAGAAACTGTTACTAAAGGTAACTAAAATTTTAGATGGGGACAGTACCAGAACCAATTTTACTACATTATTTTTTTTGAATCAGAACTTTTTATTTAACATTTTTGCATTTTATACAAACATTTCCCCCCCCCCCTTCCCCTCCCATTGGTAGACAATACTTCCCCCCCTCCTGAACATATCGGACAGTTTGCATTCCAAATACCTTCCAGGATCTTATCTTATACACAGGTACAACTTATACAATGGTTCTTGACATAGATTACCATAGTTTAACAAATAGTTTACATTATACAGTTAACTCATAAAAACGCTGTAAGTGGGTTACGAAGTAAATGCGTTGACGGTAGGCTGGGTGTATCTATCCATGGACCCCATATACGCTCAAATTTTGTATTAGCCTTTCTTTTACAATAAACACTTTTTTCCATTCTGATTACGTTGTTCATTTTATTTATATATACCTCTAGCTCTGGAGCAGTAGGGCGCAGCCAGTACATGGCTATTAACTTCCTAGCTTGATATAACATCCTGCTGACCCCTAACATGGTACCGTCTGCTAAGTCATCATTATCTACATTGCCTAACACGCAAACCATGGGAGTAGCTTGTAGGGCCAGTCCATACACGCGTGTAATAAGGTTTATAACATCGTTCCAAAATGGTCTCAGTCTCTGACACTCCCACATCATGTGCATTAAATGTGCTCCTTCTCTACCACACCTAGGACAGCAGTCATCCCCACGGAGCCCCACCTTAAGTAGCTAGTGCGGCGTGCGATACACTCTATGCAGTAGGTAAAGCTGTGACCTTCTATGGGCCTCACACAGTGTTAACTCTGGGAACCTCTCCCAGATATCAGTCCACTGCTCTTCCGAGATTGGGCCTATGTCTTCCTCCCATTTATTCTGGATGGTAAGGGGATTTTGTTTATGGCAATTTTCCAGCAGGATGGTATACGTTCTAGATATATATCCTTTAGTACCCTCTGCAAGTGTTAGGTCTTTCATGATTTCATGATGGGTTATTCGCACTACCACCCCTCTGTGTTGCACCTCCAGAGCATGCCTGAGTTGTAAATATTTGTAGAAGAACTCGTGTGGGAGGTTGAACTCTTCACAGAGCTGTTCAAACGTTTTTATTACTCTGTTTTCGTATAATTGAGTTAGGGTGTAAACACCTTTATTCTCCCAATGCCTAAAGCCCTCTAGTCGCATTATTTCTCCTAGGCCTGGATTCCCCCATAGTGGGGTGAATGGAGTGTGCTCCTCTATTTGCAGGTGTGCCTTAGCCTTTTGCCACATTCTGCTAATCAATGTCATTGGGGGAATGTGGTCTGGCGGCCTACCCTGTGCTCCCAGCTCCAGAATGTATAGTGGGGGTCGCCCCCCTCCCAGATGTGTTAACAACTTTTCAGAGTTGCCCTGACTTGCATTCTGGCCCCACCCTTTGAGGTGTTGTAATTGTGTGGCTAAGAAATATAACCAGGGGTTGGGGACCGCCAACCCCCCCCTGAGTTTTGGCCCTTTGCAAGGTCTCCAGCTTTATTCTCGCTACTTTCTTTTGCTATATCACGGATCTAAATAACCTTTGCATGCTCTTAAACGTGTACTGGTACCCACACCGGTGACTTGTGTAGTATATATAGGAATTGAGGCATGAGCACCATCTTGCATAAGTTCGCTCTGCCTATGACCGACAGGGGAAGTTTGCACCAGTTGTCTACCTTTGCTGTCGATCTTTCCATTAGTGGGCCAAAGTTGAGAGTTGTGTAATCTTGCACCCTGGGAGAGATCCATATACCCAGGTACTTGAATTTGGGAACCGTTTGTATCACATGCAGGTCTAAATCCGCCGGTAGTAGGTCTAGAGGCATTAGCACTGACTTGTGCCAATTGATGGTCATCCCTGAATACCTGCCAAAATCAGTGAGCAAACTCATAATAGGCCCCAATGATCTACCTGTATCCACTACAAATAATCACATGTCGTCCACGTATAATGCGATACGTTCCTCTACCTCCTCGTATTTAAAGCCATGTATAGTGGAGGATGCTCTTACTAAGCAGACTAGCGGCTCAATGGCTAAGGCTAAAAGGAACGGGAACAGGGGACATCCCTGCCGTGTACCTCTGTGAAGGGAGAATGGTGTGGACAAATTCCCGTTGGCCCTTATTTGGGCCCTAGGCGCCCCATACAGCATTTGCACCCACTTAATATATTTTGGCCCGAAGCCCATTCTTTTCATAACAGACCAAAGGAAGGCCCATTCGACACTGTCAAATGCTTTGGCTGCATCCAACGATAAAATTGCTCTGGAGCCTTCACCCTCTTGTTGCAATTGTATGTTTAGAAATAGCCGTCTAATGTTTATGGCTGTAGACTTACCGGCCTGTTTGGTCCCCATGTACAAGATCTAGGATGACACCAATCAGCCTATTCGCTAATGCTTTGGCTATCAACTTAACATCCGAGCACAATAGAGAGATCGGACAGTAGGACTCCGGCAATAGCACATCTTTATCCGATTTAGGCAGGACTACAATTATTGCATCCCTCATAGAATCTGGAAACTTGCCTAGCTCCTCAGCTTCCCTAATAACTTCCAAAAGTTCTGGCAACAGGAGGGAGCCATATGTTTTATACACCTCCCCTGGGAGGCCATCTGCCCCTGGTGCCTTTTCGTTTGGAAGTGACTTTAATGCCGTCTCTAGTTCTTCTAGAGTGAGTGGGGCATCTAACGCCTTCCTCTGGTCTTCAGTTAACTTCGGCAGATTCACTGTGTCTAGAAAATTCTCTACCCCCCTAATGTCATCCCCTAGCCTAGATGCATAAATACCCTCATAAAAGTTCCTAAGGGTCTCTAGGATATCCTTATCGCTGTTAACCTCTATTCCTTGATCATTTGTGAGTGCTTGAATATGCGAGGAGTCTCTTTGTGCCCTAATAACTGAGGCTAGCAATTTCCCTGTACTCTCTCCCCCTTCAAAATATTTTATGTATTTGTTGAACAAAAAACTTTTTGGCTTCAGCAGTCGCCAGGGTGTGAGACTTTAGCAATTCCTGTGCTTCCACCCAGTCCCTCTGGGCCGCCTCTGTACCACTATTTATATATTCACCCTCTGTCTCCTGCACCCTTTCCTGTAGGGCCTGTTGGTACTCTTTTTGTTTAATTTTGTGTGCAATGATGCGACCATTAAAACTGTCCCTTATGTGTGATTTAAGAGCATCCCACACTATTAAACGAGAGACCGACCCTATCCTTGATTTGAAGAAACGCTGCTCTACCGCTCCTGCTGTGATTCCCGGACTACACGGAGGGCTCACACCGCTCTGACAGGTACTTCTGAGGATAAATTGTCGGGTGCCTAGCGGGAGCTATTCAACGTGCGTCCTCTCACATCTCTGGCCAAGCCACGCCCCTTTTACTACATTATTACATATATAGAGCACCACAACCAAAATTACTACATAGATGCTTTAACAAAACCAAGATTACTATATAGATACATTACCTAAATTAATATTACTTATATACGTTAGTAGAACCAAGATGACATTAATACAGGAATAGAAACAAGATTACTTTATAGATACATTACCAAAATTAAGATTACATATATACGTTAGAACCAAGATTACATAAATACAGGAATAGTAACAAGATTACCGTATGTACTTGAGTATAAGCCGAGGCACCTAATTTTAACACAAAAAAACTGGGAAAACCTATTGACTCGTGTATAAGCCGAGAGTGGGAAATGCATTGGTCACATACCCCCCCCCAGTATATAACCAGCCCCTGCTCCCCAGTATAAAGCCAGTAGCCCCCTGCCCCCCAGTATATAGCCAGCAGACCCCTTGTATATAGCCAGCAGACCCCTTGTATATAGCCAGCTGCCCCTAGTAAATAGCCAGTAGCCCCCTTGTATATAGCCAGCCAGTGCCCCCTAGTATAGTGCCTTCCCCCAGTATATAGCTATTGCCTGCCCTCCAATATATAACCATTGCCAGCCCCCCAGTATCTACCCCCAGTATATAGCCAGTGCCTGCCCCCTTAGTATGTAGCCAGTGCCTGCCCCCATAGTATATAGCTACTGCCTGCCCCCCAGTATATAGCCAGTACTTGCCCCCCAGTATATAGCCAGTGCTTGCATAGTATATAGCCAGTGCCTGCCCCCAGTATATAGCCAGTGGCTGTCCACCAGTAGCCAGTGCCTGCCCCCAGTATAAAGCCAGTGCCTGCCCCAGTATATAGCCAGTACCTGCCCCCAGTATATAGCCAGTGCCTGCCCCCAGTGTATAGCCATTGCTTGCACCCCCCATATATAGCCAGTGCCTGCCCCCATATATAGCCAGTGTTCCCCCCCCATTTATAGCCAGCAGCCCCATGTCCAGCATAAAGCATTATGCCCAAAAAAGCATTGAACCCTACTCCCCCATTTAAGTTTTATATAGTGCAATACTTTTTAAAAATAAAATAAAAATAATAAAATAAAATAAAAAATTAAAAATAATAATAAAAAAAAAATTAAAAAAAAAAATTAAAAATACTTGTTACTATTTTTTTCCATCCCATCTATCAATGGCAAGTAAGGACCTGCTCTATCATTTGTGGTCCAGGGAGTATGCTAATGTGCAGGGCTGTGAATTTTATGGCCATGTGCATGAGCCCAAAGAAAGTAATGAGGCTTTCTTGCAGCTGGAAAAATAACTAACTCACAGTCCCAGTGGAACACGCAGCGGAACACCCGGTGGCAGCGGAGTCGGCGGCAACCACCCCGGAAAAGGACAGAAAGCCGGCCCGGATCCGCAGCGCAGCCGTGACTGAAAGCGGGCACGCACTACAGCTGAGGATCCCCTGAACGGACCTACCGGCAGCCAAGGACAAGCGGTAGGAGAAAGGAGGAAGACACAGGTGTCCGTGGTGGGGATTGATCACCCGCAGCAGCAGCGCTGGGCAGGCAGGAAACGAGGAGCTGACAGGAAGCGACATATTGGCTATAACATCAGCACGTGCAGCAGCCCGTGGAGGCTGGGAGACGGGCCAGGCACAAAGAGCTGCAGCAGCACCAGACCACACAGGCGCCATTAAAAGCACCTGCCTAAAACACAACCAGACTGACCAGAGGTCTAATATATTTCAAAGCACAGTAGCATTTGAAAGCTCAAAGTATTACATAGGAGAGCTAATCAAGTACCAGAATCCCCGAGTGTATGGAGCAATATCTCCTTCGTAGCGGTCATAAGACTAAAACTGGCAACGCTCCTCCCACAGAACCTGCTTCACAAACAAATCTAGAACCCGTGAGAATGAGCACTCAGCAAACTCAAATACCGGCAGATGAGGAAATAAGAGCTTGCTCCCCCACACCGCCAGACCCCGAGATGCTGGTCACCCAGTTCTCTCAAGATTCCACGCCTCAGATAGACTATCAATCACTGGCGGCAGAAGTGATGGCGAAATTGGCGCCTGACATACAAAAGGCCCTGGAGTCGTCAATACAAAAAGCTCTACAGTCATTGCGCACTGACATAACGAAACAAGGGGGCAGAATAACGGAGGTGGAACAAAGAATCTCACTCACAGAAGACTCACAGGTTGATCTAAAGAGACAACTAGAAGTGGTTACGCTGGAAACTAAGCGGCTGTCGTGAAAACTGGATGACATCGGAAATCGATCAAGAAGAAATAATCTCCGCATAGTGGGCCTGCCGGAATCGGTTCGCCCAGGTGACCTGTAGTTGTTCTGTGAACTTGACCTGCCAAAAGTACTAGGGCTCAAAGGCAGGTGCCGGGTGGAAAGGGCGCATCGATTGGGACCAGACCCGAGAGCAACTGAATTCCAGATGTCAAGAACAAACCAGGACATGAGCAGGTCGAGACAAGTAATAATGCGCTATCTGGACTACAATGATAAGACAGACATAATCAGAGCTTTCAGAAGAAGAACACATCCGCTAATGTTTAGGGGCACCAAAATATTGTTATTTGAGGACTACTCAGCAGAAGTTACCAAGAACAGAAGAGCCTTCAGCAATATTTGTACATCTCTGATAGAAAGGAAAATCCGATTCCAATTAGTGTTTCCAGCTACCCTTCGGGTGTTCTATGGAGATGGCTCTATGGGCATCTATGTCAACCCAAAGGAAGCAGAAGAGAACCCTGAACTGGTCACCTGAGGGTAGGGTAGGGGAGCATAGCTCCACAAAATGTAACAACTCAGTTGGTTAAGTCAAGTTGATTTATGTTATATTGCCATAGAGGGGCCTAAACAGTAAGAGACACCCATGTAAGGGACTGTTTTGATTGGTACCAATCAAGGAAACAAAGGGCGCACACAGAGCAATTAGAGCAATTTCCCACAATGAGTTAGAACTAAATGCCTCCCTGGTGGACACTTCTGGACACAAGGTCGGATTAATGAGGTGCTCTTTACACTCCTGAAAAAAGTAAAGTCCACAAGCCCAGACGAGGACGGTCTGACGGCCAATCTCCTGGCTTCTAAGAATTCTAATGTTATGTTTTTTTTCTGGGGGGAGGGGGATTTCTGTTATGTAATGTTATTGGCAAACAATTATACGCTAAATAAGATACATGTAAAGTGCACGGGGGGAGGGCGCTTCAACACAGGGAGACACGGGGAGACGATCCAACACCTGTCAGACCGATGAAGCGATCTTTACACAGAAAATACTAATTTCTGGAATTTTGTTGAAACCCACCAACCACTTAAGTTAAAAAGCCATGAAAATCATTACATGGAACGTAAAAGGTCTCTGTTCCCCGCAAAAGCGCTGTAAGGTTCTTCGCCATTTAGGTAAATTACACCCTGACATTGTCTTACTACAAGAGACCCACTTAGAGGAATCAGACTACTTTAGACTTAAAAAATTCTGGGTGGGACAGGCGTATGGATCGTCCTCACAAAAAGGGAAGGCTGGAGTACTAACCCTGTTACATAGGTCCTTTTCAGGGAAGGTGCTATAGTCAAAGCATGACACAGAGGGAAGACGGGTTTGGTTACAAATAGAATATCAAGGGGATATATGGTCAATATACAATGTTTATGGCACGAACGAAAAACAATAGACCTTTCTTTAGGCAGGTCACAGACTCCCTACTGGGAGATGGAGAAAGACTCATAATACTGGGGGGAGACTTGAACACAGTGGCATCGGTTGAGGAAGACCGCAAGAAACAAATGGACAGACACCACGCCAAACAAAACGAGCATTACCAGACCTCTTGTCACAAACAGGGATGAGGGACAGATGGCGTGATACACATCCTGACGGGAGGGAATACACGCATTACTCACACCCGCACAACAGTTGGTGGCGCATCAACTATCTCCTTCTATCAGATAAAGCGAGCCAAAGGTTGCTAACATCAGAAATAGAAGAGTTAGCAATATCAGATCACCCTCCAGTGGTAATCACATTACATGACACACACCCCAAAGGCAGCGACATCCTCTGGCGTTTCCCGACCTTCCTAACAAAAGATGATTCATTCACAGAAACAGAGGGATGGTGGATAGAACACAACTTTGAGAATGGGGTACACAAGGAGGACCCAGGGATGTTTTGGACGTCAGCCAAAACAGCTATAAAAGGGGGCCTGATGGCCTACACTTCCACACTAAAAAAGAAAATAGAAAAACAATATAGTCATGCCAGTGATGCCCTAAGAGCAGCGTACACGACATTCCTAAATACTTCCACACCCGCCTCAAAAATAGCATGGGATGAGGCAAGATCAAATTATAATCTCTGGCTGGATAGAAAAGAGGAACAGTACCGAAAGCCATACGAGGCGGAACTTTTCCGCTTTGGAAACAAGTCTGGGAAATTGTTGGCCAGATTAGCAAAAGGAAGGTTCAAACCAAACCACATCCCAGCTGTACGAAATAACGCAGGGAAGGTGCTTTCATCCCCTAAAGAGGTAAATGCAACTTTTAGGGAATACTATGCCAAGCTCTATAGGGACGACATGACAGGGAACGGGGAAGCGGAGAACTTTATATCCTCAGTCAAACTACCCAAACAGTTGAACATGTTAAACCAAGACAGCACAGAGGAAGAAATAGGAAGAGTGATTAGCACACTAAAAAAATGGGAAAAACCTTAGAGTTCTATAAAGCGCTAAAAAAGCAAATAATCCCCATACTGGTGCCATATTTTAATGGAATTCTCCAACATGGCAAACTCCCTCTGCACTCTAAAACGGCATATATAAAATTAATACCCAAGGATGGTAAAGATTCCCTTGACCCTGGCTCCTACCGCCCGATTTCCCTGATAGACCAGGACATTAAGATTCTATCGAAAATCATGGCAGACAGCATTAGTTGGGGAGTCCCAAGTAGGTTTCATCATTAAAATAGGAAAAGAAACCGTGAAACAGGCGATTTTTGCAGACGACGTAATCTTGTTTTTTTCCAACCCAGAGCAACACCTAGAGAGGGTACTAAGACATATTGAACGATTCAGAGCATTTGCAGGATTCGCACTATCAATGTAGCAAAAAGTGAAATGTTGGAGTTGAGGCCAGAGAGATCTAGCACTAATTGGCCGCCATCAGACATGCCCATAAAGAAGGCACGTTTGTACTTAACATACCTAGGAATTCACATTGGGCGGCAACCTGAACAGATCTATACACTAAACTATTCTCCCCTAATTGAAAAGATTCTGAAGGAATTAGAGAGGTGGCAACAGCTCCCCTTAACCATGCTAGGCCGGGGTCATATAATAAAGATTATCTCGTTCCAGAGACTCCTCTATCCCCTACAAACTATCCCAGTCCTATTGACTCACATAGACGTGAACAAGATAACAAAAGCCTTCCAAACATTCCTGTGGCGGGGGAAGAGATCCAGGATCACAGCCAAAAAACTGATTCTCAGTAAATGGGAAGGGGGTATAGACCTACCCAATATAAGAGGCTATAATCTAGCCTGCTTATTTAGACATGGGGTGGATTGGATCAATGGCACGGCCAAATACTCTAACACGAAACTGGAAAGAGAACTGGTGGGGCCAAATGATGTGGTGACATTGCTCCACACTAGCTTCTCGAAAAGGCCCTTAATAGCAAGGCAGTCATTAGTAATACGTGATACACTGGTAGCACGGAAAGAGGTGAGAAAGCTATACCACTTACCCTTCCTGCTATCCAAACACATGCCACTCTGGAACCATAAAGAATTTATGCCAGGGAAAGAAAGTGCCCTCTATAAGCCCTGGAAGGAATCGGGGGTGGGAAAGGTGGGCGACCTCATACATGACACTGAACCAAGGTGGCACTCATTAGAAGAACTCAGGACGAAATTCTCCTTAAACTGCAATATGGAATTCACATATCACCAAATGCATAATTTTCTCAGGTCAAGAACCGGGGAGGCATCCAACAGTGCTTTCAGTTCGCTATTGGGCACAGCTCAGAGTACTCGCAATATAACCATACTATATGCAGATATCAAAAGCCGTATGTTAAAAGGGACACAAAACAAAGTAGGGTATTGTTGGGTCAAACGATTCCCGGACAAGGAGATCTATGAGGGACTGATGCAAAGTGAGACAATGCATAACGAGCGAACAGTGGCGGGAGACATATTTTAGGATCATGCACCATGCCTACTATGGCTTTAATTTGCCAAGAACACCGAATAACCTGGACAGACTGATAGCCTGCCCAAAATGCAGACAACCTAGCACAGATGTATGGCATGGGATATGGTCATGCGACAATATTCAGACTTTTTGGAACCAAATACGGGATCTCATAAAATTAAACTGGGACAAAAACCTACCCATGGACCCGCTGCTCTTAATATTCCACATAGTAGAAGGGGGATGAAGGTCAAAATGAGATCCCACTGATCAGATTAGACATTCATGCTTTCCTACTAGTGGCCAAAAGAGGCATCATGAACCACTGGATAAAGAACTCCTCCCCGACAACCGTGGAGGTAGTTAATCAGATGAAACACTTGATTTGAATAGATAGAATTGGAAGCAATTTATTGTTTCGCATATGACCAGACAAGAAATAATAGAACTAGTTACCCCTTTCAAATTAACAACATGGTATAACACTGAGTTCTGAAGGGAAACCTGGGTAAGCTACAGGTATGAGGGCCACAGAGGAGGATAATGGCAGATGTGGAGAGGTCATCCCCAGTAAACCGAACAGTGGGTCAAAAGAGAGATCGCTAGGAACTAGATGAGGCGGTCCACCCCTCTGTGCACTAAGTATGCAAGAAAAAGGAAAAAGTAACAGACATGTAACCTATAAGATATCTGATACATTGCCAAATGTTAAAACGTTTGTAAGAAAATGTCTTGCATGTTAAATTTTGTTTGAAAACAGTGATATGAGCAAACGTGCCGCATAGAAACTGTAAGGTAATTAAAATTTTAGATGGGGACAGTACCAGGACGAATTTTACTACTGAGATAAAGCACCGCAAACCAACATTATTACATATATAGAGCACCAAAACCAAGATTACTATATAGATGCATTAACAAAACCAAGACTACTATATAGATACATTACCAAAATTAAGATTACACGTATACGTTAGTAGAACCAAAATTACATAAATACAGGAATAGAAACAAGATTACCGTATGTACTCGAGTATAAGGCGAGGCACCAAATTTTAACACAAAAAACCTGAGAAAACCTATTGACTCGAGTATAAGCTGAGAGTGGGAAATGCATTGGTCACATACCCTCCAGTATATAGCCAGCAATACCCCAGTATATAACCAGCCCCTGCCCCCCAGTATAAAGCCAGTAGCCCCCTGCCACCAGTATATAGCCATTAGCCCCCTAGTATATAGCCAGCAGACCCCTTGTATATAGCCAGCTGCCCCCAGTATATAGCCAGTAGCCTCCTTGTATATAGCCAGTAGCCCTCTTGTATATAGCCAGCCAGTGCCCCCTAGTATATATCCAGTGCCTTCCTCCCAGTATATAGCCAGTGCCTACCCCCAGTATATAACCAGTGCCTGCCCCAAATATATAGGCAGTGTCTGCCCCCAGTATATAGCCTCTGCCTGCTCCCTTAGTATATAGCTAGTGCCTGCCCCCCAGTATATAGCCAGAACTTGCCCCCCAGTATATATCCAGTTCCTGCATAGTATATAGCCAGTGCCTACCCCCAGTATATAGCCAGTGCCCGTCTGCCAGTATAAAGCCAGTCCCTTCCCTCTAGTATATAGCCAGTGCCTGTCCCAGTATATAGCCATTGCCTGCCTCCAGTGTATAGCCAGTGCCTGCCCCCAGCGTATATCCAGTGCCTGCACCTCCCATATATAGCCAGTGCCTGCCCCTATATGTAGCCAGTGCTTCCCCCCATATATAGCCAGCAGCCCCATGTCCAGCCTAAAAAAAAACAACAACTCTGTACTCACCTTTCCGGTCGGGGAGGTGGAGCATGGTGCGCGCAGCGTGTCACGTAAGTACGTGAGCACGCGACGGAATGCGTGCGGTACTGGAGTGATCGTGCCGATGCCGGAGCCCGACGTTCTTCTCCCCGCTGTCGTGGTGTGAGGGCTAAACGTGGTGCATAGACAGCGGTGGACTGGCGGAGCTCGCGGCGCTGCATTCTTGAAGTGTCCCTCGTGTAGTGCAGCACGGATCTGAGCGATGGCAACACATCTCTTCTCTCTGGAGCTTTAATGGAGCCTCAATCGACGGTGTATCCCCTAAAGAATACCGGTGTAAGAAGGACCGTGGATCTTCTGTATCTGGGACGGCCCGCCTGTGAGTGAACCTCGCCGATGTGGTCTTCTCAGCTGAAGTTAAAATCTTCACCCCGGATGGTTATGTGGAGAACACCTGCATATGAAATGTCGCTCCAGTGTTAACGGCTGTGGGGAAACATGTCTCCACATGAGATGCTGCATTGAAGTCTACTGCTACATGGATACAGATTGCACTTGTATCGCTCCCTCTGCCGCTTGGATAAATTTTGCGGGGAATAAATCTGCCTCGATGCGGGATGTCCAGGAGTGGTGAGATATATGACCCATGCTTACGCTTCTACCTTACATGTCTCCGACTATGCTATCTAACCCTGCTTAATGAACTATTTGTCTCTCAGCTAACTGACTAACCAAATTGTGAACCCCTTCAGGGAACCTAACATCTCCCCCCCTTCCCTGGAAACTAACAGTAATTCATTACTAACTCTGCAAAATAACACTCTCTGCGCATTATCTACTACCTGCCTGGCCACAAAGTGTGCTACATGTGTGCTTTATACCCATTCTACTTGTTGTGCTATTAATTGTGCCATTAACTGTGGTACCTAATGCTAAATGGACGTTTTTTGGGACTTTTGGTATTAAGACAATTATATATAGTGCTGTGGGAAACATCAACGCTAGTACATCTGTTAAATAGTATGGTTGTTAATAAGTTCATAGGGGCTCTGATAATATCTATTTGCTGGTATAGGCAATTGTTTAACCCCAGTTATCTATCGCTGTCTGTCAATTTAATACCGTGACTACTGAATAGAGCCTTCTTATTTTTAGTGTGTATATCTTATATTTGCAATACCATACGTATAGAATCCTCAAGTGCTTGGCCATAAATGATAAGATGGCAAGTAAGAGGCAGACCAAAAATAATAACCCCAAATCCAGACTCTCTGAGGGGGGGCGCTCCCCGGGAGAGAAAAGGAAAGATGGTAAAATGGATAGTTTCCTCCAGTCGCCAGGGCCTTCACAGAATAAGGCAAAAAAAATTGGCGAAAAGAACAAGGGTCCAATTGCTTTGCAATTGGAGGAGGACACTATAGAAAATACAAACATTGAGGGTAATATAGATGCTGGGGAATCAAGAGAGCCGGAGATCTCACTAAAAGATATATCCTCCCAACTAACCCAATGTCTCAATGCGGTTGGTAAAGTCCTAAAAGAGATTGGGTTTTTAAAAACAGATGTAATTTCTATAAAGGAAGAGATGCAGAACCTTAGGAAACGCACAGAAGAAGCCGAAGTAAGGGTGGGAAATGTTGAGGACAAGGTTGAGGTGCTTATTTCTAAAGTTAAAACGTTGGAGAGTAATGAGAAGGGACTTAGGGAAAAGATTTTGGATTTAGAAAACCGCTCACGCAGAAATAATCTGCGTATAGTTGGGATCCCGGAGGGATCGGAAGGGAAAGACGTTACTAAATTTGTTACTGACTGGTTAGAGGCAACTTTTTCTGAGGAGGTTCGTACCAGGGTCTTTCTGGTCGACCGTGCGCATCGCGTTCCTGCTAGAGCCCCTCCTGTAGGGGAACGACCTAGGAATATCCTGGTGCGTCTCCTCTCTCCAAAAGATAGAGACAACATTCTTAGGAATGCTAGAACCATGCCTCAATTACATTACAACAATGCCCCAATCATGTTATTTCCGGATTACCCTCAGGAAATTCAAAAGAGGAGGATGAGCTACAATGGTATCAAAAAACGATTAAGAGAAAAGGGGGTTAATTACTCTTTATTATACCCCGCAAAATTGAAATTGATCCACGATGGGAAAGCTCTTTTTTTTGAAAATTCTGGTGAGGCAAATGAGTGGTTGGAGAGAGTTCTAAAAATTTGAGGTGGTCTAGGAAAAAGTGTGAAAGGTACTTTCTCTTGGAAAGAAAATTAGTTGGCTAGAAAGGCCATGCTGGAGCATGATTACTCCAGTATGTTCTTTTGCTCTAAGAAGAGTTCAGGGTTGTACAGTCCCTGGACAAGAGGATGGGGGGTTAAGGGTGGGAGGAGGGGTTGGGCTAAGGAGGGTTTTGAGGGGTTGGTGGTTGATGACAAAGAGGTATTATTCACATCATGTATTGCAACAAATAGTTTTTTTATTTAGACAAGACATAAATGACTAAAATTCTATCCTGGAATGTGCGGGGATTAAATGATAAATTGAAGCGGAAAGCTATACTTGATCTTTGCTGGTCTTACCGTCCTGATATTATCTGCTTACAGGAAACCCACTTGATAAAAGAAACATGTGGGTTGCTATGTAAGTCCTGATTGGGGTATTATTATAATACTACATTTTCTTCCTATGCCCATGGTGTGAGTATACTAATCAGGAAAAATGTGGATTTTCAGGAATTAGATGTTATAATAGATTCCCTTGGTAGATATATAATTCTGCATGCTAGGGTAAATGGGGTAAGGATGGTATTAATAGGCACATATCTCCCGCCTACTGCTCCTCTGGAAGTACTGACTAATATTGCTGAGCAGGCCGAGAAATATGAGGGGGCCCCCACCCTTTGGGTGGGTGATTTTAATCAAGTATTTAGCAAAGTGCTGGATAGAGGAAAAACAGGGCTCCTGGTAACTCACCAGTATACGCAACACAACACTATATTTGGTAGATTAATGTTTGAATTGGGCTTTAGGGATATATGGAGAGAGAGAAACCCAAATAAAAGGGCGTTTACCTGCTACTCAAAGTCTTACGATACCCTCTCCAGAATAGATTTTATCCTGGCCAACAATACGGGTTGCGATATGATAGTGGGAATAGGAATGGGAGCTAGGGGTATGTCTGACCATATTCCATTATGGGCTGTAATTAAGAAAACCGCATTAACTGGTTTGGTTTTTTATAAAATCAAACCCTTTCTGGTGAAAGAGAGTGGAGATATCCATGCTGAGATCCAGAATTTTTTTAATATAAATATGAATCCACGGAATATTGACACGGTGTGGGATACATTAAAGGCATACCTAAGAGGGCTTATTAAAGGACAGGTATCCTACTTCCAAAAAAAGAAAGCCCAGGTTCTGGAAGACCTTAAAGCTAAAGTTATGGTCCTAGAAAAGGAATTTGTTGATAACCCCACAGCGGTGAATAAGGGATTATGGATAGAGGCACAGAACTGTGTAAGAATGCACTGTATAGAAAAGGTGGTTAGAGATGATAGACTCCGCTGCCAGAAGAGTATCCTGGGACAGTACTCGTCAATGAAGAAATTAGCCAGATTATTAAAAAGACAGCAAGAAATAATACCATTATAGCAATTAAAGGGAAAGAAGGCAATATTGTAACATCACAAGAAGAGATAAGGGAACAATTTAAACAATTTTTTACAGATCTATACACCTCAGGCAGTTCAGCAACAGTAGAAGTGATAAAAGAGGTACTATCTAATTTAGAAATCCCCTGGTTGTCAGTAGAAGAAAGAGCTCTACTGGATCAGCCATTATCTTTAGAAGAACTAGCATCTGCCCTTAGAAACTCCCCGAAAGGGAATGCGGTAGGTACAGATGGAATACCCTTAGAAGTAATAATAAATTATGCTGATATTTTACTACCTGTATTGCTAGGGGTTTATAACTACTCATTTGAGAAGGGTCAGCTACCAGAGTCTATGAGGGAGGCAATTATTATACTAATCCCCAAAGAGGGTAAAAACCCACTGGAGCTAGATGCGTATAGACCCTGCTGAACTCCGATTACAAGCTTTTAGCTAAGATCTTGGCAATAAGATTGATGAGTGTAATCAAATCGATTGTGCATGGCGATCAGTCGGGGTTCATGCCGGGGAGATCGGTCCAAGATAATATCTTGCGGCTCTGGTGGAGCTTACAAACCCCAAGTGAGCCTGGGAGTGGGCGGATGGTGGTTTCACTCGACGCGGTCAAGGCATTCGACCGCGTCGAGTGGAACTACGTCTGGGCCACCCTGGAGAGGATGGGATTTGGCTCCCAGTTTATCGACTGGGTCAGAATCCTCTACAAAGGGGTGTTGGCGAGAGTTAGTGTTAATGGGAGGGCATCCGCGGCTCTGCAACTATATAGGGGCACGCGACAAGGGTGTCCCCTCTCTCCACTCTTGTTTGCATTGGCACTTGAACCCTTAGCGTGCAATATAAGAGCGTCAAATAGAATCTCGGGTTTTAAGTGGGGGACAAGAGAATGTAAACTCCAGTTATATGCAGACGATATGCTACTTTTTTTAAACGACTATGAGGAAAGTATGAAAGAACTGTTCGAACTGATTAGACAGCATGGTAAAATTTCGGGCATTTGTATTAACTGGAGTAAATCATCATGTCTACCCCTGGACTCAGTTGCCCAATCAGATCTGATTTTGGATCAACTTCCAGTGGTGGATAAGATGAGGTACCTGGGAATTACTATCAGTAAAAATGTAAAGGATTATATCCCTTTAAACATCAAACCCTTGATCCAAGACATAAGACATAAGATTGCAGTATGGAGGAAAATTAATCTACCAATGGCCGCTAGAGTGGTGGTGTTCAAAATGATGGTGCTGCCCCAGATACTCTTTAGATTACAAAACAGCCCTGTTATTATCTCAACCAAAATTAGGAATACACTAAACACTTTATTGAGGGAATGTATATGGAACGGGAAATCCGCACGTATAAAGTTAAGTAAACTACACTCACAAATTGATGAAGGAGGACTGGCCCTGCCGGACTTCTCTTCCTATTTTATAGCAGCACACTGGCAAAACATGTTGGATCACGATATACTTATGATAAAATTTATATTAAATGTAAATCACAGGATTCTGCAAAGGTATAATATTTGGTCACTATTAGAAACAGGTGTTTTTGCAAAAAAAGAATTTAGAGCACAATATCCTATATTTAAATTGATGAACTGGGTTTGGGAAAAAGCTAAAGAAAAATTACACTATAAAGGATATTTAGATTGTTCACCGCTGTGGGGTTACACAAATAGAAACTTTAAACCGTTGGACTACTCCAGATTTTGGGTGGGGAAAGGAGTGTGTTTTCTTGCTCAAATACTAAATAATGGCGGCCTAAAATCCTTTGAGGAGATGGCCAAGGAATTTAATTTGGATGGAAGAGATTGGTATTTTTATGCACAACTTAGGTGTGCCTTTAAAGGATATAGAACAAGAGATACATCTCTAATGGAAAAGCATCCATTGGATTTTCTTTTTGCCCAATCAGATCTGATTTTGGATCAACTTCCAGTGGTGGATAAGATGAGGTAACTGGGAATTACTATTAGTGAAGGGTTAGTGAAGGGGCAACCAACACTCTAAACTTCAGGAGCGCAAATTTTCAGCAACTAAGGGATGACCTTAAAGGCATAGACTGGGATAATGTTCTCAAAGACAAAAGCCCCCCCCCCAAAATGGGACTTTTTCTCATATATTCTGAAAAAGTCCTGTGAGAAACACATACCTTATGGGAAAAAGCATAAAAGGAACAAGAAAAACCCTATGTGGCTAACTAGTCTTGTAAGGAAAGCAATAAGCAAGAAAGATAAAGCGTTTAAGGTGCTAAAACGTGAAGGTAGTGATGAGGCATTATAGGATTATAGAGAGAAAAATAAATCCTGTAAAAAGCAGATGAAGGCCGCAAAAATAGAGACTGAGAGAAATATTGCCAGGGAGAGCAAAAATAATCCCAAATTATTTTTCAAGTATATAAATGATAAGAAACTAAAAACAGAGAGTGTGGGTCCCCTTAGAAATAACATGGGGGTCATGGTGGAAGGAGATGAGGAAAGGGCCAATCTGCTGAATGTCGCCTTCTCAACTGTCTTTACCCAGGAAAATCCCCTGGTGGAAGACACAATGAGGAATAATGTTAATTCTTTTTATAATGTCAACAGTTTAACCCAGGAAGAGGTACGGCGCCGCCTCGCAACCACTAAGATAGATAAATCACCTGGGCCAGATGGCATACACCCCCGGGTTCTGCATGAATTATGTATGGTGATAGACAGACCGTTATTTTTAATATTTGAAGATTCACTTAGGACTGGTTATGTTCCACAGGAATGGCGCATAGCAAATGTGGTACCAATATACAAAAAAGGATCAAATAGTGATCCTGGAAACTACAGACCCGTGAGTCTAACTGCTGTGGTGGGGAAAATATTTGAGGGGTTTATCAGAGATGCTATCCTGGAGTATCTCACTGTGCACAACCTTATAACCCAGCGTCAGCATGGATTTATGAGAGATCGGTCCTGTCAGACTAATCTGATTGGTTTCTACGAGGAGGTAAGTTCAAGACTGGATCTGGGGGACGCTGTGGATGTTGTATATCTGGACTTCTCAAAGGCATTTGACACCGTGCCACATAAAAGGTTGGTATATAAAATGAGACTGCTGGGAATAGGAGAAAATCTCTGTATTTGGGTAAGTAATTGGCTTAGTGATAGAAAACAGAGGGTCGTCATTAATGGCACATTCTCAGATTGGGTTGATGTTACCAGTGGAGTGCCACAGGGGTCAGTATTGGGGCCACTTCTTTTTAATATTTTTATTAATGACCTTGTAGTGGGTTTACACAGTCAAGTTTCAATATTTGCAGATGATACTAAGCTGTGTAAAGTAATAAATACTGAGGTCGATAGTCTAGCATTACAGAGGGATTTGTGGAAGCTTGAGGAGGGGGCAGAGAAATGGTTGATGAGGTTTAATGTAGATAAATGTAAAGTTATGCACTTGGGCCATGGAAACAAAAAGTATAATTATGTTCTAAACGGTCAATTACTTAGTAAAACTGAAGCTGAAAAGGACTTGGGGGTATTGGTGGATGGTAAACTTAATTTTAGTGACCAGAGCCAGGAGGCTGCTGCTAAAGCAAATAAAATAATGGGATGTATCAAGAGAGGAATAGATTCTCATGATAAAGACATAGTTTTGCCCTTATACAAATCCCTGGTCAGACCACACATGGAATATTGTGTACAGTTTTGGGCACCAGTGTATAAAAAGGATATAGTAGAGCTGGAACGGGTGCAGAGGAGAGCAACCAGGATTAGTAGGGGAATGGGGGAACTAGAATACACTGACAGATTAAAAAAATTGGGATTATTCAGTTTAGAAAAAAGAGGACTGAGGGGAGACCTCATTACAATGTACAAATACCTGAAAGGACAGTACAAGGATCTCTCCAAAGATCTTTTTAAACCTCGGCCTGTGACCAGGACAAGGGGGCATCCTCTACGCCTAGAGGAGAGGCGATTCTACCATCAACATAGACAAAGGTTCTTTACTGTACGAGCAGTGAGACTGTGGAACTCTCTGCCGCAGGAGGTTGTTATGGCAGACTCTATGTACATGTTCAAGAGAGGCCTGGATGCCTTTCTGGAGAGAGAAAATATCATGGGTTATGGGGATAAAACATTTATTTAATTCTTAAAGGTTGGACTTGATGGACTTGCGTCTCCTTCCAGCCTTATATACTATGATAATAAAGTAAGGAGAAAAGGTCTAGTGTCTAGAGTATATAAAGCCCTATTAAACAATCATGGGACACTTCCAGCTAAAATTGGATTCGACGAATGGAAAAAAGTGATCCCCGATCTAACCACGGAAGTATGGGTAGATGCACTCAAAATGAATAAAAAGACCACAAGAAACTTGTCTCACATTATCTCCCAGATATTTATTTTCCACAAAGCTCACTATACCCCAAAAAGAGTGAATAGATTTAGGAACACAAGAGTTGAAAAATGCCCAAAATGTAATTTGGTGGATGCAGATCTAATACACATGTTGTGGCGATGTCCTTAACTTCATTTATATTGGAACCAAGTATCGGAAAGATTAGCATCGCTATTTAGCTGCATAATTCCAGTTAAGGAGGTGGTGTGTATCTTGGGTTCTAAAATAGGAGTGTTAGGATCCTCTGGAAGTGTGCTTTATGTGATGAAGGGCATGCTATTGGCAAGAAAATTAATTCTATTCAATTGGAAGAAAAGCAATACTCCAAGCGTGCAAGATTGGGAAGAGAGAATGGATGTTTTATTACACGCAGAGCAGCTAGAAAAAATTGGTAAAGGAACGGAAGTGGAAAAATTAAGGGCAAAGTGGCTTACAAGAGCTCACAGGAATTAAAAGCAATTAAGGGGGAAAAAAAAAATATATATATATAAAATATATATATAAAATATAATATATAAATATAATATATAAATATATATTAATATATATAAATATATATATAATATATAAATATAATATATAAATATAATATATAAAATACATATATATATTAGATAACTAGACGATATTTGGGAGTATTAACTACTTTTATCTGTTGCAGATATTCAAAGGAATAGATATAAAAGGTCGTCAACCACCAAGGGTGGGGAAGGGAGGGAATATATAGATAACAAAATAGAAATTGTAAGTTGTTATACATTTATTAATGTCAGCAAGAATTGTTGATAATCACTTTTATTTTTATATTGTTGTAATTTTGCATATTGAATAATAAAAAAAAATTAAAAAAAAAGTACTCACCTTTCCGACGCCCCCACAGATCTTCTTCTGTTGTCAGCTCTGGCTCCGTCTTCGGCTCTCCGGGCAGTTTTGTTGCATACACCATGACGTCAACTAACGATGGCGGCACACACACCATGATGTTAGCAGGCAGCTGACATCATGGTGTGTGAATTGTGAGCTCATGGGTTATCCAGCTCTTACTGTAAATCTGGTGACAGATGATGCTTTGATTAGAGAATTGTCTCTGCAGATTTGGCAACATAAACATTTTAGTTTATAACACTAACTTGATACTCTTCTGCTCACCGCAGCCAATATATGGTTACCCCCAATGGCCAAAATAGTAACATTGGCCTCAAAGTACAATTACAGAGCCCCTACAGTAGTAACATAGTCACACTGGCCCCACAGTAACCAATACAGCCACAGTGCACCCACAGCAGTAAGAGTCACAGTGCCCTCCACAGTTGCCAAGTCATAGTGCCCCCATAGAAGCCAAGTCACAATGCCCCCCACAGTAGCCAGGTCACAGCTATTATTCATATTGCCCTTCCCACTGTGACTTTCAGTAATACCCTTCCACAGTAGACATTAGTAATATAGTATAGTATAATATAGTAGCCTTTAATAAGACCCTCCCCCACAGTAGCCATTGCTAATGCCCCCCCTACACACACACACACCAGACTTCCAAGGGTCTTCACTGTAGCAAATAGTAATATTAACTCATAAACAAAACCCCTTCTATAGTAGAAGGACCCCCATATACTTAAGAAAAAAAAACTGATTCCCCTTCTCCCTGCACTTTTAGATAGACCTTAGAGGGCGGACACCTCATTACATGGGCCTGGGTCCTTCATCATGCAGGTAGCAAGCTGGCGGTGGCAGTGGAACAAGGGAGCTAAAAGCTGCTACAGAAGACAGATGGGAACCTGGGGATGTCACCATTCACAGCATCTTTTAGTGTGACTTGCAGGGGGTGCGACCGAGAATGCTATGCCCCTGGGCTGGTCCTTGTGAAGAGTCTATACAGAGGTCCCACGATAAAAACCAGCAGACACCTGCCAGCAACTGTTGCAATCAGTACTCAAACAATCGTGGCAGTTAACCTGTCAGGCACCTACATATATTTGCGTTCACAAAACATAATGTAAGCACAATGCTAATGTATGTGTTAACAATATGTTAACAAATCAAAATGTAAACACATTGTTAGCGTATGGAGGGAGGAAGCCGCAGCTTATACACCTCAGGACTAAGGTGCTTCAGTACCTCAAATGGGCTCAGGAAACGAGGACCATGCTTATAGCTGGGTATCTTCAAACAGACATACCTGGAAGATAGCCATACTTTATCCCCTGGATAGAAGACTGGAGGAGATCTGCGCTTCTTGTCCACCTGCGGACAGATGCCCGAAGCAAAGATTGTCGTGTTTGCTCCCAGATGGATCTGAGATCTCAGACCAATTCCTCTGCGCTTCTTGTCCACCTGCGTTTTGGTGCGGACAGATGCCCGAAGCAAAGATTGTCGTGTTTGCTCCCAGATGGATCTGAGATCTCGGACCAATTTCTCCACGGGGTGAACATCAAACCCCTCAGCAAATGGGAGACGAGGACGAGGATGAAGTCCATATACAATAAAAAATGCAGCAGAGCTGGCAGATTCAGAGTCCAGGGAGTTGTAAGAGAATTCCGCACAAGGTAGCAGGGTGGATCAGTTGCCCTGTCGGCCGGAGACAAAATGGCTAGAGAGCATGGTCTCTCAACTTGTCTATTGGACTACAGATGATACGCAGACGAGAAGTCCAGCTTCACTTGTAGCTGACTGCACAGGGATCGCCAGAAACGGGAAACAAACTGGACCCCACGGTCCGAGACAATGTGCAAGGGGAGTCTATGAAGCCAGAAAATGTGCAAGAAGAACAGGCTGGCAAGGCATGGAGCTGATGGTAGACCTGGCAGAGAGACAAAGTGAGACATCTTTGAGAACCGGTCGGTTACCACCCAGATTACAGTATTACCCGAGGAAGATGGAAGATCGGTGAAGTCCATTTCCACATAAGTCCACAGGCAGCTGGGTATTGGCAACGGCCGAAGAAGACCAGCAGGTTTAAGGTGTGACGGCTTGTTTTTCTAAGAAAATAGAGAAAAGCGAACCGGCACAACAAAAGAAGGTCCACGACTGTGCTGTGCCAAACTATGCCTGCTTTATTGAGTGACAAAATGCTAAAAACAAACACGCGGAACAATCGGTTAACGCGTTTCGACGAAAAACGTCTTAGTCATAACCTTGTTTTTCTGGCACAGGAAGTGCAGGAGCCCACAAAATCCCGTACATCCTTGACCAGTTACAGCCACCAGTAGAAACGGGAATGAGGGCAACAGAGCGTTGCACCACATGAGAACAATGTCCCCAAGTCAATATCCTTTTCCAAAGGACATAGGTCCCCAAGTCAATATCCTTTTCCATCGGACATAGGTCTTGCCAGGTGGAAGCTGCCGAAGGATCCTCCCCAACAACATCCAAGGCACGAGAGAGAATCGGCCTTAATATTCTTCTCTGCAGGATGGAAATGTATTAGGAAATCGAATCGGGAGAAGAAGAGAGACCAACGAGCCAATCTGCACGTACATGGGGTTTTTGTGATCAGTATAGATACCTGCGCCAACGGATGAGGCATCGACCTCTATCAGGCACGGTTAGGCAGACTTCAGCTACCGGAAGCCATAGCTTAAGGTTGGCGTTCTTCTTGGTCAGCGCCACAATGGGAGATGAGAAAAGTAGAAATGTGGGATAAACTGCCGGTAGTAATTGGCGAAGCCCGGGAATCTCTGGATAGCTCTAAGCCCCACTGGACGCGGCCACTGAAGTACTGCAGACAACTTTGCAGGATCCGCAGTCCCTTGTCCGAGATAATATAGCCTAGGAACGGGAGACTCCTCTGATGGAACTGGCACTTCTCGAGCTTGGCATACAAGTGATTGGCCCTTAAGCGCCTGAGAACTTGCCGTACATGGACTCGATAGGACTAAATGGGGCACAGTTACTTACCCGTCCGGTTGCCGCCGCCGAACCGGAGTGTCCGTCGAGGATTCGTAGCTGCCATGATTCACTAAGATCATTTTCTGCATGTGTTGCCTCCCCCCCGCTGAAGTCCGCCAGAGTTCACCTTCTTCTTCCCGGTGCATGTGAGTGCTGATCTTGCAACACAATTTGGTTTTTAAATTCCGCCGTTTGTCCGAATCAGTTGGGTTGTCTGACATCCATGCCCCCGAATTGTGTTGCATGTAAGCTGGGCCGATGCGCCACAATACGATTGCGTGCGCCAAAAACCCGGGGCAATTCAGGGCAAATCGAAAGAAATCACGAAACCCGAAATGCGTCCAACGGACCCTTAGTAAATGTGCCCCAATGTCTGCAGAGAACACCAGGATATCGTCTAGATAGACCACTACACAGGTATATAGCAAGTCCCTGAATATGTCGTTGACAAACTCCTGAAACACCGCCGGTGCCTTACAGAGTCCAAAGGGCATAACAAGGTACTCAAAGTGGCCATCTCAAGTATTGAAGGCGGTCTTCCATTTATCACCTTCTCGTATGCGGATGAGGTTATATGCCCCTCACAGGTCCAACTTGGTGAAAACCTTGGCACCATGAAGACGATCCAACAGTTCCGTGATCAGGGGTAGTGGTTAGCGTTTTTTCACTGTGACCTCGGTGAGACTGCGGTAATCGATGCACAGATGGAGAGAACCATCTTTCTTGGCCACGAAGAAGAATCCCGCACCAGCAGGGGACGAGGACTTGCAAATGAAGCCCTTCTGAAGGTTCTCTTTCAAATAGGCCGCCGTGGCTGTGTCTTCGGGAACAGATGCATTCAACCCCATGGTGGAGATGTGCCTGACATCAAGTCTATTGGGTCCACATATGGAGCAAGTAGACCCACCAGAGGCTTGGAGGACTTCGGAAGTCAGACAGCAGAAACGGGACAAGGCAGTTCCAGACAACGTGACTGGCATTCTGGCCCCCAGCGGAGAAATTCACCCGTTTGCTAGTCAAGCACAGGTGCGTGGTGCTACAACCATGGAAGGCCCAGAAGACCTGAAGAGGTGCATCGGGTTAGTATGTAAAAGGAAAGTCTCTCTTTGTGCAAGCATAGAGGTTCTGTGTGGTACCGGATCGGTTCTTGGAGAAACTGCCCACTGACCGCTGAGATGACCAGCGGTTTCTCAAGACGGACCACAGGAAGACGGTACTGAGAGACCAAGGCAGCATCCACAAAGTTTCCAAACCAGAATCCAGGAAGGCGGAAGCTGGAAACGGTTTACCCATCCTGGAGCTGAGTATGAGAGGAATGTTCAGACGTGGAGAAGCTTTGTTCTCACCTAGGGACTCTTCTCCCAAGAACCGTAGGTGCGTGCATTTTCCGAGACGCTAAGGACGGAATGGACAGGACTGAAAGAAGTGCACAATAGAGACAGAGGTTCTCCTGAAGTCGCCTGGAACGTTCCTGGACAGCCGAACTCTGTCCACTTGTATCGGTTCCTCTGAAACTGTCATGGCAGGTGGCTGAAGCGGTCTTTAGAAGAGTGGAACTAGACAGGGCAGTCGACGGAACCCGACTTGTGGTAGTTCCGGACGTTGCTCCTCAGAGCGCTCAGTAAACCGGATGTCTATCCGAGTGGCCAGAGAGATTAGATTGCTCAGTTTAGACGGAAGATCCAGTGCAGACAGGGCGTCTTTGATCTGACCCAACAGTCCCTTTTTAAAAGTCGCAAGCAAGGCCGTCTCATTCCAATCCAGCTCGGCAGCTAAGGTAGGGAACTGGACTGCGTAGTCTCCCACAGATGAGTCTCCTTGACGCAGGTTCAGGAGTGCGGTTCGAGCAGAGTGGGACTCAGCATAGAAGGAGGTGATGTTAGCTGTAACCGGATCCTTTCTGTCCCAGAGGGGAATAGCCCAAGCCAGGGCTTTCCTGGAGAGAATTCTGATGACGAACGCCACCTTAGCCCGTTCTGTGGCAAACTGTGAAGGCATCAGTTCGATAAGCAGGGAGCAATGAGTAACGAAGCCCCAGCACAACTTTGGAGGGCATGGATAGACATGGATGGGCATGGATAGATGCAGCCGGGGCTCAGCATTAGATAATGCTGCCGTAGAAACAGGAGTTACTGCAGGTACTGGACGAAGTTGCTGGGTAGCCACCAACTGCTGCAAGGTGGGAGTGAGTTGTGAAAGTTGCTGTCCTGTTGCGACTGCTGTTCCACGAAGGTTGGAAGGTCAGCCATTTCAGGTAATGGATCCATGGCCGGATCTTACTGTCAGGTTTCGGGATGCGTGAATCCACTGGACCACTGTGGGAGGTGGTACTAGCCGACACCTGGGACCGGAGTGTAAGTGGCACCTGGTATTCACCAGAGCCCACTGCAAAGAGGGTTGGACTTGCTGCGGCAGGGTACCACCAGGTCATTCGACAGGTGTGACTAGCCCGTGGTGGCAGCCGAGGTCCAGGCACAAGGTCAGGGCAGGCGGCATAGGGCACTCCAGGGTCAGCAATGGGAGGTCCATACAGATGGGAATGGGAATGCAGGGCACAGGAACTCAGGAGCAGGAACACAAGGTAACACACGGGAACGCACAGGAACACAGGATAATCACTAGGGAGCTTTCTCTCAGGCTGTGAGGCACACAGATCCGGCAGGGGGCACAGGAAGGGGCTGGAAATTTAAGCAATATGGCTGACCAGCCAGCGCCAATTACCGGCCCGCTGGACCTTTAAATTTCCTGAAGCTCCTGCGTGCGCGCCCTAGGAGGCGGGGATGTGCGTGAGTGGGAGTCATCGCTGGATCGTGGAGATGTGAGTGGGACCCGGAGCGCCAGTGAGGGACACGGGTGCGCCTGTGACCTGGGACATGGGTCGCAGGAGCACCCGTGACACTTTTGTCTCTTACTAGTCCCCACACGTCCCTGCTGAACCTCCTGTGTCTCCTCAATAGCTTTAATCCCTTAGTGATGCGGCCTGAAAAGGCTGTAGAGACCGAGAATTTTTACCAAATTTTCGTAAGAGGCGGTTTAAGGGCCCTAACTCTTTTTTCCTCCAAAATGCAATTAGATCCAGTTTCTGATATAACAATCTGGTAAAAATGATATATATTTTCAAATATACATTAAAATTGTGCAAAATAGAACGGTAACATGGAAGAATTATACAAAGGTCGGCTTTTCAATAAAATAACTTAATCATGGCTTCGCATGGGAGTCAGTCTGACTTATATTCCCTTAATGAGCCGTTATCACATGACATTTCCTCACTATTGGGTATTGGGGAATAGACAGTGGGAAAACATGAAGTATACCATTTCTTACAACATTTGTGTTAACCTGATCCCACTGAACAAGACCAAATAAAAAAAGAAAGAGAAATGACGATGTTTATCATGTATAAAAATCTATAACGCTTAATAAATGACAGAATGACATAATGATTAATATATTTTAGTGAAAGGCATAGGCTTTGCCTGTAGACCTTTGTATAATTCTTCCATGTTATCGTTCTATTTTGCACATTTGCACAAATATCACATTTTTACTGGATTGTTGTATCAGAAGGCTGCTTAATGCAACTCCCCACCTCTGCCCTCTGTGTCCAGGTGAGCTGACTTTTTCTAGTCCGTATTTGAAATTGTTTGCTACTTCAGAGTCATGCACATTTCTGGACCCCTGTGGGTTTAAACAATTGTACAGAAAGACTACACAAAGCTGCCTCTTTTGCATCTCCAAACGATAACGGTGAATGAGAAGGCTCTATGAATTCAAAATTCATTGGGGTACATTTATTAAGGGTCCGAATTACGTTTTTACGCCGAGTTTCCCGAATTTTTCCGATTTGCACCGAATTGTCCTGGGATTTTGGCGCATGCGATTGGGTTGCGCATCCGCACCGGCTTTAACGCGACAGAAATTGGGGGGTGGGCGTGGCTGTCAGAAAACCCGACAGATTCGGAAAAAACTCAGAATTTTAGTGAATCCTGGCAGAACCCGAATTAGTGTCGGAGAACGCACGGCTGGATCGCGACTGGACCGGGTAAGTAAATCTGCCCTATTATGTCTAAACTAGAAACACTATTAACCAGGCAGCTTACAGGAAACCTACCATTTAAAAATGCACATTCTGACCCACATATACCTTTACACAGGTCAGGTTGAACTGATGCAGTTTGAATAGTCCCAAAAACCTTTTTGTCTGTAAATTGAGTCTTATATTATGCTGATTAGCCTCAGGCGCTTCTGTGTCTGTCACACAGCGCACACCGCGATCCAGCATTAGCATAATTATACATGCCCTTTGCTTGTGTCATCGCTGCTACTTTCACTCCGTTTCTCCCTCCCGAGAACTGGTGACGTCACCAAGCTCTCGGGAACATCCCACATCACGCAGCAGCCGGCTTGAAGCCTCGTAGTATAGTACAGGATATGAGATGAAGATGCGCATGTGCTCATATTTCTGAGAGCTTTGTTGACATCACCGGCTCTTGGGAGCGGTGGAAAAAATATATTGGAAGAAATATGGTAAAAATTCTAAAAATCTATACTAAATAAAGACAAAAAACCAAATAGCAATAGAAAAGTCAGCTTCACTGACATATACACTCACCGGCCACTTTATTAGGTACACCATGCTAGTAACGGGTTGGACCCCCTTTTGCCTTCAGAACTGCCTCAATTCTTCGTGGCATAGATTCAACAAGGTGCTGGAAGCATTCCTCAGAGATTTTGGCCCATATTGACATGATAGCATCACACAGTTGCCGCAGATTTGTCGGCTGCACATCCATGATGCGAATCTCCCGTTCCACCACATCCCAAAGATGCTCTATTGGATTGAGATCTGGTGACTGTGGAGGCCATTTGAGTACAGTGAACTCATTGTCATGTTCAAGAAACCAGTCTGAGATGATTCCAGCTTTATGACATGGCGCATTATCCTGCTGAAAGTATCATCAGATGTTGGGTACATTGTGGTCATAAAGGGATGGACATGGTCAGCAACAATACTCAGGTAGGCTGTGGCGTTGCAACGATGCTCAATTGGTACTAAGTTGCCCAAAGAGTGCCAAGAAAATATTTCCCACACCAGCCTGAACCGTTGATACAAGGCAGGATGGATCCAAGCTTTCATGTTGTTGACGCCAAATTCTGACCCTACCATCTGAATGTCGCAGCAGAAATTGAGACTCATCAGAAAGGAGTGGCACCCGGTGTGGTCTTCTGCTGCTGTAGCCCATCTGCCTCAAAGTTTGACGTACTGTGCATTCAGAGATACTCTTCTGCCTACCTTGGTTGTAATGGGTGGCGATTTGAGTCACTGTTGCCTTTCTATCAGCTCGAACCAGTCTGCCCATTCTCCTCTGACCTCTGGCATCAACAAGGCATTTCCGCTCACAGAACTGCCGCTCACTGGATGTTTTTTCTTTTTCGGACCATTCTCTGTAAACCCTAGAGATGGTTGTGCGTGAAAATCCCAGTAGATCAGCAGTTTCTGAAATACTCAGACCAGCCCTTCTGGCACCAACAACCATGCCACGTTCAAAGGCACTCAAATCACCTTTCTTCCCCATACTGATGCTCGGTTTGAACTGCAGGAGATTGTCTTGACCATGTCTACATGCCTAAATGCACTGAGTTGCCGCCATGTGATTGGCTGATTAGAAATTAAGTGTTAACGAGCAGTTGGACAGGTGTACCTAATAAAGTGGCCGGTGAGTGTAAATAGACGGATAAATAGAAAAATAATAATAGAAAAAAAACAACCACCACAGAGGAGTCATATGGCAACAATGCCAAAGAATCGAATAAATAGAAAAATAATAATACGAAAAAAACAAAAAGAAGGCGCAGCAGGAAACACTCGAAATAAAGAATATCCCCATTTTCAATCTTTCCAGATATATTATGTCCGAGGCACAGGTGGAACTACTATCAAGAGGCTTCGGCTACCCTCCCACCATTGACTTTAATGTGTATCAAACCATCCTAGATGTCAATACATTTTTAAGAACCTTGACAGTTTTCAAACGCTTCTCTGAGATTGAATCCGATGAAGAGGAACCTCCAGTGATTGAAGAACACAGCAATAAAAATATGCGGAGTCTTACCCGGAATATGAATTTGTTTCAGGATCAGTTCCAAAGTTCCATCCTGAGACAACGACAGGGAGAGACCCCAAATTACAATACCACCAATCTTAATAGCTGTTTCTGTATCCCGAATCCTACTTTCTACCGAATAATTTCATGGGCCGTAGTAGATAGTTATCTCCAACCTTTGGTTGTCGTGTTACCTAGTTACTTAAAGGACCCCAAACATGTAGTGTTTGATAACAAAGGTGGGGAAAAAGGTGATCTTTGGCTTTCATGTAACAGCATGAAAAAGGTGATCTTTGGCTTTCATGTAACATCCCTCTTTAATTCATTAAAATTGCATTACAAACCTTATCCTATCATCTTGATAGATACAGCACCCAGCAGATAAAAGAATCCTGTGGGATAGATGGCTGTGGGATAATTTTTTTTTTATAAATTTGGAGCCTCAATGGCCAGATTGGAGGAACTTTTTTTTTTCTGAAAACAACCCCTTTCACCGCCATATCAGGTGGTATGCTCGTTATATCAACGACCTGCTCCTGATAAGGGGTGGAACTAACAAGAGGCAGCAGAGTTTGTAGACTATATTAGTGTCAATAATTCACTTTTTCATCACATGATAAAACAATAAATTTTTTGGATATTACTTTAACAAGTGATGAAACAACTGCATCCAATACAAAATTTCGGGCAGCATTTCTCAGTGACTCTATTCTAAGTGGATGCTAGAGCGGACACAAAGGGGGTCATTTACTAAAGGCCCGAATCGCGACAAAAGTTTAAAGCAAAGAAAGCTAAAGATGTCGTTGACAAATACTGCAGGCGCATTACAAATTCCTAAGGGCATGACCAGATACTGGAAGTGACCGTCCCGAGTGTTGAAAGGGGTCTTCCACTCATCGCCCTCATGGATATGGATAAGATTATATGGCTCCCAAAGGTCTAATTTAGTGAAGTTCTTGGCTCCATGGAGGCAGTTGTCACAGTTGCAACCACGATCCTGGCTGTGGTCCTAGGCACGCCCGTGCCTCGGGTCGTGCCTGCCCCACCCCTGGATCTGCACTCACCTCTCCCCACTCCTGGTCAGGCTCTGGTCCCGGTCTTTTATGTCCTGGCTCCCGCTCCTGTCCAGGACTAGGC
The DNA here is from genome assembly GCF_040894005.1 of Engystomops pustulosus. Taxonomy (NCBI): domain Eukaryota; kingdom Metazoa; phylum Chordata; class Amphibia; order Anura; family Leptodactylidae; genus Engystomops; species Engystomops pustulosus. The sequence continues at coordinate 159,575,826 of NC_092411.1, read as the reverse complement.
CCAGCGTGCCTCCCCACTCTCTAGGGCGAGCACGGTGGTACTCTGTGATTTAAAGGGCCAGCGTCCTCCTAATTGACGCTAGCATTTCCAGCTCTGCTATATAATCCGACAGCTCCCAGCATCCCCTGCCGGATCTTCAAGCCATTCCCTTGAAGTGAGAGCCCTCCTGTGTTTCCAGTGTACCCGCGTTTACAGGTTTCCTCCATGTGTCTGTACTCCAGTGTTCCTCCGTGTTCCTGGGTGTCCTGTGTTGGTCCTGTATCCCTGAGGTGGTCCTGTATCCCTGAGGCGTTCCTGTGGTGGTCCTGTGTTCCTGTGGTGGTATGTCACGGGTGACCCCGCGATCCATGTTGCGGATCGCGGGTCCACCCGTGCTCCGATATGTGCGTCCCTGTCCCGGACCTGTCTTGAAGCCATTCTAACTGAAGTGAAAGCCTCCTGAGCGTTTCCAGAAGCCTTCGTGATTCCTGAGCGTCTCCAGACGCCGCCGTGATTCCTGAGCATTTCCAGACGCCTCTGTGATTCCTGAGCATTTCCAGACGCCTCCGTGATTCCCGAGTGTTTCCAGATGCCTCCGTGTTCCAGTGGTCTTCCCGTGTTCCTGTGGAGTGCCTGTGTGATGGTCCTGTAATCCTGTAGCGGTCCTGTAATCTTGTGGCGGTCCTGTATCCCAGTGTCCTTCCGAGGTCCTGCCAGCTGTCCTTCCGAGGTCCTGCCAGACGTCCTTTCGAGGTCCTGCCAGACGTCCTTCCGTGGTCCTGCCAGCCGCCCTTCCGTGACAAGTCAGGGGAGGAGGAGCATGTGAGCTGACGTGTTTCCGGCCGCTCCCGCCCTTCGGAGCTCTGTTCCCATGGGAGGCGCAAACCTGTGAAGCTACCTGATGCCAATGTTTGGGCCGGGACAGGAGGAGACTGGGTTCCGGTAGAGTTGCTGAAGCGAGGAGTGGACATTGAAGGTTCGGTCGTGCCCAGCTGTGGAGGATCCGTTTGCGGCCGCGTGGAGGAGGTGCGTCCGTCCTAGGTTCCGGCGTGGCTTCTTGGGATTCCGTGCTACCGTGAGGACGGCGTGGAGACCGGAGTGGGTCTGCGGTGAGGACCGGACGGCGCGCTGCTGTATCTACGAGGCAAGGCGACGACTTCCCCAGAGGGGTGCAATAGTGCCGGTCGCTAAGGTGATCCTGTTTAATTTTCTGCTCCGCTTCAAGCCTGTAGCGTCTCTAGACCTGGGTAAGACTGTCGTATCTCTAACAGAAGGCGGATTTCTGACTCTGCATTAACCCCTGCTTTTCGATGTGCAATCTTGCTTGCCCTTCCCTTTAACATCGTGGCAATAGCATTCGTGCTTACTCGGCTGAAGCCCTTACTAATTGACTGCCTTTTCTGATAACTCTCTGCTCAAAACCAACTGCTTCCCGCTTGTCTGTATACCCAACATTGCTCCTCTAATTACAAACTTAATCTGCAATATTAGTGGACATTTCTATTGCCTTTACCATCTGGCTAAGGAATTACGATAACAAAATTTAACGTCAATCTTCTTATATTAACTTATACTTGTTTAGGACCTCAAGGCTGTGTTTCTTGATAACTCCCTGCTCAAAACCAACTCTTTCCCGTATGTTGGTATACCTAATAGTGCTCCTCTAATAACAAAGTTAATCCGCAACATCAGGGGACATTGATTAAGTTTTTGCTAACTAAGGAACCACGTAACAATTATTCATGTTAATCTTTAGATATTAACCTGTTTAGGATTGTAATGCTGTGTTCTCTGACAACTTTCTGCTTAAAACTAACTGTTCCCCGCTTGTATGTTTTCCTAACACCGTCTCTTTAATAACAAACCTAATCCAGAATATCAAGCCTAGTGCTCAAGCCTTCCCCAACTGGTCAAGGAACCATGATAACAATTATTAACGTCAATCTATTTAAACTAACCTGTTTTTGTATAGGACTCCAATGCTGAGAAAGATTGGTGTGTTTTTTTTTCCTTTAGACTACCCTAAAGCAGTACGGTGTTTGGCAATAGTTTCTGTTTAACTAAAGGGTCACCTCCAGCAACAGTTGCGGATTTTGATGTATCTCTTTTAGTGCCGGGTGGTCTCTTTCTGTCCGGGAAAAGCCTAAACGGTGGGGAGGGCAGAGGTATACAGACGGTAGAAGAAGTAAAGGGGAATAAGACAAAGGTATGCCTAGTAATAGCAATAAGAAGCTGACAAGGGGGGGGGGGGGCGGGGAACACTTCCACCACCCCTAAAGAACTAAAGAAAGCAGAAAAGATTAGGGAAAATGCAAAAGAAAAATTGCACAAGTTTGCTCTTACCCCAAAGAAGGGGGAAGAGGTTTCGGGTTTGGGCTCGGGTAGGGCTGAGCTGCTACAAACTCAGGCAGAGGATTCTACGGAGGATATATCTCCTGATGCCTCACTGTCCAACCTCTCTGCCTCCAGTAGGATAGAGACTTCAGGAGGTTCAGAGGGAAACGAGCAAAACATTTTGGGAGACAGTCGGGAGATTATTGACGAAAATAAGTCCCCAATACTGAGTCAAATTCTGGAAGCCGTGTTGCAATGTAGGGGCGACATTAAGGACCTGTCCGTCGAAGTCAGTCGTGTCAAGGAAGAACTGACTCAGTTTCGGACTGACATGGCTGGCTTCGTTGCCCGGTTAGATACTGCGGAAGGCCGTATTTCAGACATAGAAGACAAGCTGTCTAAAATGTCTGCCGAGTTCAATACTCTTAAAGCAGACTCAATGCAACAAAAATTAAAAATTACTGATCTAGAGAATCGATCACGTCGGGCCAATATATGCTGTTTAGGCTTTCCCGAAAAATCAGAGGGACAGGATGTAGTGGCCTTTATGCAGGAGTGGTTGAAAAAAACATTCGGTCCAGATATAGCTGCCTGCCAGTACTTTATTGAACGAGCTCATCGGGTCCCCAGTCGTGCCCCGGCCCCAGGGGGTTTATCCCGCCCTATCCTGTTTAAACTATTTTCATCTAGAGACAGAGATTTGATTTTGCAAGGGAAAAAGGCAAAATTGAATTTAATGGGCAAACGATTACATTTTTTCCGGACTTTGCAAATGAAACTAGAAAGAAACGCAAAAGTTTCTATGATGTCAAGCAAAAAATGCGCCAAGCTGGAATACAATATTCAATGCTTTTTCCGGCCAAACTGCGAGTTATCTGGCAGGAAGAAACCCTCTTTTTTGACAATCCAGTGGATGCATTGGAATGGTTTAGAAGGAAATAGAAGGGGGAATTGGCATAGGGGTTAAGAAAGTGTTAACAAGACTTAAGTAAAGAAGTCTTGTCAAACACAAGGTTAGAAGACAGAGCATAAGCAGGTTGCTTTCCCATGGGTGCGGGTGAGGGAGGGAGGGATGGCGATGCAGAGTTTAGAGGTTAGAGGTAGACACCGACCCTCCAGGCCGTTGTTCTTCTCTCTACCAGCAGGTTCTTGGGGTAGTAGGGTATGGGGTGGGAGGTATGGGGTGGTTTTTTTTTTTCTTTTCTCTTTTCTCCTCTTCTCCCTCTCTCTCTCTCTCTTTCCACGACCCTCTCGCTTAAATCGTTCTGGATCTTGGTATGTGAGGATTCTTTATGAGGGTATTATCCTGGAATGTTAGGGGTTTGAATACCCCAAATAAGAGGGTCGCAGTATTCGATTTAATAAATAAACACAGCCCAGATATTATTGCCCTGCAAGAAACCCATTTGACATCTGAAACTTCTGTTAAGATTCAGAAAAAGTGGTGTGGATGGAGCTATCACTCCTGGCACTCGCAATATTCTCGAGGGGTAACTATTATGGTCAAGAGGAACTTAGAATACCAAGAAATTCTGGTGAAAACAGACTTAGAGGGGAGATATGTGTTTGTACACTGTGTTATTGAAGGGAAACCCTGGGTTTTGGGTAACATATATATCCCGCCACCGTTTCACGGGCACATAGATTTTTTCACTTTCTTCACTAAAGTAGGAGGAGCTCACATGTTATTAATAGGAGATTTCAACAATATTTTGGATTCGCAGTTGGACATTCTCCAACTGGACAAGGTTAAAGTATCACATCACAGGTCAAAGTTACTACTTAATATAATTGACACTTTCGGGTGGTATGAGATATGGCGAGAAATAAATAAAGATAAGAGGATTTTCTCATATTTCTCAAAGACGCACAAAACTTTTTCACGGTTGGATATGGCATTCACCAATTCCAGTACACTTAAATTGTGCTATAACTGTACGTATGGGGTAAGGGGGGTCTCAGACCACGCACCATTAATTTGTAGTATAAAAAGCAATAACAACGGACACATTGGCTGGTTTAGGATAGGGCCCTCTTGGGTTGATACATTAGGGAAAAGTGAGTGGGTAACAAGACAAATTAAAGAATTTTTTGCGTTAAACAAGGGGTGCGCTCCCCTTCACACAGTCTGGGATACTGCGAAGTCCTTTATAAGAGGTCTATATAAGGCCCAAATTTGCAGGTACCGGTTAGAATCTAATAAAAAGATGAAGGAACTGGAAAAGAAGATCCAGTTGCTGGAAGAAAAATATGTGGGGGAGCCTACTGAGCAAAACAGGGTTATTTGGGAAGAAGAGCAAGCTCTATACTCCGATTTAGTTTATATACAAGCCAATAGAAAAATTAGCGCACAAGCAAGACGAGGCTATCTTGAGTCCAACATGCCAGGGAAAGTGCTAGCGAACCTTATCAAAGAAGGTAAAAAACCAACATTAGAACTATAGAGATTTCCGGAAGGGGTATTACACGTCAGCAGGAGGAAATTCAGGAAGCTTTTGTTCAATATTATGAAAATCTATTCAATTCTCAACAGGTACTCCCCCCAAATGACATCGCAGAATACATCTTAGATTCTCATCTCCCGCGCCTGTCAGATCAGGAGAGACTTGCATTGGATTCTCCGATAAGTGTGGAGGAAGTTTATAAGACTCTGTCCCTCACAGCTAGGGGTCGCTCTCCAGGGTTAGATGGGATTCCTTTTGAATTATATGAGCTATACAAAGAAGAATTGGTGGGGCAACTCCTGGAGGTTTGGAATCACTCCTTGGAGAAAGGGGAGCTTCCCCCGTCTATGCGTGAGTCCCTTATCACACTGATTTTAAAAAATGGGAAGGATAGTCTGAAAATGGATTCATTCCGCCCCATTTCTTTGATTAATACGGATAATAAGCTCCTGGCTAAATTATTAGCAGATCGTCTTAAAAGATGTATTAGGAGTATTGTTCACAGGGACCAGTGTGGCTTTATGCCTGGCTGTTCTACGATGGACAACCTCAGGAGATTGTTTCTTAATTTACAGCTTGTGCCCGATAACCCTGGGGAGCGTACCATTATGATGTTAGATGCTTCCAAAGCATTCGATACAATTGAATGGGATTTTTTGTGGCCCACTTTGAAAACTATGGGGTTTGGCAATAAATTTATATCTTGGATCAAATTATTGTATACATCCCCTTCCGCTAGACTCTCTATAAACGGTAAAATCTCCAGGCCCTTTAATTTAAGTAGAGGAACAAAACAAGGGTGTCCCCTCTCACCTTTATTGTTCGCCATTGCACTGGAACCCCTGGCATGTAGGATTCGTCGGTCGCCTGACATTGTTGGTTTTAAACAAGGAGATGTACATGAAAAGATTTCATTATATGCGGACGATATCCTTTTGTTTTTGGGCTCCCACGAATCTATATCGAAGGTATTTTCAACTTTTAGTGAATATGGCGATAGGTCCGGGTTAAGGATTAATTGGCAAAAGTCTGCGTGCCTTCCAGTGGACCCATTAAAATCTTTTACCCCGAAGGATATTAAGATCATTGAACCTGACAGTCGTGTAGAATACCTGGGGATTAGGGTATCGGTTAATATTAGGTGCTTTATTGAAAATAATATTAATCCCGTTTTAGGCTACATTAGAAGTAAAATAAAAACCTGGAAAAAGCTACCCCTCAACACGATGGGTCGGATTGCGCTGATTAAAATGCAGTTACTCCCTAAGGTACTATATGTTTTGTCTGCCGCCCCGATCTGGATACCGGGGAAGATTTTTAAGATCCTCGATTCTCTCTTCCGTGACTTGGTCTGGAGGGGAAGACAGCCAAAGGGGGTCTTGACCTTCCTGACATGTATGTCTATTTTCTTATTGAGCAGATAAAGCATATATTAACATGGGACTGCGCTCCATTGGCGGACTCCCCTATAAGGAAACTGGGAGGGAGGGATAAAGTAAAATTCAATATTTTGGAAGTTTTAGAAACTGGCCTCTGGAGTGGGCTGATATTTAAACGACGATACCCTACTCTCTCATTGATGTATCAAGTATGGAGGGAGATTAAAAACCTATGGCACCTTACTGATATTCTCCCATTTACCCCACTATGGAAAAATCAGACTTTATCTACCCCTAAAATCAATACAGAACCATGGATTGCGAAAGGGATAATTTATATTTATCAGTTGATGGAGAATGGTAGTATGAAGTCATATTCTAAATTACAGGAGGAATTTCAGATTCCGCAATCTTGTTTTTTTCCTTATTTACAATTGGCCCACTGGTGGAGTTATCTTGATAAAGCTGTGCTGGGGTGGGATAAAACTCCCCGGATCTTTAATCTTCTGTGGGTTTCACTAAAAAAAAAAGTGAAAAGTAAGAAATTCTATCACCCATTGCTCACCCAAAGAAATATTTGTTACCTTAATAGAGCCCCTGAGAAATGGGTTAAAGAGGTGGGAATACTGGAGGAACAGGGGTGGTTATCTACATATAAAGATATATACAAGATATTAAAGATCCCAGCTCATCGGTGGACACAAGTTTCCATCCTACATAGAACATACTATACTCCCAAGAGGATAATGAAATTCTCCAGGGAGGTGGTTCGATGTAAGAAATGCGGTCGAGAGGAAGCCGACGATATGCATCTTCTCTGGTTTTGTCCTGATATAGGAAAATACTGGGCAGAAATTATTAAGGAACTTGGGAAGTGCTCTGATACGCGGGTTCCAGTGAACTTCTTGACCTGCGTTTTGGGAATCTGGGAGGGGAATGAGGGAAGAGAAAATGGGAGTTATGTGGTTAGGAAACTACTATTCTTAGCAAGATTCTGCATTATTAAAAAATGGACCTCCCCCGACCCTCCCACTGTTTCGCTATGGAAACGTACTACCAACAAAACAATTCTTTCTGAAGGTTTAGTGAATAAGAGGTACAGTTTATTGGGGAAACAGAAATATAAACAACTGTGGCATAAGTGGATAGAGCTGTTCTTTTCCCCGGAGGAGAAAAACATCTTGGGCTAGTGGATTGTGGCAATTCTTACGGGGGGTTGGCAGGTCTCTGCTGCTTAGACAAGCTACAACAAGAGGATTCCACATATGTTCGTCGGAGTGGCCGGGCGGGCGAGGGGGGAGTGGTGGGGGGGTGGGGTTGGGAGAGAGAGAATCGTCTTCTTTTTGTTTTCTTTTTTCCTTCCTTTTTTTTTTTTTTTTTTTCTCCCGGGGGGGAAGTATGATTGAATGATGATACGGATTAAGAATAAGTTCACAAGTATTAGGGGGATGGGGGTGGGACTTCTTCGTAGGGGTGGAGAGGTGGGGAGGGGGGTGGGAGGGCTTGTTAAAGGAAATGGTATTAGATTCAAGATGTACACTAAACTCTGTTTCACATTTTATTGCAGTGTATTTAAAATTGTGTATTTATGGTATTATATTTATCTGTAAAATTGTTCTTCTGTTTTTCTAATAAAAAAAGGATTTAAAAAATTAAAAAAAAAAAAAAGATGTCGTTGACAAATACTGCAGGCGCATTACAAATTCCTAAGGGCATGACCAGATACTGGAAGTGACCGTCCCGAGTGTTGAAAGGGGTCTTCCACTCATCGCCCTCATGGATATGGATAAGATTATATGGCTCCCAAAGGTCTAATTTAGTGAAGTTCTTGGCTCCATGGAGGCAGTTGTCACAGTTGCAACCGCGATCCTGGCTGTGGTCCTAGACACGCCCGTGCCTCGGGTCGTGCCTGCCCCACCCCTGGATCTGCACTCACCTCTCCCCACTCCTGGTCAGGCTCTGGTCCCGGTCTTTTATGTCCTGGCTCCCGCTCCTGTCCAGGACTAGGCCCAGCGTGCCTCCCCACTCTCTAGGGCGAGCACGGTGGTACTCTGTGATTTAAAGGGCCAGCGTCCTCCTAATTGACGCTAGCATTTCCAGCTCTGCTATATAATCCAACAGCTCCCAGCATCCCCTGCCGGATCTTCAAGCCATTCCCTTGAAGTGAGAGCCCTCCCGTGTTTCCAGTGTACCCGCGTTTACAGGTTTCCTCCATGTGTCTGTACTCCAGTGTTCCTCCGTGTTCCTGGGTGTCCTGTGTTGGTCCTGTATCCCTAAGGTGGTCCTGTATCCCTGAGGCGTTCCTGTGGTGGTCCTGTGTTCCTGTGGCGGTATGTCACGGGTGACCCCGCGATCCATGTTGCGGATCGCGGGTCCACCCGTGCTCCGATATGTGCGTCCCTGTCCCGGACCTGTCTTGAAGCCATTCTAACTGAAGTGAAAGCCTCCTGAGCGTTTCCAGAAGCCTTCGTGATTCCTGAGCGTCTCCAGACGCCGCCGTGATTCCTGAGCATTTCCAGACGCCTCTGTGATTCCTGAGCATTTCCAGACGCCTCCGTGATTCCCGAGTGTTTCCAGATGCCTCCGTGTTCCAGTAGTCTTCCCGTGTTCCTGTGGAGTGCCTGTGTGATGGTCCTGTAATCCTGTAGCGGTCCTGTAATCTTGTGGCGGTCCTGTATCCCAGTGTCCTTCCGAGGTCCTGCCAGCTGTCCTTCCGAGGTCCTGCCAGACGTCCTTTCGAGGTCCTGCCAGACGTCCTTCCGTGGTCCTGCCAGCCGCCCTTCCGTGACAAGTCAGGGGAGGAGGAGCATGTGAGCTGACGTGTTTCCGGCCGCTCCCGCCCTTCGGAGCTCTGTTCCCATGGGAGGCGCAAACCTGTGAAGCTACCTGATGCCAATGTTTGGGCCGGGACAGGAGGAGACTGGGTTCCGGTAGAGTTGCTGAAGCGAGGAGTGGACATTGAAGGTTCGGTCGTGCCCAGCTGTGGAGGATCCGTTTGCGGCCGCGTGGAGGAGGTGCGTCCGTCCTAGGTTCCGGCGTGGCTTCTTGGGATTCCGTGCTACCGTGAGGACGGCGTGGAGACCGGAGTGGGTCTGCGGTGAGGACCGGACGGCGCGCTGCTGTATCTACGAGGCAAGGCGACGACTTCCCCAGAGGGGTGCAATAGTGCCGGTCGCTAAGGTGATCCTGTTTAATTTTCTGCTCCGCTTCAAGCCTGTAGCGTCTCTAGACCTGGGTAAGACTGTCGTATCTCTAACAGAAGGCGGATTTCTGACTCTGCATTAACCCCTGCTTTTCGATGTGCAATCTTGCTTGCCCTTCCCTTTAACATCGTGGCAATAGCATTCGTGCTTACTCGGCTGAAGCCCTTACTAATTGACTGCCTTTTCTGATAACTCTCTGCTCAAAACCAACTGCTTCCCGCTTGTCTGTATACCCAACATTGCTCCTCTAATTACAAACTTAATCTGCAATATTAGTGGACATTTCTATTGCCTTTACCATCTGGCTAAGGAATTACGATAACAAAATTTAACGTCAATCTTCTTATATTAACTTATACTTGTTTAGGACCTCAAGGCTGTGTTTCTTGTTAACTCCCTGCTCAAAACCAACTCTTTCCCGTATGTTGGTATACCTAATAGTGCTCCTCTAATAACAAAGTTAATCCGCAACATCAGGGGACATTGATTAAGTTTTTGCTAACTAAGGAACCACGTAACAATTATTCATGTTAATCTTTAGATATTAACCTGTTTAGGATTGTAATGCTGTGTTCTCTGACAACTTTCTGCTTAAAACTAACTGTTCCCCGCTTGTATGTTTTCCTAACACCGTCTCTTTAATAACAAACCTAATCCAGAATATCAAGCCTAGTGCTCAAGCCTTCCCCAACTGGTCAAGGAACCATGATAACAATTATTAACGTCAATCTATTTAAACTAACCTGTTTTTGTATAGGACTCCAATGCTGAGAAAGATTGGTGTGTTTTTTTTTCCTTTAGACTACCCTAAAGCAGTACGGTGTTTGGCAATAGTTTCTGTTTAACTAAAGGGTCACCTCCAGCAACAGTTGCGGATTTTGATGTATCTCTTTTAGTGCCGGGTGGTCTCTTTCTGTCCGGGAAAAGCCTAAACGGTGGGGAGGGCAGAGGTATACAGACGGTAGAAGAAGTAAAGGGGAATAAGACAAAGGTATGCCTAGTAATAGCAATAAGAAGCTGACAAGGGGGGGGGGCGGGGAACACTTCCACCACCCCTAAAGAACTAAAGAAAGCAGAAAAGATTAGGGAAAATGCAAAAGAAAAATTGCACAAGTTTGCTCTTACCCCAAAGAAGGGGGAAGAGGTTTCGGGTTTGGGCTCGGGTAGGGCTGAGCTGCTACAAACTCAGGCAGAGGATTCTACGGAGGATATATCTCCTGATGCCTCACTGTCCAACCTCTCTGCCTCCAGTAGGATAGAGACTTCAGGAGGTTCAGAGGGAAACGAGCAAAACATTTTGGGAGACAGTCGGGAGATTATTGACGAAAATAAGTCCCCAATACTGAGTCAAATTCTGGAAGCCGTGTTGCAATGTAGGGGCGACATTAAGGACCTGTCCGTCGAAGTCAGTCGTGTCAAGGAAGAACTGACTCAGTTTCGGACTGACATGGCTGGCTTCGTTGCCCGGTTAGATACTGCGGAAGGCCGTATTTCAGACATAGAAGACAAGCTGTCTAAAATGTCTGCCGAGTTCAATACTCTTAAAGCAGACTCAATGCAACAAAAATTAAAAATTACTGATCTAGAGAATCGATCACGTCGGGCCAATATATGCTGTTTAGGCTTTCCCGAAAAATCAGAGGGACAGGATGTAGTGGCCTTTATGCAGGAGTGGTTGAAAAAAACATTCGGTCCAGATATAGCTGCCTGCCAGTACTTTATTGAACGAGCTCATCGGGTCCCCAGTCGTGCCCCGGCCCCAGGGGGTTTATCCCGCCCTATCCTGTTTAAACTATTTTCATCTAGAGACAGAGATTTGATTTTGAAAAAAGCAAGGGAAAAAGGCAAAATTGAATTTAATGGGCAAACGATTAAATTTTTTCCGGACTTTGCAAATGAAACTAGAAAGAAACGCAAAAGTTTCTATGATGTCAAGCAAAAAATGCGCCAAGCTGGAATACAATATTCAATGCTTTTTCCGGCCAAACTGCGAGTTATCTGGCAGGAAGAAACCCTCTTTTTTGACAATCCAGTGGATGCATTGGAATGGTTTAGAAGGAAATAGAAGGGGGAATTGGCATAGGGGTTAAGAAAGTGTTAACAAGACTTAAGTAAAGAAGTCTTGTCAAACACAAGGTTAGAAGACAGAGCATAAGCAGGTTGCTTTCCCATGGGTGCGGGTGAGGGAGGGAGGGATGGCGATGCAGAGTTTAGAGGTTAGAGGTAGACACCGACCCTCCAGGCCGTTGTTCTTCTCTCTACCAGCAGGTTCTTGGGGTAGTAGGGTATGGGGTGGGAGGTATGGGGTGGTTTTTTTTTTTCTTTTCTCTTTTCTCCTCTTCTCCCTCTCTCTCTCTCTCTTTCCACGACCCTCTCGCTTAAATCGTTCTGGATCTTGGTATGTGAGGATTCTTTATGAGGGTATTATCCTGGAATGTTAGGGGTTTGAATACCCCAAATAAGAGGGTCGCAGTATTCGATTTAATAAATAAACACAGCCCAGATATTATTGCCCTGCAAGAAACCCATTTGACATCTGAAACTTCTGTTAAGATTCAGAAAAAGTGGTGTGGATGGAGCTATCACTCCTGGCACTCGCAATATTCTCGAGGGGTAACTATTATGGTCAAGAGGAACTTAGAATACCAAGAAATTCTGGTGAAAACAGACTTAGAGGGGAGATATGTGTTTGTACACTGTGTTATTGAAGGGAAACCCTGGGTTTTGGGTAACATATATATCCCGCCACCGTTTCACGGGCACATAGATTTTTTCACTTTCTTCACTAAAGTAGGAGGAGCTCACATGTTATTAATAGGAGATTTCAACAATATTTTGGATTCGCAGTTGGACATTCTCCAACTGGACAAGGTTAAAGTATCACATCACAGGTCAAAGTTACTACTTAATATAATTGACACTTTCGGGTGGTATGAGATATGGCGAGAAATAAATAAAGATAAGAGGATTTTCTCATATTTCTCAAAGACGCACAAAACTTTTTCACGGTTGGATATGGCATTCACCAATTCCAGTACACTTAAATTGTGCTATAACTGTACGTATGGGGTAAGGGGGGTCTCAGACCACGCACCATTAATTTGTAGTATAAAAAGCAATAACAACGGACACATTGGCTGGTTTAGGATAGGGCCCTCTTGGGTTGATACATTAGGGAAAAGTGAGTGGGTAACAAGACAAATTAAAGAATTTTTTGCGTTAAACAAGGGGTGCGCTCCCCTTCACACAGTCTGGGATACTGCGAAGTCCTTTATAAGAGGTCTATATAAGGCCCAAATTTGCAGGTACCGGTTAGAATCTAATAAAAAGATGAAGGAACTGGAAAAGAAGATCCAGTTGCTGGAAGAAAAATATGTGGGGGAGCCTACTGAGCAAAACAGGGTTATTTGGGAAGAAGAGCAAGCGCTATACTCCGATTTAGTTTATATACAAGCCAATAGAAAAATTAGCGCACAAGCAAGACGAGGCTATCTTGAGTCCAACATGCCAGGGAAAGTGCTAGCGAACCTTATCAAAGAAGGTAAAAAACGCACCAACATTAGAACTATAGAGATTTCCGGAAGGGGTATTACACGTCAGCAGGAGGAAATTCAGGAAGCTTTTGTTCAATATTATGAAAATCTATTCAATTCTCAACAGGTACTCCCCCCAAATGACATCGCAGAATACATCTTAGATTCTCATCTCCCGCGCCTGTCAGATCAGGAGAGACTTGCATTGGATTCTCCGATAAGTGTGGAGGAAGTTTATAAGACTCTGTCCCTCACAGCTAGGGGTCGCTCTCCAGGGTTAGATGGGATTTCTTTTGAATTATATGAGCTATACAAAGAAGAATTGGTGGGGCAACTCCTGGAGGTTTGGAATCACTCCTTGGAGAAAGGGGAGCTTCCCCCGTCTATGCGTGAGTCCCTTATCACACTGATTTTAAAAAATGGGAAGGATAGTCTGAAAATGGATTCATTCCGCCCCATTTCTTTGATTAATACGGATAATAAGCTCCTGGCTAAATTATTAGCAGATCGTCTTAAAAGATGTATTAGGAGTATTGTTCACAGGGACCAGTGTGGCTTTATGCCTGGCTGTTCTACGATGGACAACCTCAGGAGATTGTTTCTTAATTTACAGCTTGTGCCCGATAACCCTGGGGAGCGTACCATTATGATGTTAGATGCTTCCAAAGCATTCGATACAATTGAATGGGATTTTTTGTGGCCCACTTTGAAAACTATGGGGTTTGGCAATAAATTTATATCTTGGATCAAATTATTGTATACATCCCCTTCCGCTAGACTCTCTATAAACGGTAAAATCTCCCGGCCCTTTAATTTAAGTAGAGGAACAAAACAAGGGTGTCCCCTCTCACCTTTATTGTTCGCCATTGCACTGGAACCCCTGGCATGTAGGATTCGTCGGTCGCCTGACATTGTTGGTTTTAAACAAGGAGATGTACATGAAAAGATTTCATTATATGCGGACGATATCCTTTTGTTTTTGGGCTCCCACGAATCTATATCGAAGGTATTTTCAACTTTTAGTGAATATGGCGATAGGTCCGGGTTAAGGATTAATTGGCAAAAGTCTGCGTGCCTTCCAGTGGACCCATTAAAATCTTTTACCCCGAAGGATATTAAGATCATTGAACCTGACAATCATGTAGAATACCTGGGGATTAGGGTATCGGTTAATATTAGGTGCTTTATTGAAAATAATATTAATCCCGTTTTAGGCTACATTAGAAGTAAAATAAAAACCTGGAAAAAGCTACCCCTCAACACGATGGGTCGGATTGCGCTGATTAAAATGCAGTTACTCCCTAAGGTACTATATGTTTTGTCTGCCGCCCCGATCTGGATACCGGGGAAGATTTTTAAGATCCTCGATTCTCTCTTCCGTGACTTGGTCTGGAGGGGAAGACAGCCTCGTATGAAGCTGGAGGTATTAAGGCTCCCTTATGACAAAGGGGGTCTTGACCTTCCTGACATGTATGTCTATTTTCTTATTGAGCAGATAAAGCATATATTAACATGGGACTGCGCTCCATTGGCGGACTCCCCTATAAGGAAACTGGGAGGGAGGGATAAAGTAAAATTCAATATTTTGGAAGTTTTAGAAACTGGCCTCTGGAGTGGGCTGATATTTAAATGACGATACCCTACTCTCTCATTGATGTATCAAGTATGGAGGGAGATTAAAAACCTATGGCACCTTACTGATATTCTCCCATTTACCCCACTATGGAAAAATCAGACTTTATCTACCCCTAAAATCAATACGGAACCATGGATTGCGAAAGGGATAATTTATATTTATCAGTTGATGGAGAATGGTAGTATGAAGTCATATTCTAAATTACAGGAGGAATTTCAGATTCCGCAATCTTGTTTATTTCCTTATTTACAACTGGCCCACTGGTGGAGTTATCTTGATAAAGCTGTGCTGGGGTGGGATAAAACTCCCCGGATCTTTAATCTTCTGTGGGTTTCACTAAAAAAAAAAGTGAAAAGTAAGAAATTCTATCACCCATTGCTCACCCAAAGAAATATTTGTTACCTTAATAGAGCCCCTGAGAAATGGGTTAAAGAGGTGGGAATACTGGAGGAACAGGGGTGGTTATCTACATATAAAGATATATACAAGATATTAAAGATCCCAGCTCATCGGTGGACACAAGTTTCCATCCTACATAGAACATACTATACTCCCAAGAGGATAATGAAATTCTCCAGGGAGGTGGTTCGATGTAAGAAATGTGGTCGAGAGGAAGCCGACGATATGCATCTTCTCTGGTTTTGTCCTGATATAGGAAAATACTGGGCAGAAATTATTAAGGAACTTGGGAAGTGCTCTGATACGCGGGTTCCAGTGAACTTCTTGACCTGCGTTTTGGGAATCTGGGAGGGGAATGAGGGAAGAGAAAATGGGAGTTATGTGGTTAGGAAACTACTATTCTTAGCAAGATTCTGCATTATTAAAAAATGGACCTCCCCCGACCCTCCCACTGTTTCGCTATGGAAACGTACTACCAACAAAACAATTCTTTCTGAAGGTTTAGTGAATAAGAGGTACAGTTTATTGGGGAGACAGAAATATAAACAACTGTGGCATAAGTGGATAGAGCTGTTCTTTTCCCCGGAGGAGAAAAACATCTTGGGCTAGTGGATTGTGGCAATTCTTACGGGGGGTTGGCAGGTCTCTGCTGCTTAGACAAGCTACAACAAGAGGATTCCACATATGTTCGTCGGAGTGGCCGGGCGGGCGAGGGGGGAGTGGTGGGGGGGGGGTTGGGAGAGAGAGAATCGTCTTCTTTTTGTTTTCTTTTTTCCTTCCTTTTTTTTTTTTTTTTTTCCCTTTCTCCCGGGGGGAAGTATGATTGAATGATGATACGGATTAAGAATAAGTTCACAAGTATTAGGGGGATGGGGGTGGGATTTCTTCGTAGGGGTGGAGAGGTGGGGAGGGGGGTGGGATGGCTTGTTAAAGGAAATGGTATTAGATTCAAGATGTACACTAAACTCTGTTTCACATTTTATTGCAGTGTATTTAAAATTGTGTATTTATGGTATTATATTTATCTGTAAAATTGTTCTTCTGTTTTTCTAATAAAAAAAGGATTTAAAAAATTAAAAAAAAAAAAAAAGATGTCGTTGACAAATACTGCAGGCGCATTACAAATTCCTAAGGGCATGACCAGATACTGGAAGTGACCGTCCCGAGTGTTGAAAGGGGTCTTCCACTCATCGCCCTCATGGATATGGATAAGATTATATGGCTCCCAAAGGTCTAATTTAGTGAAGTTCTTGGCTCCATGGAGGCAGTTGTCACAGTTGCAACCGCGATCCTGGCTGTGGTCCTAGGCACGCCCGTGCCTCGGGTCGTGCCTGCCCCACCCCCGGATCTGCACTCACCTCTCCCCACTCCTGGTCAGGCTCTGGTCCCGGTCTTTTATGTCCTGGCTCCCGCTCCTGTCCAGGACTAGGCCCAGCGTGCCTCCCCACTCTCTAGGGCGAGCACGGTGGTACTCTGTGATTTAAAGGGCCAGCATCCTCCTAATTGACGCTAGCATTTCCAGCTCTGCTATATAATCCGACAGCTCCCAGCATCCCCTGCCGGATCTTCAAGCCATTCCCTTGAAGTGAGAGCCCTCCTGTGTTTCCAGTGTACCCGCGTTTACAGGTTTCCTCCATGTGTCTGTACTCCAGTGTTCCTCCGTGTTCCTGGGTGTCCTGTGTTGGTCCTGTATCCCTGAGGTGGTCCTGTATCCCTGAGGCGTTCCTGTGGTGGTCCTGTGTTCCTGTGGCGGTATGTCACGGGTGACCCCGCGATCCATGTTGCGGATCGCGGGTCCACCCGTGCTCTGATATGTGCGTCCCTGTCCCGGACCTGTCTTGAAGCCATTCTAACTGAAGTGAAAGCCTCCTGAGCGTTTCCAGAAGCCTTCGTGATTCCTGAGTGTCTCCAGACGCCGCCGTGATTCCTGAGCATTTCCAGACGCCTCTGTGATTCCTGAGCATTTCCAGACGCCTCCGTGATTCCCGAGTGTTTCCAGATGCCTCCGTGTTCCAGTGGTCTTCCCGTGTTCCTGTGGAGTGCCTGTGTGATGGTCCTTTAATCCTGTAGCGGTCCTGTAATCTTGTGGCGGTCCTGTATCCCAGTGTCCTTCCGAGGTCCTGCCAGCTGTATTTCCGAGGTCCTGCCAGACATCCTTTCGAGGTCCTGCCAGACGTCCTTCCGTGGTCCTGCCTTCCCGTGGTCCTGTCTACCCTGTGTCCCTACCTCGGCTGCCACCATGGGCCTAGTTGCACCCGTGGAGCGACCTGGTGGCTCCCCGCCACAGCAAGTCCATCCATGTAAACTCTGCTCCCGGGATGTGGCTAGTATCGTTATTCCCTGCGGTGGTCCAGGGGGTCCACAGACTCTGCCCATAAACTCTCTGATGGTTCGTTCCTACGAATTGTGACCCGGTCCTGTGTTCTTGTGGCGGTCCTTTATCCCGGTGGCCATCCTGAAGGTCCTGTGCAATCCTGAGGTTTGTTCCTGTTTTCTGCTCCTGTGGTCTGTCCGTGTGGTTCCTGCTCTGGTGATCTGTTGCTGTGCCATCCTGTGTTCCAACATTGCACTCCTGCTGTCATCCCAGGCTCGGGCTGTTTCCCTGCATTTCCTGCTTCCCTACCTTGGCTGCCACCGTGGGCCTAGCTGTACCCGTGGAACAACCTGGTGGCACTTAGACTCCGGTCCCGTGTTGCAGCCAGTACCATCCTTCTCCGCAGTGGTCCAGAGACAACTGTGACAGCGGTCAAAGAGTTCCGTGATCAGGGGTAGCGGATACCGGTTCTTCAACCTGACTTTATTAAGACCACAATAGGGGTCGGAGGGGCGGAGTTTCAGGGGCGTAGAGAACCGTCTTTCTTGGTCACAGAGAAACCAGCACCGGCAGGAGAAGAAGACTTGTAGATAAATCCCTTCTGTAAATTCTCCTTGATGTAGGCCGGAGAATAGGTAAACTCGACCCCACTGGGGTGATGTGCCAGGGAGCAGCTCTATAGGGCAATCATAGGAGGGAGGGTCTCTGCTTGCTTCTCCGAGAAGACATAAGCGTAGTCCATATAAGCAGTGGGAAGACCCACCAGAAGTTTGGATGACAACTAGGAGACCAGGTGATGAGGCAGTGAGACTGGCACCCGGGACCCCAGTCTGCCAGTCGAGGACAGGTGCACATAGAAGGACAGTCTCTGCTTATGTATTTCCCCGATTCGCAGGTAGAGAGGTGCTGTACCGGACCAGATCACTGAGTATCTGCCCACTGACAGATGAGATAACCAGCGGCTTCTCAAGAAGGACCACAGGAAGGTTATGTTGGGAGATCAGGGCAGCATCCACAAAGTTTCCTGTAGAGCCAGGGTCAAGGAGGGCAGAGGCTTGAAATCGACTTCCTGTCCTGGAGCTGAGTAGAACAGGTATGTTTAGGTGTCAAGAAGCTTTGTTCTCACCCAAGAACCCTAGGTGCTTTTGTTTCCTAGACACTGAGGACGAACTGGACAATTCTGGAGAAAGTGTTCCGGGTTGGCACGATAGATGCAGGTTCTTCTGTCTTCGTCTACAGCACTCTTGGGGTGTTAGCCGGGTTTCATCCACCTGCATGGGTTCCCCGGTAACAGACGCAGAGGACTGCAGAAGTTTAATGTTTGATGCCCTTCCACTAACCCTCTTAGTAAAGTCTAATACAAAATCAATGATAATATGATCACTATTACCCAGGATCCTGTTGGTTAGGATAAGGTCCAGCAGTGCCCCCCCCCCTCTCTGATTGGCTCCAGGACTAGTTGTGACAGGTAATTGTCTTTTGTTGTCGACAAAAACACCTACTACCTTTGAAGGACCTGCAGGCTTTTGTTTAGAACATAATTATACTTTTTGTTTCCATGGCCCAAGTGCATAACTTTACATTTATCTACATTAATCCTTATCAACCATTTCTCTGCCCACTCTTCAAGCTTCCACAAATCCTTCAGTAATGCTAAACTATAAACCTTGGTATTAATTACTTTACACAGCTTAGTATCAGCTGCAAATATTGAAACTTGACAGTGTAAACCCACTACAAGGTCATTAATAAACATATTAAAAAGAAGTGGCCCCAATACTGACTCTGTGGCACTCCACTGTTAACGTCAACCAAATCTGAGAATGTGCCATAAATGATGAACTTCTGTTTTCTATCAATAAGCCAATTACTTACCCAAATACACAGATTTTCCCCTAATCCCAGCAGTCCCATTTTATGTACCAACCTTTTATGCGGCAATATCTGTGTCAAATGCCTTTGAAAAGTCCAGATGTAAAACATCCACAGCGCCCCCCAAGATCCATACAATATGTTGGGAAAACCATTCAGGAGCTAGGAACACGGATTGGGGCACATATTAGAGACATTATTAACAACCAGGATACTCATGTTGCTAGACATGTATGGGAATGTCACCAAGGGCATCCCAAAGGGATTACCTTCCAAGGTATTGAAAATGTCAATCCTCCGCTAAGAGGAGGAGACTACACTTTTTTCGAGAGACTAGTTCTACAGGATTTTATTGAAATTAAAAATAATCAGGCAGGATACAAAGTTACAATTTAAAGTTAAATGTTAACCTAACATTATCAAAAGTGTGTTTCATTACAGTCATAAGGTTATGTACAGTGAGATACTCCAGGATAGCATCCCTAACAAACACCTCAAATATTTTCCCCACAACAGAAGTTAGACTCACAGGTCTATAGTTTCCAGGATCGCTTTTTGATCCTTTTTTGTATATTGGTACCACATTTGCTATGCGCCAGTCCTGTGGAACATAAAAAGTCCTCAAGGAATCTTCAAATATTAAAAATAATGGTGTATGCCATGTGGCCCCGGTGATTTATCTATCTTAGTGGTTGTGAGGTGGCTCCATACCTCTTCCTGGGTTAAACAGTTGACATTCCAAAGAGAATTTACATCAATCCCCATCATGTCTTTTACGTTATTCACTGCGTCGAGTGCAATTTAATGTATATTGGCCAAACCTCACGCAAGCTAAAAATTAGGTTCCTCGAACATCTTAATGATATTAAGAATCCAACAAATAGAAACCTCTCAGGAGCTTCAAAACATTTTCTGCAGTCACATGGTGCAAGAACTGAGTGCCTCCGGGTCTATGCAATAGAAAAAATCGCCAAACCATTAAGAGGGGGTGACTATAATGTCCTGTTGCATGACCGGGAGGCTTTCTGGATATTTACACTGGACTCTCGTCATCCATCTTTTCATTAACATGAAAAAAGAACTTCTGTACCACTATGTAGCTTACAATAAAAAAGTGAAACCTCCACTACTAGGTAGAAAAAGGTAAAAAGGTAAAGCCGGCTCACCCAACCTTCAGACCGTCTTGGCTGTACACTCTCTGTGGAGATCTCCTGGTGCTCAGAAAAAACAATCCATAGCCATATAGCGTGAACAGGAAAAACAATGGTAAACCGGCACAACGCGATAGACTTCACATGGGTACGATGCCAATGCTTTTCTCCTTTATTGGTTAAAACGCCATGTACATGAGGATACAGATAGGTTGAGGCGTTTCGACGGGAACCGTCTTAATCTTAACCTCAACTCAACTATGTAGCTTAACTTCATATAGATGTTGCACACTATCCATAACTTTTATGTAATAATATTGCATACCTATTTTTTCTCTTTATTTCTTGCGTTCCTCTACAGTCTACCATGCTTACTTTTAACAAAGATTGACTGCTTTTTATATTTTCTTTTTTCTTTTTCAGACCATTCTTTCACCTTTGAGATGTTGGGGTTAATTTGAATGCAACCACCGCCGTATTCTACTCTCACATATTTGTAACTATAAATATTTGTTATCTATTTAATTCTATATTAACGGCCATTAGCAGTAACGCATCCCTAACCTCTCAAAAGCGACGAACTGACATGTTTTTTATAAAAGTATATTCTACTTGCTGTCGACCAGTATATGTTTACCATTTGGATCATTATATGTCTTTCTAGACCTGCATGTAACTTTATAATACCGTTGCGTACACTCTATCTTCACCAACGCTAACATGTATCTGTCCACGATTCTGACAGTTTAGTTCTTTTCTTCCCCCACCACTAATATTATCCGAGGATTTCCGGAAGTGACACATATTATGTCACTGGTTTGGGGAGTGTCTGTGTGTGCATGTGTGCTTTTAAATCTTTTGTATTATTCAGTCTGTGTAGCCATGATTAAGAACGGGTCCACCGTTTGAAACGCGTTGGCCTTTAAACACTCTGGGATTTTAAATATTATGCCTTAAATAAAGTTTGGAATATCTTGGACGAAGCTGGACATGGAATCTTTTTTCAACGCTTGATCACCAGGTCGTTCCACAGGTGCAACTAGCCCGCGGTGGCAGCCTAGCTCAAGGTACCTTAGCAGGAGGCATTCTCGTAGTCAGGTTCAGGCACAGAGTCAGGGCAGGCGGCAGAGATGCAATGTCAAGTCCAATCAGCAACAGGAGGTCCAGGCAGATGGGAACGGGAACACAGGAGCACAGGAACTGGAACACAGGAACACTCAGGAGCAGGGGAACAGGAACACAGGAACGCATGAGCAAGAACACACTGGAATATCACAGGGGAGCTTTCTCTAAGGCGTAGGCACAACGATCCAGCAGGGGACACAGGAAGGGGCTGGAATTTAACTAGAATGGCTTACCGGCCAGCGGCAATTATCGGTGCACTGGCCCTTTAAATTTTTCAAAGCTGCCGCATGCGTGCCCTGGGAGGTGGGAAACCGCGTGCCGCGCTGCCGGACTCAGCACTGGATTGTGGCGAGGTGAGTGGATGGCCAGGGGAGCACCCGTGAAAACTTTTTAAGAATATTTGTGAAAAAGTCCCATTTTTTTGGGTGCCATTTACTGTCATGCCATTTACTGTGATGGAAGATTCATCGGTCTTCATTGTAAAATTGGTGCCAGAGTCATGATCCTTATGTCCGTCTATATTCTCCCTCCGCACTCTAATGAGGTTATATGAGGTTATAAAGCTGCTATTGGGGTTCATCGCTAAACATCCGGGATTGCCTTGCCTACTAGTGGGAGATTTTAACAATGTCCCTCATGGAGACTGGGATAGGTGCAGGATAAACCCAACACTATCACCTCAATGGTTGACGGGCAGCTACGACACTATACAGCTGGCAACTTGGATGTTATGGTGGAATTTCATTCCTCTCTTTATCAAGTACAGGCCGATCCGCCTGAGGATGAGGTGCTGGGATTTCTATCTGAAATAGAACAACTGAGACTGTCAGAGACTGATAGGACTGCACTTGCTGCTCCACTGACTATAGAGGACTTAGAGGAGGCTGCAAGCTGCATGGCCAATGACAAGGCACCTGGGATAGATGACCTACCAGCAGGAGTATATAAAAGATATGGTGAACTGCTACTTCCTGAGCTGCTAAAGGTGTTTACTGATTCCATGGATAGGGGTACCCTACCTCCCTCCATGCAGGAGGCCATTATAGTGATTTTGCCATAACAGGATAACGACGCATATAGAGCCATATCCCTTCTCTCTACAGATGTTAAGATTTTTGCCAAGGCCCTTTCCAACTGATTAGTGAAGGTCATAACCTCAATAATACACCCACACCAAACAGGCTGTATGCCCAATAAATTCACTTCAATCAATATTGGGTGGCTATTTTTTGAGTTCACAGATTCCCTCTGGCAATTTGGGGAGTAGGGCTATTCTGACACTTGACGCAGCCAATGTCTTCAACAGCATAGAGTGGCGCTTCCTATGGCTAACGATCCAGACTATGGGTTTTGACCAGGGTTTCATATCAAGGGTCAAAAGGGTCAAGGTGCTATATTCCAGCCCTCTGGCCCAAGTGCGAGGAAATGGGGCACTATCACAACCATTCAGGCTTCATTGTGGAATGAGACAGGGCTGTCCCCTAGATGGAATACAGACCATGGAGGCTGACATGACTAGACATCACTTATGTACTGTATACCTACTGATGGCTGAAGCTGAAACGTTCAAATCAGGGCGAATCCCTATAGCCATGTTCCTAATGATCCATAACACTTGGGCGAAGGAAAAACAGCTGCAAGGTGTTCAGGGGCTTATTGAATACACACCCCTGTGGCATAACTCTTCCCTGACAGAATTTCATCACCTAGAGTGCACCCTTCTGGGAAAGAACAGGCCTAGCACAGGTGACCCAATTTTTGACAGAATCTCATTTTAAGACTTTCCAACAGCTTTAGCCCCTTAACGACCTGGCCTTTTTTGTTTTTTTCATTTCTATTTTTCACTCCCCACCTTCATAAATCTATAATTTTTTTATTTTTACACGTAAAGAACTCTGTGACGCCTTGTTTTCTGCAAAACAAATTGCACTTCATAGTGACGGTATTCCATACTGTGTACTGGGAAGTGGGAAAAAAATTCCAAATGCAGTGAAAATGGTGAAAAAACACATCTGTGCGGTTTTCTTGTGGGTTTGAATTTTACAGCTTTCATTGTTGTCTGCCCAAATGACAGGTCTACTTTATACTTTGGGTCGGTACGATTATGGGAATACCAAATTTGTATAGGTTTTATAATGTTTTGATACATTTACAAAAATTAAAACTTCCTGTTCAAATTTTTTTTTTTTTAATTTTGCCATCTTCTTTTTCATACTTTGGTGCACAGAGCTGTGGGTGGTATCATTTTTGCGACTTTTGATGATGTTTTCATTTCTATCATATTTAGGACTGTATAACCATTTTCGACTTTGAGCGTTCCGTTCCGTTATTATATTTTGATAGATCGGGCATGTACGGACGCGGCTATATCTAATGTGTTTATGATTTTTACTTTTTATTTTTATCAGTTCTAGGGAAAGGGGGGTGATTTGAATTTTTAGGTTTTTATCATAATGGGGGTCATTTACTAAGGGGCCGACTCGCGTTTTCCCGACGTGTTACCTGAATATTTCCGATTTACGCTGATTTTCCCTGAATTGCCCCGAGATTTTGGCGCACGCGAGCGGATTGTGGCACCGGCATGCACACTATGAAAATTGGGGGGCGTGGCCGTACGAAAACCCGACAGATTCGGAGAAACCGCCGCATTAAAAAAAAAAGTGTCGCAGGACATGCACTTACCTTCACCAAGTATAGGATCGTGCACTCTGGCGGACCTCGGCGGACTTCAGCGCAGCAGCAACACCTGATGGACGTCGGAGAGCGCAGAGAACGCGCCGCTGGATCGCGAATGGACCGGGTAAGTAAATCTGCCCCAAATTTTTTTGGAGGTGGGTTGGGGGGGAGGAGTTAATTTTTTAAAAAAGTATATATATATATATATATATATATATATATAAAATTAGTACTCACCAATGTCACGGGTGCTCCCGCGACCCATATCACCCGTGCCCCTCTGTATGTGCTAACTTCTATTTCCTAGGGCGCGTGCGCAGCAGCTTTCAAGTGTTTAAATGGCCAGCACAGCGTTAATTGGCACTGGCCATTTACAAGAATTCTATATAAACCTGCCTCTCCCTGCACACCCTGCCAGATCTTCATGCCTTGTGCCTTTTAGAAAGCTGTGTTCCTATGCCCTGCGCTGTTATTGTGATTTCCTGATGTGACCCCGGTTCCATTCCTGACTATGCTCCTCTGCTGTCTGCCTTGACCTATTGCTACATGATCCCGTGCTGCCCGTCCTGACCTCATCTCTGTCCCCGACTACGAGTCTGCTTAATGTCTCTGTACCAAGCCTTGGCTACCACCGCGGACAAAGTCGCACCTGTGAAAAGAGCTGGTGGTACCACGCCGCAGTAAGTCCAACCCGCTTTGCGGTGGATACTGGTGAAAACCGGGTACCACTTACATTCCAGTCCCAGGTGTCGGCTTATGTCATCGCCCAAAGTGGTCCAGTGGGTCCACTACCCCTGGGGCCTGACAGTAAGATGCTGCCATGGATCCCACCAAGGATCCAACAGTCCCGGCAGCTGCTACTCTGGTTAGCCTATCTACCTTTGAACCTAGGCTGAGACTATCCATGCTATCTTAATATGATGGGGATCTTAAGTTGTGCAGGGGCTTCATCACCCAGTGCTCCCGGCGCATTGAGTTTGTGCCAACATAGTTCATTATGGGACGGTCTAGGGTGGCATTCATCATCAGTCTCCTCTCCGGGAAGGCGCTAGCATGGGCTACTCCCCTTTGGGACAGAGAAGAGCCGGTTACAGCTGACATCACCTCCTTATTTGGCGAGTTCTGGTCTGTCTTTAAGGAACCTGCACAAGCATCTTCAGCTGAGACCGCACTGCTGAACCTGTGTCAAGGGGACTCATCTGTTGGTGACTTTGCGTTTCAGTTCCGTACTCTGGCCTCTGAGCTAGCCTGGTACGAGGCAGCCATGATTGCGACTTTTAAAAGGGGACTTTCTGGACCAGTTAAAGAAGCACTGTCTGCACGTGACTTACTGTCTACTCTGTTGATCAGTGATCTGTTCTCTATGGCCACGTGGATTGATATCCGGTTTATGGAGCATTCTGAGGAGCAACGTCTCGGTCCAATGTTTGCCTCGCCTGGCTTCTGTATTCCAAAGACTGGTTCAGCCACCTGCCATGACCACTGCAGAGGAACCGATGCAGATGGACAGAGCTCGGCTGTCTTCCCAGGAACATTCCAGGCAAGGTCAGGAAAACCTCTGCCTCTATTGTGCCACCCCGGAACACTTCCTTCAGTTTTGTTCACTACGTCCTCTACGCACCTACCTAGGGTTCTTGGGAGAAGCCTCCATAGGTGAGAATGTTAGGGTAGGATTCAAGACATCCTTTTTTAGTGTGCGTTGGCTGCGTGTTTCTAATCAATAAGCATGCGTGCAC
The DNA here is from genome assembly GCF_040894005.1 of Engystomops pustulosus. Classification (NCBI taxonomy): domain Eukaryota; kingdom Metazoa; phylum Chordata; class Amphibia; order Anura; family Leptodactylidae; genus Engystomops; species Engystomops pustulosus. The sequence continues at coordinate 159,550,045 of NC_092411.1, read as the reverse complement.
ATCATAAGAAATTAATTCAGACACATTTGCTGATTTAAATCTCACTCATGCGATCAAGGCCATGGCAAATCTGCACTGCTAGAACTTTATTTGGTTTCACAAAACCAAAACAAAACAAGTCTTGTTGACATTCTTTAGCCTTAATTGTTTTCATTATGATCACGATGTCGGCGCCATCTTATAATGAAGTCTCTGTTACAATAATTTTAGGAAAATAGAACAAGTAGAAATGACAGGATTTGATCTATCAGCAGGTTTACCTTAACAGTCCCCCCTAAATCCTGGAATTTCTCTCAGCTACTCTTAGTCTAGAAGGACCTACAGATCTGCCCATATGTGCTTCACTCTCCTCTTCACCAGTTGGATGACAGCAGACCCCTTGTTGAGTGTGCCCCCATTTGGTGGACTTTCACATATGGGAATCAAATCTCTACTCTACCTCTCCCTACTCCAGGGGCTGTTTGATATGTTTCAGGGGTGGTTGATCATAGAGGGATATCTTCATTATGCAAATTTAGGTAACTTGAGTAAGGGGTCTTTGGCTTGTCTAACTACTGATACCCATGATACTAGGTGGACTTGATGAGAGGGACCACATAACACACAATAAGTGACAAGAGCAAAATCACAATCCCCAATATCATCCGCACTTAAAGGAAACCCTTCCAATCCCCCATCCACAAAGTGAAGGATATAGCGTCCACTTCTGAGTTTCTTTTGAGTTCCCTGGACAGTCCTTCAATCTTTTCACGAGCATGGGTAATCGATCCATAGGGTGCGGAGTCATCCGGGATGTACATGCAACAAGCCACTCCCACCATCTTACAGACTCCCCCCTTCTCAGCAAGGATCATGTCCAAAGCCATGCGGTTCTGGGAAGCATCTCCGATATAATTCACAAATCTCTGTTGATTACAATAAAAAACAGTTAACCCAACCAACATCTTTGCTCATAGCTCTCTGGGGAATAATGATCTGTCATGGGGAATACCTGTCCATATCTGATTGTGGGCCTTGTACTCATCTGGGACCCCCCCTCCCCCTTGGTGCTCCCACTGTATCTATACAGTCATCTAGGTGCTTCTATCTCAGACCTTCAGAATCCTTTGTGATTCTCTACCTTTTCTTATGTGTCTGATCAACCTTATCCCTGGGGATCACGCGGAAGGAATGCACAAATGTTATCACAGCACACTCACCTTCCCAGCCTCTAGGCCTGACCTGACTCTCCTATCCCCACAAATCCTGTACACATCAGACACTGCTAATACAGGGTTACCTGTGCTGTCAATGTTAAAGAAGGTCATTGCCTGCACTAACCATAGGTAAAGTCTGCTACCCTGGGGGCATCCTGGTCAGCCCTATAGATACAGTGATAGTCATGGTTGGGGTGTCCCTGAGCATACAGTCAGTCAGAAGAGACCAGCTAGCAAGAAGAATAAGTTTGCAATAGAAAGCATGGAAGCGTGCTGACTTCCCTCTAGCTTCACAGATGTGGCACTGGTCAGCAGAACTTGGAAAGGACCGTCGTATCAAGGCTCCAGACTCTCTCTTTGGTGTCTCTTTACCACCACGTAGTCTCCGGGCTTCAGGGTATGCGTCCTGAGGTCTCTGTCTGCATCTGAAAAAGGAATCAGAAACACTTTTGCCGACCTTTTTCCAAGGCCTGGCTCAACTGTGTGGCATGTTCCACCTGGTTTTCCTGCCATCAGCTATAGGGTCTGTGGGAAGTAGAGGCCTAGTCTGGGTGTAAAGCCAAAAAGTACTTCAAAGGGGGACAATCCCATCTTTCTGTTAAGGGTGGTCCTAACTGAATAGTGGGCAGCAGGAAAGCACTCTTGCCATGGTTTCCCTGTTACTTCCATGGCCTCCCGGATCTCTAACTTAAGAGTGCTGTTTAAAGTATCTCAAACGCACCACCAACTTGGGAAGAGTAAGGGGTGTGCAGGGCCTGTTCTAAACCCAGGAGGGACAAGGTTTCAGGTCTTTACCTGTCCAGTGAAGTGGGTTCTGCGACCGGACTCTATGGTCTCTGGAAGTCCAAACCTGCAGAAAAATCTCACTCACCAACTTCTTGGCTACAGCTCTGGCAGTAGCCTTGGTCATGGGAGAAGCTTCTGGCCACCCTGGAAAGAGATCAATGTACACAAGCACGTACTGCTGCGTACCACTTTTTGGTAGCTGGATAAAATCCATCTGCAGTCTTTGGAAGGGATACAGCGGCTTGGGTGTCACCTTCTGTGGGGTCTTTACCACCTTACCCGGGCTGTGGCGGGCACAGACTATAAAGGCTTTCACTAGTCTAGTGACAGGGGTAGTAATGCCCGGGCAAACCACTTGCGGTTTATGAGCACTAGCATGGCCATTTTGGATATGTGTGTGTGTCCGTGGGCTACTTGACTTACTGTCGGGTGTAGGGCTCCTGGCAGGCACACCCTCTCTCCCAGCATCCAGGTCCCATCGGCATCTGGGCTCCAGCTTTCCTCCACACTCCCTTCACTTCTGATGACACTCAGGCCACCAGGGACTGGAACACCTGTGGATCAAACCGTTATCTCAGAACTCACCGCTGAGACTTCAGGACAGTCTCTGGGCTCCATCTGTGCAGCTGCCTTCGCCATCCCATCAGCCACATACTTGCCCTTGGCTTGTGGAGTTACCAAATTGTGTGTGCTTTTACTTTTATTATCCCCACCTCTTGTGGAAGTAAGAGAGCATCCATGAGCTCTTTAACCAGCGTGCCATGCTTAAAGGGGGTCCCTGCAGAGGTGAGGAAATCTCTAGCCTTCCATAAGGGTTCATAGTTGTGTTTAGACCCCAGAACTATACCTTGAGTATAGATGTTTGCCCTTTTACCTTCCACCAGCTGTAGCACTTCCCTGAGTGCCGTCACTTCACCTCCTGCGCTGACCTGTGTGGAGGGAGTGGTTCTGCTTGTACTACCTCATGTGCGCCACTGACCACTGTATATCCAGAATAGAACCGTCTGTCTTCTCCTGCAGACCTGGAGCCATTTTTGAGAAAAAACTCAACATCTGGGTTAATCACCCTTCTCCCCCCCCCCCCCCATCCCCTCTGAATCCTGGAAGACTGCCGACAGAATGAAGGATTCAGAGCTGTTCACCTTATCAGTGTGACCTGGGGCATCAGGAGTGCACACTGGAGTCTGAGTTGTCTGGCCTTTGCTCAAATTCTTGGGATGTACTTGGGTGAGGATACTGTGCAAGGTATGTGGGGTTTGCACTGTAACTGAGTGATCTAGGGTCTAGGATAAACTCACTGGCCTTGGTGAGCAAATTGCTGGCTGCAGCTACTGACACATGAGGGGCTCCCCTCACGACTGAGTCTAACCGGGCCTAATAGTGGGCCACTGGGGAGGCCACCACGTTCCTGGGCTAAGACACCTGTGGCCTAGATACTCCGTGCAAAATAAAATAAAAGGTCTGGTTCAATAGGATGTGCCTAGGGCCAGGGCAGACAGGATTTCTCAGCTTAAGGATATGGAATGCATCAATTGCCTCCTGACTAAGGGCAAATGGGGAAGAGGCAATGCAGTCAGAAAGGGGCAGCATTTGGCTGGGGGCAGCAGACCTTATCCTAGGCCTGCAGGAGCTGGCAAGTCCTAGAAACATGTGCAGAGGCTTAGGGCCTCAGGGCAGGGGCACATTCTGGACTGCCAGCTTTCTTTCCTCTGTCAGGTATCTGCCTGTGGCTGAGAAGCAGTGGCCTAGGAAGACCACCTTCTCCTGGCAATACTGGAGCTTGTCTCTGGGAACTTTGCAACCCTTCTGGAACAGAAAACAAATAAGGTCAATAAATGCATCAAAAAACAGTAGGTCATCCGCATACTGATAAGGAGAACATCCAGTAAGGGGCTAGTCTGCCAGTCTACTCCCTGTAGGACCGTGGGGTATTGGCTGGGTGAGTTTTACCCCCCTTGTGGGAATCTGCATCAGGTATACTGGAATACTGAACTGGTAAAGGCAAATAGGTCCTGGCAATCTTCATGCAGGGGCACAGAGAGGAAAACATTTGCCAAATCAATAACAGTGAATAATATATCACCCTGGGGACTGCTGCCAGTTTGGGCTAGGGACCACTGGGCTTCAGTACACTCATTGGCAGCTTAGAGATCATGGACCATGCTACATGTATCCGGCTGTTCTTTCTGAGTCTTTTCTTGACCGGGAATGGGCTAAAATCATCATCGGACTAGCAGGGGAGAGTCACACATCAGTTTTACAATGAAAGGCACTAACTCTGTTTGGGGGGACTGTTCTCGCTAACATCCTTGTCCGTAACCACCCCCCCTTGTCTTGCCCTGTGGGGGCCGTCTCCGCCACTCACTACAGTAATGTCTCCTCCCCGCAACGCCCACTTGGGTTGGTTGGTTGAGACTTCAGGAGATGTTGTCAATCTCACTTTGGCGTGGTCTGTGAAACATCCTCTTTTCCCTCTGAACGTCAATGTGTCAGAGTCCCTCCACCACATCTCCAGCCCAGTGTTCTGTGCTTCCTATAAAGTTCTGGCCAGACTCCAACGTCTCAATAAAATCCAGGTACACTTGTGTTGGTTTTTAATCAAAAAGGAACAAAAGTCAGTAATAGTCTCTGTAATACAGTTGGGGGGTTCGTTCTTGCTTAGTCTGTTCATGGGGGTACACAGGAGGACATCACATCATACTGTATTCTTGTTCCACAACCAAATAAATTCCTTCAAGTCTTTTTTAGATTGTCAGGGAGAAGTCTAAATGCAGCGATCTACCCCTCCCAAATGTAAATGTTCTCACTAGCCTGTAAACCACGAGATAACAGAACACAGATTCCAAGCAACGCAATATGGAGAAATTCAGTTTTCCGTGAACATCAAGGTCACTATCGTCTCTCTCGTAGATAAGACAGACACAGCATTCAGGCAAGGCCTTAGACATGTCAGTTCTTCACAAAACAAAACGCAGCTCCAACAGCCCCCACCCTTTTGTTAACCCCTTAAATGCCAGAAAGCAGGTACCAGAGACATTGTAACACTTTTTCATAGTAATTTTTCTCTAATTGTCGGGATCAATAAATTTTAATAATACTCAAACAAACAACATCCCTCACTCCAAGACCCCTAGCAGAGGCCCGAAACGGTGAAATATCACCAGCCGGCTTTTGTTTTTAAACGCCTGCTCAGAATCCCGAGGGGGGGGGGGTTCAGCTGTTATCCTACAAAGCCCCACAACCAGCCTTTATGGCTGCCAACAGCAATCAACTTTCAGGGACTTGAAGGGAATATAACTTAAAATGGCCACCACGGAAAAATAAACTGTCTTAAGATGGCCCCCACTGAAGGATGGTAGGGCGTGTCAACTTCTCTAACCACCAGATACAGGGGTGGAGTCTGCATTACAGGGGCCATTTTTCACTCCAAGGAAAATATAATTGAATCTCTTTTTCTCAAATTCTTTCCACATCAAAAACTTTGAAATGTCCCTTATCACCTGTCTCTTTCTTAAACGGCACTCTGAAGGATCCCTGTCACTCTGTCCTGGTCGTCAGTCAAAGTTAGAGGTTCTCAGAGTCTGTTTGCATGTTTACAAGTTGTACAATCATCAGATCCTCTAACACATCCCAAAACTCTCAAACCTTCATTATTACTTTTTATTTCACCGCAAACCTGTTCCATTAAATCAAATTGCACTTTTCCAACAGTCCTACTTAATTCATCCTACTTGACTCAACAACCTTCTCTCTACTTACATCAAGCCAATCTTCTGTCTACCTCATTTTTCCCTTCTTTGCACTGAACTATCGCTAGCGCACCAGTGGTTCCCTCTGGAAGGACGTCCTTTCTATTCCGAAACCGCAGCATAATTTGTCCAAGACCCTTACCTGCTCACGGCTTAAGGGCTGACCTTCAAGCTCCCCAATCACCAGTTATAGAGACTTAGCTCACCGTGTGTCAGTTACAGAGGTTTATCAGAAGGTCTGACCTTCAAGCTCCCCGATCACCAGTTATAGAGACTTAGCTCACTGCGTGTCGGTTAGAGGTTTATCAGAAGGTCCCCGCTTAACGATCTCCCTTTTTCTCTAATTCCTGTCAAATCCCCAGACACCCGTTCTTTACCCGTTCTCCTATTCTGGCGGCCTATGTTTGGAGGGCAAACATCCGTCCTTTTTCTCCTTATTCTGGCGGCCTATGTCTGGTGTGCAGACATCCGTCCTTTTTCTCCTAATTCTAACGGCCCATATGTCTGATCTTCACTGCGGCTTCGCTACACTCCTCTCTATATGAACTTCGAACGTCCCCCCCCCTCCCTTTCTGTTCTCGCTCAGCAAAGCGCATACACACAGCAGTCAAGGCACTTCTCATACAGAGCTCTATAACAATTCAGACACCAATGCAGGACACCAGGTGGCTATGCATATTTACCCTCCAATTCCAGCTGTCTACAGCCACAGGTATCACCACTCCCCGAGTCACAGGCAAGTCACAGGTTAACATATGTTATCTGAAACTTACCGTGATCGTGGGCTGATCAGACCCCATCGGGAAATGGTAACCCCAGAGGCTGCAAACGGTGCTGGAACGAGGGGGCGTCCTGGTCATCCTGATCGCGAAATCTCAGCAGTGCCTCCAATGTTAGGGTAGGATTCAAGACATCCTCTTTTATTGTGCATTGGCTGCGTGTTTCTAATCAATAAGCATGCGTGCACATCATAAGAAATTAATTCAGACACATTTGCTGATTTAAATCTCACTCATGCGATCATGGCCATGGCAAATCTGCACTGCTAGAACTTTATTTGGTTTCACAAAACTATATAGAAATTATGGAAGAAGCAGAAGGGGCTGAGAATTCCCAGCTCGTGTAGTCTCTTGATTGGAGAACTTCCTTGCTGTTGCTTATTGACGTCAGGATTGAAGTCTTGTTGACATTCTTTAGCCTTAATTGTTTTCATTATGATCACGATGTCGGCGCCATCTTATAATGAAGTCTCTGTTACAATAATTTTAGGAAAATAGAACAAGTAGAAATGACAGGATTTGATCTATCAGCAGGTTTACCTTAACAAGAACAAAGCTTCTCCATGTCTGAACATAGATGTCTTGCTCAGCTCCAGGACGGGTAATCAGTTTCAAGCCTCTGCCTTCCTGGATTCCGGTTCAGCAGGAAACTTTGTGGATGCTGCAATGGTCTCTCAGTAACGTCTTCCTGTGGTCCGTCTTGAGAAGCCGCTGGTCATCTCATCAGTCATTGGTCCTTTAAACTCTGGAACCTGTGGGAGCCAGTGGTGGATCATGGAGAGGTGAGAGCCATGACTGGAGGCACACAGAGGAGCATGGGTGCGCCTGCGACCGGAGTTGTGGGTCGCGGGAGTACCCTTAATAGTACACCCCCTTCGGCCTCCCCCTCTTCTTGGACTGGATGAATTTCTGTAGAAGACCACTGTCCAAGATGTTCTCCGGTTCCCAGGATCTCTCCTCTGGCCCGAACGTTTTCCAGTCAACAAGATAGAATCGCTTCCCTATGACCATCTTCATGTCAAGAATTTCTTTTACCTTGAAGATGTCAGTAGCATCGGCTTCAGAAGCAGGAGGAGATACTTGCCAAGAGAAGCGATTCAGGATGAAAGGATTCAGCAGGGAGACAGTTAAGGAATTCAGGGTGTGCATGGTGGGAGGAAAATGTAAGCCACAGGATTAATGCATTTCCAAAAATCGAATGGACCTAGGAAGCGAGGACCAAGCTTGTAGCTGGGAATCTTCAGCCAAACATACTTGGATGACAGCCACACTTTTTCCCCCGGAGAGAAAATCGGAGGGGGCCTGCGCTTTTTGTCCGCCTGAGTAGGGAGAGAGGAGTCTGCTCCCAGATGGACTTAAGATCACTGACCAATTCCTCCACGTCAGAGGTCACAGGCAGACGGAGAGGTGGATGAGGATGATGTCCATAGACAATGAAGAAGGGGGCGGAGCCGGAGATTTCAGAATCCAAGGAATTATAAGAGTATTCTGCCCATGGCAACAGAGCGGACCAGTCATCTTGAAGGGCAGACACAAAATGATGGAGGTAACATCCCAGAGTCTGGTTAACCCTCAGTCCATTAGATTGAGGGATGTACACGGAGGAGAAATCCAACTTTACTTAGAGGTCGACTGCTGAGAGAACGCCAGAAGAGGGAAACAAACTGAGCCCTCCGATCAGTGACGATGTGCTCAGGAAGTCCATGTAGCCAGAAGATGTAGGTGAAGAATAGCCTGGCAAGACGAGGGGCTGTTGGCAGAACTGACAGACACAAAATGTGACATCTTGGAGAAGCGGTCAGTTACCACCCAGATGACGATATTCCCAGTGGAAGATGGAAGATGATGAAGTCCATGGCCACGTGAGACCATGGGCAGCTGGGTATCGGTAACGGCAATGGTAGACTAGCTAGTTTCAGGCGAGATGGTTTATTACGAGCACAGGAGCCCACAAAATCCTGTAAATCTTTGACGAGATCAGGCCAGCAATAGAAACAGGAAATGGGTGCTACAGAGCGTTGCACCACAGGTTATCCAGCCACGGGAGAGCAACGTCCCCACGTCAATATCCTCTTTCGAAGTGCAGGTCGGACATAGGTCTTGCCAGGAGGAAGCTGCCGAAGATCCACTGAAGCAGCAACAACTAGTTGCTTTGGAGGAATAATATAGCGAGGAGCCGGTTCTTCCCCAATGACATTTAAGGCACGAGAGAGGGCATCAGCTTGACATTCTTGTCAGCAGGACGGAAGTGAAACGTGAAAAGAAGAGCAACCAGCGGTCTTGCCGAAGATTGTGGCCCTGAGCATTCTGGAGATAAAGGAGATTCTTATGATCTGTATACACGCAGAGCGGGTGGTGAGCTCCCTCCAGAAGATAACGCCATTCTTCCAGAGCAAGTTTAATGGCTAGTAGTTCTCTATCTCCTATGGAGAAATTCCTCTCTGCGGAGGAGAAAGTCTTAGAGAAAAACCCACAAGTAAGAGTTCAGCCTCTGTAATCGCGCACGGCAGTCCGGGGAAGAGCAAGAGGCGGGAGAGGTGAGTGAAGTGACCAGGCTGCAGCAGGGGCACACGAAGGAGCACGGATGCGCCCTCGATCCGAGACAGGGATCGCGGGAGCACCCGTGACAGGCAGGAGAAGAGAACTTACTTATGAATCCCCTCTGTAACAGACAGTGGGTACACTCGTCCCCGTGGAGCAGATGTGCCCGGAAGCAGGTCAATAGGGCAATCATAGGGTCGGTACCGTGGCAAAGTCTCTGCTTGCTTCTCAGAAAAAACACCAGCAAAGTCCACATATGGATCAGGGAGACCCAGGAGATGCTTGGAGGACTTCAGAAGCCAGACGGTGGAGACGGGACAAGGTAGTTCCAGACAACATAACTGGCATTCCGGTCTCCAGCGGAGAACTTCTCCCATCTGCCAGTCAAGCCCTGGTGTGAGGCGCTGCAACCACGAAAGACCCAGAAGAACTGAAGACGTGCACCGGGTTAGCATTTAAAAGGAAAGTCTCCTTGTGCAAGACCCTTGTAGGCAAAGGGATTCAGTGCAGTACTGGATCGGGTCTTGGAGAATCTCCCCACTGACTGATGAGATGACCAGTGGCTTCTTGAGACGGACCACAGAAAGACGATATAGAGACACCAGGGCAGCATCCACAAAGTTTCCTGCCGAACCTGAATCCAGGAAGGCAGAGGCTTGAAACTGATAACCCATCCCGGAGTAAGACAGGTATGTTCAGACATGGAGAAGCTTTGTTCTTACATAGGGACGCTTCTCCCAAGAACCCTAGGTGCATGTGTTTCCCGTACGCTGACGACGGAGTGTAGAGGACTAAAGAAAGTGTTCTGGGATGGCACAATAGATAGAGGTTCTTCTGATGTTGCCTGGAACGTTCCTGGGAAGACAGTCGAGCTCTGTCCACCTGCATCTTTTCCTCTGCAATGGTCACGGCAGATGGCTGAAGCGGTCTTTGAAATGCAGGAGCCAGGTAAGGCAAATGCCGGACTTGCGTTTGCTCGAGCTGTTGCTCCTCAGAGCACTCCATAAACCAGATATCAATCTGAATGGACAGAGAGAACAGATGACTTAGAGTAGACGGCAGGTCACGTGCATACTTGTCCCGAAAGTCCCTTTTTAAAGGTTGTAATCAAGACTGCATGGTTCCGGGTAGCTCAGGGGCCGAACCGCATAGTCACCAACAGATGAGTACCCTTGAAGCAGGCTCAGCAGTCCGGTCTCAGCTGAAGACACCCATGCTAGTTCCTTAAAGACAGACCAGAACTGTCACGGGTGGTCCCGCGACCCACATCGCGGATCGCGGGCTCACCGTGCTGCCCTGCCCCCGCCAGCGCATCTCACCCTTCCCGGCTCGCTCCCCTCCACTGTGCGCACGTCCCCGACTGCTGGGGCGCGAGCGCGGCACCTTCTCCAAATTTAAAGGGCCAGCGCGCCATTAATTGGCGCTGGCCATATTGCCCAATTCTACATAAGCCTGCCTCTTCCTGTGACCCTTGCCGGATCATTGTGCCTCATAGCCTAAGAGAAAGCTTCCAAGCGATTATTCCTGCGTTCCTGTGTATTCCTGCGTTCCTGTGTGTTCCTGCGTTCCTGTGTATTCCTGTGTGTTCCCGCTCCTGAGTCCTGTGTTACACGAGTTCCTTCATGTTGCTGTGTTCCGTGTGCCTGTGTTCCCGCTCCCACCTGCCTGGACCTCCGGTTGCTGACCTCAGACTTGGACTTGACGTTGCATCTCTGCCCCCTGCCCTGACCCTGTGCCTGGACCTGACTACGCTAAGGTACCTCGACCTCGGCTGCCACCACGGGCTGGTCGCACCTGTGGAACGACCTGGTGGTATCCTGCCGCAGTAAGTCCAACTCGCTTTGCGGCGGCCTCTGGTGAAAACCAGGTGCCGCTTGGGCTCCGGTCCCAGGTGTTGGCTAGTTCCATCTCCCGCGGTGGTCCAGAGCAGTGATTTTCAACCTTTTTTGAGCCGCGGCACACTTTTTATACTTAGAAAATCCTGGGGCACACCACCAACCAAAATAGCACAAAATGACACTAAAACAGTCATATTATACATATAGTTAATAACATAGATTCTAAATTTATTTTACTCACTCATTGTGAAACCTGGGCCTGTTTCGATAAATACAAAAGGGATATCCTGGCAGGAATGGTGGAAAGACACACACGAAGCTCTTCCTCAACAGTTATCAGTTTCTCCCTGTTTTTAGTATATGGTGCTGATTATTTTGTGGCTCATATACTGCAAAATAAAGGGGTACAATGAGAAGTACTATGGCCATGAGGCCAGAGGACAAGTGCCAGCTCGTATACTCAGCATATGAGCTGGTACTTGTAGTACTCCAGCCTCATGACTATAGCATTTCTCATTTTACATTTCTCATTGTTATATGCAGTATACTGCTGGAGTACTACAAGTACCAGCTCATATGCTGAGTATTCTGCCAACAGTTCATATACTCAGGCAAAAGCTCATATAGTCAGCGTTATTGGTGGGCATTACCTTGGCGGTGGGCAAATGCGGGAGTCTCTCCACTCTTAGGATGATGCGCCGGCCTTGGTGGCGTCATTTTGTCGCACGAGGTTCAAAGCTTGCACATGTGTTATTGTACACGTCTCCTACATTGTAAGAAGCCGTGACTGCGCATCGCTGCGCATTGCCGGGAAACAAAACACAGGGGGCACCATAGTTTGGGGAAATTTCCCCGCGGCACACCTGACCATGTGTCGCGGCACACTAGTGTGCCACGGCACACAGGTTGAAAATCACTGGTCCAGAGGATCCACTGATCCTAACAGTAAGATCTGGCCATGGATCCCGTCGAGGTTCCGCCTCCCACTCAGCCAGACCTCGCTACCATAGTGATCCACCAGTCCACAGCTGCTAGCTACCCAGCATCTGCAACAGTCTCCTGAGGTGGCCGCTGCGACTCCTGCTACCCCAGCTTATCTTCCTGCTGCTGAACCCAGGCTACGTCTCTCTTTGCCCGGCAAGTATGATGGGGATCTCAAGATGTGCAGGGGCTTCATCACCCAGTGCTCCCTGCACATAGAACTTATGCCATCGCAATTTTCCACAGAGCGGTCCAAGGTGGCATTTGTCCTCAACCTCCTTTCTGGGAAGGCCCTGGCCTGGGCTACTCCTCTTTGGGACAAGGATGACCCGGTTGTCGCTACCCTCTCGGAATTTCTGGCAGAGTTCCGGTCAGTCTTCGAGGAACCGGCACGAGCTTCCTCTGCGGAGTCTGCATTATTGAACCTGCACCAGGGCAACTCATCTGTGGGATAGTACGTAGTTCAGTTCCGCACCCTGGCTTCCAAACTTGCCTGGAATCATGCGGCCCTCATCGCTACCTTCAAGAAAGGACTCTCTGCGCAGGTCAAGGACGCGCTGGCAGCGCGTGACCTGCCATCAACTCTGAGTGGTCTTATCACCCTGGCCACTCGAATTGATGTGCGGTTTAAGGAGCGCGCTGAGAAACTACGCTCCGAGTACCCCCAAGGCCGTGTTAGACGTCTTCCTCGCCTGGCACCTGTATTCCAAAAGCCGCTTCAGCCCCCGGCTGAATCTTCTGCTGATGAACCTATGCAGGTGGACCGAGTCCGGCTTTCTCTACAAGAGCGTTCCAGGCCACGTCAGTGGAACCTGTGCATGTATTGTGCCAGCCCAGAGCACTTCGTCGGGACGTGTCCTGTCTGCCCCCAACGTCCGGGAAACATCAGCACCTAGGCTTCTCGGGAGAAGCATCCCTAGGTGTGAATAAAGCTTCTCCACGCTTGACTCTCCCCGTACTCCTCAGCGTTGGCACTGGCACCCAGATCCAAGTTTCCGCCTTCCTGGAATCGGGCTCTACAGCGAACTTTGTGGATGCTGCCCTGGTCTCCCAGCATCACTTCCCAGTGGTTCGTCTCAAGAAGCCATTGTCCATTGCCTCGGTCAGTGGCCAGATTCTCTCCGTGCCCATCCGGTTTCGCACGGAACCCCTGCTCCTGCAAGTTGGAGCATTACATAGAGAAAGACTGTCCTTTTTTGTGCTGCCCCAGTGCATTTCCACTCTCCTGCTGGGCCTCCCCTGGTTGCAACATTATTCCCCTGTTCTGGACTGGTCTTCTGGGGAGATTCTCCGTTGGGGTCCGGATTGTTCATCACACTGTATGAAGGTTCTACATCCGCTCCCTGTCGGGACTTCTACTTTGTCTCCTAAGCCTTTGGGGGGGCTTCCCGCTCCGTACCAGGACTTCGCAGATGTGTTCTCCAAGAAACAAGCTGAGACCCTTCCTCCACATCGTCCCTACGATTGCCCCATCGACCTGCTGCCTGGATCTTCTCCTCCTTGGGGTCGGGTGTACCTGAAACAGCCGCCATGTCTGAGTATGTCCAGGAAAATCTGCAAAGAGGCTTCATTCGCAAATCCACCTCTCCGGCAGGCACAGGCTTGTTTTTTGTCACCAAAAAAGATGGCTCTCTCTGCCCCTTTATTGACTATCGCAGTCTTAACAAAGTCACCGTTAAGAATCGCTATCCTCTGCCGCTGATCACGGAGCTGTTTGATCGTCTATGGGGTGCGAGAGTCTTTACCAAGTTGGATCTTCGTGGGGCCTACAATCGTATCCGCATCAGGAAGGGCGACGAATGGAAGTCCGCCTTTAACACCCGTGATGGGCATTTTGAATATTTAGTTATGCCTTTCGGACTCTGTAATGCGCCAGCCGTTTTCCAAGAGTTTGTCAACGATATCTTCAGGGACTTATTGTACAGCTGTGTTGTGGTTTACCTGGATGACATCCTCGTGTATTCTGCTGACCTCGAGTCCCACCATTCCCACGTACGGCAAGTGCTCAGCCGCCTCAGGGCCAACCATCTCTACGCCAAACTGGAGAAGTGCCTGTTTCATCAAAAAAGCCTTCCATTCCTCGGCTACATTATTTCCGATAAAGGCTTGCAGATGGATCCTGACAAGTTATCTGCAGTTCTTCAGTGGCCACACCCAGAGGGACTGCGGGCTATTCAAAGATTCCTGGGCTTCGCAAATTATTATAGACAATTCATTCCTCACTTCTCGACTCTGGTAGCTCCTATGGTGGTGCTAACAAAGAAAGGTGTCAATTCTCGTGCCTGGACCCCAGCGGCTGAGGAGGCCTTCATGAGACTAAAGTCTGCTTTTTCTTCTGCATCTGTCCTTACCAGACCAGATAACGAGAAGCCATTTTTTGTGGAGGTTGATGCCTCCTCCGTAGGAGCTGGAGCGGTCCTTACTCTATCCTGCGGCTTCTTCTCCCAAACTTTCTCCCCCGCAGAGAGGAATTATTCTATTGGCGATCGTGAGCTTCTGGCCACCAACCTTGCCTTGGAGGAATGGCGTCATCTGTTGGAATTTACAGAAGCAAATGCCCTCAAAAATATATAAAACTTAGCATTTAATTAAATCAAATTAAAAAGTGGTCTCAGCATATACATGAACAAACAAACAAACACACAAGGTTGTAATGTATGTTGAACCTAGTCGGGGACAGTCAACATAAACCAGGATAATTACTCCTGGACAGATGCAAAGTGTTTGAGGGCATGCAGTTACTTAAAGCATGTACAATGGCAGATATGGGGAAAATATTAAAGAAAGGTTTGGTCTCACCAGTCTTCATCCAGAGGAGCGAGGTACAGCACTAGATTGGTTGTGCTCTTACCTGTCTTCATCCATGGGTTGGGAGTAGGGAGATATACTGTGGCGTATTCCTAGTTCACCCTACTATATTTTCGCCCTGTCCCCATTGAATAGCTCCCAGCCCTTACAAAGGCGGTCCCCAGTTTGCCCCTAAATGCGGCTATTATGCCCTCGAACTAGAAGATGCATGAAAAAATTAAATAATTCCCTACGCGTTTCGTGTACCGGTAGAAGTACACTCCTCAGGGGATAAGTTTGATTGCGGAACTAAGCTTGAGTCTGAAATGGACATCAGTCCGTAGAAATTACGGGAGGCGGGCAGTGGCTCGTCTTTCCCACACAAGCATGGACCCAAACGCTAGTTCAGGGACGGCATCGGCGCCAGAGTTACTGCGCTCGCGCCAAATAAAGGCTGAGATAGGCCCGCGTCATGGTTGTGGGCGTGGTCCAGGATCGGAGGTTGCTGAGTAGTGACCCAGCCTCCCACGTACCGGTCTTGACATCGCCGCACCTACACCCTCCCATCTGTCATGACAGGTAAGTGTCAATTTCACTTGTGAGGGGGATGTCTGCCTAGTATCGTGCGGGGACTAAGATAGAAAGTTCTCATCCGCATGATTAGTAAGAAAGCCTGAAACTGAGGGGCCATAATGACATCTCATTGTAGAGAGCCAAATCGATCCCTCACTTACAGGTTACTTTTCGAGGCTTTTCATAGAGGTCAATTTTAGTTCTGGTTTATTATTAAATAGTTGCGTATGTCATATAACGAACTATGACTGTTAGTCTTAGAAACAGTTTTTTGGACACATTAAACTCGTAGACAAGAAGTACCTGCATGCCCTCAAATACTATGCATCTGTCCAGGAGTAATTATCCTGGTTTATGTTGATTGTCCCCGACTAGGTTCAACATACATTACAACCTTGTGTGTTTGTTTGTTTGTTTATGTATATGCTGAGACCACTTTTTAATTTGATTTAATTAAATGCTAAGTTTTATATATTTTTGAGGGCATTTGCTTCTGTAAACTTGACTACTATTTGTGCTTGGTCAAAGGACGGGTTCCCTGTGATTGACCAATCATTTAGTGTGGACTGGTTACTGCTTTGTATATTCTACGTATTGTTCGGGTATGGCTGGCTTTTTAGCAGTTGGCTTGGACACACAAAACTGGATAGCTGAGGTGAAAGAGGTTATTTCGGAGGAAGAACTAGTTCAGAAAAAATACACACCTACTTTTACTGCAGCATTTAAGGAACTCACCAAAATTTACAAAGAACTATCTAAAGAATGCAATAGTACCTAGAGGCCTTCGTATCACTCTCACCCCAGCACAAAGATGCCGGTTTATGGCTCTAATGTCAAAGTGGGAGCAGGAGGCCACTAACAGCTCATTACGATTGATGCAACTGTTGCTAGATGAGAAGAAAGCCTCCTCCAGTCTACGATCGAAAAATTTCAATATCATATAAAAGAGCAAAAACATCGCCAGTTTACACGTGAACTACAGGATTTCAAAGATAATAAGGTTTACTCAGCAATCTCAGTTAGGAGACCTACCGCACAAAATACGGACATCTCTTCAAGATGAGACTGATAATTCTGACAAAGACTCCTCACAAGTTAAGCAAAGGTCTAGAAGCAGGGGTAGAGGACGAGGGGGCAACAGAGGAAAAAGAGGCTCTGGGGTGTACAACAGGGATTTTTTAGACTACCCTTATCAACTGAGAGATCGAGGTACCCAGAACACCCAACAGAAGGCACCCACAAAATGACTGCACAGAGACAAACCGACATGCAGATAATTAATTTAACCCCACTTACCTTAACAGAACACCAACAAACTGTTTTATCTAAAGGGCTCTCCTTTGTACCCAGTTCGGACTTTGATCTCTTTGGAATGGTTAAAGATCTTAATCTTTTTGTACGTAAGCTTAAATGGCACAAGTACATTGTAAAACAGGACAGGAAGATCAGTTCCGAACTGGGAGTTCCAGAGGATATCCTCCCTGACATTAGACTCTTAACGAGTCTAGCAAATGAGAATATTCCCGCACAGAGCGGGAAAGGTCCATTCACAAACTGCAAACTCAAAAGTACTCGTTTACCACCAAGCATGGACATGTCACCTATTGATGTTTTTCTCAATAGAGTCACTATTGACCTCAAAAAACTAAAGAGTACCCCATCCTGTTATAACTGTACGAGGGAGGAACTTGAAGCTCTGAACTCCTTACAAAGGGATAAGTCCATTACTGTGAAACAGTCTGACAAGGGGGGCAACATCATCCTGATGGACACCCCCAAATATAAGGAAATGTGCCTAAATCTCCTTAAGGATAGAGAGTCCTATGAAATCCTCCCCTCGAACCACACTAAGTTGTACCTTGAGGAGCTGAACACTCTACTTCAGGATGCGAAAATGGGGGGCTTGATAGATGAGTCAGAATTTAACTTCCTTAAACCCAAACATCCTGTGGTGGCAACTTTCTATAGTCTGCCGAAAATTCATAAAGGGCTGTGCCCACTAAAGGGACGTCCTATTGTGTCGGGAGTCGACAACATCACCCAAAACTTGGGAATTTATCTTGATAAGTTACTAAGGGATTTTGTGATAGCTCTCCCTTCCTATACCAGAGACACACTGGACTTGCTATCCAAGTTAGAAGGGGTGACCTTAGAGGACGAACACCTCCTAGGCAGTGTGGACGTCGAAGCACTATATTCATCCATACCCCACGAAATGGGCTTGAAGGCAGTGGCCCACTTTCTGAGGTCCTGAGGGAGGCAACATGAGGGGCATAACAGCTTCATCCTCAAGGCCCTAGAATTTTGCCTCACCAGGAATTTCTTTCTTTTTAATGGACGTTTCTACCACCAGCTCAGGGGCACGGCGATGGGTTGGCCCTGTGTACCAACCTACGCCAATTTGCTCCTGGGCTGGTGGGAGGAAACACTGGTGTTCAATGAGGAATCGGGCCTGGACACTACAAGGGTGGAAGCCTGGTATAGGCACATCGACGATGTACTGGTGATCTGGAAGGGCTCCCCTATAGACTTTGCAGGGTTCGTGCAACAACTTAACACTAACCCAATAGGGCTACGTTTTACACAGGAAAGCTCTATGTGGAATTTCCCGTTTTTGGATGTGTCCATCACCCGAGAGACCGGAGGGGCCCTAACAACAGAGGTATATAGGAAGGCCACCTCTACAAACTCATTGTTGAGATGGGAAAGCTGCCATCCAGCCCCTCTGAAACGGGGCATCCTTAGAGGGCAGTACCTCCGTCTGAGGAGGAACTGCTCAGACACCATAACTTTCCTTAAACAGGCAGGGGACCTACGCCAAAGGTTTAGGGACAAAGGCTACCCGGACAAAATTCTCAGGTCAGCATTTTGGGATGCCCTTCATAAAGATAGAGGGGACATCCTGAGGAAACAGAGCAAAAAGAGTGACGACAAAACCATCAGACTCATCACCACCTTCAATAATGGGGCAAAAGATGCAAGACAGATATTGGAAGAGCACTGGGACATCCTTATGATGGACCCTGACATTGAGGATGTTATCAGTTCGAGACCCACAATAACATACAGGAAAGGTCGCTCCCTCAAAGATCGTCTAGTCCGGAGTCATTTCAGTGATGAACGTGATTCTACCTGGCTAGGTAGATCTACCATTTCAGGCACTTTCGGATGTAGTGGCTGCATCGCCTGTCCCCACATCCTGAGATGTAAATCATTTACATTGTCAGTTAAAGGAGTAACATACAAGATTAAACAGTTCATTAATTGTAGGACGGAGGGAGTAGTATATAGAGCAGTGTGCACATGCAGAATGGAGTATGTAGGGAAGACAAAATGCGAACTAAGACGAAGAATAGGGGCACACCTAGGCGACATAACCCACAAGAGGGATACGCCATTGGCCCGCCATGTGAATCTAGTCCACAATGGGGACTTGTCATCAATACGGTTTCATGGCATTGAAGCAGTCCCTAGACCCCCAAGAGGGGGTGATTGGGACAGAACCATCTTGCAAAGGGAGACAAGATGGATTTTCCTTCTTGACACGGTTGCTCCCAAAGGCTTAAATGAAACCCTGAACTTCGCCAGTTTCCTATAATCTCCCTCCTTGAGTACATCTCTCTCCCTGTTCACCGCCCTGATAATCTCTAAGAAACTGATGGATAACCAATTACTGAGTAGTCTACTCTATCGTCTATGTGTCCAACATACACACATATGGCACAGTGCGGATCGGAGACACCTATCTCATATACTAAATCCTTCCCCTGATAGGGGACTCTATGTGGAGTCGGGTGATTAGCACATAAATGATCGTCATCTAATAGCCTGTTTCTTCCTCACACTTGCCCCAGTAGATAACGTGGCTGTTAACTTACATTCTTCGCCACTACTTTCGCTTTCTTGTCTACGAGTTTAATGTGTCCAAAAAACTGTTTCTAAGACTAACAGTCATAGTTCGTTATATGACATACGCAACTATTTAATAATAAACCAGAACTAAAATTGACCTCTATGAAAAGCCTCGAAAAGTAACCTGTAAGTGAGGGATCGATTTGGCTCTCTACAATGAGATGTCATTATGGCCCTCAGTTTCAGGCTTTCTTACTAATCATGCGGATGAGAACTTTCTATCTTAGTCCCCGCACGATACTAGGCAGACATCCCCCTCACAAGTGAAATTGACACTTACCTGTCATGACAGATGGGAGGGTGTAGGTGCAGCGATGTCAAGACCGGGACGTGGGAGGCTGGGTCACTACTCAGCAACCTCCGATCCTGGACCACACCCACAACCATGACGTACCGCTTCACGGTCATGTGGTGTATGCGGGCCTATCTCAGGCTTTCTTTGGCGCGAGCGCAGTAACTCTGGCGCCGATGCCGTCCCTGACCTAGCGTTTGGGTCCATGCTTGTGTGGGAAAGACGAGCCACTGCCCGCCTCCCGTAATTTCTATGGACCGATGTCCATTTCAGACTCAAGCTTAGTTCCGCAATCAAACTTATCCCCTGAGGAGTGTACTTCTATCGGTACACGAAACGCGTAGGAAATTATTAAATTTTTTCATGCATCTTCTAGATCGAGGGCATAATAGCCGCATTTAGGGGCAGACTGGGGACCGCCCTTGTAAGGGCCGGGAGCTATTCAATGGGGACAGGGCGAAGATATAGTAGGGTGAACTAGGAATACGCCACAGTATATCTCCCTACTCCCGGTCTTTGGATCTTCTTTGCCTTGGGTGATCTAAACTTGTTTACCACAGACCAGGGGGACATCTCCGGGAGTGGTGGTAGCTGGAGCTCTTCTTCATATGGTCTCCATGAAGGAATAGATAATGGTGGAATGTCAAACAGCGGTCATGCCGTCTCCAGATCCCCTGGGTTCCGGATTAAAATTTGCTTTCCATTTTTAGTGATAGACAGCCCAAATGGAAATGTCCATCTGAATGGGGTGTTTGTTGATCTCAAGGTATCCAGCAGAGGTTTTAGCGCTCTTCGCTTGGCCAGAGTAGATGGAGCCAAATCCTGGAAAAACAAGATTACAGAGTTCTCATATTTAAGTTCCCCATGCTCTCTACTGGCCTTTAGTACCGCTGCAGCCTCTGTATAGCTAAGGAAACCGCATATAATATCTCGCGGCGGATCTTGCGGCCTAGGTCTCGCTTTGAGCGCTCTATGGATGCGCTCTATCTTGAGGGCATCTGCTCTCTCAGGCCCTAGTAGTGTGGCGTAGATTTCTTTAGCTACAGTGGGCAGAGTCTCGTGCGCGACGCTCTCCGGTAAGCCCCGGATGCGCACATTGTTTCTCCGGCTACGGTTTTCCTGGTCTTCTGCCCTGGTAAGTGCTTCATTGATGAGATCATAGTGTCTAGCTAGAGAGTCTTTCACTTTCCCCTCAAACTGCACCATGGCCGCTTGTGTGGACTCCATCTGCTCTACCCTGTGGCCTAGGTGTTTTATATCCGTCTTGATTTCTGAGAGGTCTTTTGCTATGGGTGTCAGAGCTTGAAATAAGATCCTCTTTATAAACCCCCTAGATGCCGGTACCTGTGTTTCTTCTCCACCCGTATCCGACTGTTCACATATGCTCTCTCCATCTGAGTCTTCCTCTGTCCCCTGCGTGAGCTCAGGCGCCATCTTGGCCATGCGGGCGGGAGATGCTGCCAGCTTTTTCTTTATATATCTCTCCAGATCCGCCTGTGTTTTACCTCCTTTGGAGGTGCCGGGGGTGTCCTTATGCTTTTCTTTGTTGGGTTTCCCCATTTGAGAGGATGTTGGCTGCTTTTAGCTGTGTTCCGAGGTGAACCTGGTGAGGAGCTCAGCGTTACACGTCTGACTCCATCCGCGGTCAAGCTCCGCCCCCATCTCCCTACTCCCAACCCATGGATGAAGACAGGTAAGAGCACAACCAATCTAGTGCTGTACCTCGCTCCTCTGGATGAAGACTGGTGAGACCAAACCTTTCTTTAATATTTTCCCCATATCTGCCATTGTACATGCTTTAAGTACCTGCAGGCCCTCAAACACTATGAATCTGTCCAGGATTAATTATCCTGGTTTATGTTGACTGTCCCCGACTAGGTTCAACATACATTACAACCTTATGTGTTTGTTTGTTTGTTCATGTATATGCTGAGACCACTTTTTAATTTGATTTAATTAAATGCTAAGTTTTATATATTTTTGAGGGCATTTGCTTCTGTAAACTTGACTACTATTTGTGCCTGGTCAAAGGACTGGTTCCCTGTGATTGACCAATCATTTAGTGTGGACTGGTTACTGCTTTGTATCATCTGTTGGAGGGAGACAGATTTCCAGTCAGCATCTACACAGACCACAAGAACCTCCAATACCTACAGTCGGCTCAGCGGTTGAACCCGCATCAAGCCCGGTGGTCTCTCTTCTTTTCCCGTTTTGACTTCCAAATCCATTTTCGTCCTGCCGAGAAAAACATCAAGGCTGACGCCTTGTCCCGTGCTTCAGATGTTATGCGGGAGGACTATACCCCGAGACACATCGTTCCTCCTGAGAGACTTGTGCTGGCAGTGCCGGTGGACCTCCGGCAATTACCTCCCGGCAAGACTTATGTGCGTCCTGGTCTTCGAAAGAGGATCCTGACCTGGGGACATTCTTCTCGTGTGGCTGGGCACCCTGGGGTGCAACGCTCTGTGGCCCTAATTTCCCGATTCTATTGGTGGCCTGATTTGGTCAAGGATGTTCGGGATTTTGTGCGGTCCTGTACCTCTTGTGCTCGTAATAAGCCCTCACGACAAAAACCAGCTGGTCTTCTGTTGCTGTTACCCGTGCCTACCTGCCCGTGGTCTCACGTGGCTATGGACTTTATTATAGATCTGCCACCATCATCTGGCAATACCGTTATCTGGGTGGTAACCGACCGTTTTTCCAAAATGTCTCATTTCGTTCCTCTGCCAGGCCTGCCGTCTGCTCCACACCTTGCCAGCCAGTTCTTCACCCACATCTTTCGCCTACATGGACTTCCGTTGCACATCATCTCGGACCGAGGAGTCCAATTTGTCTCCCGCTTCTGGCGAGCCCTGTGTAATCAACTGCAGATAAAACTGGACTTCTCTTCTGCGTACCATCCTCAGTCTAATGGACAGGTTGAAAGAGTTAACCAGACTTTGGGCTGTTACCTGCGTCACTTTGTCTCTGCCCGTCAGGACAACTGGTCCACTTTGCTACCTTGGGCAGAGTTCTCATATAACTCCCTGGATTCGGAGTCTGCTGGTGCATCACCCTTCTTTGTTCTATATGGAAGACATCCACGTCCACCACTACCTCTCTCCGTGTCTGCTGATGTTCCTGCTGTGGAAGAGTTGGTAGCAGACCTTAAAGCTATTTGGGAACAGACTCGTCAGTCCCTGCTTTGGGCGTCTGCCCGCACCAAGACCCAGGCCGATAAAAAACGCAGGTCTCCTCCCATCTTCTCTCCAGGGGATAAAGTGTGGCTGTCTTCAAAATATGTCCGGTTGAAGATTCCCAGCTACAAGCTTGCCCCTCGCTATCTGGGTCCATTTGAGGTGCTGAAGCGTATTAACCCTGTGGCCTATAAGCTGCGCCTTCCTCCCACCATGCGCATCCCGAACTCCTTTCATGTCTCGCTGCTCAAGCCTGTCATCTTGAATCGCTTCTCCCAGCAAGATCCTCCTCCTACTCCAGTGGCGGACTCTACCAACACCTATGAGGTAAAAGAGATCTTGGACATGAAGACGGTGAGGGGGAAGCGGTTCTTCTTGGTTGACTGGAGGGGGATCGGGCCTGAAGAAAGGTCGTGGGAGCCAGAGGACAACATATTGGATCGTAATCTTCTGCAGAGGTTTCTCCAGCCTAGGAGGAGGGGGAGGCCGAAGGGGGGGGCACTGTCACTGGTGCTGCCCTGCCCCCGCCAGTGCGCCGCCAGCGCATCTCACCCGTCCCGGCTCCTTGCTCGCTCCCCTCCGCTGTGTGCGCGCGTCGCCGACTGCTAGGGCGCGCACGGCACCTTCTCCAAATTTAAAGGGCCAGCGCGCCATTAATTGGCGCTGCCCATATTGCCCAATTCTACATAAGCCTGCCTCTTCCTGTGACCCTTGCCGGATCTTTGTGCCTCATAGCCTAAGAGAAAGCATCCAAGCGATTATTCCTGCGTTCCTGTGTATTCCTGTGTGTTCCCGCTCCTGAGTCCTGTGTTACCCGAGTTCCTTCGTGTTGCTGTGTTCCGTGTGCCTGTGTTCCCGCTCCCACCTGCCTAGCCCTTCCGTTGCTGACTTCGGACTTGACGTTGCATCTCTGCCGCCTGCCCTGACCCTGTGCCTGGACCTGACTACGAGATTGTCATTCGCTAAGGTACCTCGACCTCGGCTGCCACCGCGGGCTGGTCGCACCTGTGGAACGACCTGGTGGTATCTTGCCGCAGCAAGTCCAACCCGCTTTGCGACGGGCTCTGGTGAAAACCAGGTGCCGCTTGGGCTCTGGTCCCAGGTGTCGGCTAGTTCCATCTCCCGCGTTGGTCCAGAGGATCCACTGATCCTGACAAGAACTCAGCGAAGAAGGAGGTGATGTCAGCTGTAACCATGTCTTTTCTGTCCCAGAGGGGAGTTGCCCATGCCAAGGGCCTTCCTGGAGAACAGGATGTTGATAAATGCCACCTTAGAACTTTCCATGACGAACTGTGTAAGCATAAGCTCACTGTGCAGGGAGCACTGGATGATGAAATCCCTGCACAACTTGGGGTCCCCATCATATTTAGACATCATGGATAGTCTCAGCCTAGGTTCAGCGGAAGGTGGGCTAACTGGAGTAGCTGGAGGAGCCACATGAGCTTGCCGCTGTTGCTGAGTTGCCATCATTTGCTGCAACATAGCGAAATCTAAGTGGCACTCGGTTTTCACCAGAGCCCACTGCAAAGCAGGTTGGGCTTTATCCGCGGTGGCAGCCACGACATGGTAGACAGACGTTAAGCACAATCATAGTTGGGGACAGGCAGCAGGTCAGGAAGGGCAGTACAGGATCAGAGTCGGGGACACAGAAATATGTCAAGGCAGGCAGCAGAGGAGCGTTGTCAGGAACAAAAACGGGGTCACAACGGGAAATCACAAAAACAGCACTGGGTGTGAGACAAAGCTTTCTCTAAGGCACAAGGCACGAAGATCCGGCAGGGTTTGCAGGGAGAGGCAGGTGATAAAAGTGCAAGTGTATAATATTACATTATTGTGTGTAATTTTATAATCGTCATTTTTGTAAGATGTTATGTGAACTTTTCCCATATAGGATTATTGGCTAGAATAGTGAGTCTGACCTAGTAGATCCAAGTATCTCAATCATGCTAATACCAGCCTTTTCTATATATCTATATAGAATAGTATCCAAACAGATAATAAGAACTTTCTGGTGCCATTTTTAACAATGGAGTCTAACAACAACCAGTCAAACCATTCTCCATGTCAATACTTATTGCAGTGAAAAAACTTTTTTATTTGTGTATTTACTTGTAATAACCTGTGAAAAGCCATTCCTTGTTCAACCCCCTTGGGGTCATATAGTTGAGATCATATATCTACCTTGATTCTTTTTGCAGAAGCTTCAATGTTGTGTTGCCTGCCCTGATATTTGTGGTGATCTTTTCTAGGCCATATATTTTAAGATCTTTACATTGGCCCATGTAAGGTGTTCCAGTGTAACACCCGCGGTCAGAGTGGGCTCAGATCGCGGTTGCTCAACCTGTTAAATAAAAGCTCTGGGGGCTCTTTCCCCCAAGATGGCCCCCGCCGAACAGTTTTTGGGGGGGCGCCGATCGTTGCTGTGGCATCAATGGGGTCCGATCTGGACCGCAGTGTTGCCTGCAAGAACTGCCGGTAAGATGGCGTCATGCATGCATGAGTATTGCAGAGTATTATCATGAACAAGCAATCAGATGATTGCTTGTTCATGTCCCATGCTAGAAAAAGTGAAAAAGTAAAAAAAAAAGTTATTCAATAAAAAATAAAGAAAGAAATCACTAAAAATGCCCAAAAGCCCCAAAACATATAGGGGCACATTTACTAAGGGTCCGCCCCGCGAATTTCACGGGATTGTGGCGCACGCGATCGATTTTTGGCGCAATCGGGGGGCGTGGCCACCGGACAACCCGAAGGATTCGGAAAAACCACGGAATTTAAAAAGCCATTTGTGTCGCAAGATCAAGCACTCACATACACCAGAAAAAAGCAGGTGAACTTCGGCGGACCTTGGTGCAGCAGCGAAACCTGGTGAATATCGGCGCACGGACCTTAGTGAATCCCAGCAGAACCCAAAACAGCGTCGGAGAACCCGCCGCTGGATCGCGACTGGACCGGTTAAGTAAATGTGCCCCATAGAGACATATAACGCAAAAAAAAGTCTAAATTATAAAACAAACCCCACATATATAGTATCACCACGTCCGTAACAACCCGTAGAATAACAGTAAACCCGCACGATATTATTGAACCCGCACGATAAACGCCGTAAAAAAACTGTTATAAAACCTCCAAAATTATGATTTTTACCTATTCAATCCCACAAAAGATGCTATAAAAAGTGATCAAAAAAACTTATGTACTCCAGAATAATACTGGTGTAAAGTACAACACATCCCGCAAAAAAACAAGCCATCAACCAGCTCCGTAGCCAAAAAAGTAACAATGTTATGGCACTTGGAAGACGGCAATACAAAAATGATTTTTCGCCAAATTAGGGTTTTATTTGACAAATTTAGTAAAACGTAAGAAAAAATATTCATGTATGGTATCCCTCTAATCATATCGACCCGTAAAATAAAGATAACATGATTATTAGGCTAAATGGTGAACACAAAAAAAAAAGGCAAAAATCCAGTACAGAATTGATGCTTTTCTACTCCTGCCCTCAAAAAAAAGTTCCTACATTTTCAACAATAGGGGATACCAACCCCAAAATGGTAACACTGGAAAAACCATCTCATCCCGCAAAAAAAAAAAAAAAGTGATCAAAAAAACTTATGTACTCCAGAATAATACTGGTGTAAAGTACAACACATCCCGCAAAAAAACAAGCCATCAACCAGCTCCGTAGCCAAAAAAGTAACAATGTTATGGCACTTGGAAGACGGCAATACAAAAATGATTTTTCGCCAAATTAGGGTTTTATTTGACAAATTTAGTAAAACGTAAGAAAAAATATTCATGTATGGTATCCCTCTAATCATATCGACCCGTAAAATAAAGATAACATGATTATTAGGCTAAATGGTGAACACAAAAAAAAAAGGCAAAAATCCAGTACAGAATTGATGCTTTTCTACTCCTGCCCTCAAAAAAAAGTTCCTACATTTTCAACAATAGGGGATACCAACCCCAAAATGGTAACACTGGAAAAACCATCTCATCCCGCAAAAAAAAAAAAAAACATGACATGGCCCAATAACGAAAAAGCAAAAATGTTATAGCCTACAAAAGGGGCCAACGAGGAAACTAAAATCCTGGCAGTTGCAGGGCGCTCCTTCCCTTCGCTGTGCACCCATAAAACAAATAACGGCCACATGTTGGGGGTCTCTGTACTCAGGAGAAATTATAGAACAAATTGTATGGTGGGTTTTCTCTTATTATCTTTTGGAAATGTGTACATTTTAGGGCTAAATGAATGTATAACTGGCACAATTTGACCATTCTAAATTTCACCTCCATTTTGATTCAATTACAGGCGGTCCCCTACATAAGGACACCCGACTTACAGACAACCCATAGTTACAGACAGACCCCTCTGACCTCTGGTGAAGCTTTCTGAATGCTTTACTATAGCCCCAGATTGCAATAATCAGCTGTAAGGTGTCTGTAATGAAGCTTTATTGATAATCCTTGGTCCCATTACCACAAAAAAATGTTTAAACTCCAATTGTCACTGGGGCCAAATTTTTTTTTCTGGATCTGCAATTATAAAATATACAGTTTCGACTTACATGCATATTCAACTTAAGAACAAACTTCCGGACCCTATCTTGTATGTAACCCGGGGACTGCCTGTACTATGAAGATCTCAAGGGGTTAAGAATCTTTGTAAAAGCTGTTTCTGCTTGAGGGGTGCAGATTTGAAAATGGGTTGGTTATATAGGGGGTTTTGATGCTAAATATGTAAAATTTCATGCAAAATGGTATTTATCCCCAAAATTCTGAAAATCCCGGAAAAGCGATATTCGATTTGTAAGCTGCGTGACATCAAAATAAATTATCCAGACATTTCAAAAATTATGAAAATGTAAAGTAGACAAATGGGAAATGTATTCAGCAATTTATTTAGGTGGTAAATCTATCTGCCTGAAAACGCAATTGGGCAGATTTACTTACCCGGCCCATTCGCGATCCAGCGGCGCGTTCTCTGAACAGGATTCGGGTCCGACGGGATTTATGAAGGCAGTTACTCCGTCATCCACCAGGTGGCGCTGCTGCGCTGAAAATCATCTGGACCAGGTGAAGGTAAGCGCTTCCCAAGCGACACATTTTCGGTTTTTAAATGCGGCGGTTTTTCCGAATCCGTCGGGTTTTCGTTCGGCCACGCCCCCCGGTTTCCGTCACGTGCATGCCAGCGCCGATGCGCCATAATCCGATCGCGTGCGCCAAAATCCTGGGGCAATTCAGGTACAATCGGCGCAAATCGGAAATATTCGGGTAACACGTCGGGAAAACGCGAATAGGGCCCTTAGTAAATGACCCCCATTGATTTCAAAAATGGCAAATTTTTTTAAAAATTCATAATTTTTTCCTTTTTTATTGTAAATAAACGCAAAACTTATCAGCCAAAATTTACCACTTAAATGAAGTACAATATGTGGGGAAAAAACTATCTCAGAATCGCTTAGATAAGTAACAGTGTTCAAAAGTTATAAACATATAAATCGACGCATGTCAGAATTTTAAAAATCGGGATGAGCCTTAAGCTACAAAATGGCTACATCCTTAAGGGGTTAAGTGCTACTCATAAGCGTTCGTATTCCAGAATCCACTGCACACCAGCCAATTTTTTAGTATTAAGAAGCAGAGCAATGGGGGAGCCCTGCGACCCTGCAGAGTATCCACAAGGGGCGCCCCAGAGCAATACTATTGCAGTATATGGGGATTTTCCTCCTCATTCATTGTAATGAAGAGGTTAAAACAAGACAGCCTCGGGTCTTCGGAAGACCCAAAGCTGTCATGTCGACGGATCGCCGCTCCCCGATGACGTCACGTGGAGTGACAATTCTCAGCAAAATGGGGGCGCCTATGCGCAATATGCAACAAAGACTCACTAGCTATGGAGATGGCTCAGCCCGTGAGCCCTCTCCATGCACCCGCACTTCTATGCCAGACAGTTTACACTGCTCTACAATGAATTAGTATTGTAGAGCAGTGTATTGTACTTGAACCAGCGATCAGAACATCAAGTTCAAGTATGTATAAGTGAAAAAAGGTAAAAACAGTAAAGTTTAAACATTAGAATAAATAAAAAAATAAATACATAAAAATATAAGCCCCTAAAATCTCACTTTCCCATAAAAACACTTAAGTATAAAAAAAACCCACAAACACACAAAAAACCACCACATATTTGGTATTGCCGCATCCGTTATCTGTATAATAAAACAGAATTTTTAATTAATACCTTTAAATAATTCTCTAAAAAGTGTAGGGGGGGGGGGGAAATGTTACACAATCTAAAATAAGACCACTAAAAAGAACAACTCTTCTCTCAAAAAATAAGCCCCTAACCAGATTTGTCAGCCGAAAAGTAAAAAAGTTATGCATATGGAAAAAATGGTGATTTAAAATTAGTTTTTATTCAGTAAAATTTATTAAAATACACAAAACCTCCACATATTTGGTATTGCTGCGTTCTTGACAATCTGCATAATAAAACAGAATCGTTATTAGATCCACAAAGTGAACCCCGTAAAAAACAACCCCAAAAAACCCTCAGTTATAAAAAAAAAATGTAATTAATACCCTTTAAAAAATACTCCAAAAAGTGATAGAAATGTTATGCACTCTAAAATAAGACCATCAAAAAGAACAATGCTTCTTGCAAAAAATAAGCCTTTAATCAGATTTGTCAGCCAATAAAAAAGTTATGCATAGGAAAGTCGGTGATGCTAAAATTAAAGGGGTATTCTCATCTGGGCATTCACATTCAGTTTTATTGATCTGCCATATATAAACATTTCTTCAATTACTGTATATTCCGGCGTATAAGACGACTTTTGAAGACAGAAAAATCTTCTGTCTTCTCTGGGGTCGTCTTATACGCTGGTAATCGTGTATTCACGGCGGCGGTTGGGTCGCGCTGCATGGAGAGGGCACACGGGCTGAGCCCTCTCCATAGCCGGTAAGTCTTTGCTGCATATTGCTAGCACCGATCGCGGGTGTTTTCACAGCGTTGGCTTCCGGCAAAGCTGCCGGCAGCCTCAAAAAGATAGCGGCGCATGGGCGCCACCATCTTACCTGGGATCGCCGCTCCCCGTGACGTCATCGGGGGCGGCGATCCGACTCCATGGTAGCCTCGGGTCTTCCGAAGACCCGAGGCTATTTAGTTTTAACCCCTTCATTACAATGTGCTGATAGCACATTGTAATGAATGAGGAAAATCCCCATATACTGCCATACTGTAGTATGGCAGTATATGGTAGGATCGATCAGACAACCTAGGGTTAAAGTACCCTAGGGAGTCTGAAAAATAGTATAAATAAAAAAAAAAAAAAAAAAATTATAATAAAAAAAACTAAAATTTCAAATCACACCCCTTTCCCTAGAACTGATATAAATAAACAGTAAAAATCATAAACACATCAGGTATCGACGTGTCCGAAAATGCCCGATCTATCAAAATATGATAACGTTTTTTTCAATGTGTTTAACCCCGTAATGGAAAATAGCGCCCAAAATCGAAAATGGCACTTTTTTTGCCATTTTGAAAAATATAAAAAAATCTATAAAAAGTGATCAAAAGGTCGTACAGTCCTAAAAATTATATCATTGAAAATATTATCAAATTTTGCAAAAAATGACACCACCCACAGCTCCGTACACCAAAGTATAAAAAAGTTATTAGCGCCAGAAGTTGGCAAAATCAAAAAAATTATTTTTGTACAGGAGGTTTTCATTTTTGTAAATGTATGAAAACATTATAAAACCTATACAAATTTGGTATCCCCTTAATCGTACTGACCCAAAGAATAAAGTAGACATGTCATTTGGGGCGCTCAGTGAAAGACGTAATATCCAAGCCCACAAGAAAATGGCGCAAATGCGTTTTTTCACCATTTTCAATGCATTTGGAATTTTTTTTCCCGCTTCTGAGTACATGGCATGGAATATTTAATAAAATAAAAATTTAAGGTACAGTATGGTAACATTTACAGTAAAATGGACGATGGTAATGTTGTTGTTGTATGCCTTATGTTTATGAGCGACAGTTTTCCTGCTATATACCTGCACGTCATAATTTAAATTAAAAAAAGGACCATGTTAAATTCAAATCTGTTTTTTTTTAAATTTTTACCAGTGTTTTGTATGCGTTGGAAAAGGGGTAGTCTTATACGGCGAATATATCTTAAACTCTATATTTTAAACAGGAAAGTAGGGGGGTCGTCTTATACGCCGGAATATATGGTAGATGTTATTAAAAAAATGTTCCTGTGTGAAGATAATTTCTCATAAATGTAGTCATATGGTCCCTTAGAAACAAGAGTGTTTCCTTGGTTACGAACACCTCTGCTGGAGGGATTGCACAAGGAAACAAAAAGTTACTGAATATTAAATGTCCGAGGAGTTACACAGCCGTCCTGTGGTAATGATCGCTGAATCCATGTGGTCAGGCAGAGCTCAATAGCACATGTCTGGCCATTGCTGCCAAAATGTGAGGCGGTCGTTTCCGAGGAAGCTATCTCGTTTCTAAGGGAAAACATTACTACATTTATGAGAAATTATCTTCACACAGGAACAATTTTTTAAATAACATTCAATTGAAAAAATGTTTACGTATGACAAATTAATTTAATTACCGTATATACTCGTGTATGAAAATGTGCTGAAAAACGTCCCCTCGGCTTATACACGAGTCAATACAAATGTCAATGCACTTTAAAAATAATAAACTTATATACTCACCCTCCGGTGGCCCTGATGTGCAGCGCTGCTCCCCCGATGTCAGCACGGCTCCTCTTCTGACTTCTGCACCTGTCTTCTTTCTTCTGTAACATCCTGCAGGGCGCTGCCATGTTTTTCTCCCAGGCGGTGCATAGTATGACGTCAGCAGTGGCTCGTCATACTATGCGCCTGCTGGCTGGGAGAGAGCGATGGCGGCGCCCTGAAGGATGTTACAGAAGAAAGAAGACAGGCGCGGAAGCCAGAAGACGAGGCGCGCTGACATCCGGGCCATCGGAGGGTGAGTATATAAGTTTTCTTTTTTTTTTAATGCTGGGCTGGCTGTATACTACTGGGGGCAGGTTGAGGAGGCTGTACACTACTGGGGGCAGGCTGGGGTGGCTCTATACTACTGGGGGCAGGCTGGGGTGGCTGTATACTACTGGGGGCAGGCTGGAGTGGCTGTATACTACTGGGGGCAGGCTTGGGTGGCTGTATACTACTGGGGGCAGGCTGGGGTGGCTATATAATACTGGGGGCAGGCTGTATACCACTGGGGGCAGGCTGGGGTGGCTGTATACTACTGGGGGCAAGCTGGGCTGGCTGTATACTACTCATAGCTCCCAACTGTCCCGCTTTCAGCGGGACTGTCACGTTTTTTAACCCCTGTCCCGCCTCCCGTCAATTTATGGTTTGTCACGTATTTCCCCGTTCCGCTCTGGCTAGAAATGTCCCGCCTCCGTCTGTGTTCCGCCCCCGACACCTACTTCTTTCTCTGGATGGCTGCAGTTAAGCCAGGAGGCGGGGTAGGCATCTTCCCGCTGCTGTGAAGATCTGGTCAGCACAGCCCAGCACCTCCCCTCAGTCCGAGTTTGGCCCCGCCCCCTCCTCTGAGGATATGCCTGCTGAGATGCCTCTTACCTGTGAGTGTATATCAGGTCCCTGCCCCCTCCCCCTCCCTCTCACAGCCCGGGAAGAACACATGTAGCAGAGCCGGGAGTGGCAACCGTGATGTCAGGTATCTGTGACTGCTGTGTCTGCATAGGAAGCTCTTGTGTGAAATACTTCACTTCCCATAGACCCCCTGCCAAATAGTATCCCCCCCACAGTGCCTGCTATTCTGCTTTATTTTACTAGATGTGACTTAACCCCTTAACCACCAGGCCCTTATTTATTTTTGCGTTTCCATTTTTCATTCCCCACTTTCAATGTTCCATAACTTGTTATTTTTCCATGTCCAGAGCTGTGTGCGGCTTGTTTTCTGTGTAACACATTGTCCTCTCTAGTAACGGTATTAAATATTCTGCGCCATGTACAGAGAAGTGGGGAAAAAATCCACATGCAGTGATATTGGTGAAAAAACGTATTTGCGCCATTTTCTTTTGTTCCCTGTTTCTACAGATTTCACTGTGCGCCCCACATGACACCTCTGCTTTATTCTTCGGTCGGTACAATCACAGAGACACCACATTTATAGAAGAATTATTGTGTTTTAGTAGATTTAAAAAAAATGTAAATGTTTTGTAGAAAAAAAAATTCTTAATTTTGCCATATTTTGGGGCCAATAACTTTTCTATACTTCAGTGTGTGTAGCTGTGTAAAGAGGACCTGTCACCCTGAAAAACGGTACTAGGAGGGCGCGATCACACGTTGCGTTTTTATTGCGTTTGAAACGCACTACAACAGCTGAGGAGGCGATTTGCCTAATGACATTACTGTTAACATTTCCGTTTACAGAACGCACTCTAAACGCAATTCAACGCATGTGTTAACAAACGTAAACAGTAACGTAATTAGGCAAATCGCCTCTCCTCAGCTGTTGTAATGTGTTTCAAACGCAATGAAAACGCAGGCAAAACGCACCGTGTGATCGCGCCCAGAGATCTTACTAAAGTGAGCAGCTCCTAGTGCTAAGCCAGACGCATCAGTTCTATACTGATAGCGTTACCGAAAACCTCCGATAACACTAACAAACTGCGCTGTACCCTAGAAACGCCAGACCGCTCTCAAAGGGTCCTACTTATTCATGAGGGGGCGGTCCGAGGCGTTGCCTCTTCCCCTGAAAGCCCCGCTCGATCCATAGGCCGGTGGTGACTGCCGCGTGTTATGCCCACAATCCCGCCCCCTCATGAATACACCACTTTGAGAGCGGTCCGGCGTTTGTAAAGTACAGCGTGGCGGTGTTAGCGTTATCAGAGGTTTCTGTGTAACTCCGCTGCGTTTGGTTTAGCACTAGAAGCTGATTACTTTAGTAACATCTAGTGCTGAATTTCTGGGTGACAGGTCCTCTTTAAGGTGTCATTTTAGCGGTATAAGATGACATTCACATTAATACCATTATTGAGCGGGTGCACAGAGCATGTCACAATAATTCAGTGCATCCGCCACAGTGTGTATTTGTGTCTTCCAGGACCGTGCCTGCTGTGGACTACTTCGGATTCGAAGGATTACGTCGATGACCGACACTTCTAGGAAATAAAATGGTCAACGAGGGTGTGTCTGCGTTTTTTGTTCAATTAAATTTATATTTGTTAAAAACGGTGTGATTTATTTTTTGGCGACATTCAAAGTTTGCCATAGTAGTGGTGCCGGCTAGATGACGGTGCTCATTACTAAGGGCTGGCCTTAGTGTTTGCCTTAATTTTGGCAAATTCACACTAACGCCCATACCATTAACCCGGTACCCACCGCCACCAGGGGTGCCGGGAAGAGCCGGGCACAAACCAGTACCTGACCGTCTATAGATGGTCAGGTAGTGGGGCGGCTGCAGGCTGTTATTATTGCGCTGGAATAGCTCCCTAACAGTGGGCTATCCCAACTCAGTAATGGCAAGCTGCTGCTGCCTGGGAGCCCCCTTTTAAGGGCGGACCCCACGCATATTTTTGCCAAAAATTGGAGGAAAAAGTTGGGAGGTATGATACTACTGGGGGCAGGCTGTATACTACAGGGGGCAGGCTGGCTAAAAACACTAAACACAAATATTCCCTATACACATGCAATAAAGTGAAAAAACACAAAATAGCCAAAAAACCCCACATATTTGGTATCGCCGCATGCGTAACAATCCGTACAATAACTCAGAAACATTATTGGACCGGCTCGGTGAACGCCGTAAAAACAAAACACGAAAAACGCGCCAAAAATGTAAATTTTTCATAAAATCTTTACACAAAAATGTTCTAAAAAGTGATCAAAAAAAGTTATGTGCAAAAATAGTACCACTGAAAAGAACACTTCAACACGTAAAAAATAAGCCCTAAACTAGCTCTGTCAACCAAAAAATATTAAAGTTACGTCTCCGAAAAGATGGCAATGCAAAAACAAATGAGATTTCCTCTATATTAGTTTTTATCCAGTAAAATTGTAAAAATAAATGAAAAACTATATAAATGAGGTATCACCGTAGTCGTAGTGACCTATAGAATAAAGATAATATAGTATTTTTAGTGAACGATGTACGACGCCCAAAAAATACAAAAAGAAAGTAAACTAAAATTGACAATTTTCTTTTCACCCATACATTCAAGAGTTAATAAAATCTCATCAATAAGCTAATGACCCACTAAAATGAAGTATTTGTAAAGTGCATCTCATGTCGCAGAAAATAAGCCCTTATATGTCCAAATTGCCAAAAAAATAAAGATTGTATAGCCAATAAAAAGTGACAATGCATAATCTGCCCTGTATGGCGCAGCTCCCCCCTCCAATGCCCTGGCGTGTGCCCATACAGCAGGTTACCACCACATATGGGGTATTGTTATACCCGGGAGGGATTGGGTATCAAATTTTGTGGAGCGTTTTGGTATTTTATCCACTGACAATTTGTACATTTTTTGAAAAACACATTACCGTATATACTCGAGTATAAGCCGACCCAAGTATAAGCCGAGGCCACTAATTTTACAACAAAAAATTGGTATAACCTATATTTTTTTACTCAAGTATAAGCCGAGTTAGGGTTTTCAGTACATTTTTTTGTGCTGAAAAACTAGGCTTATACTCGAGTATATATGGTAATTTAGCCAAAAAAAATTTACTTTCAAAATTGCATCCGATTTAGTTTTAACCCCTGTAAAACAATTAAAGGTTTAACAAACTTCATAAAAGTTGTTTCACGTACGTTGAGGGGTGTAGTTTCTATAATGGGGTAATTTATGGGGTTTTCTTTTATTTAGGCCTCTCAAAGTGATTTGAAACCTGAGCAGGTCCCTCAATAGCAGGATTTTGCGTTTTTTTATGAAAATGTGAAGAATCGCACCTAACGTTCAAAGCCCCATAACATCCTACAAAAATAAGAGTATGCATAAAAAACCATGTCCACATAAATTAGACATTTAGTAAATGTTAGTTATTACGGTTTTTTGCAGTTATGACTACGTATGGAAAAAGTAGAACATTTTGAAGTTCGAAAATCAAGAATTTTTCCAAACTTTCACCAAATATCTGATTTTCTCATAAATAAATGCAAAACATACCACCAAAATTTTTCAACTAACATGAAGTACAAAGTGTCACGAGAAAACAATTTTAAAATCACTTGGATATGTTAAAGCGTTCCGAAGTTATAACCACTTGTAGTGACACAGGGCAGATTTGAAAAAATGGGCCATGTCAGGAAGGTGAAAAGTGGCTTCAGCGTTAAGGGGTTAAAAAAAGATAGCCTTTACAATTTGACAATACAAATCTGCTCTAGATGTCACCGCCTTTCATTCTATGCCCTGCCGTGTTCCCATACAGCAGGATGCCACCACATAGAGGGTATCGGTGTACTCGGGGGAAATTGGGTATCAAAATTTGTGGAGCCTTTTTTCATTTATTCCATTGCAAATCTTTAATTTTGCACCCAAAATGAATGTATTGTGAATAAATATTACAATTTGTAGATCACACTTCAATTTTGTTTTAACCCCTATGAAACACCTTAAGGACGCGTTCACACATTCCGCTAGCGTTGCGTTCATAACACTACACTAGCGCAGAGGGGGCGGGGCTCGGGGCGATCACATATGCGATCGGCTTATGAATTGCATGCATATCGTCGCGTCGCGTTATGGACGTGCCCTAAGGGTTAACATGAAATAACAGCCTATTACGCTACTGCATGGAGGAGCTATGGTAACTCCCCCAGAAACCATTCAGCAGTTTCTGATAGGGATTCACCTGAAGCTGCTGTGTCCCTCAAAAATCAGCAAAGTATAACCAAATATTCACAGCCAAAGAGTCCAGTTAATGAATAAGCCTTTACCATAAAATAACTCTTTTATACTTTATAACCAATTCCTAAGGCTGCGGCCTAAATTTACATTATGAGAAATGCTGACCTGAAAACTTAGTAATTAGTTCCCGCCCACCCTCTCAGACCATCAGAGCCCGCCGTTTCTCCTTACAAAGCACTGCGTCACAAGGCAGCAAGCATGTGGAAGGTTCTACACTACCCCGCCCTCGTGTGATTGGCGTAGAAAAAAAAAATCATGAAGCGGCGTGCGCAGACGCGTAGAGGTTGTGACCAGGCCCGGCGTGGAGCGGATGGGGATAGGTCTGATACAACGGAATTGTGTCACGTGGGGCGTCGTCGGCCGGCGCGGAGGTCGCTGGAGTCCAAGATGGCGGCGGAGCTAGTGGAAGCGAAGGTGAGACCGGGAAAGATGGGGGAGGTCCTCTTAGGGATGCGTTTTTGTTAGTACTTAATAATACATCGTCAACTATATTTTTCGAGAGCTCGTTTGGTAGAATTTGTGATCCATTTGTTAGCTCGCAGTTCTTTTTACGCTGCTTCCCGTTATGTGCCCATTATTATGCACTCTCTTCCGGTAACCGCGTCATTCCCCTTTTTTTTGTCAGGGGATTATTCAGCGCATTGTAATGTTTTGGTTTTGATGCTTTACTTCCGTCATTTTCTACCTGCTGATGAAGTCATTTTAGAGGGAAATGCAATCCTGCTGTTAGACCATTTGTTAAGTCTATGTAATGGTGCCTAGCTGCAACTGTGAATGAAGTGGGTGGATTGTGAGTGAAATTCTTCCAGCTGCGGTGTATGTTGATGCAGAACTGGGTTTTAATGAGATCAGAGATAAAGGGTAAAGTATAAAGTTAACTTTCTATTATTTAATGTATGTAGAAATGTTGGGTATGGTGTGGTTGCTACAGTAGGTGAAGTACTGCTGTTCTTTACAGTAGGTTATGAACTGCACTTACAGGGCATCCTGGTGATATGTGCCATATGTGCAGAGGAAGCTTAGGTAATCCTTTTTTTTTTTTTTTTTTTTTTTTTTTTTCCTTGCAGGTTATTGTCTGAGACAGGTTGTGCTCACATGCAACATTTGTATTGTGTAGAGAAACCCAATTCAAATGTTGCAGGAAGGAGCCTGGCCTGTTTGCCAATGTGTTTCCATTGAAACTGTGCAAAGCATCTCTAGAAATGGATCTTCATTCAGCCTTACCCATCCCAGCATCCGTTGCATTGCGTTTCAAAACGCAATTTAAGCATTGCATGTGAGTGCAGGTTGTCTGAATATACACCAATATCTATTATAGTGGCATATGCTCTTTCACTTATGAGGGCTTGTTATTTGCAGGACAAATGTACTTGCCTATTGGCACAAACTAACATTCTGTGCAGTGTATTGGAAAACTGCAAATTAAAAAAAAATCCCAAATGCGGCAGAACGTGGGTGCCCCATTTTCTAGTGGCTTTTTGTTGTTACGGCTTTCTATGTATCCGGTGCTGGTTCGGCTCTGCATCGAAGCTGGCGTTGGTAGTCGCGGGGTGTCAGCGATAATCTACTGACATCCCAGAGTAACACCGGCGGTCGGATTAGGCTCCAATCGCGGGTGTTCAACCTGTTAAATGCCGCAGTCAGCGCGACTGCAGCATTTAAATTGTCTGCCAGGGGTCTCTGCTCCAATATTGTTCCCCCAGGGCTGTCAGCAGGCTGTGCATGTAAGATGACGTCATCTTAAAGGTATAGAGTCAGCCTATGCATGTGCTTAGGCTGACACAGCTACTACCCTGCAATACATCATTTTTGCAGGGCCTTATGAACAAGCAATCAGATAATTTTGTTCTTGTCCCATGGTGGAACTAGTAAAAATGTTAAATTTATTTTTTTTATTGAAGAACTTTAATAAATGCCCATAGCATAAAGACATATGAGCAAAAAGTAAACCCCACGTATATAGTATCACCGCGTCTGTAACAACCCGTTAGAATAAGAGTAAATAAATATTGAACCTGTATGATAAACGCCGTAAAGAAAATTGTTAAAAACCCTCCTAAAATTATTTTTTACCTATTTAATCCCACAAAAAATTCAATAAAAAGGGAAAAAAAAAATATGTACTCCTGAATGATACTGTTGCAAAGTACAACTTGTCCCGCAAAAAAACAAGCCATCAACCAGCTCTGTAGCCAAATAATCAAAATGTAATGCCACCTGGAAGACGACGATGCACAAATGATAGATTTTTCCCTGCATTAGCATTTTATTTGGCAAATTTAGTAAAACATAAGAAAAAAACATTTAAGTATTGGATCCGTATTGACCCATAGAATATACATAACAACATGATTATTAGTTTATATGGTGAACACCAAAAAAATAAAAGTAAAAAATCCAGTGCAGAATTGATGCTTTTATACTCCTGCCCTCAAAAAAAAAAAAAAAAAAAAAAGTTCCCAAATTTTCAACATTGGGGATACCAACCCCAAAATGATAACACTGGAAAAAGCATCTCACCCCACAAAAAAAATGCCATCACATGGCCCCAATAACGAAAGCTAAAATACTTTGAGGAATGATTCCCAGGGACTCCTGGATCAGAATTATGTATCTTTTTTTTTTTTTTTTTAATTTTTGCTCAGAATGATGGTTACACTTTAAGCTAAACCAGTTCTAAGCAGCCAAACACACGGTAAACGGTCAAAACGCATGCTTAAAAACGGACCAGAAAAGCCACGTGTGGCATCACCCTCGGGCTCTTTTCTAACTCCTCCACAAAAGGGTTTGTCCTTGGGGGTATGACCACACTGAAAATACCTTGTCTGCCAGAAAATTCAGTGTTGTGGTAGAGCAATGAATAGGAGGTCTTGTGCTCTTTTCACACAAACGTATGCTCGCCTGGGCGAGAATACAGCCGTGCACAGGAGAGAGGAGGCGTGTAGTACATATTTTCACGTCTGCCTTGCTTCGGACAGGACTTGCGTTCATATGGATTGTGCATGTCTAGACTAGTTTTACTCTGCACTAGTTTAAATATCGACAATTTTTTTTCATGACTAGACTGGATTTTTAGAATCCAACGTGTGATGATAATTTGTTTTAACTGCGGAACGCTTTAACATATCGAGGTGATTTTGAGATTTTAACATTTTTTATTTCATGTTAGTTGCAAAATTTAAGTAATAAGTTTTGCGTTTTAGTTTTGCCAAATTTTCATTTTTTTCATAAGTTCGTAAAAATTCTTTATTTTCAAAGTTTGAAATGTTCTTCTTTCCAGACAGGAAGTAAGACTACCCAAAAAGCTTAATAATTAACATTTCTGGAATGTCTGCTTTATGTTCGGACGATATTTTATGCGTCCTCTCATTTTTCTTGGATGTTATAAAGCTTAGAACTTTAGATGTGATTTTTCTCATTTTCATGAAAAATGCCAAAACTTACATTTTGAGGGACAACTCTGCTTTAATGTGACTTTGAAAGGCCAAAATAATGGTAATGCCCCTTACTCCACTATAAAAACTTTACCCCTCAACATATGTAAAATCACTTCTATTAAGTTTCACATGGGTTAAAACATTATGGATCTGCGATTTAGAAACTTGAATTTTTTTGGAAGTTGCATTCATTTAGGCCAAAACTGACACTTTCATAATGAATTAGATGATGAAATGCTCTGCAAAATTTGATGTCCAATTTCTTTTAAGTGTACTGACACCCCATATGTGGTGGCAAGCTGCTGTATGGGCACATGAGCAGATTTGTAACTGGGGTAGTTAGGGGACTTTTCCTGCGAATAGCGCTCAGTGCAGTACAGCTACTGCGCAGAGACTATGCCGGTTCATCTCTGCACAGGAGCCGAACCGGCATCGGGGATCGCGGGATGTTAGCGGTAATCTACCGCTGACATCCCTGGCTAATACCCGCGGTCGGAGTGGGCTCCGATCGAGGGTGTTTAACCTGTTAAATGCCGCTGTCAACGCGACCTCGCATTTAATGGGCCTTCCGGGGGTCTTTACCCCACGATCGGCGCCGCCCGTGCCGTTTTCGGGGGCGTCGGTCGCTGCTATTGCCGCTCTGGGGTCCGATCGGGACCCCAGAGAAGCCTGAAGGCAGTGCCTTTAAGATGGCGTCTGTGACGTCATCTTAAAGGCAAAAGCATCTGCATAGGCGGACACTGCTAATACCCTGCAATACATGAGTATTGCAGAGTATTATCATGAACAAGCAATCGGATGATTGCTTGTTCATGTCCCATGGTGGATCAAGTAAAAAAAAAAATAAAAAAAAAGTTTTTCAATAAAAAATAACTTTATAAATCACTAAAAATGCCCATAAGCCCCAAAACATATAAAGAGACATATAACACTCAAAAGTCTAAATCCTAACACAAACCCCACATATATAGTATCACCGCGTCCGTAACAATCCGTAGAATAAAACTAAATAACTATTGAACCCATCTGATGAACGCCGTAAAAAAAAAAAAAGCTTTAACAAGCCGGCAAAAATGATGATTTTTACCTATTATATCCCACTAAAAATGCAATAAAAAGTGATCAACAAAACATATGTACTCCAGAATACTGTTGCAAAGTACAACATGTCCCGCAAAAAAACAAGCCATCAACCAGCTCTGTAGCCAAAAACGTAACAATGTTATGCCACTTGGAAGACGGCGATGCAAAAATGATAGATTTTTTTTTTTTCCCCCCCACATTAGGGTTTTATTTGGCAAATTTAGTAAAACATAAGAAAAAATATTCATGTATGGTATCCCTGTAATCGTATTGACCCATAGAATAAAGAACATGATTATTATTATAACGATTATTATAACGATTATTTTCGGTGAACACGAAAAAAAAAAGGAAAGAAGTAAAGTACAGAATTGATGCTTTTCTACTCATGACCTCAAAGTTCCTAAATTTTCAACAATGGGGGATACCAACCCCAAAATGGTAACACTGGAAAAAGCATCTCTTCCCGCAAAAAAATGCCGCCACATGGGCCAAATAACGGAAAATAAAGCGAAAATTTTATAGCCTTCAAAAGAGGGCAACGAGAAAACTAAAATCCTGGCAGCTGCAGGGCTCCTTCTCTTAAAACAAGTAATATGGGGGGTCTCTGCACTCAGGAGAAATTGTAGAACAAATTTTATGGTGGGTTTTCTCTTTTTATCTTTTGGAAATGTGTAAATTTTAGGCCTAAATGAACGTATAACCGACAAAATTTGACCATACTAAATTTCACCGCCATTTTGATTCAATTACTATGAAGATCTCAAGGGGTTAACAATCTTTGTAAATGCTGTTTCTTATAGCTTGAGTGGTGCAGATTTGAAAATGGGTTGGTTATATAGGGGGATTTAATGCTAAATATGTAAAATTTAATTTCAAACAGTATTTATCCCCAAAATAGTCAATTCTGAAAATACTAAAAATCGCTATTCGATTTGTAAGCCGCGTAACGTCAAAATAAATTATCCAAACGTTTCAAATATTATGAAATAGTAAAGTAGACAAACGGGAAATGTATTCGGCAAGTTATTTAGGTGGTAAATCTATCTGCCTGAAAACGCAGTGATTTCGAAAATGGCAAATTTTTCTTTATTGTAAATAAACGCAAAACTTATCAGCCAAAATTTACCACTAAAATGAAGTACAACATGTGGGGAAAAAACGATCTCCGAATCGCTTTGATAAGTAGGTGTTCAAAAGTTATAACCATATAAAGAGACGCAGGTCAGAATCCAAAAAATGAGACTGAGCCTTAAAGAGAACCCGTCATGCAAAATAACCCCCCTAAACTAAATATATTTTCATAAACTGCCATTAGAGAGCATTGCCTCTATCCCTTTATTGTCCCTCTACATGCCTGTAAACCTAAGCAATGAGGTCCTAAAGCTGTATGCAAATGACCTGTGAAATGTCCAATGAAGCATTAGCATATTCAAGCTGTCCACTCTATTCATGAGTGGGAGGCACAGCCACACCCCCAGTGCTTGACTGACAGCCTGTATAATGATGTGAGGCTGTATAATGATATGCTTCCTGGTGGCCACGCCCCCTGCAGCCTGTGTGTGTGTGTATAGGAGAGATACAGCAGCTCCAGGCAGCCATGTTACAGCAGAACATGTCAGATTCATGTGTAGCTGATGTCTGTGTCTCTCACCTGTATATTAGGAGGATGCAGCATGTCAGCAGATGCAGCACTCACACTAGCCATGCTTTACTACACATTACACACAGATATGAGCAGGGGGAGGAGAGGGGAGGGGTAA
Source organism: Engystomops pustulosus (assembly GCF_040894005.1). Lineage (NCBI taxonomy): Eukaryota > Metazoa > Chordata > Amphibia > Anura > Leptodactylidae > Engystomops > Engystomops pustulosus. Next base: position 159,507,209 of record NC_092411.1, on the reverse strand, counting down.
CAGCGGTGACATCACTGCCTCTGACCATGTGACCAGCCTCATTTACATGATAAAAAATAGATGATTTTACAATGATTAATGTATGAAATAAGTTGAATTATTCTTACCGTTAATTCCTTTTCCATTAGTCCACCATGACGGCCCCACATGGAGGATGACCCTTGACCCTGCAGGGACAGGAAGCGGAGAGGTTAAAACACCCCCCCCCCCCCCCCTGCATCCACATACCAGTGGCTTCCAATAACGAACCTTGGCAGTGGATACAACCCATTTATTATGTTTCATTCACATACAATATAGTCATAAAACATTTACAGCAATTATATGACATAGGGTGGGAATATACATGGGCCGTCATGGTGGACTAATGGAAAAGGAATTAACGGTAAGAATAATTCAACTTTTCCCCTAGCGTCCCCCATGATGGCCCCACATGGAGATATAACAAATAACCATTTCTTTTTAGGGGGGGACAACAGCCTGTAAAACCTTTCTACCAAAGGCTAACTCTCTAGCACAATGTAAGTCTAGTCTGTAATGTTTCGCAAAAGTCATGTGGCTGGACCAGGTAGCTGCTCTACAGATCTCCTCTATTGATGCTCCTCTCTTCTCTGCCCAGGATGCTGCCATGGCCCGAGTTGAGTGCGCCTTAACCTTCCCCGGGATCTCTAATTGTTGAGTTGCATATGCTGCTCTGATTACCGATTGGATCCATCTTGCAATCGATGCTTTGGAAGCTTTTTTGCCTTTATTTCTCCCCCCATATCGAAGAAGGATATTGTGATCCTGGCGCCAAGATTCAGTCTGTTTGAGATATTGTAACAGAGCTCTTCTAACATCCAGGGAGTGCCAGGCCATCTCTTTCGGATTTTTGGGCTCCTGGCAGAAAGAAGGCAGGATGATTTCCTGATTCCGATGAAAGTCAGATGAAACCTTGGGAATAAAAGTTTTGTCTAGAGTTAAAGTTACTCTATCACTGGATATTTTTAAATAAGGCTCTCTAATGGAGAGGGCTTGTATTTCTCCCAATCGTCTAGCTGAGGTTATTGCAACTAAAAATGTTACTTTTTGAGTCAGATCTTTAATGCTAGCCGATTCTAGAGGTTCAAATGGTGGCCCGGTTAGGTAGTTTAGAACTAAGGAGAGATCCCAGGTAGGAACTCTTTGTTTGAGTTGTGGCCTCAACCTGGAGGTGGCCCTAATGAATCTCTTAATCCATCTATGATCTGCAAGAGGTATATCAAAAAACGCCCCTAAAGCTGATATCTGTACCTTCAGCGTATTGGTTTTTAGTCCTTTTTCAAATCCTGCTTGTAGAAAATCCAGGACCTGAGAAATATTGGGAGATAATTGATTAGGGGTTGCTGTCCCACAGAAAGCTACAAATTTCTTCCATATTTTGGAATATATAGCCAATGTTATCGGTTTACGACTTGCCTTAAGTGTAGAGATCACACTGTCTGACAAGCCTTTAGACCTCAATAGTCCCCATTCAGGATCCAAGCCGAAAGCTTCAGGTTTTGCGGGTCTGGATGGTATATGGGTCCCTGATGAAGAAGGTCCTTCCGATATGGGAGTAATATTGGGTCTGCTATTGCTAAGGCTTTTAGTGTTGCAAAGCAATTCTTCTTGGGCCAAAAGGGAACTATCACAATCGCTTTTGCTCTGTCCGTGATAATTTTTTGTATCATCTTGGATATCAACGGCATTGGAGGGAAGGCATACATTAAGGGTGCGTCCCACTTGTGACTGAATGCATCTCTCTGACAGATCGAGACATCTCTTTGCAGCGAGAAGAAAAGACCTGTTTTGGTGTTCTCCCTGGTAGCGAAGAGGTCTAACACTGGAACTCCCCATTTCTGTGTTATCTGGCCATAAATTTCTTGGTTTAGAGACCATTCGTGATGGTCTATCACCCTCCGACTCAGGAAGTCTGCTATTCCATTCTGACTCCCTTTTAAATGTATAGCTGTTAGAGACAAAATGTTGTTCTCTGCCCAAGTGAAAATTTTTCTTGATAGATGCAACAGGTCCTGACTCCTGGTGCCCCCTTGATGGCGGAGATAGGCTACCGTCGTCACATTGTCTGAGTAGACTTTGATATGGGAGTCTTTCAGATATTGAGAAGCTCCCCTTAGTGCTTCCCAGACCGCCTTCAACTCTCGATGGTTTGAGGATCGTTTCTGAGTCGTCAAGGACCATTGCCCTTGAAGATACCTTCCTTCCAGATATGCTCCCCATCCTGACAGACTTGCATCCGTCTGAATGATCTTTATTGGCCAAGGAAACCAGTGAACTCCCTTTTTCAGATGATCTTCCTCTGTCCACCACACTAGGGATGACTTTATGGATGGAGGTAGTTGGATCTTTTGATCTAGGTGCGAGGGATCCTTGTCCCAGGATGACAGAATCCAACTCTGAAAGGTCCTTGTATGACTCTGGCACCATTGGACTGCTCCTATGCAGGCGGTCAGATGCCCCAACACTTTCATAGCCTCTCTTATTGTGCAAGACTGACGTTGCAGAAATAACAGCATTTTTTGAATCATAAGGCTCCTTTTTTCCTCTGGTAGGAAGGACATCTGGAGACTGGAATTTAGTTGTATACCCAGGAAGACAGTTACTCTGTTGGGAATAAGATTGGACTTTTCCCAATTGATGATCCATCCCAGTTGTTGCAGGGTTGAAATAGTTAGATCCCTGTGTGAGACCAACTCTTCTTCCGTAGTCCCAATTATTAGTAGGTCGTCCAGATATGGAATGATCTTGACGTTTTTCATTCTCAGATGGGCTATTACTTCTATTAAAATTTTTGAGAAAGTCCTTGGGGCTGATGAGACCCCGAATGGTAAGGCCCTGTATTGGAACCTGCAGATTTCCTTTGTTGGAGAGAGGATCGCAAATCTGAGATACTTTTGGGACTGCTGACAAATGGGAACATGGTAATAGGCATCTTTCAGATCTATTGTACATAGGAATGCCTGATGAGGGATGAGGTTGGTAGCTGAACTGATTTTTTCCAGTTTGAATTTTCTGTAGAGGATGAATTTGTTTAGTGATTTTAGATTGAAAATTAGTCGGAAGGAGCCATTGGGCTTCTTTATCAGAAACAAGGGGCAGTAATGTCCGGTCAATGTTGCACTCCTTGGTACTGGTACTACAACACCCATCTCTTGAAGTTTCATGACTTCCTGCCATAGCTGAAGAGAAAGAGATCGATTCTGCAGATTTGTTATTACAAATTTTTTGGGAGGAAGGGCTGTTAACTCCAATTTGTAGCCATTCTCCAACAGATTCAGGACCCAGGGGTTTGACGTTATCTGCGCCCACTGTTGATAGAACCTTAGGAGTCTTCCCCCCCACTCTGGCGTCATTGCTTTCTGAACGGCTGAGATGTGTTGCTAGAGCTGAGGAGAAAACCTCTTCCTTTTCCTCCTTTGGGATAGCTCCATCTCCCTTGCTTGCCTTTTCCTTTATAAGGAAATTTCCTTTCTCTTGGCTCACGAAAGGGTTGTTTCTTTGGAAAAGACTTTGTTTCTGGAAACCCTTTCCTCTTGTCTGCAGCCTTCTCTAGAATAGCATCTAGATCTGGTCCGAACACATATTCTCCCTGAAACGGAATACCACACAATTTGGATTTGGAACGGAAATCCCCACTCCATTGTCTCAACCATAGTGTACGTCTGGTAGCATTTGAGAGGGCGCCTTCCTTTGCGCTAAACCTCACTCCTTCTGCTGATGCGTCCGCTATAAACGCCGTTGCAGATTTCAAAGTTGGCATTGTATCCAGGATGACATCCCTCGGGGTTCCACTTCTAATATGGTTTTCCAACTCCGACAACCAGAAGAACATTGTACGAGCCACCGATGTTGTTGCTATATTGGCTTTAAGGTTTAACATACTAGCCTCCCAGGTTTTCTTCTAAAAGCTGTCTGCCTTCCTATCTAATGGATCCTTCAATTGTATCGCATCTTCAAACGGAAGATCCGTCTTTTTTGCAATTTTGGTTACCTGAATATCTACCTTAGGGGGGTTATCCCATAGGCGAGAATCCTGCTCATCAAATATTAAACGGTTCTTAAATTCTCGGGATACTGAAATCCTGTTCTCTGGCTCTCTCCACTCCTCTAAGATTAACTGTTTTAGGGTTTCATTCACTGGAAATACTCTCCTTCTTTTTGCTTTTAGAATACCAAAGAGTTCATCCTGAACTGATTTGGATTCTTCAACATCCTCGATCTTAAGCGTATCTCGTACGGCTTTTAGTAGCGCATCTAAATCTTCAGACAGAAACATATATTTTGATTCCATTTTACATGCCGAGGAAGAGGGAGGTGGTTCCATTTCAAATAATTCTACATTTGATGTGGATGCCTGTTCGCCCTCAGAATCTGATTCTGAAAGGGATTCTACCACTCTGGGTCTTTTGCAAGGTGGTTGTAACTGCGGAATCAATGCAGAAATGGATGAAGACACTGATGACTGAATCTCACTCTTAATGAATCCCTTCATTTCATCCATAAATGACGTTCTTTCCTCTCGCATCAACCCAGCAATACATTCCTTGCAGATTGTCTTTTTATAATTAGGAGACAGTTTATTATAACACATATTGCATCTTTTTGAAGACGCTTTTTTCCCTCCACCTCTTTAGTTTTCTCCTTCTCCTTAGTATCCTGCTAAGAGAGAAGGAGATCAGGAATTTACAGAGATCTTTTTCGGTAAAGGAGAATAATCCCCCCGTCCCCCCAGATACCCCCGAAACCACTCACAGGAGTTATAGGCGGGGGTTCTGGTAATGTCACATCCATAATCAGGGATTCCATGCCTTCAATCTAAACAGAGTATCACGCATTTAGAAATTTCCAAACATAACATGTACTACAAGAAGACAAAACCTGACCTTATACAGAGTTTTTGCCGATTAAAGCTGCACCTGCATAACAGAATAAGGCAATTTAGACATTATACAGCAACATTAAGGTCATAGACCTGACAAAGTACCTTGCACCCACTGTTTAGGAGTGTCACGACCGAGTCACCGCTGATGTAATCCTATAGACCTCAGAGCAGCGTGCAGGTCGACCAGCGCTGGCGTCACGAGTGATTCTGTAGACCTCAGATCAGCGTGCGCCATTTTTTAAAATTTTTTGGCGCCCTGCGCCGGCTTCAAGGTCCGGAAACGTCACTTTCGGTGAGACGCGGCCCACCGGAAGTTGTCATCACGCTCCCGACACGTGGCCGGGAGCACCAAGATGGCGGCGCCGGGTGTCTTTGGCTTCCCGGAGCCGCAGGCAGAGCCGGCTGGAGACTTCGTGGGACCAGGAAGAGGAGGCACGGCGCTGATCGCGATCCCAAGTCTCCGAGGATGAAGGTAAGTACCCGCTCCTATTCACAAAAAACTCCCCCATACAGTCCCACATGGCGGAGACCGGAGGAGTACTCTCCACTCCCTGCCCGTGTAGGGACAGGAAGCCACTGGTATGTGGATGCAGGGGGGGGGGGGGTGTTTTTAACCACTCCGCTTCCTGTCCCTGCAGGGTCAAGGGTCATCCTCCATGTGGGGCCGTCATGGGGGACGCTAGGGGAAAACTAGATAAAGGCTGGGATGGGATCCTAGTGAGCTGCTCCAACAGGTAGAGGTGACAGGACAAGTGACACAGACCTGATGACAGGTGTCCTTTAAGCTACAAAATGGCTGCACCCTTAAGGGGTTAATTATTATAAAATTTATTTTTTTACACACTTGGGCTTGAGCAAACCTTCATCCGATCGCTTGTTCGAGCACTTGCCTTTTATGCTCAGTTAGTTACAGCCGGGTTCTGCCAGGTGAAACCCAGCATGAGCCGGCAGCCTAGGGGCACACACCGGACCCCGAAGCTTCTGCAGTAAGGATTTGTTCCCCTGGTAAGAACAACAGGGGAAGTCTGATCCACGGGGGACACACTTGCACGCCACGGTCATGCTTGACCACTGCGTGTAAGAGGTGTTAAACGCCTATTACAGTGCACAAGCAATACCCAATGTCCCACAGTCTTTTTCTGACGCGCTAACATAGAAAGGCGGTGCATCAAAGTACCCTTAATGGCCACCCTAAAAAACAGATACGTTTAAGGCATCATTGTGATTTGTAAATGCAAATGTTAACAGCAATATAATTGGTCGAATCTCCTCTTCTCAGCCATTGTATTGCATTTCAACATGCAATGGAAAATGTTAGGTGTGAACGCAGTCTTGGTGAGCACTTATTTTCCAGGTAGCTGTTCATGGCACATTTGCATTGCAACTGTCAATGAATTTATCCCATGAATTCTTCACCCAATTCACAACCTCTGGCAGTATGTAAAAGATCTACTAATCCTTATGTGTGGCAATCTGTATCAATGACTTCTAATAGTTCTCATTTTTAAGTGCGGCCTTGTAAGCTTGAAAAGTATTGCACTAGGTCTTCTTGATTTATGAAACAGGGTATTGTATATCAGAGTAATCGCTGAACAAAAGTTCATTTACACAAAACATTTTTAAACAAGCAAAAAGAAAAAAAATAGTATCTTTAGCCTTGTGTCACATAAAAGGTGAGATCTTTGAGGCTGGCTGAGGTCATTGATTGGTCTCAGCAGGTCCTGTGCTCAGGGCTGTGGAGTGGGTAAGCCAAACCTCCAACTCCTCAATTTCCCCAAAACTTTGGATCGGACTCCAGCTCCACCAAAATGGCGTTGACATCGATTCCAAAGTCCTGTTTTCCTGGCCGCTCTAGCAGTGCCTGAGGTAAATGTGAGCATTCCTTCCCAGTGCCTTATTTCTCTGATCTATAGCAGAGGAGCTTTACTCCTGAACATTTACATAATGTGCAGAACAGTCATCTCAACTAAAAAGGACATCTGGGTCGCACGAGCTGCGCCGATAGGCCACATGCAGACTGCAAAGCCATAAGTTTCAATCTGTACTCTGCTGACAGCCCAATGAGCAATTCCATTACTGATGCAACATGACTGTTGGTAGTGTTTGTGCAGGAGCCTGGCTAGCAGTGAGTGCAGCTTAGAGTTCTCGCTAGCAATGGGTCTTTTCCTGGCGCTCCAGTCCTGACACTGGACTGGTTGTATGCCTCTAGGTAAGGACCCAGTCAAGTACTTTTCAGCTGTGCTGTTCTGCTGTGGGTCCTGATGCCGCCGCATGCAACTAGCACACAGCCAGAGCCGCACATGGAGTAGAGAAGAAGCTGCAGTGTAGTACATGGTGGAGAAGATCCAGGAAACCTAATCAATCCAGCTCACCTGGTGTTGTACGGTTCCAAAAGGCTGAAGTGCTGACAGCACGCAAACAATAGAAGTTTGTTGAATTGAACCAGCAAGTCCACAGGGATGGATTCTCAATAAATCTTTTGTTTCTTTATTTCTTCCTCATAAAACTAGTAATGGACAAATTAGCAACATCGCGACTCTTAATCATAGAGCAGTCGATTTATTGAGAATCCCTGTGGACTTTCTGGTTCATTTCAACAAACTTCTCCTAAGAGCCAGGAAAGGAGAGGCTTCATAATATTTCTTTTTTTTTTTTTTTTTTTTTTGGTCTGAATCGGGGGGTCTCCGGTATATTATGCTCCTTGGAGTCTCCAGTATTATTGTCTGCTTTGGGAGTCTCCAATATTTGTCTGCATTGGGGTATTGTCATCTATGGGTTTTCCAGTCCTTTTAATGTCTGCTTTGAATGCAGCATTTGGTTTCTGTTGTGGTATTTTGTTCTGTATTGTGGTTGAGGGAGCATCCAGGGTGCTGGTTACTGGAGATGAGCAGTATGCCCCTTGGACCAATAAATGTTGCTCCGAAGGCCTAAATCCTTAGATCAGCGATAGAACAGACACTTAAAGGGGTAACACATTCTCTAATTCACTGTTCTTAACAAAAATACAGCATTTCACAGATATAATTCCAACCTGTGTCTATCAGTCCTGGTGTAAACAATTTCAGTTGTCCCTAGACACAACCCTGTAACTTCTGACTTGGTGGTCGGGCCGCTATCTTGAATTTGTGTGTGTGAAGACCGCAGAGCTGAGTTTCCCTTTTTCTGCACTGTAGCTCTGCCCCCTGCAGACTGCACGAAGCTTTGACACACAGAATCTGATTTTCTGAGGCAGCACCATCATGGGGACAACTACACCAACAAAAAAACAAGGATGTGTATAGTGGATATAAATACAATTAATTTATTAGAAACGTGCAACTACGTACAATACATGAAACAAAGATAAAACCACCTAAAATTACACCACAATTGCTCCTTCCTTGCCATTTTTCATACACATTTGGGTATAATGCTTTTTGGTTGGGTTACAGGTGTTATTTGGTGATTTGCTTACTGTATGCATTTTTATTATGGTATTCATTGTATTAATCTTATCATTTTTTTTTTTTTATGGAAATTTGGCAAATGTTTCTAAAAATTCTTTTTTTCTTTTTTTGCTTTTCAAGCAGGTAGTCATATCACCCAAACAACTTCATAACTAACATTTCCCAATTGTTGTCTTTACATTGGCATGGCTTTTTAGGCATCCTCAGTGGGCGGGGGGAAAAAAAACGCCCATATGAAACCACCCTTATGATCTATGTGGCTACATATTAACACCGTGGTCCAGAACCATCCGTCCATAATTTATAACTGTCAAGGCGTTCTTACTCAAATTCTTATAAACTGCGGAGGGTGCCTCTATTGTGCGGCTAATACAATGGCGCACATCTAAAAGTGACTTTATCTCATGAGCTTGGTTTTTGGATATATAGTTTTTTTTTTTTTTTTTTTTAACTTTAATTACTATTGTGTAAGGGAGCATACAGTGATATATCTGTGTGAAGCTCTGCAGTTTTCAACAAACATTATTGGTGCCCTCCTGTGGATTTAACGTTCCTTTTGCTCTGTATTTTGATGTATGTACACGTGGAGTATGTATGAACTCCTCAATCTTAATGTTTTTAGGAAAGCAAATTTTTTTTCTACAAGTATTCTGGTTTTGTACATATTTTACAGGAAATTTTTAATTTTGTCTGCTTTCACAAAAATATGTAGAATTTAGTGGGGACTTTACTTTTTAATATGTTTTATTGCTATATTTTACAGGTTGTGACTGTCTTTAAAATTTCTAGATGAAAATCAGAAATTTTAGTTGTTTTAGTGGTATGGTTTATTAATATGCTCTGAGGTCACATTAATGTGCTCCAAAGCAGATCTCACTGCTGCAGGACTTGCTGCTGTATGGAACATTGACAGAGAGCTCTGTTACATCATTGGGCACTCAAGGTCCTATTAGATCTGCAATCGTACATACCCCATGTGTTTATCGGATGACATGAAATCGCAGCATGCTTAGTTGGAGAGGTATTGAAATGTCTTTGGGGGTGGGGGGGTTGCGCAAGTGCCTGGCAGATGGGGCCCTTCGTCATTTTAAAGACAGTGTGCATAGGCTGACACTACTAATATTATCTTGAGTATTATCATGAACAAGCAATCAGATGGCTTGATCATGTCCCATGGTGGTACTAGTAAAAAAAAAAAAGTTATTACATAAAAAATGCCCAAAGACCCATAACATATAGAGAGACCTAGAACGCAAAAAAAGTCTAAATCGTAACACAAACCCCACATGTATCACTGTGTCCATAACAACCCGTAGAATAAAAGTAAATAATTGTTGAACCCAACAATGAATGCCATTTAAAAAAAGAAAATATTTAAAACCTGCAAAAAATGATTTTTACCTATTGAATCCCACCAAAAATGCAAAAAGTGATTAAAAAACAAAATGTACTCCAGAATGATACTGTTGCAAGGTATAACAAGTCCCGCAAAAAAACAATCCATCAACCAGCTCCTTAGCCAAAAAAGTAAAAATGTTATGCCACTTGGAAGACGGCAATGCAAAAGTGATAGATTTTTTTTTTTTTTCCCCCACATTAAGGGTTTTATTTGGCAAATTTAGTATAACGTAAGAAAAAATATTCAAGCATGGTATCCGTAATCGTATTGACCCATAGAATAAAGATAACATGATTATTAGTCTATACAGTGAACACCAAAAAAAGTTAAAAAATCCAGTACACAATTAAATGCTTTTCTACTCCTGCCCTCAAAAATAAAAAAGGCCCTAAATTTTCAACATTGGGGGATACCAAGCCCAAAATGGTTTAACAGGAAAAAGCATCTCGTCCCGCAAAAAAAAATGCCATCACATGGTCCCAGTAACAAAAAGGCTAAAATTTTATAGCCTACATAAGGGGACAATGAGGAAACTAAAATCCTGGCAGCTACAAGGCGCTCCTTCCATTCTCTGCCTCGCTGTGCCCCATAAAACAAGTAACTGCCACAGTTTGGGGGCTCTGTACTCAGGAGAAATTGCAGAACAAATTGTAGGGAGGGTTTACTTTGTGTTTTGGAAATGTGTAAATTTCAGGGCTAAATGAATGTATAACTGACAAAATTTGACCATTCTAAATTTCGCCTCCATTTTGATGTAATTACAATGAAGATCCCAAGGTTTTAACACTAGTCTTAAAAGCGGTTTATGATAGTTTGAGAGGCGCAGATTTGAAAATGGGTTAATTATACAGGGGGTTTTGATAAATATGTAAAATTTCATTCAAACTGGTCAATTCTGAAAATACAGAAAAAAGATATTAGATTTGTAAGCCGCGTGACATCAAAATAAATTATCCAGACATTTCAAAAATTATGAAAATAGTACGTCACATGTCGGGTCCCGGTGCATGGAGAGGGCTCGCGGGCTGAGCCCTCTCCATAGCTGGTAAGTCTTTGCTGCATATTGCAGCAAAGGCTTACCGGTAACACCCGCGATCGGCCAAATGGCTACTTCGGGTTAACCCTTTCATTACAATGTGCTATCAGCACATTGTAATGTATGAGTAGTAAAATAAACATATACTGCCATACTGTAGTATGGCAATATATGATAGGACCGTACAGACACTCTAGGGTTAAAGTACCCTAGGGAGTCTGAAAAATAGTAAAGATAAGAGTTCAAAAAAATATAATTAAAAACGTAACGGAAGTCTCGCCCAAAGTGGAATGCCACTTTTTTTTTTCTATAAAAAGTGATCAAAAAGTCGTACAGTCCTAAAACTGATAACATTTGTAAATGTCATCAAAATCTGCAAAAAAAAACTGCACCACCTACAGCTCCATACACCAAAGTATGAAAAAGTTATTAGCGCCAGAAGATGGCAAACCCCCCCCCCCCCCCCCCCCCCAAAAAAAAAAAAAATTTTGTACAGGAGGTTTTAATTTTTTTTTTTTAAATGTATGAAAACATATATAATGTATATGTCATCCCCGTAATCGTACCGACCCAAAGAATAAAGTAGACATGTCATTTGGGCCGCACAGTGAAATCGGTAAAATCCAAGCCCACAAGAATACGGCACAAATGCAATTTTTTTTAACCAATTTCACTGCATTTGGAATTTTTTTTCCAGCTTCCCAGTACACGGCATGGAATATTAAATACCACCATTTTTAAGTGTAACTTGTTACTCTGAAAATAAGCCATCACACAGCTCTGTACATGGAAAAATAAAAAAAGTTACAGATTGTGGGGAGTGAAAAAAGAAAACACAAAAAACTTAAAAGGGCTGTGGCAGGAAGGGGTTATACTATAAACTGGCTACGTCCTTAAGGAGTTAAAATATAGTTCAAATGTTACTAACTTTTTTTTTTTTTTTCTTTTCTTCTTCTTAGAACATGGTGATGAGTTTTCGAGTATCGGATCTGCAGATGCTTCTGGGATATGTTGGGCGCAGTAAAAGTGGTTTGAAGCATGAGCTTGTAACCCGTGCTTTGCAGCTGGTGCAGTTTGATTGCAGCCCTGAAGTCTTTAAGAAAATAAAGGAGCTTTATGAGACAAGGTATTCAAAGAAGTCCTCTGATGTCGTTCCTGCTGCTCCAGTGCCGCCACCACATCGGTCACCAGACTCTTTGACTGTCCATCCATCTTATGATCATGGAACAGCAGGCCCAAGGACTTCTCTTTCCCCAAATAACCTAGACTACCCAGGCCTTTATGGCAAACATGTGAATGGCCTCTCTCGTTTACCTCCCAAAATAATGACCAAGCCTGAGGTTCGACTTGTGAAGCTGCCCTTTTACGATGTAGTGGATGAACTTTTAAAGCCAACAGAGCTTGGTGAGTTAAGTGTGTGTGTTGTGTTTTTGTGCTCTCAAATTTTTTTTTACCAGGTTTGTGGAGTCCTTAAGCCAAACTGCTGACGACTCAAATTCATTGAATCCAACACCACCAAATTGGTCAGACTCCATAGCACTGTTTACTGATCACTAAAGAAGTTCTAAGTTGAGTGCAGACATTCCTTCCAAGTGCCTTATTCCTGTGATCTGTAGCAGAGGAGTTTCTCTGCTGAGTATGTACATAAAGTTTAGCCACTTTCCTCTCAACTAAAAGCTTAGAAGAATGTTGCACAACATAAGGCTGGCAGGCCACACGCTCCTGAGAGTCCAATGAGTGCTTCCATAACGCATTAGAGTGCTCAATGGTGTAGTGGCAAGTGCAGATATGAAGTCCTCGCTGCTGCAAGGTCCTGTCCTGCCGCTTTGCTCTGTGTCTTTACTGTTGCGACCCCTTAAAGTTGATCAGTATGACAGTGTGTTGATCACCCCTGGCCTAAATCCTTAAACAGGGCAGACATTTAAATGAAATTTCCAAAAAAATTTATTATGTATTTAATCAACTCCCCCAACTCCACAGCCCTGTTGTGTATCAAGTTAAAGATGTCACCCCTGACCTTTATAGTAAAGCACTGCTAGTGTCTGTGCTTTACCTGATGACATGCTCTCTTCCTATACATGTGTGAGATGCAGACATCTGGTACACAAATATCTGATGTGTTCTGCTGTACACATGGTTGCATCCTGGAGCTGTTTTATCTCTCATACACACACAGGCCGCAGGGTGCGTGGCCGCCAACACCAGGATTGTCTCATCATTATACAGGCTGTCAGTCAAGCACTGGGGGGGTGAGTGTGCTTCCCACTCAAGAATGTGGACAGCTTAAATACGATAATGACTCATTGGTCATCTCAGAGATCATTTGCATACAACTTTAGGACCTGCTTGCTTAAGCTTATAGGCATGCTGTCTAATGGCAATATATTTAGTTTTGGGGGTTAATTTGCCTGACTGGTTCTCTTTAAGATACAGGATATAATATAGTACTTTTAATCTACAGACTCCTTTCTCACATCATTAGCAGGTATGTGGCTTGCATCTGTCTTCTCTACCTTTTTTATAATTTTTTTTTTATTTTAAGTGTTAAAACTCTTAAAGAGTAGGTCTTAATACCTTCCTGTATTTGGGCCAACGCTAAGGAAACCTTTGTCACAATAACATCACTACAACTTCCTGTAACCTATAGAAGAGGGGCACAATTAGGGGAAATTACCAGGTTTTTCTGTTAAGAGTAGTGATCTGTTGTAGTCCTAGGGTCACAATTAAATGTGATCTGTTGAGAGATCCAAACTGAACCTATGAAAACCATAACTTAAAAATAAAAAATTGACTTTTACCATAAGAGGACTTATTTTCTGCATAATAAATTGTACTTCCTAGTGCATTTTATATTCCTTGCTATGCAGTGAAATTGACAAAAGACATTCTTGTGGGCTTTATTTTTATGGCTTTCGCTGTACGCTCCTAGTGACACCATTACTTATTTGGGTCACTAAATCATGGAGATTCCATATGTATGTAGGCTTTAAGGTTTTAATATATGTAAAAAAAAAAAAAAAAATTAAAACATTTTTTAAAGGGAACAAAGGCAGGAGGCATGTTATATCCAGAGGGGTCTCTGACTCCTCAAATTTGCATACAAATAAAGTTTGAAATCTACAGGAGCAATTCTCCTTATAAACATATACATGCAGTTACATTCAAGATAGGTTCTGTAGATTTGTTCTTAAGTTGAGTTTGTATGCAAGTCGGAACCGTATACTTTATTATTGTAACCCCAGTCAAAAAATTTTTGGTCTCTGTGACAATTGGATTTTAAGTGTTGGATTGTCATAAGAACCAGGATTAACTATAAATATTAATAACAGACAACTTTGATAATTGTTAGTTGTTTACTGTAGCCTAGGACTAAAGTACAGTAAATTACCAAAATCCGGAGGTCCGTTTAACTAGGGTTCGTATGTAAGTCAGGTGTTCTTAAGTAGGGGACAGCCTGTATTACTATTTACCTACCTGGGACGTAGTAGATTTCCTTTAAAGAACATCTACCACAAGGATGGAGGATTGTAAACCAAGCAAACTGACACATTGGTGTGTAACCCATTTGGCAGGATTTTTTTTTAGCTCATGCCCTGATTTTATTTTTTAAGGCATTAAAAATTATGCAAATGATAGGTGTTAATGGACACTGGAGCCCTTCAACCATTACAGATTTGGTAATTGACACAAATGCATACCTGTCTGTATCTTATCGATCCCGGCACGTATCTTCATAAAGCTTGACAGGCTGGGTACCTGTAGAAAGATGCCCCTGCGTGACATCACTGGGATCCAGCTGGGTAGAAGAGGCAAGTATTGCATTGGAGTTGTGTGTAATTACTCTCACCGGCCACTTTATTAGGTACACCTGTCCAACTGCTTGTTAACACTTAATTTCTAATCAGCCAATCACATGGCGGCAACTGTGCATTTAGGCATGTAGACATGGTGAAGACAATCTCCTGCAGTTCAAACCGAGCATCAGTATGGGGAAGAAAGGTGATTTGAGTGCCTTTGAACGTGGCATGGTTGTTGGTGCCAGAAGGGCTGGTTTGAGTATTTCAGAAACTGCTGATCTACTGGGGTTTTCACGCACAACCATCTATAGGGTTTACAGAGAATGGTCCGAAAAAGAAAAAACATCCAGTGAGCGGCAGTTCTGTGGGCGGAAATGCCTTGTTGATGCCAGAGGTCAGAGGAGAATGGGCAGACTGGTTCGAGCTGATAGAAAGGCAACAGTGACTCAAATCGCCACCCGTTACAACCAAGGTAGGCAGAAGAGCATCTCTGGACGCACAGTATGTCGAACTTTGAGGCAGATGGGCTACAGCAGCAGAAAACCACACCGGGTGCCACTCCCTTTAGATAAGAACAGGAAACTGAGGCTACAATTTGCACAAGCTCATCGAAATTGGACAGTAGAAGATTGGAAAAACGTTGCCTGGTCTGATGAGTCTGAATTTCTGCTGCGACATTCGGATGGTAGGGTCAGAATTTGGCATCAACAACATGAAAGCATGGATCCATCCTGCCTTGTATCAACGGTTCAGGCTGGTGGTGGTGGTGTCATGGTGTGGGGAATATTTTCTTGGCACTCTTTGGGCCCCTTGGTACCAATTGAGCACCGTTGCAACGCCACAGCCTACCTGAGTATTGTTGCTGACCATGTCCATCCCTTAATGACCACAATGTACCCAACATCTGATGGCTACTTTCAGCAGGATAATGCGCCATGTCATAAAGCTGGAATCATCTCAGACTGGTTTCTTGAACATGACAATGAGTTCACTGTACTCAAATGGCCTCCACAGTCACCAGATCTCAATCCAATAGAGCAGTGATGGCGAACCTTTTAGAGACCGAGTGCCCAAACTACAACAAAATCCCACTTATTTATCACAAAGTGCCAACGTAGAAATTTTATTTGTGATTTATGCTCCCTGTTCTGTCACAGCTTTCATTCATATCAGCACTCTGAGGACAACAATTAAGCAGAAGCTAGAAGAAGTTTGGAGGATCATTGTTCCTTCCAGGGTCCCATAAACAGGAAGAATTGTCAGGGCTGGAGCAGGAGCTACAAATGGTAATCCAGATCTGTTCACACCATCCAACTCCTCCAGTAGTCCCAGGTAGCTCTGTGCACAGCAAGTCCTGAGCTGTTTGGGACTGTAGGAAGATTCCTGGAGTCCTCTCTGGTGATGGCCTGGGTGCCCACAGAAAGGGCTGAGTGCCACCTCTGGCACCCGTGCCATAGGTTCGCCACCACTGCAATAGAGCATCTTTGGGATGTGGTGGAACGGGAGATTCGCATCATGGATGTGCAGCCGACAAATCTGCGGCAACTGTGTGATGCCATCATGTCAATATGGTCCAAAATCTGAGCAATGCTTCCAGCATCTTGTTGAATCTATGCCACGAATCTATGCCAACCCGTTACTAGCATGGTGTACCTAATAAAGTGCCCGGTGAGTGTATATCAGTGATGGCGAACGTTTTAGAGGCAGAGTGCCCAAACTACAGCCAAAAACCCACTTATTTATCACAGTGCCAAAAGGGTAATTTAATCAGCAACTTATTGCTCCCTGCTCTTCCACAGTTATCAATCGTATTGGCATATTGAGGACCCCGATACCATTAAATGAAGGACATATTCAGCTAATCATTGTAGCTTTCCTCCAGGGTCCTTTTGAGAAAGAAGAATCGTGGGCAGAAGCTCTAATGATCCAGCCCTGTCTACACCTACTTCCTCTTCCCGCAGGAAGTTTCTGGAAAACTCTGTGCTGGGGTGACAGGCCTGGGTGCCCACAGAGATGGCTCTGAGTGCCACCTCTGGCACCCGTGCCAAAGGTTCGCCCCAACTGCTATATATGGTGCATCGACGCGACGATCGGCACACTCCGTGCAGGGCACGGAGATGTTGATCGTTACCATGGCAACCCTGAGTTCCGATAAGGACCCCAGGGCTGCCTATGGTAGCTGCCTGCTAGGATTGTGCACTGTGCACGATCTAACAGTGCAGCTGTCAGCCTATGCAGAATGCATAGGCTGACTATGTAATATGCTGCAATACATTAGTATTGCAGTATATTACAATGAACAAGTGATCAAATGATCACTTGTTCATGTCCCACCCTGGGACAAAATAAAACAGTAAAAAAGTGCAACTAAGAAAAAAATATTAAAGAATAAAAGTCCCATCCCATGCAGTAATCAAATAAAACATAAAGTGAAAATCGCCAACAAAAAACCCCACAACTTATAGGGTATCACAACGTCCATAACAACCGTACAATAAAATTGTCACTGAACCTGTACATTGAACGCCTTTAAAAAAAACACACAAAAAAAACGTACAAAAATGATAACATTTTCACAACTGACCGCATCACATAAAATTAATAACTTTTTTTTTTTTTAACCACCACCAAGAAAGAGTTAATAAAATCTGGTTATTAGCTATTGGGTCCCTCCATAAATGATGTACCTGAAAAGTGGATCTCTTCCATAAAAAAAAAAAAAAAGAATCCCTTATGTCCAAATTACAAAAAAATAAACATTTTATAGCCTGTAAAATGTGACATTGCAAATCTGCTCTGAATGGCGCCTCCTTCCGTTTTATGCCTGGCCGTGTGGCCGTAGAGCAGTCGCCACCACATATGGGGCAACCACTGGGGAGAAATTGGGTATCAGACTTTGTGGAATTTTTTTTGTCATTTAATACTTTGACGATTTAATTTTAGGCCAAAGTTAATATATTGTCTAAAAAAAAAATTTACAGCTTGTTGTTTTACACATTGAGAGGTGTAGTTTCTAAAAATGGCATGATTTATGGGGTTTTACTGCTGTTTTAGGCCTCTCAAAGTCACTTAGACCTGAGCAGGTGCCTATATGCCAATATAAAGCAGACATTCTGGAAATGTTAGTCACAGCACCCAAGTACCTTTTATATCTGCCTGAAAAGCAGAAAATTATGAACCAAACACAAAAGATATCATCAATTTTTCTATTACTTTGAAGTACAATGTGTGACGGTAAAAAAAATCACAAAATCCCCTGGAAATGTTAAAGCATCACAAAGTTATAACCTCCTCTAATGACACAGGGCAAATTTTAAAAATCAGGTCTGGTCCTAAAGGTCGAAAATGGCTTGGACACAAAGGGGTTAAAGTAAAAATTAGCAATAAGCATGAATACTCTGCTCTGTTAAAATGATACTGATAGAGTACAGTGCCCATTGTTCATTAAATTGGGGGTAAATGTCACAAGTGTAACAATTTTATCTATTCAAGCTCCTTGAGACCAGATATTCTGGATTCATTTTCTAGTGATTGGAGTGTTCCCCTACAGTCATACATATGTCGCCTGTACATTGCACGCTTAAAGGGGTATTCCAGGAATCGGCATAATGCAAATGCATACTCAAAATATAAGCTAATATGTAATTGGTTATTTAAAATTTTGCTCCCCTTAGCAGAAAAATGCTGATGACATGGACTGTAATGAAGAATTAAAATGCTACTGGCCCTTTAATCAGTCCGTTGATTTCCTCCACGCGGTCCGTCGCAGAATAGAAGATGGCCGCTGGTCACATGTCCACATCACATGTCCTGCTCCTGCCTGGGCAGGTCATGTGATCACCACTATGTTTGGCTGTAGTCAGTTGGTTGCAGTGCATCCAGTATGGCCTGTGTTTTGGTGATGGCAGTTACACATCATTACTATGGTAACAGAGCAAGAAAACCTGTTACATCACTGGGAGCAGAGCCTGAGAGGTAGGAGGAGTTACTGAGAACTAAAGGATCATGGGACTTGTATTTTCCAGTGGCGGCCATCTTGGTGATAACTCCACCTACTTTAGAGAGGACATAAAATGTTGTGATTCATAAAATCAAACTATTTATGCTCCGTTTTGTGACTAATGACATTGAGTATTGTTATATTCATTTATTTATATCATCATGGGTTTTTGTGTCAGACATTCATATTCCCGGAATACCCTTTTAACACATTTCCTATGTAACTCTGGAAGATCTTGTAACTGGAGACTTCACCAAAGTCTGTTTTTGTCTTTCAGTTGCACAAAACAGTGAAAAACTCCAAGACAGTCCTTGTGTTTTTGTACTGTCCCCAAGACAAGTGGACCTAATAAAGAATTCAAGGTACTAATTGTGCGCAGTATGTATGCTTTACTATTTACAGGATGCTTCCTCAAAAAATTGTATGTCGACGGTGCAAAAAAAATTTTGTTTTTTTTCCTCCCCTCTGGCAAACCAGGACAGGATTTTCAGATTCCCTGAAAATTATTTGAATGATTAGATGTCACAGAACTCAAAATGAGCACATCCAATTCATGGCTGCTGTCTGTAACTTGGCAAAAAGCAGGATACACCTGGTTTATACTTGTCAAACATGTATGCTTATTGAGCCCACTGACCACTGAGTAATTACAGCTGTAGTTGAAATTGAGCTTCAACACACATTTATGTATCATAAATGTTGTGTCAAAGTCTTGGTAATGAAAGAAAAATGTCCGCTTGGACAAACATACCGTGTACTTGTGTATAAGCCAAGGTACCTAATTGGAAACGCCTATTGACTTGAATATAAGCCTAAAGTGGGTAAATGCATCGGTTACAGCCTGCCAGCCCCTGCCCCCTAGTATATAGTCTGCCAGTTCCTACCCTAAGTATGCCCAGCCTATTTAAAAAAAAAAAAGAAAAACTCTGTACTGTTCTGACACCGCGGGTATGTAGGTATTTTTTTTTCCTTTTTTTATGTTTATTATATAATGTCACAAGTTTCTACATTTATTGACTTGGACAACTCCTTCAAACTATTTACTCGTAATATTAGAAAAGTTCAGATGATAAATCTAAGACTTACTAATCCATTTCCGACATTGGACATAGTACTACTTTACAGGCGGAAAGGTTTTTTATGAAAATGTGAAAAATCGCACCTAAAGTTCAAAGCCCATAACATCTTACAAAAATGAGAGGATGCCTAAAAAACCATGGAGACATAAAGCAGACATTTAGTGAATGTTAGTTATCAAGTTTTTTGCTGTTATGACGATGTATGATAAAAGTGGAACATTTTGAATTTCGAAAATCATGAATGTTTCCAAATTTTCACCAAATATCAATTTTTTTTCATAAACGCAAAACATGCCACCAAAATTTTTCAAAGTGTCTTGACAAAACAATTCTAAAATCACTTGGTTATGTCAAAGCGTTCCGTATTCATTCCCACTTATAGTGGGAAGATTTGAAAGAATGGGCCATGTCCAAAAGGAGAAAATTGGCTTTGGCGTTAAGGGGTTAATTAGAGTCTCCAATTTTTTCTTATTCATTCTTATTCTTTTAGGGATTTGCAACCTGGCACCAAATCTGTTCAAGTCGTCTTGAGGTAAGTTACCTCCAGGACTTCACTTTCTAGTGTATAATTCAAAGTGTTTCTGTGACTTGCATTATTACGTTTTTCTTTCAGGATTTGTTATACAGATACTAGCTGTCCACAAGAGGATCAGTACCCTCCCAACATTGCTGTAAAGGTCAATCACAACTACTGTTCAGTGCCAGTACGTAAATGCACCTTTTTAATAATCACATAATCTTTTAACTTCACCATTTCAAAGCACTAGTTGTCATCAAGAATTTATTTTATTCTTTTAGGGCTACTACCCCTCAAACAAACCTGGTGTAGAACCCAAGAGGCCATGTCGACCGATAAATCTTACCAATCTCATGTATCTGTCTTCTGCTAGCAACAGAGTGACTGTCACTTGGGGAAACTATGGCAAGGTATAAGTGCACTTTCATCTACCTTTTTTTTTTTTTTTTTTTTTTTCTCCATGAAATTCTATGAAAGAATGCTTGGGTTACTCTAAAGGCAAATGTATGCAGAATGTATAAAGTGAGCCCTACAGAGGTAACTTAAACTAAGAGTACCCCTGTTGGTTTAGTCAAAATGTTCACCTGCCTAAAAAGAATTCTATGCATACAGGCAGTCCCCGGGTTACAAACAAGATAGGGTCCATAGGTTTGTTCTTAAGTTGAATTTGTATGCAAGTTGAAACTGTATATTTTATAATTGTAGACCCAGACAAAAAAATTTTTTGCCTCAGTGACAATCCGAGTTTCAACATTTTTTGCTATAATGGGACCAAGGATTATCAATAATTATTCACTACAGACACCTTACATATGATCATTGTAGCCTGGGACTATAGTAAAGGATCCAGAGAACTTCGCCAGAGGTCACAGTGGGCAAAGGGGTCAGTCTTCAACTAAAGGTAGTCTGTAAGTCGGGTGTCCTTAAGTAGGGGACAGCCTGTACTTTTGTACAACCCTCAATTTCTGATGTCCACTGATTACAATCTGCAAGGGATAGCACTTGCTTGCCAACACCCCACTCAACACCCTACTTCGTACTACATTTGATACTGAATAAGGTATCGCCTACACCATTGCAGAAATATCTGAAATATGTCTGGTGCTAAAACTACCCCATGCAGATGAATTGACTAACTTGAATTGAAAACTTCTGCAGCAAATCTGCTTTGATTTGACCTTTTGAGAGCTTGACAGTCCCTAACAAAAATCTTTTGTGGAGTTTGACATCTTCCGGCGCAAATAACTTTCTCATACTTATATTTCAAAATGGCAAAGTGATATTTTCAACTTCAAGCGCTATGTACGGGGTAAAACGCAGTGAAAAAAGTTATTTTATTTAAATAGATCAAGCATTTTCGGACGCAGTGCTATGTGTTTATGATTTTTACTGTTTATTTATATTTATGAATTCTAGGGAAAGGGGGTTGATTTGAATTGAACACGTGGTTCCGGACCGCGGCTGACCTCTGTAAAAGCAATAAAAACCAATACTCCCCTTCTTCATTCCCCTTGCAGCAGTCTTCTCTTCTTTCACTTAATTTCCACCTTAATGCACTGCTCTATTGATGGCGAGCGTCATCACATTGTCTACCGACAATAGAACCATGCATTAATGCGGAAGAGAAGACAATGGAATGGCAAAGGGGACATTGGAAGCAGAGGGTGGGGGCAGCGAAAGGAACACACCTCAGGTTGGATTGTGATACCTTTTTTAAATATCTTGGCGCACTCAAAATTCTGGTATTGGAGCAACCATAGGTTGTTTATTCAAACCAGTACCGTACAAAGTGATTCTGCAATAATACCCTTCACTAACTAATGTCCGAATTCTAACAAATCCTATATATTCTATCAATTCTAATCTGAAAGTAAGTTTTCCATATCGCAAACAAAAACAGTTGAGGAAAACACACTTCTCAGTATCCTGAACTACACATGCACAAGCCAGAGGGCGCACAGCCATGCTCTGTACCCCTACTGCTTACATGTCTATGGAACGCAACCACAGAGAGTCACTTTGTATCTGTGTGTATGTCTGTTACTGTCACCACTACCTGTTGGAGCAGCTCACAAGGATCCCATCCCAGCCTTTATCTAGTTATTTCATACTTTAATGATTCTAACATTATATTTTCTTGATTATGTAAATCAGGCACATGGAGAAAGTGATGTTACCCCTCTCCTCCCCCTGCTCATGTCTGTGTGTATGTTTAGTAAAGCATTGCTTTATCTGCTGACACTGACAGTCACCAGCTACAGAAGTAGTGTAACCGCATGGCAGGCTAGTATAACTGCTAGGATGCAGCTGTGTGTATTGGAGTATCTCATACACACACAGGCTGCAGGGGTGTGGATTCCAGAACCAGGAAGCACATGGTGGAGCCGGCACCAATAGTGTCACATCATTACACAGGCTGTCAGTCAAGCACGTGGGTGTGGCTGTGCCTTCCACTCATGAATAAGCTTAACTGCAGAATATGATTGACTCATTGGACCCATCTCCGGTCATTTGCATAGAGCTTTAGGATATGATTAAGTTTACAGGCATGTAGAGGGGCAATGCCTTCTACTAGCAGTTTATGAAAATATATTTAGTTTTGGGTGGTTAATTTTCCCCGACAGGTTCTCTTTAACCCCTCACAGGCGGCCCATGCGCCGCTATCTTTTTGAGGCTGCTGGCAGCTTTGTCGGCAGCCATCACTGTGAAAACACCCGTGATCGGTGCTAGCGGTGTTACCGGTAAGCCTTTGCTGCAATATGCAGTAGAGACTTGCCGGCTATGGAGAGGGCTCAGCCCGTGAGCCCTCTCCATGCAGCGCGACCCGACCGCCACCATGAACACACGGTGGGCGGTCAATTACCGGCGTATAAGACGACCCCAGACCAGACAGAAGATTTTTTTTTTTTTTATACGCCGGAATATACGGTAATTACATCAAAATGGAGGTGAAATTTAGCATGGTCAAATTTTCTCGATTATATGTTCATTTAGCCCTAAAATGTACACATTTCCAAAAGAAAAAAAAAAATAAAATATACAGAGACTCTTTCCCCCCCCCCCCCTCCCTCTCTCCCACATGGGGTTGGTACTTGTTGGAGAAGGAGCGCCCTGCAGCTGCCAGGATTTTGATTTCCTCTTTGGCCCCTTTTTGTAGGCTATAAAACTTTAGTTTTGTTATTTGGCCCATGTGACGGCATTTCTTTTGCGGGATGAGATGCTTTTTCCAGTGTTACCATTTTGAGGTTGGTATCCCCTTTGGTAAAAATCATTTTTGGCGTGCTAATTTTTTTAAAGGCGTTCATCGTGTAGGTTCAATAATTATTTACTTTTACGGGTTGTTAGACGTGGTGATGCTATATATGTGGGGTTTATGCTATGATTTAGACTTCTTTTTTTTTTTGTGTTATGTCTATGTTATGGGGATTTTCATTGAAATTTTTTTTTTTTTTTTTCTCTATTTCTTTAAACTTTTTTTACTTTTATTTACTGTTTCCACCTTGGGACATGAACATGCAATCATCTGATTTTTATTTTCACTTTTTCTCATAAATGATCCTTATACTTTTTAATAGTATTCAGTACTAATTGCTTCCTCTCACAATATGGCACATGGCTTTGTCAGTAAAACAGAACTAAGCTTTAACTGGATTTGAAGTCAAATGCTTTCAAACATTTTTTGTATAGTGTGTGTGTTTTTTTTTTTTTTTTCCCCCCCCAAAAAAAAAACCTTTCCTATCCTCCCCTTGGCCTCCTGGCAATACAGGTAGACACACATGCATGTTTTCTGCTTGCGCGTGCTTAGCGCATGGATGTGCCTCTGTCTGCCATGCCGGGAGAGAAGTCATGGGAGGCGAGTAAGTTTAAAAATCTTCCCTCCCCCTCTAATATGGTGGGCACAATTTATTTTTTTTGTGGTAAAATTTGATTCCTCGGCTTATGCTCAATCTATACTCTGTATTTTATTTGGTATGTAACCCTTCTGTTAATTGATGTGCTATTCTTATTTTTGTGTACTTTCATATAAGTTTTGTGTAAATGTTTCTATAAACCCCTCCCCCACACATCCTAACATATTTAGCTTTTTTCAATAGAGTTATTCGGTGGGCTTGTATTTGGTAAGACAGCGAACTTCAACTGAGCTTCTACAACGTTTGAAGACCATTGGAGTAAAACATCCTGAATTATGCAAGACCCTTGGTAAGATTATTTGTGAATTTTTTATTTTTTTTTCTAGTCTGAGCCTTGACTGCAATATGGCAACCCTTTTAAGTCTGTTTACAATTTAGGATTATCTTCCATATATGTACATTCACAGATCTTTGCTTTAGCGGATGAGTGCACTGTACTATTCAACTATTTTATTTTTATGGAAAAAAGCTTTTTGTAAAGTTTTTTTTTTTTGTTTTTTTTTTTTTTCTTTCTTCCTCTCCCTCAATCATTGCAGTAAGGGAAAAGCTGCGTCTAGACCCAGACAGTGAGATTGCGACGACTGGTGTCAGAGTGTCACTTATATGTCCGGTAAGACAAAAGATTTAAAAAAAACCTCAGATGCAACAGACATGGATTATTTGTCGTGAGCAGGAGGTTCTGTTTAATGTTCCAATGTCCCAGGTTTAAAAATCACTAAAGTGGGTTTCCTCCGGATATGGCCATTTAATGATATATATTTTTTTTATATATTTTTTTTCTGACCGGAGCTCCAAAGATTCTCTATTCGTTCTTTCCAATTGGTATTGTAACTGCGCTTTTTTTTTTTTTTTTTTTTTTTTCTTCCCCCTTTTATCGTTAACTGAGATTCTCCTGGACCGGTCCTGAGCGGTGGTTAGCTCCCAAAAGCCAAGTGTGCAACACACTAAGAAAGACTTAGTCCCCTGCTATGATGCTGACCTACAATGCCAAACATCATTTATGGACATAAATGAGACAGTTTTAGTAAAATACCAGTTACACCAGGCCCCCCCCCCTTATCCTCATGCAATAGCGATATTTGGAGGTATATCCCCACTGCTTTGCTGAAATGTTGCAACACCAACCTCCTCCACCCCCAGTTTTTTTTTAAATTTGATAATAAAAACTACTAGTTTTGTTCTGTGTACGTATTTGTTCATATAATAATGCACAATCGCGCTCTAAACCCCCCCCCCCCCAATCTCATGCAAATTTAACAGTAAAGGTTGGAACTAAAAAGTTCTATACTAAAAAGTATTTATTTGCTTCACACTATAGCTAATACTTTGCTCTCTATTCTACAGCTTGTAAAAATGCGGTTAACTGTACCATGTCGAGCAGAAACCTGTGCCCACTTGCAGTGCTTTGATGCAGTCTTCTATTTACAAATGAATGAAAAAAAACCAACTTGGACATGCCCTGTGTGTGACAAACCAGCTCAATATGATCAGCTTATAATTGATGGGTGAGATAAAGATTGCCTTGCATGTTGATGCAGATGCTTTAAACTTGAACAGAACTGTTACAAATGTAATTTGTATGTAAAGGGTTAAAAAAATACTGAAACATAATTTCTTTAGCGGCAGTTGCTTTATAATTTTGGTCTCCAGAATGTCTCATACAGTTGCTTGCACAAACCATGTCTTGAAGTTACGGATATTTTGAGTAGTTACTTACAATGCTTCTACACCTAAACCTGTTTATGAACAATCTTTTATGTTTCAGACTTCTGTCAAAGATCCTTGCTGAGTGTAAGGATGCAGATGAAATTGAATTTCTGGTCGATGGCTCTTGGCGTCCAATAAAAGCTGAAAAAGAGAGAAGCCACAGTCCAGACTGTCCGATTCTTGATTTAGGTATTTCCCTCTAAATTTGGATCTATACTTTCTTCAGACCTCTGTTGATCTTCCCACCTTCTTACTCTGTTTGAATAATTAAGTTGTTACTAAAGCATTGTTGTTTGTATCGTTTCTCAGGTTCTCCAGAAATGACTGCGAAGGTCCCCCCTCCTAGCAGCACAGTTTCAGCTGAGAATGGGAAGCCTGGGCCAGACGTTGTGGACCTAACACTGGACAGCTCTTCGTCTTCATCCTCCTCCTCTGAAGAAGACGAGGAAGAGGAAGAGGAGGACCGCCCACCACATAAGAGACGCTGCTTTGAAAAAGGGCTTTTATCGGCTTGCTGACCCCTTTTTGTTTTCGTACTGTGGACTTGGACCTTGAAATTGCAAAACGACACAGCTGGGTGCTGTTGTCCCTTCTTCCTACCAAGACCTGTATGCTTCACAACTTTTTAAGTGTCCCTTCTACTTGTACATTTTAGGAGGCATAGAACATCATGTTGACCTGTAGTGGGTTAATTCTCTTTTTGTCTTCATTCCCCGTTTATTTTTTATTTTCTTTTTTTTATTATTGTATATTGGAAGTGGGTCCAGGAGACGGACTGAGGGGAAAAAACCATTCCATGCCTCCTTTTCAACCACTCTCCTTGCCTTCAGACACCAGTTTGTAATGCAGACGATCTTCCTCTTTTGTGCTCCAATGGGAGCAACAAGAGAGGGCAAAGTAGTAAAGTTTAAATATTTGGAACAATTGGTTTGTCATTGAAGGGATGTGAATGTTTTGGTGGAACATTAAAGAGAAAAGAATAATGCTGTAGATATGTATTCAGAGAAGAAATGGGATGATGACAGAGCCATTGTGGGGATGGAAAAAGTCTGCTTGATATACTAACTCTTGGCTTCCTGCAGATTTGTAGAGCAGTTTTGGTCATTGTTCTATTGAGTAATATGCAAAAAGCGGGATGTGTTTAGATTTTGTAAGCAACATTTGAGGGGTGGGAGAGGGGTTTACACAACGCTTTCAATCAAACTACCTCTCTGCTATTCAGGTTTTTGTTTCTATGCTAGTTTGGGGAGGGGTTAATGCTGCTCTAGACTTTCTTACTCCTCCCCACATCATCTTCCTTACCTTCACTTTGATGCCCCTCTTCAAATCTCTTCTTACTCTTCTTGAAAATTTCAAGAAAACATGGCATTTGGGGGGAAAAGACCGGAGATGTTTGCAGATTACAGATAAAATCGCAATTCTCCCATAACTTTAATAATCATAAACCAAAAGCACTGTACTTGCTAAATTGCATAAGACTAATATGTTTAGGCAATCCTGTTTCTGCTGTAGGAGAATATCTCTTCCCAGAGTCTTGGCATACTGCACATAAGTAGCAAACTTCATACTTTTTGGATCTCACCACAGCCTTTAGGCACCTCTGAAATGCATCTTAATGATATTCTCTTCTTACTGTCTAATCCTATATGGGTAGGTAACCAGGTCTTATTTGTATTCTGTTTGTCTTTGGTTAATTTATCATCACTACTCAAGTCAGCTCAAAGAAAGATATCTTGTGCTTGTTGCATCAAATATATAGTAACAATTCCAGACATTGGGTTTAAAATTCTTCAAATTGTTGGAAATCATGCTGAGAACATGCATTGTAATGGAAAACAGTGTCTGCATGTGAGTTCAAAGTTGGCATTCAGCCACAAGGGCAGTTTCTGCTTGAATTTTGTGTGCAACAAATTGATTGCATTTGTCGTCATTCTTCTTTTTTTTTTTTTTTTTTTTTTTTTTTTTTTTTTTTTTTTTTGGCTTAAAGTCAGTTATCGCTTTTTCTCCTGGCCCTCCTATTCAAAATCTTTATTGCACTTATTGGAGGTCATAGCCTACCGTAGCCTGTGTGGAATAAATTGTTCTCCCAGCCATATATTAGAATGCATTTCTTCTGAAACTTTCACAATCTCGAGAACAATTTTTTATAATTGTGCAATGAAATATCCAATTTGACTTATCACCGAATTTTCTCAACTTTCAATATAATGTAGATGGTGAGCTATGCTATCCTTAAACTACTATGGCATCCTGAATGACCCCCCCCACCCCTTCCCCCAAAGAAGCTAAAATAATTACATAGCACTATATCTCATTAAAAGTAGTAACTGTGCAAATGGCTTATGTGTATAACCACCTACTACTTGGTGTTAACCAAAATGAAATGCACAGAGCCAGTGCTTGCTCTCCTCCCCTAAAGACATTTTTGTTTATGTTTTACTCCCCTCCCGCTGCAGAGAAAGACGAGACGTAGAACTGGTTCTAAATCGTCCACCTTGAGATTGCATTTGTTTTATTTTCTTGTTCTAATTTAAGTGTTTTTAAATCTTCCTAATCAGTCTCTAGTGTCTGTTGTTTTTTGTTTTTTTCTTTCTATAGATGTTGTGTTTTTTTTTGTTTTTTTGGTTTGGGCGGGGGGTGTTTTTTACAGGCTTTGCAAAAATACTAAAGTCTTTTTCTTTTTGTTCCCAAATTTAACAGGAAAAACGCAGATAGTGTTTGTTACAATAAAAATATTTGCAATTATGCAGTTGCTCAAAAGTCTTTCATATATTTATATACATGTTTATAACAGAATGTGATAACTGGCACATTAAGGATGTTTGTTTACTCCAGAACAAACATATCCAACTTCTGACATTGTATATTTACTTGGAATTACTGAAGTCACATTTATGTGATGGTTTACTAGACTTGCTTTAGGAGTCCTTTGTCAGTCACTTTTGGCATTGGTGTTGAATCTGTCAGCTTTATCAATCTTGCATGCTTCTCGATTGTAGTGCACATTTCTAACTATAAAAAAAACCAAGGTTGCTTCTGCCTTGTAACTTTTTGAGGTTGTCAACCTTTGGACAAAATGCTGTAGTTCCTTTGTCTAAGTTGGTGTTTAAATACAGTTATTTGGGGGGGGGGGGGTTCCCTCCCTCGCACCCGAGGTGAGAGTGGAGCTGGTTAGTGCTCATTTGTGATGCCCCACAGAAAAGCCGAACAGTTAACAAAGCCAAATTTCCCTCCCTTGTGTCGACGGGTGACAGAAATTTTGGGTATAGCTGCTGCTAGGAGGAGGTAGCCAAATAGGTGTAATCTTTTCTGCTAGTTATAGCTAGTAAACTTCTATAGGTAGTAAGATAATATTTCGGCTTTGTCTGTAGGAGGCATACCTTGGTGCAGGGGTCTTTGTTTTCAATTTAGATTCTTCCTTAAGTTTAGTGATCAAGGACAACTACAACTGTCTGTTTTTTTGTTTTGTTTTTTTTTCCTCCAGTGAGGAAGGGTCATCTCCCATTACACCCCACCCATTCCTCGAAGAAGACTAAGTCGCCATTGAGTAGCCCAATGTCGACCGTTTGAAAACATCCCCCAATTCCACCAAGAGCTCGAGGGTTCAAAAGGGGTGACTGAGGCAACCCAAGTTGTACTTCTTGCACCCATATAAACATTCTCTTTCTGTGCGGTGTAAGGCCCCATGTACACAACTTTATTAATGGAAATTGCAGCCAAATCATGGTCCTCATAATGTTCTATTTCACCTGAAAGAGCTAGCAGTCAGGATCCAATTGAACCATAGTAAAACTGGTCAAAAACATTCACTGGCTGGACAAGAATGTTTGAACTCTGTCCGCTTTCCAGGCATGGGAAGTAGGAAAGCAAAACAGCGAACAGGCTACGTATACCCATGGTAAAATTATGGTTCACTCAAATCCCATGTAGTCAACATGCTGGTCCTTCCATGGACTCTTCCAATGACCCTGAGAATCCCCCGCACAACAGTGTGCAGTCCATGTTAACGTGCTGTATGGTGGCACAATCTGGAACTGTAATAGTTAATCCGCAGCTTTCTGGCTGGCAGAGAGAACGTTTATGCGTTATTTCTATATAATGCAGGGAATCCCGTCCACTCCACTGTGTGCAAGAGCCCTTAGACCAATAACCATGAAAATTCGCTAAAAATGCCTGTCCAGAAAGCAGTTCAAGGAGTTTTGCTACAAAGCAAGTTAGGCCCTAGCTTGTGGATAGGGCCTAACTTGCTGATTGGTGGGGGGGGGGTCTCAATGATGAGTACAGCGTTTTGTAATCTCTGTCAACTCCATCAAGCTGAACGGGGCAGCCCGGCCATGGTCGACAGGAATATTTCGGACCCACCTATCAGCAAGTTAGGCCCTATCCTATGACTAACTTAGTCATACAAACAAGTGTTTGCTGCATATTGCACCCAGTGGCAACAATCTCGGTTGTTATTCGTTTGCCACCGGCGGTGAGCACCGCCATAATATTGGCTCTGCTTATCGCACCGCTAGACATCATTGCGGAGCGATTTAGCGATTGCCACGACGGCCTGGAGTCTTTAAGACTTGAAGACCTGTCATTGCTGTTGATCTGTGGCAGTGGCACACTTTTACAAATGTATAAATATTTCTCCATATACTGCAATACAATAATATTGCAGTATATGGAAGGGGCAATTAGAAAAAACAAGAGGGGAGTGTAATTTTTTTTTTTTTCCCTGATTCCCCTTTCTCTAATTCCCCATGCACAATGCCATTGTTGGGACATATACAGCTGCAAGACGCAACAAGTGCTCACCGTACTGCGCTATGGCCACAAAAACAACTTTGGCTGTAAAAACTGAGCAGCACAACTTTCTATGGAGAGCAGGGTGCCTAAAGCCTCATGCACATGCCCAAATGGGTTTTCCTGTTCTCTATATACAGCTGTTTCCTTTTCATCCGCAGCACACATATGGGATTTATCCCCTAGGTACAACTCAGAAGAGAACAGGTTAACAAGCAGCAGTAGACAATTAAACAATTAGTGTCTTGGCTGACTCCACCTATATAAGGCCGGAGCACACACACAACCCTTGTATTTCTTTTTCTCTTAGGTATTACAGAAGAGTTCAGGTCCTGTGTGTCTACACAGGAAAAAAAAAAAAAAAAAACTATCCAGATAATAAGTTTTCTAGCTCCACTGTGTCTTTACACAAAGCAATTGGATGCACCGGCCCGGGCTGTATACCATTGCATCCGGTCCCGGTGGAGCCTGTACAGCTATCCGGTCTTTACAGGGGCAATAGCTGAGGCTGTGGTGTGTATCTGCCACCATGTACCTGGCACATGAGATCACACCTGCATCACCCACCTGCTGGGCCTTGTGCTTCATCACCCTGCGTCACCATCAGACGCCTGGATCGCCTCCTGCATAGGCCGCAGCCCAGGTAAGAGCCTGTACAGCCATCCTGTCCTTACAGGGGTAATAATTCAGACTGTGGTGAGTATCTACCACACCACTGACACATGAGATTGCTCCTGCATCTCCTACCTGCTGGGACTTGTGGTTCATTAACCCTGCATGCCTCTCCATCGGACGCCTGGATCGCCTCCTGCATAGGCCGCAGCCCAGGTAAGAGCCTGTACAGCTATCCTGTTCTTACAGGGGTAATAATACAGATTGTGTTGTGTATCTACCACACATCACTGACACATGAGATCGCTCCTGCATCTCCCACCTGCTGGGCCTTGTGGTTCATTAACCCTGCATGCCTCTCCTTCAGACGCCTGGATCGCCTCCTGCATAGGAGCCTGTACAGCTATCCTGTCTTTACAGGGGTAATAGCTGAGGTTGTGGTGTGTATCGGCCACCATGTACCTGGCGCATTAGATCGCCCCTCAATCTCCTTGTGGTTCATCACCCTGCGTGCCTCACCATTGGACGCCTGGATCGCCTTCTGCATAGGCCGCAGCCCAGGTAAGAGCCTGCACAGCTATCCTGTCCTTACCACAGCCTCAGCTATTATCCCTGTATCTACCATACATCACTGACACATGAGATCACTGCTAGTATCTCCTGTTAACCTGTTTTCTCCTGCTAGAGATCTCTGCATATTATAGTTTTTTGTTTTTTTTTACAGTTACCACATGTTGTACAGAGATTTACGCATGTCATACCCTGATATCACCTGACCCTGCTATCACTTGCATTACAGGGAACGCTACATGTCAGCTCCTGGGATATAAATTGTGAGGAGCTGGTTGGCCTGCACTCTTGTGCTGGACATTCTGGTGTTTCTTATGCACATTGTTGGCTCCATACGTGTGGTATATTTGAAAAAAAAATTTTTTTTTTACTGTTTTTTATTACCATGGATTAAAATAAAGAATATGACGTTTTTAAATCCTTGATACGAGTGCTGGATCAATTTCACTCTTCTCTGTGAGCTCTGCTTGAATTTACCAGAATTTACCAGAATTTCATGTGTATAATCTGTGATCTTTACACTGTGAATTTACTAACCATTGTTCTCTGGACTAGACCTCCGGTATGTAATGTGCATGCACTCGGCCTCTGGTAAGTAAAGAACATGGCCTGTGTGTTTATACACTGTACCCACGGCCTCTATCTGGTGAAATGTGCAGGTATCTATGATCTGTATACATAGTAAAATACTGTAATAATGATGCAGAGCAGACTGATACCAGAATCTCTAAGTTCTGCTTATATGTATGTTCTCCATAGCCTGCTCTACATGAATGGCATTGGAGAGCGATCCTCTCATATCCCGGCAGCAGAACTCCTCATACAGTGATGTCGGCTGCCTATGGCTTGTCTGTACACATCTTTACCTCATACTAATGTGTCCTTTGTGTTTTCACTAGACGGCCTCTCCTGACCCCTATGAGAGGTGGAAAGAGGAGGAAAACTAGGCAGAGGTCTATTGAGAATGAGTCCAATATATATTCTACTTTGTTTACCCTTGGATACAGATCCAGAGATCCACACAAATCCCAGGCTGAAGCCTTGATATGATGGATCATCTCACAGGAGATCTCTCCTTTTCTTCTAGATCTCCATACATCCTCTATTGCACATTCTCGCTTATAGGAATATTCCTTCTGAGGATGTGGACCCAGATTCCAGTGGAATCC
This sequence comes from Engystomops pustulosus, assembly GCF_040894005.1. NCBI lineage: Eukaryota > Metazoa > Chordata > Amphibia > Anura > Leptodactylidae > Engystomops > Engystomops pustulosus. Next base: position 159,474,272 of record NC_092411.1, on the reverse strand, counting down.
ACGAAAGATACTAAAGAGAAACAACAGGGAAAGGATGATTCTACTTTCCAATCACTGATGATGACGTCTTCCCTACTCACCCAGTCCTGTCTAAATATTTTCAGCGTGGATGGACCACACCTGATAACGGCATTAGAGGTCCAATGACCAAGGGATGAAATCCTACTCTTAGTCACTACTGGCCATGTGACCTGTCACAATACCAATCTGATGCTTCTATTACCAGCATTAAGGATTCTTCTGAAGTCCTGGTTGCTTTGGCCTTGGGAAAAAAACAGCTGTATGGACAAAGCTCTGGAATAAGGACGCCCCAGCAAAAGGATTATTTGAATTTTCAACATTTTTTTGCCAGTCTAAAGTATTTATTCCACAGTTAAGGCAAGATCCTGGCTGCAGGCCCTGTCCTTTTCAAGATATAAAAACTCAAAAAAAACAGGAAGAACGGGAAGAGTTTGACGTTCCATCACATCAACTTATTGCGTGTGTCTGAACCGACCCTGTGTACTATCTTCCATGAGTAGGTGAAAAGCCACTTAACTCAAAACCGTGGGAGTTAGTGCATCTGGCCTGGTGTAATATGAGCAATAAGAAGACTGAGGTCCTTCTCTTCAGATTGGCCAAAGTCTTTATCAGACACCTGGTGTCCTCAACAATACATTGAGTATACACTCTAACCTTCCCACCTGACAGATCCTGACCAGCAATCTGCTAGTTGTATATCTCTGCCACAGAGGTATCACTGCGCGGCATCAACTGTCTTATCAGATCTTCATATTCCCATCCTGCTTCCACATCAGGAGAACACCGGGATAGCGCTTCAGACTCCTGCCCACTGCATTGCCAGTAACATCAATAAAGGTTCCATACCTGGAGGCCTGGTTATTTCCATCGAACTTCTGAATCTTCAACTTCAAATTTGAAGAAGAGTAATGAAAGTCTATAAATGTATTTTTGGAAACATTTCCCCTGATTTCAGCTAACAAAAGTGAGTAAGTGACAAGAGCCCTGGCCAAACGCCTATTACCATAGATGTGCTTCAATGAGCAAAGTCCATATTTGAACTGAAGGAACCTTTTGCCTTCAGAACTGCCTCAATTCTTCGTGGCATAGATTCAACAAGGTGCTGGAAGCATTCCTCAGAGATTTTGGTCCGTATTGACATGATGGCATCACACAGTTGCCGCAGATTTGTCGGCTGCACATCCATGATGCGAATCTCCCGTTCCACCACATCCCAAAGATGCTCTATTGGATTGAGATCTGGTGACTGTGGAGGCCATTTGAGTACAGTGAACTCATTTTCATGTTCAAGAAACCAGTCTGAGATGATTCCAGCTTTATGACATGGCGCATTATCCTGCTGAAAGTAGCCATCAGATGTTGGGTACATTGTGGTCATAAAGGGATGGACATGGTCAGCAACAATACTCAGGTAGGCTGTGGCATTGCAACGATGCTCAATTGGTACCAAGGGGCCCAAAGAGTGCCAAGAAAATATTCCCCACACCATGACACCACCACCACCAGCCTGAACCGTTGATACAAGGCAGGATGGATCCATGCTTTCATGTTGTTGACGCCAAATTCTGACCCTACCATCCGAATGTCGCAGCAGAAATCGAGACTCATCAGACCAGGCAACATTTTTCCAATCTTCTGCTGTCCAATTTCGATGAGCTTGTGCAAATTGTAGCCTCAGTTTCCTGTTCTTAGCTGAAAGGAGTGGCACCCGGTGTGGTCTTCTGCTGCTGTAGCCCATCTGCCTTAAAGTTCGACGTACTGTGCATTCAGAGATGCTCTTCTGCCTACCTTGGTTGTAACGGCAGGCGATTTGAGTCACTGTTGCCTTTCTATCAGCTCGAACCAGTCTGTCCATTCTCCTCTGACCTCATTTCCGCCCACAGAACTGCCGCTCACTGGATGTTTTTTCTTTTTCGGACCATTCTCTGTAAACCCAAGCGATGGTTGTGTGTGAAAATCCCAGTAGATCAGCAGTTTCTGAAATACTCAGACCAGCCCTTCTGGCACCAACAACCATGCCACGTTCAAAGGCACTGAAATCACCTTTCTTACCCATACTGAAGCTCGGTTTGAACTGCAGGAGATTGTCTTGACCATGTCTACATGCCTAAATGCACTGAGTTGCCGCCATGTGATTGGCTGATTAGAAATTAAGTGTTAACGAGCAGTTGGACAGGTGTACCTAATAAAGTGGCTGGTGAGTGTACTTCTATGTTATTATTCTAACACGTCTATCTCATCTGCAGCAATCACAATGTGCTGCTGCCTGCATAAGTAGTTTACTGTAAAGAGGTTACTGAAGTCCCCAATGTACAAGAGAATGCAAAACCTTGCCCTAAGCAGAGGCGAATCTTCAGCCGTTGACGTATCCTTAGTCATATTTCTGACATCCAGAATACTCAGTATCAGTGGCGTTACTACTGCCGTAGCAACCGTGGCGGTGATGTTAATGGGCCAGCCCAAGACCCACGTCCGAATCATAAATTATGCACGCCGTGTACCCAGGGGGACTTGTCCCTATTGACCATTGCTGCCGCAGCTACAATGCTAAGGGGGCCTAGGAGGTGCGGATGAGTACCTCTATGTCCTTGCAGCTGCTGCCTGTCCCTTAGCCTGCCTCACCTGGCCAATCCACCTGTGTGTCCAGGCGGCGGGTTGTCCTATCTTCTTCCTGCATGAAGACATGTGACGTAACATGACACATCCTGGCCAACGCTGAGTGGAGGTTTCTGGGCGCCTGCTCACAAAGGATACATCTTCTGGCTTCACTAAAGGTCTAAGACCAGGAGAATCCATGAGCCAGCCTATCATGTTCATGCTTGATGGCCACAATATCTTCCAGGAGGATTACAGAACTTCAAGCACTGTCCTTCGAGGATTCCTACCTTAACATTCTGCCAGAAACCATCATGTTACTTTCCTGCTCAGCATTCATCCAGTTTCCTGCTCAGCATTTCTACAGTCTTCAAAACAATTCTTTCAAACAATACAATTTCAAAGAACCTTAAAAAGGGGGCAAATTGTCCACATGGATCATGGACTCCATGAGATGCTGTTGAGTCTTTCTGGTCACGAAGCTCCAGACTGAGAGCCAACTCTACATCAGCTTCTTTAGCTGAGCTCTGTCACGTCTCAGCTCTAAAGAGCAGCCACGTGGTCCTCTCCATCCTCATCTATAAATCTCTGCAGGATGGACTTCTCTGCCTCCTAAGGTTTCAGCCTTCAACAAGGCAGTGCTGCAACAGGCGACTAGGATCCCTCTCCTTGTAAATTCACTGTGGTTGGAGGTATTTTTTGTTAAAAATAAAACTTAGCTTTTATTTTTCTAAAATTAAGATTTTGCAGGACTGTAAATACAGATGTTTTATTTATTATTTAACAACAATCTGTCATTTTATTTGTCCAGTTTGGTGACATTGAATCGTGGGCTTTAGACCTAGTTTTAGGCTCTTAATAGTCCTCACGATAGTGTATGTATACACTGCAACCTTCTGCTGCCGTTGTCTCCACTAGACTCAAAGGACAGAAAGTTTTGAAGCACAGTGTGAGTGTGGTCGTGTTCCACACTTTACACTGTGTCTTTCAAATAGAACAGCTGATGGATATTGTTGTGCCGCTAGTAACCAGTGTGTAACATTAAAGTGTTTACACTTTCTATTTGTTCTGGCTACTCCGATTCTTTTCTCATATTAACGCGGCTATCTGACATCAGCTGGCAGCTGACAATTGACCCTACGCGTTTCCTCATTGCCAGAGATTCCTCAGGGGTCTGTTATTAGGCATGTTTAAACTAGGGTGATGAGACATCCGTCCCGAGTGCACGCCCGGTATGTACTAGCCGTGGCGCGCGCCGGCAATGTCCTGTTAATATTCAACTCCCCCTGCTCGTCACCGCTGACGAGCCTCCCTTCTGGTCCAATCAAAAGACTGAACATCACATAGTGACGTGAGACCGGAGCTGCGGGTGAACGACCAATCACAGCCATATGGGAGGGATGGAGGGCTCTTGGCACCTCCCCTTGGTGTGCGATCGTCATTCTCTCTGCCGTGGTATCCTGGGACTTAAGGTATGTACCATGGAGTGATCTGTCACTCATGTTCCAGTTTGTTCTTATTGATATGGGCTATATCTTAAGGGTATATCTGATTAGGGGGGGGGGGTAAATTTGTTTAGATAGGGAAAGCACTGCTTCCAGTGCCTTTGTTGCAGATTATCCTGGCAGATTTTTGTGTGTAAATCCCAGTGATACCGCTTATATGAATTTCAAAACAAGTGTCTACTTTAGGAATTGTGCCAATAATATTCTGATGTCATCTTCTATTTTAATATTCTTCATCTACTGTTGCTGGCTTGGTATCAATTTTTGGAGAGTCCAAAAATTTATGACATGGAGTAATTGTCGCCTATAGTGTGGTCACATAGTACTCAGTGCAAGCTCATTCTACAGTACCAGAGTATTAGTGTCCTGCATGTTAAGCCTTTAAGGTACTGTCATAAGTACTGCTTGCTAAGTCCCATATGCGTGCTGCCGAACGGACGAAAAAGGAGGAAATTTGCTTACCGAAATTTCCATTTCTTTTAGTTTGTGAGGCAGCACAACTTTCCCGCCTTTAAATGATGAAACGTTATTGCATATAATAAAAATGTCAGCTCATCTTGCAAAAATGTCAACTTACACAGCTCTGATCGCTGAAGTACGAAAGTAATTGGTGTCAGAAGATGGTGTATAAATTTGTTATTCCCATGATCGCACATACCCAAGGAATAAAGGAGTGTAAGCCATATAAAAACCAAGCCCATAAATAAAATAAACCATGTGTGGGGTTTTTTTATTTACCAAATTCACCCCATTTGGATTTTTTTTCCCAGTACACAGCATGGAATAGTAAATACTGTTCAATTTGTTCCAGAAATTTAGAAACCTAATAACACGAAGGGCCAAGTTGTTAAAGATATCCTGTCACCACATTCTCAGCTTATGTACGGTTATATCTATAGGGTCAAAGAGCCAGGTGTGACTTGTCTATGTGGTGCCAGAGTAGGGTTATGGTCATCAGTTCTTATAAAGGTTTTCAGCATTTCCTTAATGGAAGGTTGGTGTGCAGTGCAAACACTTACATCCCTAACCACAGCCCAGCCACCAGCAGAAAGCCCGGGAAACAAGGTATAACTGTTATACTATCCCTAACATTAATGCCCTGAGGTAACGTCACCATTGGAGGCCCTGTACACAAACCAAGAGCCGAGCATTAGCGGAGAGGGAGGGAGAAAGGGATTAGCTTACCCTTTAGAAATTAGATTAGAAATTCCGTTATCCCAGAATATTTCTATGTAGTAGTAGGTGGGCCCCCAAAATCAATTTCACTGGTGGGCCCCAGGCACCCCAGTCCGACCCTGCATGTGCCAGCAGTTTGTACTTTTTTTTTTCAAACAGAAATCTGGCACAAACGCTTTAATAAATGTGGGTCAATGTGTCTGTGAATACCTCAGGATTCACTTAGCTGCTTTTGTCATGTGTCACATGATCAATAAACACTAGTGAGCGAGTGCCACTGGCAGCCGTGAATACCATCTCATTACTTCTGCCATGTTTTACAGATGATGTGGTTGGATCATGAGCTTTAACACACCTTCGCCATACCATTCTTTCCATCATTCTGGTAGAGGTTCATCTTAGATTCATCTGTCCAAGGAATGTTCTTCCACAACTATGTTTGCTTTTTTAGATGGTTTTTTTTTTCAGAAAAGGCCAATCTAGCTTTTTTATGCTTATGAGTGGCTTGTAACGTGCAGCGAACCCTGTGTTTACTTCTCTTTATGGTAGATTTGAATTTGGATGTGTCTACATCTTGGAGAGTGTTGTTAACTGTTGCGGGGGAATTTTTCTTCAACATGGAAATCATTCTGCAATTATCCACCACTGTTGTCTTTTGTGGGCCTCCAGGTCTCTTTGCATTGTTGAGTTCACCAGTAACAATTGTTCTGCATATCATAAAATTGAACATAAAATAACATTATATGTAATAACATTGGGACATCACCATTGATCACATTAAGTAAATGGTATAAGATCTTACTTTGTATTTGTATAGTATTGGGGTCAACTTTTAACCCCTTAAGGACGCAGGTTTTTTTTTTCCGCTCATTTCTCGCTTTCCACCTTCAAAAATCCATAACTTTTTCATTTTCCCGTGTACGGAGCCGGGTGAGAGCTTATTTTGTGCGTAACAAATTTTACTTTCCCGTGATATTATTATAACATGTCATAAACTGGGAAGCAGGAAAAAAATTCCAAATGTAGAAAAATTAAAAAAAAAACAAATGTGCGTCACGTTCTTGTGGGCTCAGTTTTTACGACATTCACTCTGCACTCCAAATAACTGCTCCACTTAATTTTTTCTTTCGGTACGATTGCGGTGATACCAAATTTATGCAGGTTTTATTGATTTTAATACATTTTCAAAAATTAAACAAATGTGTACGAAAAAGGTAAAAAAAAATTTGCCATCTTCTGACACTAATAACTTTTTCATACTTTGCTGCATGGAGCTGTGTGATATGTCATTTTTTGCAAAATGAGCCGACATTTTCATTACTACCATTTTGAGGACTGTGTGACTTTTTGATCACTTTTGATCACTTTTGATTACATTTTTTTTTGTCATGTAAAAGGCGCATTTCGGACAATTGGACGCCATTTCCCTTCTCGGAGGTCACCGCCGGCAGATAGATCGGGCATTTTGGGATGAACCGATATCTAATGTGTTTGATTTTTACTGGTTATTATATTTTATATCAGTTCTAGGGAAAGGGGGGTGATTTGAATTTTTAATATTTTATTACTTTTTTTTCACTATTTCTTAGACCATCTAGGGTACATTAACCCTAGATGGTCAGATTGTTCCTGCCATACACTGCGATACAACTGTATTGCAGTATATGGCGCTTTTGTATGTGATTCATTACAATGAGCCACTGGCTCATTGTAACGAATATGCATAAACCATGCAGCCTCGGGTTTGACGAAGGTCCATGGCAACCGATTGCCGCCCCCCGATGACCAGAGGTAACCTGGTGGGGCCCATACTTGTGAACACTAGTACATAACTAGTAGATTGTTTAACACAACTTAGCATTTGTCTCTTCGGTCACTTGTAGTTATTCCAGTTGGGTAATATCCTTATAGGTTATGTATTACCTGCATCGGTTCTTCGCCGCCACAATGCCTCCACTGTGCTACGGCACCACTGCGGACTCGGGATGCTGTGCAATCATATGCTCTCATTCCTAGTTCCGCATTCTGATGAACTGCAGATGTGTTGGAGTGTGCTGGAGCGTGCAACTGAATTCCTCTGGGTCCTAGTGCTGACGTCTAAACTGAATGAAGCCGGCTTTCTTTTGCGATGATTGTCTCTCGTTTGATTTACCGCATTCACTGGTTGTCAGAGATATAACAATGATAGGTAAGATGTGTCTATATTGGTTGCTAGGCGTGTTTCGGGGTGTCTAACCCTTTTTCATTAGCTAGCTATTCCATCACTAGTAGCGGTATAGGTTGCAACCAGGCACTTTATTAAAGGTGCCATTTGACCCCAATACTATACAAATACAAAGATGGATCTTATACCATTTACCTGATGTGATCTATGGTGATGTCCCAATGTTATTACATATAATAAAGTGATTTTATGTTCAATTGTTCGTGATGTGCAATTTCATGCAATAAACACATGTTGAGTAAAAACAGTGAGTAGTGCATGGTATACGTTTTAATTTTATCCAATTTTTTATATTTACCAAAGGGCACACGGTATTACCAGAGCACACTTCCCACTAGGGGTTTGTCCAATAGGTTGAGAGTGCGGTATAGATATTCAATATTTGAGTTCACCATTGCTTTCTTTCTCAGGATATACCAAAATGTAGCTTTTACCACTTCTTAAATTGTATCAATTTCTAAGATGTTTTATGTTTTCGCAGCTCCTTTCATCGCATTTGTTTTCTTTACAACAAAATTTTTCAAATGCAGGCACCACACATCAAATCTACTCAAGGTCTTTCGTCTGCTTACTATACAATAACATTATGAAGGAATTGTGCACACATGCCCTTGAAACAGATTTTGAGTCAATTGTCCATTTACTTTTGGTCCCTTTAAAAATAGGGTGACCCATGTTAAGGAGCTGAAACCCTTCATCCTCAAATGAAAGCTGAAAGTTTGGACTTTATGTCCATTATATAACTAAACCTTGAATATATTTCAGTAAACGGTGTCCAAATATTTATGAATATAACTGTATATTAGGAAATTGTATAACTTTTAATTATACAAACAATTACATTCATTTACTTAAACTAGTCAACCATTATATGTGTGTATTATGGCATGTTTGATGTGTGGCTTCGTGTTTGGCATGTTCATTAATCATGTTATTTTTAGGATTAGGGTGTAAATCCTCACAGATAACAAAGCTTCTAAGGATAAACAGATGCAATTAGTGAACTCGTAATATGTGCCTATTGCAGAAGGCACAGATGCCCGTTGAGAGAGAGTACGAAGTGAGAGAGAGTGAAGTGTGAAGCATTCAGTTCAAATAATAAGAAAAGATTCATTAAGTAAATAGGAAATTTACAAAAGAAACAGAATTATTTTATTTTACAGTACACAGAATGTCATCTGCTGTCCATAAACTGGGAGCATCTTTTTTAATAGATTCCTTAATGGGCTGGACCACTGCACAGAATGAGAAAAGCATTTATGATAAAAGATGCCTGGCAGAAAGTATTCAAAGCAAAGAAGAAGTACTTAATTTCCCTGCAAACTTATTGGTGAAGTCTGCCACAAATCATGAAGTACCACAGAATAGCAGGGTTACCGAGGATAACCAAACAGAACAAAGAATGGATCACCCTATAAGCAGTCAAGAGAGCCCAATGATACTTCCCACAAATAATTCTGATAAAATAAAACTGGAAAACATGGAGAGAACAATGAAAGAAGACAGCAATATTCTTGAGAAGCCAAATCAATCATACATAGCTCTGATTTCTAGAGCAATCTTGTCCACAACTGAAAAGAGACTGCAATTGAGTGACATATACCAATGGATCATGGACACCTACCCATACTACCATAATCAGGTAATAGTACAATTCATATATAATATTACCTTTATTGTAACTCACATTAATGTGCATATAAAGCAAAAAAAATTGATTCGATTTTCATATTCTGGTAGTTTGTAAAAACGTTAATAGCCTATAATGTAATTTTTATGTTATTTGCTATGTGTCATTTGCTCTTTGCCCCATAAAATTAGAAACAATAAGCAGTAATAATAAATAAAGATCCTGATACAACAGAGCTCTGTGGGTTTGTAATGGTCAAAATAGTTTTATTGCAGAGGGAAAATTGCTAGATTCACTATTAACAGTAGTACTATAAATTATAACAATAGCTAAAATCATGTAATAATATTGATCATCACGCCTCTGCTTTTAATATAGGTAGATTTTATATGCCTTTTAATCTGTGAAAGTTCAGTATGTTTTAATATCAGTGTGTAATAATATATCCTTCAAACAGTAAGACTTATTTCTCCATGGATCACATAAAAATGACAAGTTTGTACTAACCACATTTGATGTATGTGTTAGGACAAGAGCTGGAGGAATAGCGTGCGGCATAATCTTTCTCTTAATGAGTGCTTTATTAAGGCTGGACGGAGCGACAATGGAAAAGGACATTACTGGGCTGTGCACCCTGCTAACTTAGAGGCATTCTCCCGTGGAGATTACCAGCGCCGCAGGGCAAGAAGACGAATTCGCAGGTATAACTTGTTTTGCTATTTTAGTCCATTAACAGGTTGGGACTTACAATGGCTTCTTCATTGATTACATCCCACTAGTTAAGTTTACAGATATTTTATAGTTATTAAATTATTCTGCAAATGTGCTAGCTAAAGCTATTAAATAATTATCATGGAGAATCAGATGACCAGAAAAGATATTCTTCTAGAACAGTTACAATCACTGGCTTTTACACACTTGTATCTTGGTTCATCTACTGCATCAGTATTCCTAAAAAGAAATGTCAAGATTAGGTTGATTATGGATATTAAATTATTGATCATCTTATTTTTTACTTAGTTCCACATCTGGTTTGAGGTCACAAATAATAATAAACCAATACTAAACAAAAATACCAGAGTGGAGGTGGCTAAAATATGCAACTTTAACATTACAAGATACATTTGGCAGACTATTAAATCCAAGTATGAATGGATTACTGTACATATATCTACAGTAAGTCAACAGTAAAGTCTTGAAGGGCTTGAGAAAGGCTCCAGGTGTAATGAGCCGAAATATAGCCTTGACACGTGTGAATAAACAAGTAAGTTTTTGCCACATTTTGAATCTCTGAGTGCTGCCATTTTTTCGTGTTTTTAGATATATATCTAAAACAGTAAGTCAACAGAAACGTCGGGATGGTGGAATATCTTGCAAAATTACATTAGATCAAAAAATAAAATATACATGTCATTATTTTTTTAAAAATCTATCCAATAATACCAAACTCGGGCCCCCTACCTTGGCCCCCTACCTTGGCCCCCTGATGGTGCGATCTGATATTTTTTATTGTAGACTCGGATTCTCCAGGAAAAAATGAAATTAATTTAATCTATGATTCAAGTCATTGTCATTGACAGATGGCTCTATAATAGCTGAAAATAAAAATGGGGGAAAAAAAATTCATATATCTTAAGAAATACACATCGGATCAAAAATATAAAAAAATAAAAGTATTTCTTAAAAATCTATCCAATTATATTAAAGTTGACCCTGTATTTTCACCTCCATGGAGAGTGGTAGGGGGAATCTATTTTTTTATGTAGAAACTACATCCACCTAACTCAAGAACAACGACAAGGGACTAGTAGTTTTCTGTTCTCTTTGGGGGTGTTGGTTTAATATGTGTCCCCTTGTCTCTCACTCTTCGGAGAGCTTGAACAACTTAAGTCTCCTCCCATCTGATCAGGATTTTTTTGTTGCCTACAAAGTTTTCAAATGCTCTACATTAAATTCTTGAATTTGTAAAAAATACTAGACACATATATTTTTAGTTTTTCAATCCAATGTGTATTTAGCAATATATTCCACTATGCAAATGTTCTATATATATATATATATATATATATATATATATATATATATATATATATATATATATATATATATATATTAGGTGATTAAATAAAAAAACAAACAAAATGTTTTCCATTACATAGTATTGATCTCTACAATTGTCATGTGAATTCATCAGTAGAATGTAGTCTACTCATTCTGGGGCAGCAGACACAGGCTATTATAACAAATAACATCTTTGTCTGATGGGGGCAAACACTTTAGCTCATTATAAGCAGTGTACAGTCTCTGTGCTGTAAAGAAATGATACTTGAATTATTTCCCATTGGCTTAATTTATATTTGTTATTCTTTATTTATACAAATAAAGCTATTGATCATTTATAAGAATAGTTTTCTTAATCACATCAGTAAATACTTCTGCATCTAGTGAGAAGTTCACTTTACTTTACTTTCTTTTTGGGTGAAAACAATAAAAACCAAGGTTGACATGAACCCAACTATGTGGTGCCTCACTGTATTGTGTACAAGACTGGTTTAGGTCTAGAATAATTTTATAGTCCCTTCTTTTATTTATATGTACTACTATGTCAATTTCCTTCTTTAACAGGGTGTCTTCTGTTCTTGGAAACTCATCTCTTTTTCCTCTCTACAATATTCCTTGTTTTCACCAAAGACTATGCATTTGCTGCTCCCCTCCCTATACTCAGTCCAGTCAGACTCAACTCTGTCCTATAATGGCAAATCCTCGTCAACAGTTTTGTCGCTCTCTTGCCATACCAAATTTTTTTCCCTGGAACCAGCCTTATGCATAATAATAAGCAACAAATTAATTTGAACATTGTGTTCATTCAAGTTTTGGAGAATGTGGAACGTAATGTACAAAACTCATTATACAGGCGGTCCCCTACTTAAGAACACTCGACTTACATGCGACCCCAAGTTACAAACGGATCTCTGGATATTGGTAATTTATTATTCTTTAGTCCTAGGCTACAATGATCAGCTATAACAGTTATCACAGGTGTCTGTAATGAAGATTTATTGTTCATCCTGATTCTTATGACAACCCAACTTTTTTAAAATTCAATTGTCACAGAGACCAAAAAAGTTCTGGCTGGGGTTACAATGATAAAATATACAGTTCCGATTTACATACAAATTCAACTTAAGAACAAACCTACAGACCCTATCTTGTTTGTAAATCGGGGACTGCCTGTATATATATTGTGCAACTTGCATCACATTTGCTTCTCACCAAATAAATACTTTTTGCATGGTTACATGAATCCATATTCTATGCTTTATTTACCTTCATGGTAACCAAACTATAATTTCTGGGTTATTAAGTAGATATCAGCTTTGAATTCTTATATCATGAAGCAAAATAATGTGGCTTTGATTGTGTTTAAGTACTGTTTATAGTAACAGATAAAATATCTGTTAAAAAAAAAAAAGAATATACCAGCTGCACCAAAGAAAAAGTGACTTCGAAGTGAAATATTTATGAATATATGGAAATAATCTATGGAATATATACAATTTATATGCCAATTGAAGAATTTTGTATGGCACATATTGGCCAAAGAATGCTGCAAATTTTAGACAATTAGAAATGATAAATGTTATTTGCGACATTTAGAACATCTGGATTAGAAGATAAATGTGTCTTACTGACGATTAAAAACATTTCAAAATATCTACAAAAAGTCTCAAACTGCAATGCACCAAAAAAGTATAAAAAGACAGGAAAAAAAGGAAGAAATATGGACTTCAAAAGTCCATTACTTTTAAATGTTTCCATGTACAGACCTGTGTGAGGGCTTATTTTCTGCATAACAAATGTTACTTCTCAGTGACAATATTTATTCCATGCCGTGTACTGGAAAGCTGGTAAAAAATTACAAATGTGGTGAGATTGGCAAAAAAAATGCATTTGCATCACTTACTTGTGGGCTCAGCTTTTACGACTATCATTGTGCTATCACGGTGCGCTGGAAATAATACATCTACTTTATTCTTTGGTTCGGTACGATCACAGTTGTAGGTGGTCATTTAAATATTTTTTTAAATTTATTTTTAAACTTTTATAATATTATTTAGACCCACTGGGGTACTTTAACCCCAGAACTGCAGATGCCATGCAGCCTCGGGTTTGATGAAGACCCGAGTCTGTCATGGCAACTGATCCCGGGGATTGACGATCAGAACACAGATGGCGCCCACACACCGCTGTCTTTTAAATGCTCCCAGTGGAAGGGTTAATACCCAAGATCGGTGCTACCACTGATCGTTGGCATTAGCAGTGGGTGTTTGCTGCAATATGCCCCACCGCTTGCACTGATCGCGGCTATTAACCCTCTCAACGTCGCCGGCGGCATTTAAAAGACGGCGGCGTGCATGCGCCGCCATCTTTTTTCCGATCGCCGCGCCCCCAAACGTCATCGGGTGGGCGGCGATCGGTTACCATGGTAGCCTCGGGTCTTCTTTTGACACGAGGCTACGTGGCTTATGCAGGTTCGTTACAATGAGCCAGTGGCTCATTGTAATGTATGACCTGCAAAAATGCCATATATTGCAATACTGTAGTATTGCAGTATATGGTAGGAGCGATCTGACCATCTAGGGTTAATGTACCCTAGATGGTCTAAAAAATAGTGGAAAAAAAAAGAAAAAAAAAGTTTAAAAAATAAAAAACATTAATAAAATATTAAAAGTTCAAATCACCCCCCTTTCCCTAGAACGGATATAAAACATAATAAACAGTAAAAATCACAAACATATTAGGTATCGCCGTGTCCCAAAATGCCCGATCTATCAAAATATAAAAACGGTTACGGGCGGCGGAGACCTCCGAGGCGGAAAATGGCGCCCAAATGTCCGAAATGCGACTTTTACACCTTTTTACATAACATAAAAAATGAAATAAAAAATTATCAAAATGTCGCACAGACCCCAAAATGGTAGCAATGAAAACGTCGCCTCATTTCGCAAAAAAATTACCCCTCACAAATTTCCGTGCGCCAAAGTATGAAAAAGTTATTAGCGTCAGAAGATGGCAAAAATTTTTTTTCTTTTTTGTACACATTCGTTTAATTTTTGAAAATGTATTAAAACACAATAAAACCTATATAAATTTCGTATCACCGCGATCGCACCGAACCAAAGAATAAAGTAGGCGTGTTATTTGGAGCGAAGAGTGAAAGTCGTAAAAACTGAGCCCACAAGAACGTGATGCGTTTTTTTTTTCAATTTTTCCACATTTGGAATTTTTTTTCAGCTTCACAGTACACGGCATGTTAAAATAAATAACATTACAGGAAAGTAAAATTTGTTACGCACAAAATAAGCCCTCACACAGGTCTGTACACGTAAAAATGAAAAAGTTATGGATTTTTGAAGTTGGAGAGCGAGAAATGAGCCGAAAAACCCTGCGTCCTTAAGGGGTTAATACAGCCTCAGCACCTATAACGCAGAGCGTAAAGGGGTTAACTTTATAAACAACAGGGTCAATAATTCAAGATGGCTTTGCATATGTAATGGTAACAAAATTACTACATTGGACCTGCCTGTTGTAAAGCTATCTTTCAATAGCAATGGCACCATTCACAATAGGTTTTTGGCAGTAAATAATAAATACCTGTGTTAAAAACCTAAAAAAATAAGCCATAATGTGTAGCATTTTTTCTTATGGTTCTGTCATTTGATATTTTCATACCTCTACCTTATTTATCATCCGTGGCTTCATCATAAAATATTAACAGAAATGCCAACATGTCACCTAGGTTTTATCTATTACTGCATTTACCTATCACACCTTATACTTTAAAGTGTGTCCTAATTTCTGTCTAATTGCTTATGAGGCTCTTAACAAGATCTTCAGCTTTAAGCCTGTAATTGTTCTTTAGTCGGATTTAGTCCTCGCTGTTTAAGTGTTAATCTGAAGGCTTAATCGGTCGGAATCTGCTGAGCTTCAAAAAATAGTCGGCTTAAGCATTTTATCCCTTGGAAAATGTAGTATCATAGATGCATATGCTTCTGTTTATATATTTAGTCTTGAAGTTTTTGTATATCTATTTTTCTTATATTCTGCTACTATAATGATTGACAACAAGTTGGACCTGGCTAATGACAAAGAATAGCCTATTGTACCTTCAAATACAGATACAGCATGTAATGCCACCTGGCTGTGCTTGCTGCCCCATCCCGCAGTGAATGCTGGTCCTTTTGGAGTCTGAACTAGTTGCAGTCTGACCCAGCCAATGTGCTGCACATGTTTGCCTAAACAAATGCTGCTAGCTTGCTGCAGGTGAGGAAAGAATCCACCCAACTGGCTTCCTCAGGGATACTGAAGTGTTGTTCTGAGTCCATTTATAAAGGGAAGCGTCCCACATGTGACGGCCCGATCATAGCTCCTAACTTCCAGTAAAGAACCGGAGGTTTGTTATGTGCTGAGTAATTTTCCCCGACCTCCGATATGTCGTGCGCACGGAAGCGCGATCCTGTATCAGTGATCGCACCTGCACCAAAAATATAAAAACTGGCGCACGAATGCACTCTTATCTAATGTGTCCCGTACTGTTCCTAAAATATCCTGCGTACACCAAGAAATAATCAATTTACAACAATAGGAGGCTGCTGAAATGGCTACAAAAGTAGGTGCCTGCGCCAAATCTAGAAGGGTAAGCACATTTTGCTCTAAGGACATAGAAAAACACAAATATACCATATATATGAATAAATGTACCATATATGTTAAAAAATGGTCACATATAACAATATTAAAAGAGAGAAGTACAAAATATAAAAAAAATATAAATGAATATGTATACGTGTATGTGCAAAAAAGAAGATACAAAAATAATAATGAGCACATCAACCAAATGCCCCATATCTAAGTAAAAAAAACCAATTCATGAGTACAATAAATATATATATAAAATACATAATAATCCATGTAAATATATATGTGCTACATGCACAAAATTAAGCCCATGAACATACATAAAATACACTACATACTCAACAAAACCAAAATTAACTACATATTTACAGAGAAAGTACATGTGCGATGGTTAGACAAAGGCAGATAACCTGGCCATCCAAAAAAAAAGGGGGAAGCCTCAAAATAGAATGGACCACAGTATAGAAAATATGCAATATAGCACAAAATAACCAAATGTTATATATCAGTGATGGCTAACCTATGGCACTGGTCTTTCTGTGGGCACTCAGGCCATCACCAGAGATGATTCCCGGTATCTTCTTGCAGTCCCGGACAGCCCAGGACTTGCTGTGCACACAGGTATTTTAAAGTGACAGCTGTACCTGGGACTATTTCCTGCTTTATTGGTGTCCTCAGAGTGCTGGTATCAATGAAAACTGTGACAGAGAAGGGAGTATAAATCACAAATTAAATTTATGTGTTGGCACTTTGCAATAAATAAGCGGGTCTTTGTTGTAGTTTGGGCACTCAGTCTCTAAAAGGTTTGCCATCACTGTTATATATCAACATCGCATATCATATTAATTACATATATCATATCAAACGAGGCTTGACAAAGGCTGGGGTACAGCCGAAACATTGCACAAGGTGAAATAAAATACCACGTCTGTTTTTCACTAATTGGAGTGCTGCAGTTTTTTCTTATTTTATATATATATTTTTATTTTTTTCTCAAACATAAACATATAAACATCCCAACCAGGGAAAAACACTAACAATGCCCAGTGAATACCAGATGTGCACACCAGACAAGATGCACAATGTCAGGGGTTGTGGATCCTCTGGACCACTGCAGACCATGACACAAGCCACTACCTGGGACCGGAGTCTAAGTGGTACCCGAAAGCGTGTTGGACTAGCTGCGGCGTGGTACCACCAAGTCGTTAAACAGGCGTGACTTGTCTGCAGTAGCGGCCAAGGTCGAGGTACAGAAACGGCAGACAATCTCATGGTTAGGTCCAGGCACAAGGTCAGGGCAGGCGGCAGAGATGTAACGTCAGAATCCAATCCGGGGTCAGCAATGGGAGGTCCAAGCAGATGGGTACAGGAATAAGGGCACACAGGACACAGCAGCACGGAGGAATACTGGTAACACAGGAACACGGAGGGATTCGGCACTGGAACGCAGGAGACACTGGAAAGCAGGATAATTGCTATGGAGCTTTCTCTGAGGATGTTAAGCACAAAGATCCGGCAAGGCAGGAAGGAAAGTGCTGGATTTTTAAAGGTGGAAGTGATCAGCCAGCGGCACCAATCAGCGGTGCGCTGGCCCTTTAAATTTTCCGAAGATCTGCCGCAACATGAGCAGGTACATTTGGAATCCGCTTTTCCATTTAAATGGGCCAGACCCGCCATACGCTATCTGGGGACTAATATATCCTCAGACCTAAGTCTTTTATTTAACCTAAATTACGCACCACTGTTAAAGACTATTGAGAAAGATCTGGAAAAGTGGTCCAAACTGACTGTATCATGGTTCGGTAGAATCAATATATTAAAAATGGACATACTACCACGTCTCCTATACTTGTTTCAGACCATCCCCATTCCTTTACCGAGGTCCTTCTTTGACAAACTTAGATGGATGTCACAAACCTTTGTCTGGCACTCCTCAAAGCCGCGCATTAGACAATCTATACTAATTCTCAACAAATTAGACGGGGGCACTGGACTACCTGACTTCCGCTCATACCATAGGGCCTCCATAGCCACATTCATACTTGACTTATTCCACAAACCAGCCTCCAAACTATGGGTTGAAATGGAACTAGAATCAAATCACACACATGCCCTTGGAGCTTTCTGGTGGTCTCCAAGCACACCAATACGGAATATCAATGTCTCCCCTCTCATAACGCTCCTACTTAAATCTTGGCGCAAATTTATGCGACATACTAACTTGATTACAGTATCAGGCCCCCTCACCCCGCTCATCGGCAATCCCGACCTGCCAGACTTACAGAATGCCCCCTCGGATCCACAAACTCCGTTACCCAGGGTGCGTAGTGTAGTCAACGAGCAAGGAATACGTGACCGAGGTAACAGCAGCTCTTGGCCTAGCTTCTTCCAGATGGTTACAATTTTTTCAGGTCCGCAAATTTATAAACACCCTGGGCTCATCTGCACTCTCCACCACCCTCACTCCGTTTGAAGATTTATGTATGGACTCCTCTCCTCCTGTCCACACGATCTCCTTGGTCTATGCTATGCTGGTGCGGGGAGGTGCGGGGGACGAGCTGCCGTCGTTTACTGCTTCGTGGGAGAGGGACCTCAGTAAGTCTTTCTCACTCGAACAGTGGCAAAAAGCACTTATCTTAACACACAAGGCCTCAGTCTCCTGCCGGCTCCAGGAACTTAACTACAAAATTGTATCTCAGTGGTACAGAACACCTGCAAAACTGCATAAAATGTTCCCGGAAGTCTCTCCCCTGTGCTGGCGCTGTGGAGAATCGGAGGGCAACATGCTACACGTGTGGTGGGATTGCCCTCCGATTCATAAACTTTGGATGGAAATTTTCCATTTGTACAAAGACATATGCCCACCAGGCATAGATCCATCACCTGAGTTAGCCCTTCTCTCTATATTTCCGGGGACTATCTCCAAATTCAAAAAAAGCCTACTTCGTCACTTTTTGGTGGCAGCTAGGCAGATAATCCCAAGGCTATGGAGATCCCCTAATCCACCTACTAAAGCTCAGTGGGTGGAAACACTGAATGTAATCCTACACATGGAGGAATTAAAGGCTAATGATGAGGATAAGCATGACAATTTCTACAAAACATGGAGCCCCTGGATCTCCTTTAGATCCCAACCGGCCTTGGAAGTTTGGCTACAGACTAGCGACACAGCATCCTAAAGTCCTATCCCTGGATATAAGATAGCCTCCCCACTCAGACCCCCCTTTTCTACCCCACCCTCCATGTTGTCTTGCGTCTCTATGTTGTCTGTACATGTTAATTGAGTTATTGTTCATGGTCTCTATTGTTCTGGACCGTGATAGTTTTCCCCTTCTGTTATTTTCCTGTTCTAATATATTCAATCTCATTATGCACTCAATTCTGTCATTCTAAACATTCAGCATACTGATACCTCTACTCTTGAATTGCTTGTCATAACTTTCTACACTTATTAATGTGCAAATTAAATAATAAAAACGTTATTGAACCATAAATTTTCCGAAGAGGCGCGCACATAGCTCGGCCGAGGATCTGGGACGGGGGAAGGCGTGCTGGCACCCCGCGCCTGCGAGCACCGGGGAGCGCGGATATGGGCTATGGGACCACCTGTGACACACATGTGACATAGATACTTACCTATAAACAATATAGAGGTAAAGTAATGTATAAATGTAAGAGGAGGTGGCCACCCCCAAAAAAGAGGAAAATTCGTGACATACTGGTCTACTTACTGGCCCTAGAAATAATATAATTCCAATAAGATGAATAAGTGCAAGTGAGTCAGGAGTCACATGTTAGAAACTAATTTAGGGTGGCCCAGAAGTGAGAACTTGTGATATGAAAGAAAGTGAAGAAATGCCCAAGATACAAAAAAGTAAAAAAAAAAAAAAAAAAGCTAAATTACTCTGTGGCTGTGCCACAGTGAATAAATGGATGAAATAATAAATAAATAACACTTACCGTTTATAGAAGCCACCAAAGAAAAGATCTTCATTCATCCCTAGTGGATGAATGAAGTTCAAACGAAAAATCCATTTTGAATCTGCCCGTAGTAGAGCCGATTAAATGTCTCCTCCCCGAATGTTCATCTGTACCTTTTCAAGGCCGGTAACTTAAAGTCCACCTGGGTTACGATGGTGTCATTGAAGAAAATGTTTGGCCACAGTTGTCAAAGTTTTGCCTTGGCTTAGATCTTGATTGGCATTCACAATGGTGCGAATACCGTATATACCGGCATATAAGACGACTTTTGAAGATTGAAAAATCTTCAGTCTGGTCTGGGGTCGTCTTATACGCCGGTAATGTTTCTTCTCACCTTTTCCGCGATCCACCGAAGCTCCGCTGCTACGCTCCGGCCACCGGTGACAGCTACGTGGGTGCCGGCGTCGCAGAGAATATGACGTCGGCACGCGGCTGACGTCATATTCTGTGAGCCGCCAGCGCTCAATGAGCTGTCACCGCCGGCCGGAGTGTAGCAGCGGAGCTTCGGTGGATCGCGGGAAAGGTGAGAAGCTGTTTTATTATTAGTGTGCCAAGCAGGCTGGCTATATAGAGGGGGAGGCGGCATTCTGCACAATTGGGGGCCGCCAGGCTGTATAATAGCTGGCTGTATACTGGGGGTACAGGCTGGCAGTATACTAGGGGGGGCAGTTTGGTTATATACAGGGGGGCTGGCTGTATACTGGGGGTGCAGGCTGGCAATATACAGGGGGAGCTGGCTGTTGGAAAAGGGGTAGTCTTATACGGCGAATATATCTTAAACTCTATATTTTTAACAGGAAAGTAGGGGGGTCGTCTTATACACCAGGTCGTCTTATACGCCGGAATATACGGTATGCTTCTTTGCCAGTTTCTTCAATTC
Organism: Engystomops pustulosus; assembly: GCF_040894005.1. Lineage (NCBI taxonomy): Eukaryota > Metazoa > Chordata > Amphibia > Anura > Leptodactylidae > Engystomops > Engystomops pustulosus. The sequence continues at coordinate 159,453,561 of NC_092411.1, read as the reverse complement.
TTGTCCAGTTTGACCCACATATAACAATGGACAATGGCACTGTAGGCAATATATCACATTTCTAGAGCGACAATACATAAATGATAAATTTATAGATGATATCTTTTTTGACTGTTAGGATTATGAAATTCACCACCACATAGGATAAAGGGACATATTGAGCAGTCCCCACAAGGGAACTTACTAGCTACAAGGGACCTTCTAGCTACCAAACGTGGTTTGTCAGGGATATGCGGTGTCAGTCTATTATCACTCTTCAATATTCCCCAATTTTTTGACAATATCTGGTACACATCCTGCCATTGGTTGTTATCAGGGCAGATTCTAGCACATTTGCTGGCCTGAGGCGAAAATTAAAATGCTCCCCCTCCCAAAAAAAAAAACCTTAATCTTTCAGTAGCCTACCTCCATTCCCCTGCTATATATGTGGCAGGGGAACAGGAACAAGTCTGACAAATCTTTTAAACGTTTCCATATCCTGTTCAGGATGTTTAAAACTTTACTAACATTTCCAACAGGCAGGGATCACAGATACTCTTTGACTGACAGAGGCGTTGGCTGCATCTAGTACCTTTATAGATGACAATCTCTTCCATATGGAAAGGACTTTATTCCGGGTTCTCCAATCCATGACGCATCACTGCTGAATTCACTGGCAGATATCTTCAGCTCCGTGCAGCATCTCCACCCGGCGTCCCTAAAAATACCACAGTCACTTACAGTATAAAGTCTCCTGGATAACAACACTGCGCTCCTAAATATTATATACCCCTCACAACACAACTGACCTCACTCTCCCACACCTATAAAACATCCCTTCATTATATACTGTAAATATATATAAATAGTACTGGAATTATAATATGCACAGCACCCCAATAACATATATATAGTTATATATATATATATATATATATATATGCACCAGTTTGTATTTTTTTTGGTGCAGGCATGATCACTAAATGATCACATGATCACAGAATCGCACTTCCATGCGCACAACATATCGGAGGTCGGAGCAAATTACTCAGCCATTTTTTGCATTATCTCCTGATGCTCCGGGTAGATATCTATAGGATTTACAGTCCGCTTTTGGTTCTGCATTGATCTTTATGGTATTACTACTTTTATAGATATACATTCCATTGGATTGTTTACCTTTGACTTACCTTTGAGCTTGTTCCATTCCTGCTTTATATCTTCACAATGCATGCTGCTAGAAGGGGTTATTTATAGCAGGGGGAGCAGGTGCTTCTGAGGACATCCAGCACTATCATATGCTAGGTCCTCCTGTTTGTACAGTTTTTGTGTTTCTTCACACTTTTAGATGGTTTTAAACATGTCTGTATTGTGGTGTATTATGGCATTAATAAAATTGTGTACTTTTTTGGTCATATACCATACGTCTTTGTCTTTTGATTCCATGTATGGTTAAGATCTCTGACCAACTCCTCCACAGCAGGACATCATAGGCAGAGGGAGAGTTGGATGAGGATGCTGTCCATAGACAATGAAGAAGGGGGTAGAGCCGGCATATTCAGAACCCAAGGAATTATAGATGAATTCTGCCCAACAGAGTGGATCAGTTGTCTTGACAGGCAGAAACAAAATGATGGACGTAACATCCCAGAATCTGGTAAACCTTCTCTACTTGTCTATTGGACTGAGGGTGGTATGCAGAGGAGAAATCCAACTTTACTTGCAGTTGACTGCAGAGAGAATGCAAAAAGTGGGAAACAAACTGGACCCCCCGGTCAGAGACTATGTGTTCAGGAAGTTCATGTAGCCGGAAGATGTGGGTGAAGAACAGGCTGGCAATGCGAGGGGCTGACAGCAGACCTGGCAGAGGCACAAAATGGGACATCTTGGAGAACCGGTCAGTTACTGGTCAGTCCATGGCCACGTGAGACCACGGGCAGCTGGTATCGGTAACAAATGTAGTAGATAAGCTGGTTTGAGGTTAGATGGCTTATTATGAGTACAGGAAGTGCAAGAGCCCACAAAATCCTGTACATCTTTAAACAGATCATGCCACCATTAGAAACAGGAAATGAGGGCTACAGAGCGTTGCACCCAAGGGTGCCCAGCCACATGAGAAAAATGGCCCCAAATCAATATCCTCTTTCAAAGTGCACGTCAAACATAGGTCTTGCCAGGAGGAAGCTGCCGAAGGTCCACTAGAGCAGCAACAAACAGTTGCTTGGGAGGAATAATATGCCGAGGAGCGGGTTCTTACCCAATAACATCAGAGGCATGAGAGAGGGCATCAGCCTTGACATTCTCAGCAGAATGGAAGTGAATCAATGGATTAAAACTTGAAAAAAAGAGTGACCAGCTGGCTTGCCGTGGGTTGAGGTGCTAATTAGTCTGGAGATAAAGGAGATACTTATGATCCGTATACACGCAGACCGGATGGTGAGCTCTTTCCAGAAGATAATGCCATTCTTCCAGAGTAAGTTTAATGGCCAGTAGTTCTCTGTCTCCTATGGTAATTTCTCTCTGCGGAGGAGAAAGTCTTAGAGAAAAACCCCAAGTGACCATCTTAGCATAGGTCCCTGTCAGAGATAATATAGCTGAGGAAGGGAAGACTCTTTTGATGGAACTGGCACTTCTCAAGTTTGGCATAGAGGCGATTGGCTCTTTAACGACCTGGCGTATGTGGGACCCATGGGACTCTATGTCCGTAAAGAATACCAGAAAATCTTCAAGATAGACCACGACACAGGTATAAAGCAAATCTCTGAAGATGTAGTTGACGAATTCCTGAAAGACGCCTGGTGTGTTACAAGAGTCGAAAAGGCATAACCAGATACTCGAATACGCGGATACGAATAAGGATACAGGCCCCATGAAGGTCCAATGTGGAGAAGACCTTTGCTCCACGTAGGGGGTCGAACAATGAAGCTTTGCTCTCTCCCCTAGGGACACTTCTCCCAAGAACCCTAGGTGTGTGCGTTTCCCGGACGTTGAGGACGGACAGGTCATGTCCCAAGAAAGTGCTCCGGACAGGCACAATAAAGACAGAGGTTCTCCTGACACCGCTTGGAACATTCCTGGGAGGACAGTAGACGGCAGGTCACGCGCAGACACCACGCCTTTAACTTGTCCTAGAAATTCCCTTTTTAAAGGTCGCAATCAGGACTGCTTCATTCCAGGCTAGCTCAGAGGCCAAAGTACGGAACCATACTGCATAGTCCCCATCAGATGAGTCCCCTTGATGCAGGTTAAGTAGTGTGGTCTCAACCGAAGACGCACATGCAGGTTCCTTAAAGACGGACTGGAACTCAGCGAAGGAGGTGATGTCAGCTGTAACCGGGTCTTTTCTGTCTCAGAGGGGAGTAGCCCATGCCAGGGCCTTGCTGGAGATGGCATAGAAAGTCTTAGCATAGGTTCAGCGGAAGGCAGGCTAACTGGAGTAGCAGGAGGAGCCGAAACAGCTTGATGCTGTTGCTTACAATTCTTTCTATGCCAGTTGCAGAGCTCTCCCTTTCCCCCTTCATCCCTCCCCAATCCCCCCCAGCCCTAAATCTTCTTTCATGACCTCCTTTTTTCCCTAATGGTTCCTCCATCCTCTCCCGCTTCTCCTCCGGCTCCTACCCAAAAAAAAAAAAAAAAGGGGGTGGGGTAAAATGCAGAAAAAATTCCTTTACATTCTCTTATCCATTTCAGTTCACGCTGCTATGTTCCTCTCTCCTATTGCTCACTCTATCTTCAAATGTTCCTTGCAGAATTCTTCCGCCTCTTTATACTGGGAAAAGTTATTCACCACCCCATCTTCTCCAAATATCTTTAAGACTGCAGGGGACTGCAGCCGAAACTTCACCCCTTTCTTGTACAGCTTTGAACATAGAAGGCTAAATTGCTTCCTCCTCTGGCTTGTCTCCGCTGCATAATCTGGAAATAGTAGGAGTTTATGGTTTCCCCACTTCAGGTCTCTTTTTTCTCTGAATAATCTCAATAAATCAAATTTGTCCTGAAAATCCAGGATTTTTGCAATTACCACTCTAGGCTTAGCTCCTTCAGACTCTCCCGTTCTTCTTGGCCCCAGCCTATGGGCCCTCTCCACTCTTATTTCCCTCTCCAGGCCCAGAGTCTTCGGAATCTCTTTGGCTATAATCAATTTAAGTTCCTCTGTTGCCACTGACTCTGGAAGTCCGATTATTCTTATGTTGTTCTGTCTCGACCTGTTCTCTAGATCGGTTACTTTATCTTTAATCTGTTCTTTTTCCTTCTGTAGCATCTGTATCTGGGAGTGCAGATTTTCAACTTCATCTTCCATTGTGGTTATCTTCTGTTCCAGGTAATCTATTTTCTCCCTATGCAGTTTCAGTTCCGTGTTGACTTTCTGCATGGTCTTAGTAACTGCGCTGTCAATTGCACTGTACAGGGTTGGTAGTATTTCTTTCGCCACAGCCTCGGCCAATTCCCTAACATTTATATTAGCCTGGGAGCTGTCTTCCTGCCCTATCCCGGTTTCTGACCCAGGTTTTTTTGAAGCGTCTCTTTTTTCGGGTGAGATCTTCATCGACTCCCTCCTTGATGTATCGCCTTTTTTTGTCAGCGTATTTCCGCTTCTTCCTGGCATCTTGGAATGACTTTTTCCAATAGAGGCAAAATCGAAGAATGGGGAGGGTAGAGAAAAGGAGGGAGAGGAAGGAGAAAAACAAAAAAAAAAAACCCCACAAAAAAAAAAAAACCCACAAACAAAAAAAAAAGTTCACTCTCTTTCCCAGATTCTAGTCCCCTGTATCTGCTATTCTTTTATGTTGTCTAATATTAAGCAGATGGATTAAGCTCAAATTGCATTTGCCTCAATGGGGGAAAAAAAAAAAAGTGCAGGAGAACAGCCCTATACAGCAGGGTTCAATACAATGTTTCTGTGTGGTCAGAAAAACGTTGGCAATTTAAACAAGGGAACATTCAGATGAGCAAGACAATCTGAGAGGTCACAGTCTTCTGCACATATAGAAATTTAACAGTTGACCATTTTTCGCCTTATCTGTCTGAATCTTGCACACAAAAAAAAAAAAAAAATAGATGCCATACACCACAGTATCCGTTCAGTTTGAATATATGGAGCCTTATATAGAGTGCGAGAAATATGCAGCATCCCAAATGACCGTCAGTCTATCCAGCGGTTGTTGCTGCCTCTGTGTCTCCCACAATTGCAACACTGTGGGTGGTTCCAGACAACCTGCTACAAACATTTGTGTCCATACAGATATTAGAAAGAATATAAAAGCTTTTTAGTCATCACTTTCCATGAATGGGGTAAGAAATATGAGAAAGCACAGTCTTGGGCAGCTGAGATAAGAGCAAGAAAAAAAAAAAAAAGTTATGGATGCCATACACCACAGTATCCGTTCAGTTTGAATATATAGAGCCTTGTATAAAGTGTGAGAAATACACAGCGTCTCAAATAACCGTCAGTCTATCCAGCAATTGCTGCTGCCTCTGTGTCTCCCGCAATTACAGCATTAAAGAAAAGACTCTGTAGGTGGTTCCAGATAACCTGCTGCAAACATTTTTATCCATACAAATATTAGAAAAAATATAAAGCTTTTCAGTCATTACTTTCCATGAATGGGATGTTCCGTTTTCCTATAAAAAAAAAGAGTCTCCGAGCATATTTCTCTGAGTATAAAGGATAGTTAGGATATTCCCCCAATAATTAGCATTTAGCAAAAGAGCAAAGCTGCACCGAGTTGCACAGAGAAAAAAAAAGTTTGTTTTACTTATCCTCCTGCTGGTTCACTCGGTCCTCTTTACAATCTCTGTGGTTTTCCTTCTGTGCTGTCTGCACAGCCAGGGGGAGTATCTCCGTGTCTCCTTAACTCATGCCATCAATCTTGGAGGGGATCGCTCAGCTGTTCAGGACTCCAGTGAATATACCGCGGAACAGCACAGCTTCCTTGGCAACCAGGCTGCTCGGCAGTTACTGTCTGTGCCTCTCTCCTTCTCCAGTGTCAGCCTCGGAGTCTCGATGTTACACTATGCCCGCATATCTGTCCCGTCCTAGCTCTCTACATCTGGCTACGGCGTCCTTGCTCTCTACATCTCCCCACCACGGGTTCGGCCGGAGGAGCTCACCTGCACGCTCACCTGCGTGCAACCATCGGGCGCCGCCCCGGAAGTCTCCACAGATGTGTAGTGTTGCTTGATGCTGTTGCTAAGTAGCCATCAATTGCTGCAACATGGCGGTGACTTGTCCAAGCTGTTCACCTTGCACGACAATCTGCCGGAACTGCTGGACCACGACAGTGGTAAGACCAGCCAGTTCAGGTAGCTGAACCTTGGCAGGATCTTACTGGGGGTAGTGGACCACCATGGACAATGACGTAAGCCGACACCTGGGACCAGAATCTGAGTGGTACCCGGTTTTCATCAGAGCCTGCCGCAAAGCGGGTCGGACTTGCTGTGGCAGGGTACCACCAGGTCGTTTCACAACTTTGCCCGTGGTGTCTGCCAAGGCAAGGTACAGCAACATTGAGCAGAATCATAGTCGGGGGCATAGCAATAGGTCAAGGCAGGCAGCCGAGGAGTGTTGTCAGGAATGGGAAATCACAATATCAGCACTGGGCATGAGACAAAGCTTTTTCTGAGGCACAAGGCACGAAGATCCGGCAGGGAACACAGGAAGGGCTGGGAATTTAACGGAATTGGCAGCCGGCCCGCGCCAATTATCGGTGCGCTGGCCCTTTAAATCTCAGGAAGCCGGTGCGTGCACGCCCTGGAAGGGTGGAAACGCATGCGCTCGCCTGCCGGAGCCAGCACTGGATCGTGGAGAGGTGAGAGCTGTGGTTGGGGTCAAAAAGAGGAGCATGGGTGCGCTCGCGACCCAGGTCATGGGTTGCAGGAGCACCCGTGACAAGGGTTATCCCTGGAGGCCCATTCATCACCCCCTCCCTCTTAGCTTCCTCATACTGGGACAGCTCTGGTTCTGGTGCAGGCATAGCTTTGCTCTTACTATCCTGTCCTCCTTCCCAGATCTGTCCCCTTGGGCTTCTGCTCATTTTCTCATATGATTGTGGTACATCAGACACATACACAGATGCCATTTTCCCCAGATCATTTCCCCACAATACATCCACAGGCAATTCTTGTGACACTCCCACTTCTCTGATACCTCTATTAGAACACTAGTCCATAAAAACTTTGGCAACGGACACTCCTGGATGGCACCCAGTTATCCTCTTCACAGGCAAAGTCTATTCTGGAATGACGTCCTCAGGGTTTATGATCTCAGGGCGAACTAGAGAATAACTTGCCCCCCGAGTCTCTTAATCCCTGGGTGATTTTATCACCAATATCACAGTCTGCATGTGGTGCTGTAACTTTTCCGTATTACCAGAAACCAGCATGACTACTGGTGCAGTAGAATACTCAGTCGCTCTCTGGGCACGCAGACCTCAGATTACCCACTTTGTTGCAATTAAAACATGTAATGTTCCCACCCACTTTGGAAACAGAAGGCTGTGATGTTGTCCTGGCTTGTTTCTCCTTCCAGCTGGTGGACCATCGGGGGGATGTTTCCCTCATGGCTTCAGGCATCCGGTTGGCGGTAGCGGTATAGAGCATGCAATCTGCGCAGCTTAACTTGCAGTTTTAGGCTCCCTGTCACAATCTGTCGTACATCCACAGGACAAATGTGCAGAAATTCATCTTTTATCATGAGATCCTCCAGGTCCTCATGGCTGTTCACAGTTCTCGGGTCCACTTTAGAAAGGTAGGCCGCAAGTTGCCTACTGTATCAGCATAGCTGTCAGTTGGTTCTCGCTTTCCACTCCGGAAAGCTCAAGAGGAAGGACAACAAATACTTCCAGGGCTTTGCCTCTTGACCCTGGGCTTAAATACCATGCCAACTGTTATTGGGGCAAATGGTATTGTCTGCATGTCTTCTCAAATGACCGCAGAAAAATATCCAAGTCCCCATCCTTGTCCAGTACTGGAAAACGTTCTTGAAGGGGTTTACATTCTGGAATTGGGGTTGTACAGAATTGATACCCCTTTCAATACCTGCCATTTCCAACCGGAATCCTCTATCAGCCTGACGCTCTGCGGCCAGTCTTTCCTTTCAAACAAAGTCCGCTCTGCTCTTGCTCTCTTCTTCTCTCCCTCAGCGGCTGCCTGTTTAAATTGAAGGATAAGCTGCAAGCATATGCTAGAATCACATTCACCTATCTGCTGTAGGGCCATTTGTAAGGATAAATCCATGCCTTCCTGAGGGTTCCGGCTGTGGGTAGCCTCAGGGTAAACTCTTCCAGGATTAATGTCCATATCTTGGCTCTCTTGAGCCGTGCCAGATCCTTGCTCTGCATATTGCTCCATCAAAGCACAAACCAGCAGCTCTTTGGACTTGGAAGCCAGGTCGATACCTCTCTGCTCACAGAGATTAACTAGAGCCTCTTTGCTTTGCCTCTTGTAGATGGTTGCCACCTTTTACTCAGGACACAAATTGAGCATAAATCACACCTCATACAGCTCTAGCACCCCCCAGATCCGCTGCCACCACTTATTGCATTTATACTGGGACCAATAAGTATCCGACTCTACATTAGCTCTTGCCTCTCAAGCAGTCACCTTGTCACACCACTAGACATGCACACTCAGCTCTCTAGCAGTCACACAGCTAACTACACTTTACAAGGCTATGAGTTCGCAGAGCATACAGGGACCAAAATTTAAGTATAAGCTTTAATTACAAAAGGATTCAGTGCTTATTACAAAATAAAATGACACACACAAGGCAAAACAGTTATAAAATAAAAAGCGAGAAAAATATCAGAAACTTACAAATTAAAGAAATTCCTGATTCACTGGAGGTGGGAGAAATATGGGACACCCCATCTTAACCAACAGCCTCTATAGAGTGAACACTTATTTCGTGCACATCACAATGTTTTATACATTTAATATTTGGTTCAGGTTTCAAACCTCGCATTGATTAATAAGTCCACAGGGTCATTCAGGATTGGACAAAGTGTTAATGAGGGGGACTAATCAAACAGTTTCTTTGTTTCCAAGTCCTGATGCAGGGATGAGGGTAGGTGTAGAGAAGAGGTGACAAAATGTCTTTTGAAGTCGGCACAGACCAGTCTTCAAGTCGGAGTTTATCAAGCTGTAAAGACCTCCAGGATGTTGTAGGAAGCTGCCTGGATGCTTCAATAGATGCCAATTGTCACATATTTTACCAATTCTGCACACTGAATATAAGTCCTTACATATGACATACACTAACAGGCTAGCATTGCCTTTGTAATGGTATGTTTAACTGCACACTCAGTTTTTGTGTTTCTTTCAGCTACTTCTACATTCTACCTTCAGCTGACAGGCTGGAGGGGGTCTCAATTCAAATGCCTATATCTCCTGAAAACTGGCACCCAGAAACACAGATCTGGTGTCATATTAAACCGGAGACTCTTTTATTTATTTAATATTTATTTGTACATCCACAAACATACAGATATAAAAATGAGACCTACAGACGTCTGTGTTAAAAGTTGGTCTTTGTAACAAAAAAAACAACTAGCTTGAAAAAATAAAAAAATAAAAAATATAGCGCTTTAGAGATATGTCAAAATTTATTTTATGTTAAAAAATGGAGAGGAAAAGGTGATATCTCTTTGAAGGGTTCAAAGTTCGGATGCCGTATGAGAGGTAGGTATCCGGGAGGCATTTTAAGTGGCTGGCAAGATATAGGGCCTGTGACACAGTCAGGGGTTTGTTGCTGGATGGGAGGTATTATCCTCTCAGCTTGTGTTGCTCAGAGTAATGCAGCAAGCTGAAATCAAGCACCGGACCAAACTTCAAGCACCGGTCCAAACCGGGTTTTCAGGGTGTTCCAGCTAACAAAGCTGAGCTGGAAGTGTGCACAAGAGAGTGGAGTGAGCTCTAGTCTCAGAGGGAGAAGCTTGTTCCAAGAGCAAACACGTGTCCTGTCTATGGAGGACAGGTTGGCTGTTTTGGACTTTAAATGGACTAAGTGCTATGCAGCAGCTTCTGCAAGGTGTGAACATACACCAACAATTTGGACTATTTGTGAAGACCCTGCTACTGGGTGAGAAGGCCAAGCCTGGTCTGTATGTTTATGTTTTAAACAAGCATGAAGACAATGCTGGATTTTTGTTCCATTTGTTTTGTGGTGTGAATAAACACTGAACTGAACTGAGAACTGTCTCTTTCCCTCTGTCTGCGACCGCTACCTAGCTTATACCTGAGCAATACCTGGAGCGGGCAAAACGCAGTGAGGGTGGTGCAAAACCGGAGTTCTTTTTTTTCCTGGGCACCATTGCATGTCGTGGATTAAACCTGCAAAGTTTCAGCTAGCATCACCGGACAAGATGGAGGAGCTGATTAAACAACTTGTGCAAGCTAATGTTCAACAGCAGATGGCACACTCTGAGGCTATGCAGGCCCAGCAACAGACTAACGACTTACTGCTACAACAAATAAAGGCGCTGCGTGAGACTCCAACAGTGGTGACCCAGCTACAGCCTGCGGCCAGAGAGAGAGTCCGAACTGCGCTGAGAAAGCTGACAGCGGAGGATGACGTAGAGGCCTTCCTGGCGGTGTTCGAGAGAACGGCAGAGCGTGAGGGGCTGCAGCCTGACCAGTGGGCTGAAGTGGTGGCCCCGTTCCTGACTGGCGATGCGTTAAAGGCATATTTTGACCTCACTCAGGAGGATGCCCTGGACTACAAGAAGTTGAAAGGTGAGATCCTGGCACGCATGGGGGTCAATGTTTATGTGCGGGCCCAACGTGTATATCAGTGGGGGTTTGTGGAATCCCGAGCTGCCAGGTCTCAAGCTTATGACCTACTGCACCTGGTAAAAAGGTGGCTTCAGCCTGAGACTTTAACCCCAGCCCAAATAGTGGAGAGGGTGGTGCTAGACCGTTTTGTGCGCACTCTGCCGGTTGCCATTCAGCGCTGGGTAGGTCAAGGTGACCCAGGTAATTTAGACCAGCTGGTTGGTCTGGTGGAACGTTACATAGCCACCCAGGACTTTGTGCGGGACTGTACCCCTACACGTAAGCCACCCCGTCCCTCACCCCCACTTGCAGTGACTGAGGAAAAGCCCCGACCTTCTGCTGGGAGTAGCTCCCCAACGATGTCCAAACAACGTTCCACAAAGATTCGTGAGGTCCCCACACTCCGCTGTTGGCGCTGTCATGTCCTGGGACATGTGGCTGCAAATTGCCCCTTGACCTCCGAACCTATGGACTGTGGGTACGCTCGCCGTACTTCCTTCTATGCACGGCCTGTATGTACCGCTGACGTCCTGGATGCAGATAGGGCACCTCCCATGTGCCCAGTGTCCGTTGATGGGTGCAGGGCTAATGCACTACTTGACTCAGGGAGCCTAGTGACCATAGTACGGGATACCCTGGCGCTACCCTCTCAGTTCACTAGTCGCAAGGTTCGAGTATTGTGTATTCATGGAGACTTAAAAGATTATCCAACCGCACTGGTGGTCATAAAAACACCTGCTGGGAGGAAAGTCCACGAGGTGGCAGTAGCATCAAATCTGCCCTATGACCTAATTATAGGAAGAGACTTTCCATTATTCTCTGCACTATGGCCATCGTTACTGCATGTCAGTCCCCAGGGGTCAGGGAGAGCAATAGCTGAAGGTCATGTTCCAGACCTAGAACCAGAACCTTGGGAACCCGAGGCGGAAGGGCCAGCGGTAGGGGTGACCGCCACTTCGGTGGATGATGGGGAGACAATACCAATGAATGTAATGGTTGGGGAAGTAGAGGACTTGCCGCCAGGCCCTGAATTGTCAGACTTAAACGTCTCTGGTGACAATTTTGGTACGGCGCAACTCCGGGACCAGACTCTGTCCCGAGCCTGGGGGAATGTGTTAATGGTTGAAGGTGAGCCACAACAACCAGGAGCTGAGGCAGTTTTTCCTCGTTTTGTGGTTCACCATAATTTACTGTATCGGGTCACCCAACTACGGGGTGAGAATGTTGAACAATTAATAGTGCCTCAGGCATATCGTAGGATGGTACTGGATCTTGCTCACCAACATGTTTTAGGTGGACACCTTGGGCCGCAGAAAACCCAGGACCGTATACTGCAGCGATTTTACTGGCCCAGTGTGTTCAAAGAGGTGGAAGAGTTTTGTAAGTCCTGTCCGACCTGTCAAATAACTAGCCCCCAGCCGCACTTCCGCAGTCCCCTAGTACCCCTCCCAATTATCGAGGTACCTTTTGAGAGAATTGCCATGGACCTTGTGGGTCCAGTACCTAAATCTGCTAGGGGTCACCAACATATTTTAGTTGTCCTTGACTACGCAACCCGGTATCCAGAAGCAGTGCCACTGCGTCATACCTCTGCCAAACTTATAGCTAAGGAGTTAATGGAGATGTTTTCAAGGGTTGGGATACCTAAGGAGATTCTGACAGACCAGGGGACTCCCTTCATGTCGAAGGTCATGAAGGAACTCTGCAAGTTGCTGGGGATTAAACAGTTAAGGACTTCAGTTTACCACCCCCAAACAGACGGCCTGGTGGAGAGATTTAATCAAACTTTGAAAAATATGCTGAAAAGAGCAGTGTCCAAGGATGGAAGGGACTGGGATCTGCTTCTGCCCTATCTTATGTTCGCAGTGCGAGAGGTGCCCCAGGCCTCTACTGGGTTCTCGCCCTTTGAATTACTATATGGCAGACATCCCCGAGGTTTGCTGGACGTGGCCAAAGAGGCATGGGAGCAACAGCCCACTCCGCATAAGAGTGTCATTGAATATGTCACTAAGATGCAGGAGCGGATGGAGACAGTGTTGCCCCTTGTCAGGGAACATATGGAGGCGGCTCAGCGAGCCCAGAGTCAGGTCTACAATAGAGTAGCTAAGGTACGGAGCTTTAACCCAGGAGACAGAGTCTTGGTTTTAGTACCAACGGTAGACAGTAAGTTCCTCGCAAGGTGGCAAGGCCCTTACGAAATTCTGGAAAAAGTAAGCAATGTAAATTACAAGGTACATCAGCCAGGGCGGCGGAAGCCAGAGCAGGTCTACCATGTCAATTTGCTAAAGCCTTGGAGAGATAGGGAGACCTGCGTTGGGAGCACCCCGCAGCCGGTATGTTTAGGGGAAGGGAAACCAGTACCTCCAACTGTTCCCGGGGAAGCGGCTGCCACAGTGCGCATTGCTGACAGCCTTTCCCCTAAACAGGCTCAAGAGGCCAAGGAGTTCATTAGTCGGAACACGGACGTGTTCTCTGACCTCCCTGGACGTACTTCCGTAATCCAACATGACATTGTCACGGAGCCCCAGGCAAAAGTCCGGCTAAAGCCGTACCGGGTGCCCGAAGCTCGGCGACAAGCCATCACGGAGGAAGTACAGTTGATGCTGCGGCTGGACGTAATTGAAGAGTCAAGAAGTGAGTGGGCAAGCCCAATAGTTTTGATACCCAAACCAGATGGGACGCTACGTTTCTGTAACGATTTTCGTAAACTGAACGAAGTGTCCAAATTTGATGCTTATCCCATGCCCCGGGTGGACGAGCTAATTGAGCGCTTAGGACAGGCCAGGTATTTTTCTACCTTGGACCTCACTAAAGGGTACTGGCAAGTGCCCTTGACGGAGGCTGCCAAGGAGAAAACTGCCTTTATCACACCTGAGGGACTATTTCAGTATAAAGTGTTACCCTTTGGCCTGCATGGCGCCCCGGCCACGTTCCAGCGTTTAATGGACATTGTGCTTCGTCCACATCGGCGTTACGCGTCAGCGTACCTCGATGATATTGTCATTTTCAGTGCTGACTGGGAGAGTCATCTGGCAAAAGTGCAGGCTGTAGTAGACTCCCTCCGTAGGGCCGGGCTAACTGCTAACCCAAAGAAATGTGCCATAGGGCTAGAGGAGGCACGGTACTTAGGCTATATCATTGGGCGTGGAGTCATCAAACCCCAGATGAATAAGGTAGAGGCAATACGGAGTTGGCCACGGCCTGTCACCACCAGGCAAATAAAGTCATTCCTGGGGATGGTGGGGTATTATATGAGATTTATTCCCCATTTTGCTACTGTAGCGGCTCCATTGACAGGGCTCCTGAAGGGACGTAAGACAGTGATGGTTCGCTGGAATGACCAAGCGGAGAAGGCTTTTTCCGCTTTGAAGTCGGCCTTGTGCGGGTCACCAGTCCTGGTGACACCCGACTTCAAGAGGGAGTTTGTAGTACAGACCGATGCCTCTGAAGTGGGCCTCGGTGCTGTACTATCTCAGGAAATTAATGGGGAAGAGCATCCTGTTGGGTTCCTGAGTCGCAAGCTCACCCCAGCCGAAACCAGGTACAGTATAGTGGAGAGGGAGTGCCTAGCCATCAAGTGGGCACTCGAGTCTCTCCGCTATTATCTGTTGGGGAGGAAGTTCCGACTGGTGACTGACCATTCACCTCTCAAGTGGATGAGCCAGGCCAAGGAGAGGAATGCTCGGGTCACCAGATGGTTCTTGTCTCTACAGAACTTCAAATTCACAGTGGAACACAGAGCAGGCCGGCTACAGGGGAATGCAGATGCCCTGTCCCGGGTGCACTGTCTGGCGAGTGTTCATCCCCTCAAGGTTGAACAAAGGGAGGGGGTATGTGACACAGTCAGGGGTTTGTTGCTGGATGGGAGGTATTATCCTCTCAGCTTGTGTTGCTCAGAGTAATGCAGCAAGCTGAAATCAAGCACCGGACCAAACTTCAAGCACCGGTCCAAACCGGGTTTTCAGGGTGTTCCAGCTAACAAAGCTGAGCTGGAAGTGTGCACAAGAGAGTGGAGTGAGCTCTAGTCTCAGAGGGAGAAGCTTGTTCCAAGAGCAAACACGTGTCCTGTCTATGGAGGACAGGTTGGCTGTTTTGGACTTTAAATGGACTAAGTGCTATGCAGCAGCTTCTGCAAGGTGTGAACATACACCAACAATTTGGACTATTTGTGAAGACCCTGCTACTGGGTGAGAAGGCCAAGCCTGGTCTGTATGTTTATGTTTTAAACAAGCATGAAGACAATGCTGGATTTTTGTTCCATTTGTTTTGTGGTGTGAATAAACACTGAACTGAACTGAGAACTGTCTCTTTCCCTCTGTCTGCGACCGCTACCTAGCTTATACCTGAGCAATACCCCACAGGCCCTATATCTGCATTGTAAGGCTAAAAATCGGATCGGGCCAGTATAAATGACAGGTAAACTTAAATGACTGTAGTCATACACTCACGGTTAGACGGTTCTAGCTTGTTTTCATATTAGACAAAGTTTCTTCGCAATGGAGATCCGAGCTAGTTGTTTTTTTTGTTACAAAGACCAACTTTTAACACAGACGTCTGTAGGTCTCATTTTTATATCTGTATGTTTGTGGATGTACAAATAAATATTAATTTATTTAAGAAATCCGGAACCTTCCTTATTAGTGCCCACCTACACTTATACTTTATGCAATAGCTTTGACCTTTTCCCATTGGGTGTTTTAGGGATAAGGTGGTAGCACATAAGGACAGCTAGATAAATTTGATAAGTGCCACTAAATCTTTCTTTTATTTATTTGATTGTCAAGAATTTGTTTGGATGTTTCACAGAAACTGAGATATCGTTTGTTGCAGTTAAATATAGTACTGCCACTTCAAGAGTGGATATACCTGGTTCTGTGAAATATCCATACACAATCTAGATTGTGTTTCTAGGTACCAGGGTTCAGATGATATAGCCTTTTGAAGTTGGCCACTTACAATACATTTATTAACATCCATTCTGCACTGGGCATGTGTAGATGGGACATATGGTATATAGATGTATAGCTATAGATGTTGTAAAGGGATTAAAGCAAGCCATAAGAAGTCCTATTTGCAGTTTTCAATGTAGGGTGTATTAACAATCTTTATTTATAGGGTTAAGGTTACAGCAAGCATATGAAAGAAGGTGCACTGGACAGATGAGGCTAAATTGAACCTTTTTAGCCTTTTTACGCCAGTCTTAAAATTCCCCGTCAGTGATTGTATATACTAAGATCGGGCGCAATCTATGCCATTTTGAGCCAAAGACCAGGTATAAACTGGCAGTTTTTTGCTTTAGTTTCTGTCAGGTTTTCCAGTAGAGACTATAGTAAATGCAGCGGGCACCAGTTTTCTGGCTGAGAAGGCATAGTGAATATCCCCAAATGTGTGGAGGAAAGCCAACACTGGATATCATCCTGAACACACCATATAAATCGTGAAGCATGGTGGTGGCCCCATCACATTGTGAGGTTTATGTGCTTCAACAGGACCTGAGAATCTGTCCAAAGTTGATGGTAAGATGGTGCTGTATACAAAGGAATCTTAGAGGAAATCCTGTTATAAGGCTGCAAAAGACTTGAGACTGGACGTAGGTTCACCATTCAGCAGGGCATGGACCCAAAAGATTTAGCCAAACCAACAACACAATGGCTTACATAAAAACACATGTATGTGTTAAAATAGCCCAGTTAATGTCCAGACCTAAATACCAATGAGAATCTGTGTCTTGACTTAAAATTTGCTATTCAAAAATGTTCTCCAACGAATCTGACTGAGCTAGAGATATTTTGCAAAGAAGAATGGGCAAAAATTTGGTGGAAACTCTTGATTTGGTGGAGACTTACCCCAACAGACGTTGAAGCTAAAGGTGGTTCTACAAAGTATTGACTCAGATGGCTGAATACATAAATTTAGGAGCAAAAGGGTAACAATGTTTTGAACTTTTGAATTTCAGGCTCCAAATGGGTTGAGGACTAACTCACATTTATCTCAGCATTGAGCCCACCATCAATTCTGGTTACGTATCAAAAGCCTTTGGTTGTAAAATGACCTCATACAAGCTTCTGTTACTCCCCTTTCCCTTGATTCTTCCATGTCCATTTGAGGTTTCCTCTGTCATTTATCCTTAACTTTTTGCAATTTTTTTCAACAATATTAAAGTCAAGACTTCTTCTCATTTTTTTAGGGACATTCCAGATTTGTGTAATGTGTGCTACATGATTGCATGGACGTCTTTGATTTCACTTAAGGTGTTAAACAAATTTTTATTGAACACCCCCAAGTGGAGATCTAGGAAATTGTTATGAATTGATCAAGAAAGTATATTGGGAAATAGTTTATCTCTTCATTTTACTATAAACTTAATTTGTTGACAGCCCTTATAATTTTAAGTAGCTATACGAAGAAGAAATGCTTTGTAAACAGATCAAACCTTCCATAAGCACTGTGCAGGTCTCATTCACCATTACCATGACGTTTAGGAGAAGTAGGACCATCAGAGATAGATTGGTACACAGCAGGTTCTCACCCATGGGCGCCACTTGGCTCCAGGGATGTGCTCCTGCTGGTAACCACAGGTGTGGCCACTGTAACTATTGTACCTTGAATGGCCAACTGAAGGTCAGCAGTTTTGGAGGTGTAGAACATGCTGTCAGGTCCTTTATTACATGTCGTTCTGATTTTGTAGTATACGTGGTGCATTGTCCATGCTGAAGGTTTTATATTGGTAAGACAATCAGAAAAATGTTTACTCATTTTAGGGAACATCAAAGGTCCATCATAAATGGTAATGTCAGCCCTCGCCTTGTGGAGCATATACAGAAAGAACATGGAGGTGATCCGGGGGTGTTGAAGTTCTCTGGAGTTGAGCGAGTCAATTGCCCCACAGCAGGAGGAGATCGTTCTTTACTTCTCCTCCAGCAAGAAAGCAGATATATTATAAAATTCAGAGCGTTGGGACCTCTGGGCCTGAACGACCGTAAGGAACTTGGGGTGTTTTTGTGAAGACGCTTTACCCTGGTTACTTTGCCCCTTTCCATCTATTTAAACCACTACGTTATTATGTATGTGTATCTGCATGTCCCTTTTTTTTTAATTTTTTTTTGTCCTCAGCCATTGGCCATATGCTGTGTACCCACTTAAGAGGTCTGTACTATTGAGATTATAATTAAGCCATTAATGCATTAATAATATGGATGCCGTAGCAACTTTTGTTGCAGTAGACATAATTAATTTTCTCCTCTGTCTGGGTCAGTACTCATACATGTTCCATGTGAGGTCTATATTTATGACTGTATCGTACTAGAGACTGATACCCCATTTAGGTCTAGAATCCCCATTAGACAAGCAGGGGGTGTTGCTGGGATGGTTGTTGAAAAAACCCCTCCCAAGAGGTCCAGTGCTTCCTTCCAAAGCCCTTCTAATTCCCGGCACTCCCACATCATGTGTAGGGTACCTGATTCTTCCGTCCCACACCTGGGACAGGATGAGTCCCCTCGGGCTCCTATTTTAAATAGTAATTGCGGCGACCTGTAAGCCCTATGTAGCATGAGAAGGTGAGACATCCTGTAGGACTCACTAGGAGATAAGACAGGTAAAATCTCCAGACAATCAGACCACTGTTCGTCTGGGATGGGACCCACGTCCGCTTCCCACCTAGCTCTACATTTAATTGGCACATCTTTTATCATATCGTTAAGTAGTACCTTATTGTAAAAAGAAATTAATCCCTTAGTTGTACTGGACAGCAATACCCTATTAAGGGCTCCGCAGGGTCCTAGTGTAATTGGTGTTAACCTGTGCTGAGTGTCATAAGCGTGCCGCAGCTGTAAATATTGAAAGAACCAGGTCCTGGGAATTTGGTAAGCTGTACTAAGGTCTTCAAATGTTTTACATACACCCTCACTACATAGGTCTTCTATGGTAAGTACTCCTTTTTCCTCCCAAGGTGTAAAACCCTCCAAACGGAAAATCTCTGGAAGCGCTGGGTTCCTCCATAAAGGGCTGTAAGGAGTGAATTTAGCGGTACCCAAGATACCTTTTACCTTATCCCATATTTTCCCCATAAGTGTCAATGTAGGCTTATTATTATGTGGACCACCTCCAAAATTGGCCTCCAGAGCATGTGCCGGGGTAGGGAAGCCCGTCCATGCTTTGATCAGGGTTCCTGACGCGTTAACCGCTTCCTTCTTCCCCCAACCTACAAAGTGCTGAACCTGGGAAGCCAAGAAATATAGCCATGGATTAGGGATCGCCAGTCCCCCTTCCGTTTTACTCCTCTGAAGCGTATCCAGACTGATACGTGCCTGTTTGCCTTTCCATATCAGCTTACGAAATAAGCTTTGTATTCTATGGAAATAATGTTGTGGCACCCATACCGGGGTATTATGCAGGACATATAGAAGCTGCGGCATCAAAACCATTTTTATCAGGTTTCCCCTACCCACTGGGGACAAGGGCAACTTACACCACGTCTCTATTCTGGTTAAAAAACGAGAAAGCAAAGGGTCTAAGTTATCTTTTAGGTAAGTTTTCGGTCGTCCAGTCACCACCACTCCCAAGTATTTGAGCTTGGTTACCACTTGTAATGGGCCCAGTGTTTGGGGGTCACCCGGGATTGGATCCAGGGGAAGTATAACGGATTTATCCCAATTGATCCTAAACCCTGAGTATTCTCCAAAGGTCCTAATAATGTTCATGGTACTGTCTAGAGATCTATCTGTGTCCCCCAGATATACTAGGAGATCATCGGCATAGAGAGACACCCGCTCCTCTACCTCTCCTCCCCTGAAGCCCTGCACGTCTGGGGTAGATCTAAGGATGGCCGCCAGCGGCTCTATTGCTAGTGCAAACAAGAAAGGGGAAAGTGGACAGCCCTGCCTTGTCCCCCTCCTCAACTGAAACCCCTCCGAGACTAGGCCGTTCACTTTTATCCTTGCCTTTGGGTCAGCATAAAGTAACTGAACCCATTCAATGTATTGAGGCCCAAACCCCAATTTCTTCAGTACGGCCCATAAAAAGCCCCACTCGACACTGTCAAAGGCTTTGGCAGTGTCGAGTGAGAGAACTGCCCTACCTGTCCTGCCCTCCGCCTCAGCCTGAATATTTAAGTACAGCCTCCTGATATTGACCGAGGTGGACCTATCTGGCATGAATCCGGACTGATCTGCATGTATTAGGGAGGTAATAACCCCTAGAAGACGGTTAGCCAATGCTTTAGCAAATATCTTAACATCTGCTGAAAGTAATGAAATCGGACGATAAGAGTCCGGGCTCTGTAAGTCCTTATCTGGTTTCGGTACTAGCACCACAATCGCCTCTCTCATTGATGGAGGAAGAGTACCTTGCACCTTTGAATCTTCCAGTGCTTTCAATAATCTGGGTAACAATACTTCTTGATGCTTTTTAAAAAATTCCCCTGGTAAGCCGTCTAATCCCGGGGCCTTATCATTGGGGAGGGATATTAGGGCCGCCTCCAACTCCTCCACCGTTAAAGGTGAATCCATACATTCTGCTTGCTCCCGTGTTAGTTTAGGCCAGTGATGGCGAACCTTTTAGAGACCGAGTGCCCAAACTACAACAAAGACCCGCTTATTTATCGCAAAGTGCCAACACAGAAATTTAATTTGTGATTTATACTCCCTGCTCTGTCACAGTTTTCATTGATACCAGCACCCTGAGGGACCAATAAAGCAGAAAATAGTCCCAGGTACAGCGGTCACTTTAAAATAGCTCTGTGCACAGCAAGTCCTGGGCTGTCTGGGACTTCAGGAAGATGCCTGCAGTTATCTCTGGTGATGGCCTGAGTGCCCACAGAAAGGGCTCTGAGTGCCACCTCTGGCACCAGTGCCATAGGTTAGCCATCACTGGTCTAGGCAATTGTATGTTATCTAAATATCTCTCTATTTCTGCCGCACTACATCTAAGCTGAGATTTATAAAAATCTCTATACATATTGTGAAATACCCCCATGATTTCCTTATCCCCTACAATTATGGAGTTATCCGGCGCTCGTATTTCTAGTATCTGTGTGCGGCTCTTTGGGGTGTGAATTATGTTTGCCAGCAGGTGGCCCACCGCCTCACCCTGAACAAAGTACTTCTGTTTAAGGAAAAACCTTTTGTCCTCCGCTACTTTTAATACATGTTCCTTCAAGAGATCTTGAGCTTCCTTCCAAGTGGCCTCAGTCCCCACCGAAGGATTCGCCAAAAACTCCCTTTCTGTACTAAGGGCTCTCTCCTGTAAATGGACAGTTAACTCCCGTGACTTAGTCTTATGTCTATTGATGTGTTGCCGGTATATGCCCCTGATATACATCTTCATAGCATCCCACACTAAGCTAGGCGTAGTAGAGTTGCCATTTCTCACAAAGAAGGACTCTATTTCATTGCCGAACAGGCCCCCTGTGTCCACCAACTGTATCCAGAAGGGATTAATGTTCCAACTACCAACCTGCCGTGGGACTTCAGTTGGGACTACCATTTTAACCAGAACCGCAGAGTGATCTGACACACTACGTGGTAAATACTCCACATCCAGGATATGTTTATGCATCTGCGGCGAGATGACAGCAAGATCTATCCTAGACAGTGTATTATGAGAACTTGAGTAGCACGAGTATTGTCGAGCGTCTAAATTCCTCCTCCTCCAGTAGTCATACCAGCCAACTTCCTCCAATATTCTAGCCAAAGCTGTGGGGCCATCAGTGCCCAGCTGGGCACTCCCTCCAAATATATCCCGACCCGGAGACAGGACCATATTATAATCTCCTACCATTAGGACCGGAATCTGAGGCAGACCATTTACAAAAGCTAAAATTTTCCTGATGACCTCACAGTTAAATGGAGGAGGAATGTATAGTGCAATCAGAATTTGAGGGATCTTATAAATGGAGCAGTGTAGACAAACATATCTCCCCTCAGAATCCACCATAGAAGAGAAACATTCAAACGGAATAGTGGCAGGGACCAGTATGCTCACCCCCCTTGAGTGTGTAGAGAACGTAGAGTGGTAACTATGAGAAATCCACCGTTTCTGTAAGTAGTGTGTGTTATCTTTTGTCAAGTGTGTTTCACAGAGACAAAGTATTGCAGGTGAGTATTGCTGCAGCGTTGAGAAAACCGCCATTCGTTTAGTGGCATCCCCCAGTCCCCTTGTGTTCCATAAAACTACATTAAATTGTCTAGCCATATTGCAGTACATTCTTTATAGAGTGTGAGGACTTCACTGTGGCCCGCATTGCTATCTTTCTCCAGGAGCTGACTCTTCCCTCCCCCCAAACAAATCTCAACAACCCCTTCCATCCCCCCTTACCCATATACATACTAAAGACGTTCTCCCAAGTATGGAAGATGGGGGCACTACATTTGCTTTCCCATACCTTCTTGGCACATTGGTACGTCAATATGAACATAACGACAAAGAACATTAACAGCAAGTATCTATATCTACTCTACTGTGCCTGGGCTCCTGCCCTTTGTAAACTATAAAAGGGAAAAAATCTTGACATTCCTTAACGTATCACCCGCACAGCAAGCTCAATACCCAACATTACTTAACAACTGTCAGGACATTGATTAAGCATAGTGAAAGAGTGTAGCTCACGGTTCCTCCCGGACAGTCTCTCTGAGTCGCCGTTCGTTACTGTCCAGCCACTTCATGGCTTCAGTGGCTAGGTCAAAGAAGTGAGTTGTATCGAACGCCACCACTCGCAATCTGGCCGGGTATTGCATGGAGTATTGGACTTGTAGTGCTCGCAGCTGACGCTTAACCTCCACAAACTTTACCCTCTTCTTCTGTACTTCAGCAGAAAAGTCCGGGTAGAATGAGACTTTGTTCCCGTTGATTGTTAGATCCGGATGATCTCTCGTAGCTCTCAGGATGGAATCACGGTCCTTATAGTGCAGGACCCGTAAGATAAACGATCTTGGGGCCGCTCCAGGCGGCAAAGGACGTGATGGAACCCTGTGGGCTCTTTCGACTGCAAACAACGGGGATAGAACATCTTGCCCCATCTTTTCTTTAATCCAGGTTTCTATGAAGGTCACCGGGTCTTTCCCTTCGCTTTTTTCCGGAATGCCTACTATACGCAGATTATTCCGGCGGAGCCGGTTTTCAAGATCGTCAGACTTTGATATGAGCAGGGAAACATTGTGAGCCAAGCGCTTCAATTCTTTGTGCACAGGAGGCATTTGGTCCTCAATATCACTAACTCTGTCTTCCACTGCATGGACCCTTTCATTCACTTTCCTCAGGTCTTGTCTGACTAGGTTAACATCCTCCTTCAGGCCTCCTATGTGATTATTCATGGTCAGTAATGCTGAACCACAGTGAGCTACAGCCAGGAATACATCTTTGATGGTAGGCTCCTCAGGAACCTGAAGTGAGGCTTCCAGCTCTGCAGCTGAACCCAGTGGCAGCGGACCCTTGGGACCTTTCTTCTGGCGCTGGGGCATAGGGGTCTCCAGAGTTTCCTCCATTTCTGTATCAGAAGCTACTGACTCTGTTCTGGCTGTCGCTGCTGCTCGAGCGGACTTGCCATCCGAGGGCCCTGCACTCTCTCGTGCAAACCGCTCCAATCTTGCCGCTACATCTTGAAACCGAGCAGTGGAAGTATCTTTGGTCTGTTTTACAGGAGTATTTGCACCTTGCTCCCTTTCTTTTTTTCTCGCGCCAGATCTAGACATGTTAGACAACAATTGTGAGGGGAATCAGAGTGGTAGTATTTCAGTTCAACCCTGGCAGGGAGGAACTAATAGGATAGTATAAAGTCCTCTCTCCTTTCAGAGTAACCCGTTGTTATTATAACAGGACCTAGTGTCAGATGAGTCTCCGGATCACAAAGCTACACAGTGCTCTTCCCGCCCCAGCGCTGTAGTGAGGAAGACAATATGGCGGTGCGCCAGACAGTACCTTCACACTCGAGCGACAGTCCTCCTGTGAAGATCCCCCCTCGCGGGTAGTAGCTATATGATGCGCACCTTCGTTCTGTCCCTCCACGCTGTCAGATCCAGGCTGTAGCGGTGAAGCCACCCGTGCGACACTCCGTGCGACACTCCTACAAAGTGGCGCTGCTGCGCTTGCTTCTTTGCCGCGTGTCCTCTGTGCCGGCAAGATGGTGCCCGGGCCCGAGACGAGCCGCGTGTTCCGAGGCAGTACACCCCGCACTGGATCGCGCTGGAGGCGCTGTGCCGGTAACCGGGTGTTGGAGGGGCACTTTCCACGTCCACCTCACCAGTTTAGGCAGTGATTTGCCAAGATTAAGATGTGTTTCCCAGGATGTAGGGCAGGAGCTCCACGCCGTGCGACCTCTTACATTGCCGGTTAGGACACGCCCCCACTTTTGATTTTAATTACATACCTGTTTGCATGTGATTGTGTTTATCTTTTCTCACTTTGTATCATCATAGCTTGAATCTATTGTTATGATGCTGATATATTGCAAAACAGAGTATACATTGTATTCAGTCTTGGTGGCTCCGCCCACTGGTGGTCACATGAGTGCATATATGTAATGTCATCAGTGGGTGCCGCCATTGGCTTGAGAAAGCGCCACTGAGCGCGAAACGGCCCTGTTGCCAAGGCTTGCTTCTCCCTGCATGTGATTTTATACTTCTTCACCTGAATAAAGGACATTGTACTTTTCTAACAAGTGGGTGAGTGCCGTTACTTTTTTCTACATGTTCCTCATTCACCATTACAGTTGCCCACTCTAGCAGTGCACATGTGCCGATATCTATCCAATGTCAACAATAACATCGTTCATAGAATCTGTGGTGAATCTGCATGTCAAGTGGGGTGGCATCAGCAGAAAATCTAGTAATGATATTCATAGCAGCATTACAATACATGTGCATTAACCTTTACACTTATACAATACACACTGTTAATAATTTACATAGGAAAACAGATTATACTTGCTCGGTAGCAGGATGAGTTACTTTCTTGCCTTCTTTTATTTGACATCAGCAGTGCCGGGAGAAGGTAGCAGGGGCCTGAAGGATGGAGCAGTATGTTCTCTCTGTAGCCAATTTACATGTCACCAGCAACTGTATGCCGGGAAAACAGTGTAGTAGTCTCCTGAAGTATTTTCTGCTAAGGTAGAATCCAATTTATTGTACAAGTCAGGACCAGAACAAACAAAGGTTATCAGAGTAGCCCACATTATGAGCGACCGCCTGCGAATCTCTGGCCTGGGCAGATTGTTATTATGACCATTCCTATGACTGGTCAGACTTCCAAGGCAATGACCAGAGAGCATAACAGGGGACACAGGACAGAAAAGAAAGACACACATGATGCTAATGAGGAAGAGGGAGGCCTCCCAGCTTTAGAATCTGAGCTTCTACTGCCAGCTTTGCACATCCTCCTCCCTGTATGTCAGCTCTGAAGTTCAGACCCCTTCACTGATATCTTGGGGGAGTACGGATTTATTGAAAAGACTTCTGTGCTCTGTATTAGTGTATCACACTGGATGTACTGTATGTCTGTTTGTATTCAGTATGTGTTTTATGTATTGTATGCATTTATGGGTGTGCATACGCATTGCATGTATATGTGCATGCAGTATTAGTGTGTCATATGTATTGCATGTGTAGTGTGCAACATTAGGGAATGTTCACACTGTTGCATTGTGTTATTGTTAATTTCACTGGTATAAACCATTCATAATGCTGGGTAGCTTCCAGCAGCTTGAATACCGTAATATCTTTATTAGAAGCACTGCATAAGGCAGGGGTCGAAAAGCTTTTTGGCTGAGAGAGCCATGAATGCCACATATTTTAAAATGTATTTCCATGAGAGCTATATAATATGCACATGTCCCCTAGTAGATAGGTAGCCCCAGCTCATGCCTACCATTCAATAAGTAGCCACAGCACATGTTCTCCAGTAGATAGGTGGCCCCAGCATGTTCCCCAGTAAATAGGAAGCCACAGCACATACCCCCCCAGTAGAGGTAGCCCAAGCATATGTCCTCCTGTAGAAAGGTAGGTATCCACAGAAAAAAAAAAAAGAATACTCACCTACCTGCGCTCGCTGTTTTCATCTCCCTGTTGCTCCCGAGCTCTTCTCTATGACTCAGGCTGTTGTTGCTTATGCGACGGTGCCTGGATCACACAAAAGATGCAGATTGTGGTCAAGTGATATTGTTTCCTGCGTCCAGTAATCAGTGTGTGTCTTAGGCGCGCAAAACACTGGGACTCATTTACTAAGGGTCCGAACGCCGCACTTCTGTCGGGTTTGCCGAATATTTCCATTTTGCGCCGAATTGCCCCAGGATTTTGGCGCACGCGATCGGATTGTGGCGCGGATTGTGATATTACAGCAGACAGAGGGATGGGGAAAAGCCACAGAAGCAGGGTGCATGTTACAAAGACTTTGGGGGGACACCATTCCCCCCCAAAGCCCTTGCATGTCATTTGCATTAAGTACATTTTAATTCTACGCAGAGCTCCTAATAAACATATCATCATTATATTCATGGTGCTGGAAGCTACTCGGCAGCATGAATGGTTCTTACCAGTCAAAATGACTTCTCTTTTTCCTTTAAGGCTTAATGCACATGAACTTGAACAAGTTGTGCGCTGCAAAATGAGGGATCAGTGTGGGGGTGTAAGACAGTGTAACAGTCTGAAAGCCAGAGCACACCAGCCACTAGCATAGTATCATTAGCATCATTTTAAAAGTTGTTTTTAAAAGGAAGGAGGCCTTGGATAACAAATATAAGGCACAGTGACAGATCCATGAGAAAGTACCCCTAGTTTATCATGCTTGATTTTGATGATAGATTTCCTTTAATCATATATTGTGTGGAGGATTTGGCCCAGTAGAGACCGTGGTAGCGGGGTGCTAGGATGCAGTTCAAGACAGGGACACCAGGGTACAGTCCAAACAGGTCTCGCCTGCGTTTATTGCAGCAAAATAAAACCAGCCTTTACATACAGGTATTTGAATAAACAAAAGAAAACCTACCCGTCAGGGTGCTAACTATACAAGTAGACCACTAGCTCACACTAAACCAAGATCACGTGGCTGCTCCAGACACACAGGTCAGAGCTGTGTCCTCTCAGCCTCCTTCCACAGAGAGACAACCCACTCAACTCTGCTGAGTCATTTTATCCAGGCTAATTAGGCTGTTCCCATCACCTGTGTCCAAGGTGCTGGACAAACCCACCTCAGCACTAAGGCCTTGCATAGAAGCAAAACCTAGGGGAAACATACCGCCCATCCACAGTTAACCCCTTCAGTGTCTCACATACCCTCCCCCTCTGTTTGACCCTGTGGGGACGAACACTTTTGGCCATCAGACAGTGGGTACGGGATAGGGCATCGGCATTCCCATGCAATTTTCCTGCTCGATGTTCCACCGTGAATTTAAAATTCTGGAGCATTAGGAACCACCTTGTGACCCTGGCGTTCCTCTCCTTGGCCTGACTCATCCAGGTGAGGGGAGAGTGATCGGTCACCAGTGTAAACTGCCGCCCTACCAAATAATACCTCAGGGATTCCAGAGCCCATTTGATCGCCAAGCACTCCCTCTCAACTATGCTATAGTTCTTCTCAGGAGGTGTGAACTTGCGGCTCAGGAATGTTACAGGATGTTCCTCACCCTCCACTACTTGGGACAGGACAGCCCCCAAGCCCACGTCAGAAGCGTCAGTCTGCACAATAAAGGTCTTGGTGAAGTTAGGGGTGATCAGTATCGGTCCCTCACACAAAACCGTCTTAAGTCGCTGAAACGCCCCCTCAGCCTCTTTACTCCACTTTACCATCACCGCCCTGCTACCCTTAGTCAGGTCAGTCAGAGGTGCCGCTATTGTCGCAAAATCGGGGATAAATCGGCGATAATAGCCCACTATGCCCAAAAAAGCCCTCACTTGCTTCTTGCTCAAAGGTCGTGGCCACTGCTGGATCGCCTCTACTTTATTTACTTGGGGTTTGATGACCCCTCGCCCAATACGGTACCCCAGGTAACGGGCCTCTTCCAGACCCAGTGCACACTTTTGGGGGTTCGCTGTCAGCCCTGCTGCCCTCAGGGAGTCTACCACTGCTTGTACTTTGGCTAGATGACTCTCCCAGTCGTTACTATAGACTATAATGTCATCTAAGTAGGCCGAGGCATAACTCCGGTGAGGTTTTAGCACGAGATCCATTAACCTCTGGAATGTGGCGGGAGCCCCATGTAGCCCAAAAGGGAGTACCACGTACTGAAAAAGCCCATCAGGGGTAACAAAAGCGGTCTTCTCTTTAGCCCTGTCAGTCAGGGGTACCTGCCAATACCCTTTCGTCAGGTCAAGGGTGGAGAAGAACCTAGCCTGTCCAAGTCGTTCTATCAACTCGTCAACCCTGGGCATGGGATAGGAATCAAATTTGGACACCTCGTTCAACTTCCTAAAATCATTGCAGAACCGTAGGGAACCATCAGGTTTGGGAATCAACACAATAGGACTCGACCAGTCACTTTTAGACTCCTCGATAACCCCCAGGTCTAACATCTGCCTGACTTCTTCGGATATGGCAAGCCGGCGCGCTTCAGGGACCCGGTAAGGTTTTTGGTGTACCCGGATGTGGGGTTCGGTTATGATGTCATGCTTGATGACTGAAGTACGTCCCGGTAACTTAGAGAACACATCCATATTTCGGAGCACAAACTCCTTCGCTTCCTGAATCT
Source organism: Engystomops pustulosus (assembly GCF_040894005.1). Classification (NCBI taxonomy): domain Eukaryota; kingdom Metazoa; phylum Chordata; class Amphibia; order Anura; family Leptodactylidae; genus Engystomops; species Engystomops pustulosus. The sequence continues at coordinate 159,425,141 of NC_092411.1, read as the reverse complement.
GGGCCCTGGAGAGGGACTCCGAGATCCGTACTTCAGGCACCTTGGCATTGGGTACACCTACCTCCGGTGTCCCCTTCTTGGAGACAGACGCCTTCTCTACTCCCATGGCCATCAGGGACTCTCTTTCCCTCCATGGCTTTAGGAGGTTCACGTGGTATATCCTCCCCGGCTGAGATACCCTGTAGGTTACCTTCCCCACTCTCTCCATGACCTCATATGGCCCTTGCCATTTGGCCAAGAACTTGCTCTCCACGGTGGGCACCAGAACTAGCACTCTGTCGCCTGGGTTAAAGGTCCTGAGTCTGGCTGACCTATTGTAGACCCTAGACTGGGCCTCTTGTGCCCTTGTCATGTGTTCCTTTACAAGGGGCATTACCGCCGCTATGCGGTCCTGCATAAGGGAGACGTGTTCTATCACACTACGGTGGGGGGTCCTCTCCTGCTCCCAGGTCTCCTTGGCTACATCCAAAAGCCCACGTGGGGAACGGCCATATAACAGCTCAAAGGGTGAGAAACCCGTGGAGGACTGGGGAACTTCACGTATGGCAAACATCAAATAGGGCAACAAACAATCCCAGTCCTTCCCATCTTTGCTGACCACCCTCTTAAGCATCCCCTTCAAGGTCTTATTAAACCTCTCGACCAGGCCATCTGTCTGAGGATGATACACAGAGGTGCGGAGCTGTTTTACCTGTAGTAACTTGCACATCTCCTTCATTACCCTAGACATGAATGGGGTACCCTGGTCAGTCAAGATTTCCTTGGGGAGGCCTGTGCGTGAGAACACCTGGAACAGCTCCCTAGCAATATTTTTGGAGGAGGTGTTCCTTAATGGAATCGCCTCGGGATAGCGCGTAGCGTAGTCCAGGATAACCAGGATGTATTGGTGCCCCCTGGAGGATTTGACTATGGGGCCAACCAGATCCATTGCAATCCGTTCAAAGGGCACTTCTATGATCGGAAGCGGGACCAAAGGACTCCTGAAGTGGGAGACCGGGGCAGTAAGTTGACACTCAGGGCAGGAGCTACAATACCGGTTTACCTCCTCCCATACCCCGGGCCAGAAAAATCGCTGCAGGATCCTCTCTCGGGTCTTATCAGCACCTAAGTGCCCTCCCAGCACATGTTTGTGTGCCAACTCTAGCACCAGCCTACGGTGAGATTGGGGTACTACAAGTTGCTCAACCTCCTCACCCCGTATCTGGTCGACCCTGTACAACAGTTCCCCAATAATCACCATTCGGGGGTATATTTTATCAGCCCCTGGTATTTGGAGTACCCCATTTATCACCTTGACATTCTCCCGTGCTTTAACCAAGGTAGGGTCCTGTAGCTGTGCAGCCCCAAAATTGTCACGGGAAATCTCAAGGTCCAGCATGTCGGCCACCTCCTCGTGGCCCTCGACCTCACCAGCTAGGACCTCTAGGGGAGAGAATTCATCACATGGGGTCACCCCTACTGCTGGTGTGGGTACATCGGCCTCAAAGGGTTCAGGGGCCAAGGCCGGACATACCTGTTGTCCATTATCTGCAACAGCACCTGAGGTGGGTCTTCGTCTCCAGAGGTCCCAAAACACCGGTAAGTCTCTGCCGATAATAGCCTCATGAAAAAGGGTCCCCACCACCCCCACTTCATGGGTAACAGTACCACAAGGGGTATGTAGGTTGATGACAGCAGTGGGATATTCGCGAGTGTCCCCATGTATACACAACACTCCCACTCTCCGCCCACTGTATAGTCCAGGATCAACCAAAGTTCCCCGCACCAGGGTGACCAGACTCCCTGAGTCTAGCAAGGCTTCCACTGTGTGACCACCGATTGTGACCATGCATACTTGGGGTTCTGCATCCGTGACTGACTCTGCCGCCAGAACTGGCCGGGCAAACAGTGACACTCGCCGGGTCTGGTTGCAGTCCATCGGCTCCACTGACAGTGGACAGTTGGCAGCAATATGGCCCATTTCATGGCACCGCCAGCACTGGATACGGCCATGACCTCTGTCACGAGCCTCACTGGGTTTCTGGGTATCCACGCCCCCCAATGAACCCCCTCCCAACCTGACATGTCTCCCCTTTTCCGCAGTAGCCGTCTTACCAGCTGGTTTGGTGACCCTGTCACTGGCACTGCTTCGTGTCGGAGAGGTAAGTAGAAGGTCCTCCGTAGCCCGATACCTCTCTACAAGGGACACAAGATCCTCAGCTTTTGTGGGACCGGCCTGTCCAACCCACCGCTGGAGCCGAGAGGGCAGAGAACGGGTGAATTTGTCGAGGACCACTCTCTCTACCATCTGTGCTGGGGTGCAGTCCTCTGGTTGTAGCCACTTCCGGACAAGATGGATCAGGTCATGCATTTGGGAGCGTGGGGGTAATTTTTCTGAGTAAGCCCACTGGTGGACCCGGCTGGAGCGAACTTGAACGGTGACCCCAAGACGAGCCAGAATCTCCGCCTTTAGCTGGGGGTACTTACGGGCCTCCGTTTCACTCAGGTCGTAGTAAGCCTTCTGCGACTCGCCGGTCAGGAACGGTGCCAGGACATCTGCCCACTGCTCAGCCGGTAACTCCTCTCGCTCAGCTACTCGCTCGAACACAGTGAGATACGCCTCCACGTCGTCGGTCGTCGCCATTTTTTGTAAAGCCTTTTGTACTGCAGCCCGTGCGGAATGCTGGACAACCGGGTACCCTTGCAGACCAGTATGGGACCCCTCAGTAGTCGTCGCTTGCGGTGCTGCCATCATGCCAGAAAACTTCTCCATCATCAGCTGGAACATGGCTCGGGATTCTTCCTGCTGCTGGCGGGACCTCTCCTCCTGCAGCTGAAACATGGCTTGCTGCTGGCGGGACCTCTCCTCCTGCTGCTGGAGCATGGCTTGCTGCAGCTGCCGATTAGCCAGGGACTCTTCCTGCTGCTGCTGCCGATTAGCTCTGGCCTCCTCCTGCTGCTGGCGGGATCTCTCCTCCTGTTGCTGGAGCATGGCTTTAATAAAGTCCTCCATCTTGGCTGTATCCTGCAATTTGCCTGCTGCTTTCACCCAGGCCATGCAATGTTGCAGGATGTAGCGAGCCTTTCAGGTGTATGTCTTTTGAACTGCCCGCAATCCGAAGCACCATATGTGGAGGATTTGGCCCAGTAGAGACCGTGGTAGCGGGGTGCTAGGATGCAGTTCAAGACAGGGACACCAGGGTACAGTCCAAACAGGTCTCGCCTGCGTTTATTGCAGCAAAATAAAACCAGCCTTTACATACAGGTATTTGAATAAACAAAAGAAAACCTACCCGTCAGGGTGCTAACTATACAAGTAGACCACTAGCTCACACTAAACCAAGATCACGTGGCTGCTCCAGACACACAGGTCAGAGCTGTGTCCTCTCAGCCTCCTTCCACAGAGAGACAACCCACTCAACTCTGCTGAGTCATTTTATCCAGGCTAATTAGGCTGTTCCCATCACCTGTGTCCAAGGTGCTGGACAAACCCACCTCAGCACTAAGGCCTTGCATAGAAGCAAAACCTAGGGGAAACATACCGCCCATCCACAGTTAACCCCTTCAGTGTCTCACAATTGATATAATACAAGGCGTGTGGTTGTTTCTGGATACAGGACTCTGAATTGTCAGTGAAAAGGGACCAACTATAGCTCTTAGTCTAGCAACAATATACAACATAATCGATTTATGTGCTCATACCCGATACACAATACCTGGTTTTCTGCAGAAACTGAGGTGTGTATGATGTAGTGCTGCAGCAGCTGAAGTGTGTATTATGATGTTCTGCAGAAGCTGAGATGAGGATGATGCTGTTCTGCAGAAGCTGAGGTGTCGTATTATCAGATTTTGCAGCAGCTGAGGGTACATATGATGATATTCTGCAGAAGCTGAGGTATGTATTATTATTTTCGGGCAGCATCTTAGCTGCGTAATATCAGGTTCTGGAGAACGTAATAAAATGTATTAATAGTGTAATCTGTATGTGTTGGGGGTGTTTCTAAAACTCAACTGATTCTGTGTGTATAGGAAAATGTGACTTCCTTAAATATTTTAGGGCTTCAGGACAAAGCTGGATTTTTAAAATATGCCCTGTGTCACTATAAGTGGTTTTAACATATCCAGGGGATATTGAGATTGTTTACTCGTGACACATTGGGGCAGATTTACTTACCCGGTGCATTCGCGATCCAGCGGTGCGTTGTCTGTGGAGGATTCGGGTCTTCTGGCGATTCACTAAGGTAGTGCGCCCGATGTCCACCAAGTGTCGGTGCTGCGCTGAAGTCCGTCGGAGTTCACCGAGCTACCCTGGGTGCAGGTAAGTGCGTGTCAAGCGACACTTTTATAAATAAAAAAAATACGGGGCAATTCAGGTAAAAATTGGCGCAAAACGGTAAAATTTGGGTAACCCGACGGAAATACGCGATTTGGGCCCTTAGTAAATGACCCCCATTGTACTTCAAATTAGTTGAAAAATTAGCAATAGATTATTTTTTGGCAAACATTTTGAAAAATTCGACATTTTCGAAATTCTTTGCTTTTCAGGCACCTAAATAACATCATAACATCTCCCGAATTTCTGCTTTATTTTGCCATGGCTTTTTGTGCATCCTCTCATTTTTCTAGAATGTTATGAGACTTAGAATTTTGGGTTAAATTTTTAACATTTTTCTGATAATCGCCAAAACCTATATTTAAAGAGACCCACTCAGCTTTTAAGTGACTTTGAGAGGTCTAAATATAGTAAAACCTGTAAAATTATAGAAACTACAATCCTCAATGTATAAAAAAAACTACTTTAAGAAGTTTGTAATACCCTTAGGTGATTTCACAGGGGTTAAAACAAAATGGAGGTAGAAATTACAACTACTAAAAATGTTTGACAATACATTGGCCCACATTTATCAAAAACAGTGCAGTCCCTTTTAGTGCAGAATTTTGTCACGTTGGGTATAGTGCAGCCGCGACACACTTTATAAATACATGTAGAAGCAGTTTACACTGAAAAGAATGTGCAAAGTCAGACTGAATACTGACTCAATTAAATGACGAAAAGTCATAAAACAAAGTTTTATACCCATTTTCACTCGAGTATACCGATATCCTATATATGTTGGTAAACTGCTTTATGGAGCAGTCACATTTTACAGGCTATAAAATGTTTTTATTTTTTGTAACGTGGACATATTATTTTTTCCAGGATGAGATCCACTTTTCAGATACATCATTTAGGGGTATTCATGAAATTTTATCTCTTTCTTGGTAGTAATAAGAAAAGCATTAATTCTGGTTTAGGGTTTTAGCTCATTCTTTTCTTGGCCATTCACCACACTATAAAAATAATATCTTATCTTTATTGTATGGGTCAGCATTATTACAGAGATAACCAATTTATACAGTTTTAGATGGTTGACTGGTTTTGCCTCACTTTTTGGTTTATTATTTTTTACAAAAATTAAAAATATCCAAAAACTTGTTGATTCTTCACCATAAGAAAAATTCACAATTTTATATCTTTATGTTTGAAGTGTGAAATGTGGCCAAAGGTAGAAAGGTTCAAGGGGCTAAATAGAACTCGTTTAGTGAGAAATTCACATGTTTTGCATCTCCATGTTCCAAGAGACATAACATTTCTATGTTTTTGTTTGTGAAGTTGTTTTAGGACTTGTCCTATATAAGCTGTACTTTTTATAGGTACCGTGTTGGGGTAAATGTTACTTTTTGATAACTTTTTATCCTGTTTTTATCAAGTTGGATGTGTTTTTTTTTTACGGCATTCACTGTACATGTTAAGTAACAATTTTATTTTTATCTACAGGTTTCTACGGACATCTTGATACCAATATGAAGTCTTTTTGTGGTAATTTTCATTTTCTGTTGAATCTGATTTATGAGACTTAAACAAGTGATCATTTGTTCAGTGTAATGCAATAGTTGATTGCATTAGCCAGTATAAGCATTCTACATAGGCACACTGTTAAATCGACCCCAGGGCTGCCATGGAAGCTATCAGCACTATCGTGCCTGGTAAGGAGGGTGCTGATTGTCCAGGTGAGTGACCCGGTTATGGCCTATGAACATTGCGGTCACCATGACACAACGTGCATGTACGTTAGGATGCAGCAACAGATTCAATTATAATAGATATAGTGATGCAGATGTGTTTCATTCATAAATATTCTATATTAAGATCTATGGAAAAAACAAGAATTTGCAAAAATAAATGTTCTGGGAAAGTGTTCAAAAACATGGAAATTTGTTGCATTTGCATCATACCATGGAACTGATATTGCAAGTGTATAGTACAGTTACTAATGGGTAGAGAGCCATTCATTATTCATTCCTACATGCATACTCCTATTTTAGGATTTTGATGGCTTTATGGAGGTAGAGCTTGATGGATTCACTCTAAAAATTTTTAAGAGTAATTAAAACAGTAAAACACAATAAACATTTTCAAAGACTTGTTTTATTTACAGGAAACATGATATTTTGCATATGATTTAGTAAGAGTACAGGGAGAGTTGCCCTGACTGCACTCGACCTGGAGTCCTATGGAATGCATGAGGACATAGGTAATACACTGCAAATAATTAACGAATGTAACAAAATAGAAGTGGAACTGGTTCATTGACCTTGATCATATAGTATTGAAAAGAATAAAACAGATATAACAACCCAGATTTATTTATATTTAATTAATTCTATGCCAGATATGAAGCCTAAGGGTACATTCCCACTGATGTGTGGCACGGCAGTTCTTACAGCCAAAGAATAAGCAAGCTCTTTCTTTTTTGCGTCCTTGGCACGGCAAGCATACATTGTGCTCACCATACCACGCCTGGTGCTTGATGGATATACGTCCACATACGGTCCGTGTGAATGGGGCCTAAGGGGCATGTGTTATTACTAAAGTATTATCAACTGACTAACAGTTTTTAGCCAGGAAGTTAGCATGAATGTGTATGAAATCTGCAGATCATGCATTGAATGGTGGTCCTCAATGCCATTCACATGCATTGTATTATCTTTGTGTGGATTTCCAGATTTTTTTTCCACCAAAAATGAATGACCTGGAAAACAGGAGGATAAGCAGCAAAGCAAACTATGGAGCTCATGCAGATGAAGAAAAATAGCAATATCTTTTATTTTCCAGGTTAGAGTTTTCCACAGTTTTATTAGAATAATCTGTACACTTTTTGTGGTTTATTTATTAATGCAACAGTTGCCCCTAAACCCACAGAGACTGGGGCCTCTGAAGGTGTCTCAATAAATTCTTCAAAACTGAAGAATTCACTAAGTACGTGAATGCATGTGAATAGGTAAAGTTACCCTAAAATAGTTTTGGCAATAATCAAGACCAAGGACTTACTCATTCGGTGCGTTTAGATATTTTTAATTATTGTGATATTCTGCCTATAAGGTTCCCGAATAGTACACCACCTAAGCCAAAACCATTCTAAATACATAGACTGACAGTGGGGAACAACAGGTCTACAGGGAACAATGCAGTGGAAAAGCATGACTATTGTAATACATATTGTAATTTTATAACATAAAAGTGGTATACTAAGTTATAAACTGCAAGTTTAGCTAAACTGAAAACAATCAGAAAGTGTGTGGAGCTTTCAAGTACCATAAAAATCATATGCAGCATTACCAAAGATAGCCAACTTGTATTTCCCCCCTTTCCTGGACTTTTGAAGCATAATTTCCCACAATTTGTGCAATTCCTTATATGATTTACAAACCATAACAAAGGATATAGATAGGAAACAAAGCATTAAGTGTTTGTATAGGTTCTAGGTATACATAGCTTCTGGCAGTCTGCATTCAATACTTTGCTTATATTTCCAACAAATTACAAAAAAAGTAGACTATACAAACCATATTGCAACTCAAAGGGGGACATTTATTTTTGTTTTCTGTTATATTTTTTGGGGTTCAGTGGTAGATTTGTGCAAAAATGTGCAACTTAGTTTCATGTTGTGTCTGTTTTATCTTTGGAATATTTTAAACACCAATAGTCGCATGGCTTGCGACCAAATATACCCAGGGTTGGTTTTTAAAAATTAACTTTTTTTTATTTCGCCAAACTGGCGTCATCAGGTGTAGTCAGCCCCGAACCCCTGATGACGCCAGTTTGGCGAAACATGTCGGGTGGGCTTGGTTGAGCAGCATGTTTGAATTTAATTTTCAGCAGACAGAAAATAGAATAGTGTTATAAATCAAATCATTATAAAACCAAGTTAAGATTTATTGGAGTGCCTTGAAGATATGAGAGGAAAGCCACCTACCTTATAGTAACAATTAGGAGACCTCTATGAGTGATACGTCACCACTTATGGTTGTTCACCATAGTAATCTACAAACTTCTTGGGAAGAACACTACTTAATTCTGTCTGTCTGCATATTTTAAAGATGTTCCTTTGTAGTTGTTCTTAAAATAAATGTAATAAGAGGTTATTTTTAAAACCCAACCCTGGTGGATAAAGGGTATTTTTGGTCACAAGCCGTGCGACTAATGGTGTTTAAAATATTACAATTTCCCATCCACCATGGGTTATGTCAATAATGGGGTTCATTCATGTGTTCTCCCTTCTTTTGAAGGGGAACTTTTGTGATGATATGATTTATCTTTGGAATCATATCATCAACATTGGCAAAAAAGCAAACATTTTTGTGAAAGAAAACTTCACTCTCCTGTTGGTGCCAGAAAAAGATTCAAAGGGGTTGCTCATAAATGTGTGACTTTAAAAAAAAAAAAAAAAAAAAGTTGAAAAAAAAAACTATTTAAAAAGTTACAAAAAATGACTTAGATGATTTATGACCCCGAAAGTGTGCAAGTAGGTAATGCAGAAAATGCATTAAAATCCAAGCCTAAATAGAAGGATTCCACAGTAAAATGGAATTTTGGCCCACATTTACTAAAGCCCCAGTTTTCTATATGACTTTGCACATTTTTTAGTGCAAACTGCTTGCACATGTATTTATAAAGTGTCCGAGACATTTCAGGAGCATGCAAATAATGGTGGCACACGTTGTACTATACAACACAAAATTCTGCACATAAAGGGGCATTCTGTGCGCCACATTTCTCATGCAGAGTCTGACAGAAATGTGTGGCATGCCCTATGTTACAGGTGCACCAAAAAAAGTTGGTGTACTCTATTAGAGCAGTGCAGGGAGTGCCATATTCATGAAGAAACAAGAGACACATTTTGTGAATCTGTCGCTAACTGCACCCTCTACAGGCAAACTGCACATAGTGCAGTTTGCACTAGTTTTAATAATTGTGGGCCAATGAGTACCAGAAGTAAAGTACTTGGTCTCGAGTCTTTTAGAGGGAAAAAGTGGTTGTCCATCTGTGGAAAATCATATACAATGTAAAAAAATAAAAAACTGTATGTGAGTGATATGTTTTTTTCAATAATTATCAACATTTTATGCATAAACTTTTTATCACTCCAACAACCATTTAAGAAATTAGTGAGTGAGTTAGAGGAGTGATAAACTTAGCTGCAACATTTTACTTTTGTCAAACCGGACCTTATTTCTGAACTGAGATCCACCTAATACCAGAGTGTTTCACGTAAAAAATCTTGTGGACTTGGAGTTTTATCCGAAGTTGAACTAGTTTGTACAGAAGTACCCACCAATCATAGGACCAGAAGTGAGATCCTTGTAGATATCAGACTAAGGCCTAAAACCCACGAGTGAGTCTGATGCAACTAACTTGCATCGTGTGCTTGTCAGAAAGACTGACCCGAACACTTAGAGACCAAAACTAAACTCAGCATGTCAGTTCTGGTCTGTGAACGTTCAGCCCAGACATTCCGACAAGCACACAATGCAAGTTTGATGCAAGTTAGTCACATCAGATTCACTAATGCGTTTTAGGACTAAAATCAAGGAAATTACAGTGCCATAAATAGCTTATAGGGGAGTGACCTTTTTTTTTTAATTCTTTGATCATTAATGTTGGAGGTTACCTATTGTGAACTTCATGTTTTGCCCAGTACCGGATTCATTCAGGGCATAATTGTAAGCACTAATTCAGACAGATAAGTTGCATGAACCTTACCACAATGAAATAACAATCCAACCACTAGTTGCTTTTAAATTCTGCAGAGTACAGTGTGATGTTAGATAAACTAGTATTATGTGAACAAAATCTGCTGGTGTTACAATATTGATGTCCATCCTTAGAATAGGTCATCAGTATTCCAGTCCTCAAAAACAATGAGCAAAACACGTAGAATATCCACCAATTAAGAATACAAATATACTGTTTAAATTAGATTTTTGAATTAAAATAACAGGATACAACACATGTTGGAGAAATGCACCCTCAATGGCTATAAATTTGAAACTGTTTGTGCATATAATACTAGATCTCAGTTTGTGAAGACAACAGGTAAGTTGTTTCTTTGTTTTATTGAACTACCTGGCCAGAATATAAGAATTGACTTTGCTGGCATACTAATCGGGTATATCTACTTATGATGAGATTATACCCTGGATTTCACATAAAAGAATACATTAGATCCACTCATGCAGCATTTTAAGGTAACAATAACGTTAAAGGTTCATCTAAATGGCAAATTAGCTCTAAATGGAGATTTCCATTGCAGACGTGTATAGCTGACATCTCCATTCTTTTCAATAAGAATTTAAAAAAAACATGGAAACATGCCTGACTTTTGTTTTAAGACTCTCAAGTGAATAGAGAGAACGTCCATGTGCGGTCATTAACCGATGCTGTGGAACAAGGGGTGCCAGATCCTTGTATTTGAGATGTGTGCGGTTTTCTGTCTGCTATAAATTTCTGTAATGGAAAGACCCCTTTCAGTACAACTTGAGATTTTACTTTATCGTAATTGAAATGCCAAAGAATAGATAATGTATGGTCAACTTTTGTTTGGTCTAAGACAAAACTTTTAATAATGCAACAGCTCCAATTTTAACTTGTGACACTGGATGAATATATCAACATGAATTTGTCAACGTATTACTATCATTATTACTATATTTGATTTGCAATTATTGAAAAAAGTTGCATGTAAATATAGCTTAATGTGTCTAAAGAAAGTAACTTAATTGTTTATTTCTATAGAAAGCAACGGTTGAAATCAGAGCTAGCATGCTACAAAAAGTCTCTGCACTGCTCCAGCTTTGACAGTCAGCCTGGAAAGTAGATGGAGTAGACAAGTATATTGATATTACATTGCAATTTATACTTTACGCTGATGGTGGATTGTTGCAGTGTACATCGCATCACATTGTCCTCCGAATGTTGCAAATACACCAAAATAATGTTAAAAAAATACAAACATATATTCCTGTCTAAAATTCAAGCTTCCTTTACAAGTGCAATCAGCTGTGAGGGCTCAGGGTTAGTAACAGCCTAGTTAACACTATCCTCATTGTTACCCACCACACAACCTCCCAGAACATGTAAACATTACAGGGATTTGTAAGGTGCTTCTTATAACTTCTGACCTAAATAGTACCAAGTGCTTTGCTAAATATCTCTAAATTCTCTTGCACAGTCATGCACTCTTCTCACCTTGGATAATATTTGTAGCATGATCTAAATATATTATGTGCCGTGTCATGGACTGACCACATTGCTGTGCAACATATTTATATAGGATGCATTCATATAATACTTCCACCGATATGGCTTATATCCATATCACAATGCACCAAGGCTGACACTGTAATGATTACATTGTCAGCTCTGCTCATATAAGGGGAAGCAGGAACTTGACCCATAAAGTTTGACCCACTCGTATTTGCCTCTTTGCCATGCCCCTTGTAAAGCATGATCTAAAAATTCTCAACATCCGGGGAAAAACAATATAGATTCACTGTGAAATGTACACAGGGATGATGACTGTACTTAATACTTCCCCTTTTCCAATCTTTAAGGGGTTGGCCACTCTAAGTTGCCCATGTGCTTTTACAGCCTTGATAATATTCCCTGAAAGTTCATCAAGTGATTCAGCATTCCTGATACTTACATTAGTGTATTCTGCAAACTCTTACAGATTTTTTGTTTACATGACTGAGCACTGATGAATAGGAAGGGATGCAGCAGCAGAGACATCCTTCTCCCACTCTGTCAGTGAGACGGACTGTGACAGACAGGGACACAGTGGAAGATGCCATGAGGATGGGCTAGAGCACTGAGAGACAGGAAGTTGGGTTTATATGCAGAGGACAGCAAGGTGAGGACAGGGAAAAGCTGAAGATCTCTAAGAAGACAAAGACACCGGTACACACATGCAGTGACATGTCCAATAGAACAGATTTATTAAAAAGTGGCCAACCCCTTTTAATGCATTGGGCCACATTTATCCAGGATTTAAGACAGACAGTTTTACAACTAATATGACAAAGGGGTGTGACTTTAAGGGAAAAGTCAGTGCACCAAAAATATCCAGATTAAGGCAATTTGTAAGAGGTGCAAATTACAAATAGACAGTCTTAATATATGCCAGATTGATCATCCAGCATTCAGAAATCTAGTGCAATAAAAGACTGTCTAGTCATACTTTGCAACTTCTATAAGTTGTAAACATATGACAATTCTGTCTGCCCATGTATGCTCTGGGGTTTTTTACACAGCAGACGTATTCCATAGTGCTGCTATTGTAAATTGGCAGATGTTACATAAGGTTTGTTTTACATGGCTGAATTCACACTGGGGCAGATTTACTTAACCGGTCCATTCGCGATCCAGCGGCGCGTTCTCTCCGGTGGATTTTTTCTCTGCGGCAGTTTTTCCGAATCCGTCGGGTTTCGTTCGGCCACGCCCCTGATTTCCGTCGCGTGCATGCCAGCGCCGATGCGCCACAATCTGATTGTGTGCGCCAAAATCCCGGGGAAATCGGCGCATATCGGAAATATTCGGGTAACACGTCGGGAAAACGCGAATCTGGCCCTTAGTAAATGACCCCCAATGTGTCTACTAACCCAAACCGAAAGACCTGACCTGCTAGTTCAGTTCAGATTATTGGGGTTCAGGCTCTTAGATGCAGTCAACACAAAGATCTTTATCTAACATTCAAAAGGGTGTATTCTTGCAAAAGAAAAAATAAGATGTATTACACCATATCTTGGAAAGACTTTTTCTCATTTGTTTAATACTATAGTAAGTGGTTTGATATTCAAGGAAATGTATGGCCCACAGTCATTTGAAAACATTACTGTACTAGGTAAATTAAATAACCTGTAACCTGTCTAAAAATGTTTCAGTTATGATATAGAAAAACCTGTTCAGACTTAAAAGAGGTTGTACCATTAAGTAAACCAGTCCATGTTTAACCACCACACCATAAAGATAGTATTGACGGCCCTGTTCTCATAACTGCCGGGGGTCCAAGAATCTGTTACCCTGAAGATCAGACAATTAACTCCTATTCTTTGGAAAGCGGATAAGTTTATTTTCTGGTACAACTTTGTAAATTGCCCCATTCCGTAACCCATATTTTTTTTTATTACAAATGCAATGTTACCATCAAATATTTGATATTAATTTTATAAAAGTATGGGTGCGATATTGTTATGGTTACTAGGGTGTCTAATGTTAAGCCTGCTCTTTTTGAGTGTATTAGACTGTGTAAGCTGTATTGTTTGTAATTGTAAAAATTACAATTGTAAAGATAATACATTCATTAACAGAGGCAAGAATTATTAGAAAAAGGAAAGCATTAAATGGGTCACCCCATCAACCTCTGGTCACCACATAGCATGAACAAGAATAGGGGAAATACGTTTCTTGTTCCAATTCTAATGGAAATCCCCTATAAGAAAACCTGTAAGGTGAGTCTAACTATATTGTCATATTTATTATATTTACAGATATGTTACCGTACAAATTAATTATTGCCAACATAAAATATATGTTCTCTTGTGCAAATATAAACCACTAACTTCCCAAAGTCCTAAAGTGCATAAAACTGCATAGGACATTGTACAATGTAATTTTTATTATAGTATTATTTATAACATTATAGTATAAATAACATTTATTCAGAAATTACTAATATAGGATATATACATACACTATTTATTTTTATATACAATGTGTTTGGAATAAAGCCACTTGTTTTTTCATTCAGTACTTGGAGTGCTGCTGAATTAATTGTGTGTGTATATATATATATATAATAAAAATATAACTTTTAGAGGCTATTTTATTTAAAAGCAAACCTTTACCCATGGGGTTGGGTGGAGGGTGTCACTCTATTGATCTGTGACATTTAAAAATTGATGCCTTCTTGCACTAGGAGCAGGCTAAGTATCTTTGCGTATGTGCACAGCACTTTTTGTTCAGATTCAAACATTTTAACAAAAGAAAAAAAAAGTTGGCAATTAATATGTTTTTAGCATAAACATTAAACAAATGTTGATGAAAAAAAAACACATAAACTCTAACCAAGCATATATAAAATCTATCATTCTTAACCAAGTTTTTGAAGGTTAGGAATAATTCAAGTATCTGATATAAGGCTCTATGGCTGCATTGGTATCATAATGTCCATTTATAACCACAGTGGAGCCATGGTAGCTGTCACTGCTGTGATTTCTAATAGAGATACAAGTGGGTGGTAATGTACCATTGCATAATAATGCAGGAACCTCCGTAGAATCTGTTTAAGTCTAACTGCTGTTTACCACTACCCCGTTTGTATACTAAGGATGCCACTGCTTTTATATCAATGCTTTTTCTATCCTTAAAGGGGTTTTCAACTAGTGATGTTAGCTCAATAAAGATAATTTTCACCCTTTACTTTACAATTTTACTCAGAGTTATTGCAGTTTTAGCTCCTATCCCTCCCTATGCTGCTCAGTGTAAAATCCCAGGGTGTGGACGGGGACTCTCTAAGCAGACAAGTGCATTGTCTGTCTATAATGCACTGTGCCACAATGCACTAAGATCGTGCCCCAATATCTTGCATCTATTGCTTCCTCGCATCAGACTTACGTGCAATGCATCTCGACACAATTTGAAAGTTAAATCCCGTGCTCAGTCCGAATCTGTTGGATCGTCCGAAAACACGACCCCTAATTTGTGTCATATGGAAGCCAGCGCAGCTGCGCCAAAAAATGCCAAAAATCACAGAGCAGACACCTGTTAAATACCTGTCCAAGCCATGCAATACCCCCAAAAAAGTCAAACAGTGCGACAAAAGTGCGATCTGCAACCCTTAGTAAATGAGCCCCATATTGCTCCATGTAGTTTTGTGGGGTGAAAATGTGGTTACATTATCAGGGTACAAGGTGTATGTGTACTTGCATCTGGCTTCTGACATTGTACTAACACACTGACACATAGAAACCATGGAGACCATCTCACAGATATGTGCCTGCCATCCCCTTCCCCCAGACCACTTATCTCTTTGTAGCTTGTAGTTTGCAGCCTCTCTCTCTGCTCACCATCTGCTGACAGGATGTAATCAGTCAGTGTCTCTGAATTCTCGTGCAGAGGGTGTGGCTATGGACAGTAATCTCAGCAGCACGATCTCACACAAAAATCCAAGATGGCTGCCGACCCTACGTGAGAAGTTACTAGGTTGTGTCTAGGGGAAATTGAAATTGTGTACAGTAGGACTGA
This sequence comes from Engystomops pustulosus, assembly GCF_040894005.1. Lineage (NCBI taxonomy): Eukaryota > Metazoa > Chordata > Amphibia > Anura > Leptodactylidae > Engystomops > Engystomops pustulosus. Next base: position 159,409,537 of record NC_092411.1, on the reverse strand, counting down.
CAGAGACAGGTTAGACTTATATCTGTGAAATGCTGCATTTTTGATAACAGTGAATTAGAAAATATGTTATTTTAATATGCTGAGTACATATTAGAAACTTGTCTTCGTAGGAATACCCCTTTAACACCAGAAACCATTGAGTCCCAACCCTTGCCTGAAATTGTTAAATGGGAGTTCCCAAAATGCATAATTAATAGTTACTAAAACTTATTAGCTTCTAATTTTGAAGGGAATTTTTCACTCAAGGGAACTACAGTTCTGTTCACTGTAGAATAGAAAACATTGCAATGAACATAGTAATAATACAATTCTGCTTTGGAAGAATCGCTTTAGACTTTGCATTTGTACTTCTAAACATTAACCTATTCTAGTCTAACCAGAAGAAAAAGAGTTAAATGTGGTAGGGTGGAGCTACAGTCTGCATTGGCCAGCAAAAATTACAAACAACAAATGTGAATGAAAAGAAAAACGAATTATAAACATTAAGAAAAAAACATTTTGGTCTCTGACATTTTGGTGTCTTCTTAAATAACATTAAAGCTATAGTGTGTATTGAAGCTATGCAGCTATGGTGCGGCTGCATTACTATCTTTCCTTTACTTTGTCCTATCCCTTTTCTGAGTAACATATACCAAGCATGATCCCTTTATTGCTCTGCCCCTGGATGGTTCCCTAGTCATTCAAACAACTGCCATTGTTTCAGGATTTGTCCAATTTAAAGCAATTGCAAAAAGACAATGTTAAATCCCTTATGGGACTCCAACATAGTCATTTTTACCTATTATGTATAAGGGATTGTTGTGAAATTTACAAACATATAGTTACTGTCAGGACAAGGGATAAAATAAAGAAACATACTCATCTCTTCAATCCCTTGCAGCTTCACTTCCAGCATCTCAATGGGTTCCCTGCTTTTGGCAAAATATCTGACAACACCAAACACCCTTTTAAACAGTCAATAATGTCTTTCTTGTCTTCTATCACAATCTGTTGTCTCTACAAAGCCAAAAGAAGCATAAAGAAAATGGTAGATACTTGTTTCTGTAGATCAGACAGAAAGTAATATCTTCATTAGTTATTACCATGAACCCTGTTAAACAACTCAAGAAGTTTAATTTATCCTTTGGAATATAGAGCCCCATTTCAATATGTAACATACCATAATCATGCCAGAATCCTGTAACCCTGACAAACATTGTGGATAACCAATCACACAGCTGCACAAATAAGCATTCTTTTGCTGTATTTAAGTCTAAATCTTAGAGTAGACGAGCAGAGTTTCAGTGTTTCTGCAGGTATAATAATAGTGCAACCTCTCCAGCGTTTTTTACTTTCACCTCCTTTCATTCATTGCTTCCAAGCATTCCCCACCACCCACAATTGTAGAACACAGTTCCCCTACCTGGTCCCCTGTGCTGAGTTTATACTCTAAAGTCCCATCCCTCCCATGAGGATAGTGATAATTAGGCAACCCCAAATATACTCTGATATAATTATATATTTATATATATATATCTATATATACTTTTTATATTGATTTTGAGAAATTTCTAGGTTTTTTTTGGTTTTCTTTAGGAAGTGTTTCCAGCCCCCACACTTGGACACCCGGCATGAATTTCTCCTGGACCATTGCCGCTTCCTGGAGGTGGAGGAAGTGGAGCAATCCCTTCTCGAATCCTGGGTTTACGTCCTCTGCGTGAGGGGATACCATTGCAGCCATCCTTTTTTAGGTGTCTGTGTAGATGGTCAGAACGTACAAAGGTTTTGTGGCATGCCTGGCATTGGTAAGGACGCAGACCTGTGTGTACTCGAGTGTGATTTTTCAAGTCGTAGTTGTGAGCAAACGCTGCACCACACTGCTGGCAAAGGTAAGGCTTCTCTCCTGTGTGCTTCCGCATATGGACCTTTAGCTTGTCCTGCCTTTAAGAAAGAGAAATTGTCTCATAGTTAGTTATGTAGATAGTATAGAATATTTAAAGGTCAATGAACTTTTTCAAATGGAGTAGAATAAATCTTGAGCATACCCAGAATTCTATAATCTGTACACTTCTCAGTCAACTTACCCTCATTCCTATTTTATCATCTGACAATGATATTGCTAAGTTATGTCTTATTTTATTAGTACATGTACCCTATGATCTGGAAAGCGCTGTTGAATATGGTAAAGCTTTATAAAGATTTTGTACTATTATAGGTCCAAAAGTGAAAGAAGAACTGAATGGGAACAAAAAGGGTATATGGCAGATTGTCCATGTGTTCTAGTAATTCAGGCAATCATTTTTCATTCCTTTCCTGTCAACAAAGCTAAACTTGGCTTGTTTTTTGCAGGTTGAGTTTAATTTTTAAATAAATGAGCTTTAGGTGCACTCAATGGGGCACATTTACTTACCCGGTCCGACGACAATGAAGTCCGGCGCGATTCACCAACATCGTGCGGCCGAGATCCTGCATCTGTCGCTTCCCCGCTGAGGTCCACCAGAGTTCAACTTCTTCTTCCCGGTGCATGTAATTGCATGGCTTGCGACACAATTTGCAATGTTAAATCCCGCGCGTTACAGAATCCGTCGGATTGACCAACGGCCCGCCCCCCGATTTGTGTCGCGTGAAAGCCGATCACCGGGGACACCCGGTCCACGGACCCTTAGTAAATGAGCCTCAATGTATTCAATATCCTTTTAGCTGTTAACTAAACTTTTAGCAAATAAAGAGTGCAGATGATCATAATAAATTTATATTATTAAAGAAAAATGTTGCTGTGTCCTACTTTTTCTCCGCCTTTCTTTCTTGTATAAACAGTTTGTGTAAATCGACTTTCTGTCCTGTACTCTACTGGCAGCTAAGAGATAAAGGAACTCAATGGGGCAGATTTACTTACCCAGTCCATTCGCGATCCAGCGGCGCATTCTCTGCGGTGGATTCTGGTCCAGCCGGGATTCATTAAGGCAGTTCCTCCGACATCCACCAGGTGGCGCTGCTGCGCTGAAGTTCCCCGGAATGCACTGAAAATCCCGGGGCAATACAGGGAAAATCGGCGCAAATCGGAAATATTCGGGTAACACGTCGGGAAACCGCGAATCCGGGCCCTTAGTAAATGACCCCCAATGTGTCTTAAGTGTCTAATGACTTTATCTGCTTTTTACAGATAATCTAATCTCTATTTTATCTTTATATTTTCTTAAATATTTTATCTTTAGCCTCTTATCTTCTGCTGCATTGGGAACTATAGGTAATTCGAAAGAAGGAGAAAAAAGCGACAGAGGGGCTGTTTTCCTCATTAAAGGGGTTGTCCACTTTCAGCAAATAATTGATATAGTATCATAGTATCATAGTATATAAGGCTGGAAGGAGACGCAAGTCCATCAAGTCCAACCTTCAAGAATTAAATAAATGTTTTATCCCCATAACCCGTGATATTTTTTCTCTCCAGAAAGTCATCCAGGCCTCTCTTGAACATGTACATAGAGTCGGCCATAACAACCTCCTGCGGCAGAGAGTTCCATAGTCTCACTGCTCTTACAGTAAAGAACCTTTGTCTATGGTGATGGTAAAATCGCCTCTCCTCTAGGCGTAGAGGATGCCCCCTTGTCCTGGTCACAGGCCTAGGTATAAAAAGATCTTTGGAGAGATCCTTGTACTGTCCGTTCAGGTATTTGTACATTGTAATGAGGTCTCCCCTCAGTCGTCTTTTTTCTAAACTGAATAATCCCAAATTTTGTAATCTGTCAGTGTATTCTAATCCCCCCATTCCCCTAATAATCCTGGTTGCTCTCCTCTGCACCCGTTCCAGCTCTATTATATCCTTTTTATACACTAGTGCCCAAAACTGTACACAATATTCCATGTGTGGTCTGACCAGGGATTTGTATAAGGGCAAAACTATGTCTTTATCATGAGAATCTATTCCTCTCTTGATACATCCCATTATTTTATTTGCTTTAGCAGCAGCCGCCTGGCTCTGGTCACTAAAATTAAGTTTACCATCCACCAATACGCCCAAGTCCTTTTCAGCTTCAGTTTTACTAAGTAATTGACCGTTTAGAACATAATTATACTTTTTGTTTCCATGGCCCAAGTGCATAACTTTACATTTATCTACATTAAACCTCATCAACCATTTCTCTGCCCATCCCTCAAGCTTCCACAAATCCCTCTGTAATGCTAAACTATCGACCTCAGTATTTATTACTTTACACAGCTTAGTATCATCTGCAAATATTGAAACTTGACTGTGTAAACCCACTACAAGGTCATTAATAAAAATATTAAAAAGAAGTGGCCCCAATACTGACCCCTGTGGCACTCCACTGGTAACATCAACCCAATCTGAGAATGTGCCATTAATGACCACCCTCTGTTTTCTATCACTAAGCCAATTACTTACCCAGATACACAGATTTTCTCCTATTCCCAGCAGTCTCATTTTATATACCAACCTTTTATGTGGCACGGTGTCAAATGCCTTTGAGAAGTCCAGATATACAACATCCACAGCGTCCCCCAGATCCAGTCTTGAACTTACCTCCTCGTAGAAACCAATCAGATTAGTCTGACAGGACCGATCTCTCATAAACCCATGCTGACGCTGGGTTATAAGGTTGTGCACAGTGAGATACTCCAGGATAGCATCTCTAATAAACCCCTCAAATATTTTCCCCACCACAGCAGTTAGACTTACGGGTCTGTAGTTTCCAGGATCGCTATTTGATCCTTTTTTGTATATTGGTACCACATTTGCTATGCGCCATTCCTGTGGAACATAACCAGTCCTCAGTGAATCTTCAAATATTAAAAATAACGGTCTGTCTATCACCGTACATAATTCATGCAGAACCCGGGGGTGTATGCCATCTGGCCCCGGTGATTTATCTATCTTAGTGGTTGCGAGGCGGCGCCGTACCTCTTCCTGGGTTAAACTGTTGACATTATAAAAAGAATTAACATTATTCCTCATTGTGTCTTCCACCAGGGGATTTTCCTGGGTAAAGACAGTTGAGAAGGCGACATTCAGTAGATTGGCCCTTTCCTCATCTCCTTCCACCATGACCCCCATGTTATTTCTAAGGGGACCCACACTCTCTGTTTTTAGTTTCTTATCATTTATATACTTGAAAAATAATTTGGGATTATTTTTGCTCTCCCTGGCAATATTTCTCTCAGTCTCTATTTTTGCGGCCTTTATCTGCTTTTTACAGGATTTATTTTTCTCTCTATAATCCTGTAATGCCTCATCGCTACCTTCACGTTTTAGCACCTTAAACGCTTTATCTTTCTCGCTTATTGCTTTCCTTACAAGACTAGTTAGCCACATAGGGTTTTTCTTGTTCCTTTTATGCTTTTTCCCATAAGGTATGTGTTTCTCACAGGACTTTTTCAGAATATATGAGAAAAAGTCCCATTTTGGGGGGGGGGCTTTTGTCCTTGAGAGCATTATCCCAGTCTATGCCTTTAAGGTCTTCCCTTAGTTGCTGAAAATTTGCCCTCCTGAAGTTTAGAGTGTTGGTTGCCCCTTCACTAACGCTCTTAGTAAAGCGTAATACCAAATCAATGATATTATGATCACTATTCCCCAGGTTCCCCCCAACCTGTAGTTTTGATATCCTATCAGGTCTGTTGGTAAGGATAAGGTCCAGCAGTGCCCCCCCTCTTGTTGGCTCCAGGACTAGTTGCGACAGGTAATTGTCTTTTGTTGTTGACAAGAACCTGCTACCTTTGAAGGACCTGCAGGTTTCTGCCCCCCAGTCAATATCTGGGTAATTGAAGTCCCCCATGATAAGTACTTCACCATGCTTTGAAGCCGCATCCATTTCACTTATCAGCATTTCCTCTGCTGCCTCCATTATATTTGGAGCCTTATAACAAACCCCTAGTAATATTTTATTTTTATTTTTCCCTCCTCTTATCTCCACCCATAGGGACTCAACATTTGCATTTGTGTTACTGATGTCATCTCGCAAGACGGGCTTGAGGCAAGAATTCACATATAAACAAACCCCTCCCCCTTTTTTATTTATACGATCCTTTCTAAAAAGACTATAACCATCTATAGTAACAGCCCAGTCATAGCTACTGTCCAGCCATGTCTCGCTGATACCCACTATATCATATTTCCGTTCCAACATCAAGAGTTCCAGTTCCTCCATTTTGTTTGTGAGGCTTCTGGCATTTGTGTACATACACTTTATATGGTTTTCCCTGTCCGTATTCCTTTTGTCCTTATTCCCCAATCTCATTCCAGCCCCCCTTCCTCCCCCATGGACTATGACCCTTCCCAGCTCTCTATGTACACCGTCTATTTGCCCTGCACAAGTGTAATTGCCCTCCCCCCAGGTCTCTAGTTTAAACACTCCTCCAACCTTCTAGCCATTTTTTCCCCTAAAACAGCGGCCCCCTCCCCATTGAGGTGCAGCCCATCCCTACTGTAGAGCCTGTAGCCCACAGAAAAGTCATCCCAGTTCTCCATGAACCCAAACCCCTCCTTCCTACACCAACTTTTGAGCCACTTATTTACCTCCTTGATCTCCCGCTGCCTTTCTGGTGTGGCACGTGGTACAGGCAGTATTTCGGAGAAAATTACCTTTGAGGTCCTTGCCCTGAGCTTATGGCCTAAATCTCTGAAATCATTTTTAAGGACCTTCCACCTTAAAAATATAGATATAGTTTGTGTAAGGAAAAGTTGCACAATTTTCCAATATACTTTCTGTATAAATTCCTCAAGGTTTTCTAGATTTCTAGATCTCTGCTTGCTGTCCTGATATAGAAAGCTTCTATGTTTACTTCCAGTGGATAGAAATGTCCATGGACACTCAAGTACATGAGCCGTTAGTATAACACGGCTCGGATTACTCTCTGTGATAACAGCTCATGCACCTGCTTGTCCATCACATGACCATGGACAGATTTCTATCCACTGGAAGTAAACATAGAAGCTTCCTATAGAATGACAGCAAGTAGAGATCTAGAAAACTGTTCCTTACACAAAAAATATCAATTATTTGCTGGAAGTGAACAACCCATTTAAGTATATAGGAATGTTTACTATTTTACTCTACACTATTCATTTCTGCAGTGAAAAAATTGCTTAATAATAATCCTTTATTTATATAGCGCACACAGATTACGCAGCGCTGCACAAAGCTTGTCAAATTGGTCCCTGGCCCGATTGGGCTCACAATCTAAACAACCTAACAGTATGTTTTGAAGTGTGGGAGGAAACCCACGCAAACACGGAGAGAACATACAAACTCTTTGCAGATGTTGACCTGGGTGGGATTAGAACCCAGGACTCCAGTGCTGCAAGGCAGAGATGCTACTCACCGTGCCGCCCACTTACCAAAGGTAAGTCATTTTTTAACTTTCATTTAAACTTTTTTAGGGATCAAACTTTTTTTTTTTTTCACCCTCGCCGTTCAAAGGCCATCATTTATTTTCATTTTCAGTGATCATAACCATATGGGGAATTACTTTTATCGATGGCACCATATTGGGGTACAATGAAGGAAATTGTGATTCTGATGTTTATTTCTACGTTTTTAATTTAGCGTCTATGTATAAATAACATTCCAACTTTCCAGGTCAGTACAATTCAGGATACTACTTTTTAAAAATATATATTTTTTACCTTTGCAGTGCAACTCATTTAAATTGTATGGTCTCTACTGCTCTCCTACCCAGTTCCTGGGATGCATCCAGCTCTTCCTATTCACGTCTTATTAGGTTTTTGGAACAGCTAACTGGGACATGAATAGGTAGTGCAGTGGAAGCAGGTAAGGTGGAGACGCCCCCTTCTGCAAGCATCATCATGGGTGGCGGTGTTTATCAAAGTCCAAGAAAAAGCTAGTGTGTATAGGCAAGGATAAATATAGATTTTTATTACTTATAATTCAAAATACACACAGATAGACGTCATGCATCAAAAATTCATAAAAACAATTAAAGGTGTAAAAACACACATCAAAGAACACACAAGTGGACCAAGATGAATCACAATGGTCCACATACAGCCACGAATGCAAGAGAGTAAAGTCAATTCCCACAAACAAAATAAACAATAAATTGTTACAATAATACACACATGCCAGTCCTAGAGAACCAAAGTATTGAGTGGTATAAATCTAGGGACTCCTTCAGTAGTACCTATAAATATCTGAGAACCCCTATGCCCAGAAACAAAATCATTAGCTAAAGTAAACAAGTATATACAAATAGTGGGCAATAGGGTTCCCTGGTGGCTCAAACCAAGACCTAGGCACTCAGATCAATATACACCAATTGGACTGTGGTTCAGTCCAATTTCAATAAAGGTGAATTAGGGTTGCACCGGCACCAGTATTTTGAATGCGTTACGATACCCAGAAAAGTATTTGAATGTTTAGGGTGCGGTCACATGGGGCGGTTACATTGCATTTAGAAATGGAATGCAAACATCTGGGGGCGGGGCTTGATTACATTTGCATTTCCATTGAAACACATGCGATTAGTATTTGCCAGGGGGCTTTAGTGTTTTATGGTAGCTTTAGTATAAAGGTAATCCTGGTGATGTTAAATACCATTATATGGTGAATATAAAATACTATACTAAATAGTATAATTTAGAGCTCATGTAGACGGGTGTTTTTGATGTACGTATGCTCTCCTTTTTTTGCGGATGGCAAACAGACCCACTGTTTCCTATGGGTCTGTTCACATGTCCATTTTTTCACGGATGTGCAGACAGTGAGAGAAAAATGACAGCATATTTTGTCTCGCATGCAAACCACGTACATCATAAGCCAACGGATTTGCAAAAAAAAATGGACGGCAAATGCATGACATGACATGCATGAAGAGTGTTTTTTCTTCAGATGTTGCTAGGCAACCAACTGGGCAGGGCAAAAAGTAGACTAGAAACCCGTCAGCTTTTTTTGCATATGTGAAAAAAACAGATGGCGTACAGATACAATATGGAATGATCACAGACATCATGTCTGCATTTGTGCTGATGAGCCACCGACGTGACCATCTGAATGAGGCCTTATTTTTTGGCTTATACATTTTTATTCATTTAATTTAACGGTATTATATGTTTAAAATATTATAATCTGAGGCACCTGCCTTCCGGTTCGGATTGGGCACAGTGGGCCCCCGCTATGTCTGCTGCGGCTGGGGCCTCCATCCCCACCTGAAGCCCCTGCCAGTGCGTGACAGCACTGGTACTCGATGTGGCCGTCAAGTGCCGTCTTTAATGTAATGCGCGCATTGTGCATGCGACGCGGGCGTTTTTTTTGCCGGCACACGCCGCGTTGTGTCCGCTGATGTGCGGCAGCGCGTCTTGTTCCTGTTGGTCGTGCTGTAGCGGGGAGAAGAGAAGAAAAGGACGTGGGAGCGCTGCTAAAGGTGAGTGAATTTTATTATTTTCAACTATTGCAGAAATATATACATATATTAAAGGGGCCCCTAGAAGATTACCATATTTTTCGGACTATAAGGCGCACAAAAAATCCTTTGATTTTCTCAGAAAAAAGGTGCGCCTTATAGTCCAATGCGCTTTATATATGAACCATACTTACACTCATTTTAGCAGGCATTTATTGATGGTGCGCCTTATAGTCTGAAAAATACTGTATATATAATAATGGGAGTGGTTGCAGGAATATATATAATTAATGGGCACTAAGGGTGGGGGTATACAGGATAGGAGTAGTAGTACTGTGCCCATTTATACAGGACAGAAGTAGTACTGAGCTGTGCCCATATATACATGATAGGAGTAGTTGTACTGTACTGTGCCCATATATACAGGATAGGAGTAGTAGTACTGTGCTGTGTCCATATATACAGGATAGGAGTAGTAGTACTGTGCTGTGTCCATATATACAGGGTAGGAGTAGTAGTACTGTGCTGTGCCAATATATACAGGATAGGAGTGGTAGTACTGTGCTGTGCCCATATATACAGGATAGGAGAAGTAGTACTGTATTATCCCCATGTATACAGGATAGGAGTAGTAGTACTGTGCTATGCCCATATATACAGGATAGGAGTAGCAGTACTGAGCTGTGCCCATATATGCAGGATAGGAGTAGCAGTACTGTGCTGTGTCCATATATATAGGATAGGAGTAGTAGTAGTGTGCTATGTCCATATATACTGGATAGGAGGAGGAGTAGTAGTGTGCTGTGCCCATATATACAGGGTAGAAGTAGTAGTACTGTGCTGTGTCTATATATACAGGGTAGGAGTAGTAGTAGTAGTAGTAGTAGTGTGTTGTGTCCATATATACAGAGTGGGAGTAGTAGTACTGTGCTGTGTCCATATATACAGGATAGGAGTAGTAGTACTGTGCAGTGCCCATATATACAGAGTAGGAGTAGTAGTACTGTGCTATCCCCATGTATACAGGATAGGAGTATTAGTACTGTGCTATCCCCATGTATACAGGATAGGAGTAGTAGTACTGTGCTGTGTCCATATATACAGGGTAGGAGTAGTAGTACTGTGCTGTGCCCATATATACAGGATAGGAGAAGTAGTACTGTGTTATCCCCATGTACACAGGATAGGAGTAGTAGTACTGTGCTATGCCCATATATACAGGATAGGAGTAGTAGTACTGTGCTGTGTCCATATATACAGGATAGGAGTAGTAGTACTGTGCTGTGTATATATAAACAGGATAGGAGTAGTAGTAGTGTGCTATGTCCATATATACTGGAGAGGAGGAGGAGGAGTAGTGTGCTGTGCCCATATATACAGGGTAGAAGTAGTAGTACTGTGCTGTGTCTATATATACAGGGTATGAGTAGTAATAGTAGTGTGTTGTGTCCATATATGCAGGATAGGAGTAGTAGTACTGTGCTATCCCCATGTATACAGGATAGAAGTAGTAGTACTGTGCTGTCCCAATTTATACTGAATAGGAGTAGTAGTACTGTGCTAAGCCCATATATACAGGATAGGAGTAGTAGTCCTGTGCTGAGCCCATATATACAGGATAGGAGTAGTAGTACTGTGCTGTGCCCATGTATACAGGATAGGAGTAGTAGTACTGTGCTATGCCCATATATACAGGATAGGAGAAGTAGTACTGTGTTATCCCCATGTATACAGGATAGGAGTAGTAGTACTGCGCTGTGCCCATGTATACAGGATAGGAGTAGTAGTACTGTGCTGTGTCCATATATACAGGATAGGAGAAGTAGTACTGTATTATCCCCATGTACACAGGATAGGAGTAGTAGTACTGTGCTGAGCCCATATATACAGGATAGGAGAAGTAGTACTGTGTTATCCCCATGTATACAGGATAGGAGTAGTAGTCCTGTGCTGAGCCCATATATACAGGATAGGAGTAGTAGTACTGTGCTGTGCCCATGTATACAGGATAGGAGTAGTAGTACTGTGCTATGCCCATATATACAGGATAGGAGTAGTAGTACTGTGCTGTGTCCATATATACAGGATAGGAGAAGTAGTACTGTATTATCCCCATGTACACAGGATAGGAGTAGTAGTACTGTGCTGAGCCCATATATACAGGATAGGAGAAGTAGTATTGTGTTATCCCCACGTATACAGGATAGGAGTAATAGTACTGTGCTGAGCCCATATATACAGGATAGGAGTAGTAGTACTGTGCTGTGCCCATGTATACAGGATAGGAGTAGTAGTACTGTGCTATGCCCATATATACAGGATAGGAGTAGTAGTACTGTGCTATGTCCATATATACAGGATAGGAGTAGTAGTACTGAGCTGTACCCATATATACAGGATAGGCGTAGTAGTACTGTGCTGTGTCCATATATACAGGATAGGAGTAGTAGTAGTGTGCTATGTCCATATATACTGGAGAGGAGGAGGAGAAGTAGTGTGCTGTGCCCATATATACAGGGTAGAAGTAGTAGTACTGTGCTGTGTCTATATATACAGGGTATGAGTAGTAATAGTAGTGTGTTGTGTCAATATATACAGGGTAGGAGGAGTAGTACTGTGCTGTGTCCATATATACAGGATAGGAGTAGTAGTACTGTGCTATCCCCATGTATACAGGATAGGAGTAGTAGTACTGTGCTGTCCCAATTTATACTGAATAGGAGTAGTAGTACTGTGCTAAGCCCATATATACAGGATAGGAGTAGTAGTACTGTGCTGTGCCCATGTATACAGGATAGGAGTAGTAGTACTGTGCTATGCCCATATATACAGGATAGGAGAAGTAGTACTGTGTTATCCCCATGTATACAGGATAGGAGTAGTAGTACTGCGCTGTGCCCATGTATACAGGATAGGAGTAGTAGTACTGTGCTGTTCCAATTTATACTGAATAGGAGTATTTATTAGGACTTTTATATAAAATATTTGATAAGAGGATCAGTAAATATTAGAAGAATAATTAAGTAGAGCATTATATAAAACTTAATAAATACATGAGAGCACTATAAGACTGTATAGATGAAATGATTAATAGGAAATTATATATTATGTAATTAATTAAAGGGAATTATGTCCAATTTAATTCATTAGGTGCATCATATGAGGAGTCGCAATGTACTATTTCATTTATGGAGAGCACAGTATGGTTTTTGTTATGGGGGTATGTTTTGTATGTATGTATTTGTGGGTTCACAGTGTGGTCAGTTGTGAGTGGTAAATATTATTTATGAGCACATAGTAAGACATTGTTATCCAGGTGACATTGTGCTGTAGTGACCGTGATATTTTCAGTTGCACAGTGTGGAGCAATGCCTCACAGAGATGAAGATATCTGGTGGAAAATTCTCCAGTGATAAGAAAAAAAAAGGGAGAAGTTGTCCTGCAGTTCAGTACCCAAAGGAGAAGACGTGTGATATGTGAGGTATTGAATCTCACTTCTACGGTTGGTAACTGTAATTACTGACTAACTATCTAGACTATTTCTATAATGTCAGTGCATAGTCTTCTGATGTGGTGCAGAGAATATACGGAGGAGGTGAAAGGTTATAGTTAGTTATTTTTACTGGTAAGTTATTGCTAAGCACAATGCAGCCACGGCCCCAGGCACCCCAGTCCGACCCTGTCTGAGAAGATCCCTCTCTATACACCGTGTAACAGTGAAGCTCTTAGTTACATGAAATCCTCCTATAGTCAGCCACTAAGCCCATAGTCTAGTGGACAGAGGCTTTGTCCTTTATTTAATTCAGTTAAATAATTTTTTTGACATAGAGACCATGGGGGACATTTATCGTGCGCCAGCATTTCGCAGTGGGATACATCAAGAGGCTTCTGCCTCTTGATCTATCGGGCCCAGAGGTTGAGCAACGTTTATTCTACGCCAGGCAGCAAGTGCGCCAGCGAGGGGACAATTACGCCCGGTGCCAGCCCAATCCCGGATGGCCGCAACCACCCCTCACGCCCCACTGGCGTGAAGGTGGCGGAGAGGGCAAATTGTCGCAAGTGCTAGCAATAAGCTAGCATTTGCGATTATTTCAGGGCCTCTGCCACGCCACGTTAGATCCTGATAAATATGCCCCCTTGTGTCTGGGGAACCCTTGGGAGATGGTGATATCTCCCGGATGACATGGTCCCTACTCTGCCGCTAACCTGAAACATCTCTCAGAAGGAGTCGATGCAGATACAATATCGTGAGTAAGTCATTCAGTACCGCAAGTAACAGAACCTGGTATTGAACCGTTCTGGCTGGTATTGAATACCTTCTGTCCCAGAAGGTATTGTCTCTCAGAATGCCGAGGTGCTTTCTGGCATACCAGACAGTGTCCCTAAAACACTCACTGAGAAAGGAGGTCCACACTCGTTAAGCCGTGGCTTGATGGTGCTCTGCAATTTCCATAAGCTCCATAGAGATTAATGGAGCAGAACGGTCATGCAAGGCCGTCTGCTCCACTAGTCTGACAGAGCGACGAGGGGTCCGAAGGAAATACATCGAACTCCTCGTTTTCATGATCAGTGGGGTCTCATCACTGAGACTCCCACTGATCAACAAGTTAGGATAGAGCCTAAATTGTGTTGGGGAAACCCCTTTAAAGAAACCTTTGGCACTAAGCCAAGTATCTCTTACACTATTGCTATGCATGGAAACGAGGCTAGGTGACAGGAGATTGCCCAATGTGGGAGCTTTTCTGATTGGAAATCTACAACCGTGTTGAAGAATAGGATGGAGCTTCTGATTTTGTAAAAGCATAGGTAGGTATTTTTTAATGATACCTTGAATTTTATTGACCTTTTCACTAAAGGTTGTGACAAACACCATTCTATGATTAAATTTGACTTTGTTTTGTGTCTGCATATGATCTGAACGTGATCGATTTTGGCTAATGTTTTTGGCCCTTAGTTACATCTGGCCCTCAGCATTTCTCCAACTATAATTCCTTTTAATGTGTGGGTAGGATGACATGATGTACCATGTAAGATGGCGCTTCTGGCTGCAGCCTTGCGGTGTGTAGAACTGTGAATGCAACCCAAATTGAGGTCAAGGAACGTGATTTCATTGTGATGCCATTGGTAAGTAAAAAAAACAACTGATACTGGATCACCTGCTGCAGAAAAGGGTTTGAATATAAAAACAGAAATATTTTCTCCCACTATGTGACAGAGATTGAAAGGTATGGGGAAAATGTAGCCCCCCTCATCACTGTGCCAGGTCGCTGTAGATAGAAAACCCCATTTCATTGGAAGTAATGATATGCCAATGCAATATATACCAGTATTCTCCCTTCTTCTGGTTTCTAACACTTCTATTTTACAGGTAAGCCACGAATAATTAGGAAGCCATATTGTTTGTCGTAAGACAGACAAAACATGCTTGCTGTCCTTGGGGTAACCATAAAAACTCACAACTAAGGTCCGAAGCAGTGAATCTAACCATGCTCTTAAAGGGGAACTTGTCACCACAACCATCATTTTTCACCATGCACATGTTTCAAAAGCCCATAACATGTAATGTTTGGGAGCAGTATAAGTTTTCTATATCATTTAGTATATTTTACCTGGCTCCGTGCCAAGCTCCCAGGCCCGGCAGCAGGTATTCAAAATCAAACAGATCTTTTCCCCAGCCCACATGCTCCAGTCCCTCACTCTGACATCATGGATGGGCGGCAGCTAGGAAGCAGCCGACGTTTAAGTTTGAATTCCTACACCCGGACAAGCGTGGGAGCTTGGCAAGGAGCCAGGTAAAATACACTATATGATAACAGCGAACCTATGCTGTTCACAAAAATGACATAAGCAATCTATAATATTTTGTAACTTATGGCTAAATCGTGCTGTTGGATTATTGGGTAATACATTTGCACATCTCCTGGAACTTATCTAAAATCAAGGTTCTAGAATAACAGGACAAAAATCTATGACTAAAGACCAACGGGAATGAAACTCGATACAGTGCCAAGAAGTAGCAGAGGGGAGAGTGAGGCAGTATATTAGCCTGTGAATCTGTAGTATGGAGGGGCTCCGGGAACTGCCCTAGTAACCTTTCAGGCTCATTCTCATAATTTTAAAAGTTGATTTCAGAAGAAAGGAGGATAACAAATGTAAAAAGTTTACCACAATCATAGTGCCTGGGTGTATGAGTAGGTGTCCCTGGTTTATCCACGCACCAAATTTTAACACAAAAAGCTGGGAAAACCTAATGACTCGGATATAAGCCTAGGGTGGGAAATGCATTGGTCACAGCCTCCACCCAGTATATATCTAGCCATGTATAAATGCCTCCCATCTTACTGTTTTTAGGAAAGTACATTTTCTTCATATAAATATTCTGGATTTGTACATATGTTATTGGAAATTAAAAATTTTCATGTAATTTTTGGATTTTATACCAGTTTGCTGCTAAGTTGCATGAAGGTAGTGTGTATGAATTTAAAAGTAATTTTTTGTATACATGGTTGTCTGTGATTTCTGAAAAAATAAGATTTTGACAGAAAAGGAGCTTTTTACTTTGTGCGTTATATATTTTTAAACACATCTGTGGATTGCAACCAAATATTGCATGGTCTTTTGTTTTAGTATTTTTGGGAGTGTAAATTCTTGTTGATGTTGTGTATTGTGGTATATAAAAATTTGCTCACTTTGACTTGTTACTTTTATATCCCTATTTGAGTGTAAACATCTGCTTTGATGTGAGTTTTATGTAAAAATGTATGTTTTCAATGTATCTTTTTAAATAATTTATGTTTATCAGAAAGTGGCATGATGGTGGTCCAGGCGATAAACAGTTAATAAAGCTCTGTGTAGCGCTGCATAATCTGTGTGTGCTAACTAAATAAAGGAATTATTATTAATAATTAATTAATTAATTAATAGGGAGGACCAAATCTGCTTACTGACATTTCCTTTGCTTGAGTCTGTGTGACAGCAGTGTTCCTGCCCTTTGAACTGTTTTATTGCTTTATACTATACAAGGGTTGTGTGTATGCTCCTCCCTTATATAAGTTGAGTCAGCCAAGACATCAATGAATTAATTGTCTATTACTGCTGGGTTAACCTGCTTTCTTTTGAGTTGTATTTGGGCAAACAAACCCATATATGTGTTGCCTCACAGACAGGCCCGTTTCTTCCACCAGGTGGGGCAGGTGTCAGCTGGTGAAGGAAACAGTGGCCGCCAGCAACAGCACACTGCCCCCAGGAGATTAAAAAAACTCAGTACTCACCTTCTGTTGCTCCATGGGGCTCCTCTTCTCCCTAGTATTCTTCAGCAGTAGTGTGGGCAGTGCTAAGTCTGTGCGCTTTGCCCGCATGAACAGTAGCACCTAGACACTAGATACAGCACCCTACAGCTGCACACAGGCAGAGTGCATGGACTTGCCTCTACCAAAGCTACTTCTGTAGAATCCCGGTAGAAGTGTTTGGATTCTTTGAAGCTAGTTTTCTTCCTGTGGTTAATAATGCAGTGCTCCCGTCCTGCAGGGGTGATGCTTTAGAGGTATACAGCGTGTGATAAATGGGGTCAGTCATTGATATGTATACAGATGCATCATCTAATATATAACGCTGAGTGTATGTATGTCCACAAAAGGAATCTGCACTGTTGTTTTTACAATCACCAAATTGAGGACAGCCGCACCTAGTGACTCAGGGAATGTTATAGACTAGGTTTTGAGTTGAAATTTTCACCCTGCGCTTTCCAAAATGACATTAATCAGCATCTACAGGAGCCATTTTCTGCTGGTTGCTGTGGTAGCCAATCACAGCTTGGCTTCCATTTTGCTGCAAGTCATTAATATGAGCTCTGAGCTGTGATTGATAACTATAGGTAATGAGTATAAGATATCTTATGCGTGAGGTAAGATGACAGATAGACAGGTAGATAGATAGAAAGACATATAGATAGATATGATTACATAGTTAAAGCAGCACAACATAGAAAAATATTGCTTTACCAAAGACAGGTTGCACGCTGTTTGAGACTAGGCATAAGGTACCCCACAATTAGTCAAAGGAAAAAGCAGCACACCAAAAAAAAAGTGAGCCTTTCTCAAGCTAAATATTAGTGACTACAAACAGATATTTATACAATATGGAGGACATCACATAACACAACAATCTCCACCCATATACAAGTTCAAAGTTCAATAGTGCCTATATCATAACACATTCAAATCAAGAATCAGAGAAAAAAGTAGTGTGTCACTGACATGGTTTGATTCAAAAAAC
The DNA here is from genome assembly GCF_040894005.1 of Engystomops pustulosus. Classification (NCBI taxonomy): domain Eukaryota; kingdom Metazoa; phylum Chordata; class Amphibia; order Anura; family Leptodactylidae; genus Engystomops; species Engystomops pustulosus. The sequence goes on along the minus strand of NC_092411.1, from coordinate 159,391,912 downwards.
ATAACAAATTTTATTAATATTCAACACTGAACACAGACATGCATATAAAATCAATTAAAACTGTACCAAAGTACATACAATTGTCTACCATGTTATGCACTATGGTCGGTGCAAAAACAAGACACCTCCTGAATGGGTGGTATCCACCCAAAACCACCCCTAAACAATGAAAAGACACATATAAAGTGCAAGTGCATCTGTCAAGCTGCCATGGAAGTAAGGGTTAAGTCAATTAATGCCTACAATGTAAACATGGTAAAAAGACCCCTGAGGAAGTCTCCAGTTGGAGACGTAACGCGTGGGGAGCCCTCCACCTCCTGATCATTCCACCACCCCGCCTGCATGCTGCTATTTCTCTGGTTTGTTTGCCAGGTCACTTGTTATATGTACTAGGGTTTGCCTCCATTACCTTTATCGACTTTTTACCATGTTTACATTGTAGGCATTAATTGACTTAACCCTTACTTCCATGGCAGCTTGACAGATGCACTTGCACTTTATATGTGTCTTTTCATTGTTTAGGGGTGGTTTTGGGTGGATACCACCCATTCAGGAGGTGTCTTGTTTTTGCACCGACCATAGTGCATAACATGGTAGACAATTGTATGTACTTTGGTACAGTTTTAATTGATTTTATATGCATGTCTGTGTTCAGTGTTGAATATTAATAAAATTTGTTATGTTTTTTGAATCAAACCATGTCAGTGACACACTACTTTTTTCTCTGATTCTTGATTTGCTCGTTTTGAGTGTGTCGACTATTACCTCTACTTGGTGCAGTATTCTGCTGTGCAAGGTTCCATTTTCTATTGACTATCATAACACATTCATCATAATAAGTAGTGCAATACAGGCGGTCCCCTACTTAAGAACACTCGACTTACATACGACCCCTAGTTACAAACGGACCTCTGGATATTGGTAATTTATTGTGCTTTAGAAATAGGCTGTAATGATCAGCTGTAACAGTTATCAAATGTGTCTGTAATGAAGCTTTAGTGTTAATCCTGATTCTTATAACAACCCAACATTTTTAAATCCAATTGTCACAGAGACCAAAAAAGTTCTGGCTGGGATTACAATGATAAAATATACAGTTCCGACTTACATACAAATTCAACTTAAGAACAAACCTACAGACCCTATCTTGTATGTAACCCGGGGACTGCCTGTACATAGTATACCAAATGTATAAAATAGGTGCATTAACACGAATAAGTAGAATAATTGCCTTACATAGAATAAACATTGTTGTTCACAGCAGAAGTGCAATCGGACTAGTGCAAATTTAAAATCTACTTTTAGGTAGATAATGGATACTTACCCCATCGTTGTACAAAATCACAAAAAAGCACATGCAAATAAATTGATCCTGATAGTAATATTACATCCCTATCCCGAGAGTCCATACCGCTTTTGATACATGACAAGATCTTCCTGGCTTTAGAGGCAGCTGATTGACATTGCATGCTGTCATTTAATCTATGATCTACTAGTACCCCCAGGTCCTTCTCAACAAGGGACACTCTCAGATTTACAATGGTAACACAGCCACACGGCTGAAGTAATACAGCTCACCCCTTCAAGCCTTGAATCCTCCTTCCTCGTGGTGAAACTCCAGCACTACGCTACGCAAGAAGTGTTCGGATAAAAATAAAGCCTTTATTTCAGATATAGCAACCATACATCATTTATCGTGAAGCGATTGAGATCAACCTGTTTTGATGACTGAGTGTCTTAATCATGACCTAACATATGTACAAACAACACGAACACTTAAACTTCTCACCTGGTGTATACGCCAGTGGATGTTTCTTCACTAGCCCGATCACATGATCAACCTCACTTGTACTGGCGGCACATTTTAAAATCTTGCAGATTAAAATCAAATATTATTATATAAACAAGGACAACAATCAATGTTAAAGTGGAGGAAACAAAATAAATGTTTGATTTAAGACGATTATAAATTATCATATAGATATACCGACCCAATGCATCTGCCTATATCTTAGCACTTTAAGATATCTTAAACTGATCAATAGGGAGTCCCTTGAGGCCTTAATACAAGGTTGGATCTTATCACCACATGGTAGGATGTGATCTTTTATGTTTTGTCTCATTTATTGTTGGAATTTGGAAGAGCAGTACTATTGACGTCCCCAACAATTGCCATAAGGTATATATATATACTAGTACTGGACATGGTTTTAACTTGTATGGACACTCTTCTTTTCATTAATGTTTGTGTTAATATATAAGCTAAGATGTAGGCGGATACATTGGGTCGGTATACATTATCTATATGACAAGTGATCAGGCTTGTGTAGGAACGCCCAGTGAAGTGTACACTAGATGGGCAGTTTAAATGTTTGCATTGTTTGTACATATGTTAGATCATGATTAAGATGTTCAGTCATTGAAATGTGTTAATCTGAATCATTTCACTATATATGCTGCATGGATATTATACCTGAAATAAAGGCTTTATTTTTTTTGAAGACGTCTTGTGTAGTAATGGAGTTTCTACTATCTACCAGATTTATTCCTTCAAGGACATATGTTGTGAATTATTAGCCCCCAGATTCATAACCTTGCATTTATCCACATTGAACTTGATTTGCCAAGTGGATGACCAAATGATCAGTTTGTCCAACTCACCCTGGAAAATACTCCATAGACTGTATTAAACTAGACAGCTTGGTTTCATCTGCAAAAATAGACACGGCGCTATTAATTCTTAACTCTACATCATTAATAAATATATTAAATAGTAGTGGGCCAAGCACAGAACCCTGGGGTACACCACTCATAACTGGTGACCATGCCGAGTAGGAATCATTGACCACAACTCTCTAAATATTATCCTGCAGCCAGTATTCAATCCAAGTGCAAACGATTCCTGTCAAACGAATAAATCTTATTTTACCCATCAGGCGTCTGTGAGGAAAGTCCAAGAACACAATATCTACAGAAGCTCCTCCATCGAGGCATCTGCTCACCTCTTCATTGAAGCAGATCAGGTTAGTCTGACAACTTCTATTCTTAGTAAACCCATGCTGGCTGTCACTTATTGTACTAATTGATGTCACATACTCCTGTATGTAGTCTTTTACTAACCCTTCCAATATTTTCCCCACAATGGAAGTTGATCTTACAGGCCTGTAATTGCCTGGGGAAGTTCTCAGTCACTTGGCACTGTACCAGTCATTAGGGAATTTCTGAAGGTTTTAGACAGCAGCACAGCAGTAACAGAACTAAGTGCTTTAAGAACTCTGGGTTATAGCCAATCTGGTCCAGGGGCCTTGTACACATTTTATTTATATATATTTATATATAAGTTATTATGAATATTTGGGGATTATGTATGGGTTCACTTGCCATAAGAACATATGGTAGTGTTACTAATTATGGTCTCCTATTTTCGCCATGTATTCCCTTTTAACCCTTACAGGATTCAGCCCTTTTAAGTTCTTGCGTTTCTGTTTTTTGCTACGCTCATTTCAAAAGCAATCATTTTTTTGTTTTTATGTTAACAGAAATGTCTTAGCGCTTGTTATCTGTGGGACAAATTGTACTTTTTTGTGGTGCTATTTAATATTCCATGTAATGTACTGGATAGCTGGAAAAATATTGCAAGTGCAGTTAAATTGACAAAAAGACACATTTGTGGCGTTTTGTTATTGGCTCTGTTTTTACAGGTTTTATCATGCGCTCCAAATGACACTTTCTATTTATTCTTTGGGTCGGTACAATCACAAGGATATCACATTTATATAGGTTTTAATAGATTTAAAAGGCCAATAACTTTTCACACTTTGGTGTATGGACCCATGTAAGGTGGTAATTGTGGTATGTGCTGGCATATTAATTTATATCAATTATGGATCTATAGGACTTGTTAATTTATAGGAATTTTTATTCAAAAATGGGGAGATTCTGACATTTGGACGCTATTTTCCATTACGGTGTTAATGGCCAGAAAAAAAATCTTTTTTATATTTTAATAAAACAGGCATTTAGTGATACGGCGATACCTATCATGTTTACTATTTTTACTGTTTATTTATTTTTTATATGTGTTCAAGGGAAAGGGGGGAGATTTAAACGTTTACTTTTCTTTACATTTTATTTTATTTTTTGTACTTTTTTTTTACCATTTCAAACCCAGGGTGCTTTAACCCTGCAGAATCTGATTGCTTATATTATATACAGCAATACTACTGTAATGCAGTATATAGCAATTTTACTGATTTCTAATGGCCTGCCATCTGCTGGCTACTAGAGATCATTACACATGGCAAGCCTACAAGTGTAGGCTGCCATGGCAACATCATCAGAGGGCGACGATCAGCCATCCAAGATGGAGGTGCCCATGAAATGGTAAGTTAGGTGCCGTGGACGGGTTCGTGGGAGCAACAAGCGGGTGTATGTGGAGAGCTCAGCCCGTGAGCTCTCTCAATACACCCCCCACAGCACCAGGACATTTTAGTACGTCTTGCTGCGCCAAGGGGTTAAATGGAATGCATAATAGGATAATATGTAATTTTAAGTGCGTTTGAAACTGACATTCACCACTGAATTAGGAGAAATAGCAAAAAGATAAACGGCTCACCCATCCACTATGAATTCACATTAGTCCATCTGCTAGATTCAGTGTGAACGGTGCCCTTGATGCGTGATCAGAAGATCCTGTGTTCCTGTCACTCATACACAGGAAAACAAAACTATACCTTTTTTAGATCTTCTCCTAACGGGTCACTCTGAAAAAAATACTATCGCTAGAAAACCCACCAGTGGTAATGCCATTTTGCATGCCACCAGCAACCAACCTAAACATGTTACCCATAATCTACCAGTGGGAGAATTTATTAGAGCCCGAAGAAGTTGTAGCGAAGATTCCGCATTTAATCAGGAGTGTAAAATTATGAGGCAACGTCTACTGAATAGGGGATATGATAACCATATACAGGCAGTCCCCGGGTTACGTACAAGATAGGGTCCGGAGGTTTGTTCTTAAGTTGAATTTGTATGTAAGTCGAAATTGTATATTTTATCATTGCAGATCCAGACAAAAAAATTTTTGGCCCCAGTGACAATTGGACTTTAAACATTTTTTGCTGTAATGGAACCAAGGATTATCAATAAAGCTTCATTACAGACACTTTACAGCTGATTATTGCAGCCTGGGACTATAGTAAAGCATTCAGAAAGCTTTACCAGAGGTCAGAGGGGTCTGTCTGTAACTATGGGTTGTCTGTAAGTCGGGTGTCCTTAAGTAGGGGACTGCCTGTAATAGATATTGCTGAAAATAAAGCCAGAAATAAAGACAGAGAATCCCTATCACAGAACAAACTAAAATCCCCTGATAACCAACAGATGCAGGTAGTTTTCTCTACTCCATACAGTACAGATTACTACAAAATAATTAATATTTTGAAAACTTACCTGCCTATTCTTACTGGAGATGACAAACTCCATGAAATTTTTAAGAATGGCTGCCGTTTTGTAGCCCGAAAAAGCTACCTCTATAGGTGACATAATCTCACCTTCTGTGTACCAAAGCCATAGTAATACTCAATCCAGTACTTGGCTTAATGTCAAAGGTTCATATCCCTGCGGAGGGACTAGATGTAACATATGTCCATATATCTTGCCTCCGAAAACTTTTTCCTCTACACATACCAACAATACATTTGATATTCTATCCATGATAAATTGTAATAGCCGGAATGTAATATATCTGGCCACCTGTAAAATACAATAAGTGGGCAGCACTATTAGACCCCTTTAGACTAGAATATCTGAACACATCCGACATGCAACAAAAAATGACCAGTTTTCTAGTAGAGGTATGTCTTGTCTCTCTAGGCACTTTCTCAATGTACATCAAGGTAATGTCACCAACTTACGAGCAATAGAGAAGGTTACCGCCCCTAGACGAGGGGAGATGTACTGGATACTGAAATTGGACACACGTACACCTACACGTCTCAATAATAGAACAGATACTATGTACCTGTTTTGATTATATACAATATGTACCTATTTTTTTTTTTAGAACGTAGTAATTCCATGGCATTTACACCGTATGTTATCTGTTCCTCAAACACACCTGCAGACATTGTGCATGCACATTTTATGCTTACTCACGCCCACAGGTTGTTTAAAAGTGCCATTCAGTACAGAAACTGTAGACCATGACTAAGGAGGAAATATGTAACGTCCGAAACGCGTAGGTCCATCTGTGCTATATTTTTTTTTATCTTGTGTGTAAGCTTACTACTTTTTTCTAATATGTCATATTTTTCTATTTTTATGGAGTTACAATTAAGAAAATGGATTTTTAACCTAGAGAACATGAGTGCTGGATCTTCCACTTGTCTCTTACAAATTCACCACTGAATATTGGTTGAAAAACCTTTTCTTATATCTGTTTTCAAAGAGTAGTTTTTCATTTGCACATGGTCCGATTGCACTTCCATTATGGATAACACTGTTTATTCTATGTAAGGAACTTATCGATCTTAAATATGACGATCTGCATTTAGATTTTGCACACTGACAATTGTAATATTGTCATTTGCACTTTTTAAAATATATTTTGTATACTATGTATTGCACTACTTATCATGATGAATGTGAATTATGATATATGCACTATTGCACTTTGACCTTTTATAGGGGTGTGGAGTTTATTATATCATGTGATTTTCTCCAACTTATATAAATATCTGTTTGTATGGATTATAGTGTATGCTGGACTATCCCCATAATTTACCTCAGACATCACTCTCCCATAATTAATTGTAACATATACAGTGTCAGGACCAGAGCCTTTTTCATTTTTCACTCACCACCTACAAAAATCTATATAATTTTTTTTTTAATTTTTCCATGTAAAGAGTTGTGTATGGGCTTGTTTTCTGCGTAACAAGTTGCACTTCATAGTGACGGTATTTATTATTCCATGGCGTGTACTGGGAAGCGGGAAAAAAATTCTGAATGCAGTAAAAATTATGAAAAACCGCATTTGCGACATTTCTTGTGGGCTTGGATTTTCCGTCTTTCACTGTACAAAAAAAAGTCTTCATTTTGCCATCTTCTGGTGCTAATAACTATTTCATACTTTGGTGTACATAGCTGTGGGTGGTGTAATTTTTTACGACTTTTGATGACGTTTTCAATGCTTCTATTTTAAGGACTGTGCAACCTTTTGATAGCTTTTTATTGAAATGTTTATATTTTTCACATCTATTACAATGTGCAAATCTTTGTGTGACCCGAGACTGTCATGGCAACGGATCACCGCTCCCCAATGACGTCACTGGGAGCGACGATCGGTGACTGCTCGTTTGGCTAACACAAGGGTGTTAGCGACGGGTGTTTAGTTCATTGTGAAGCAAACACCCGGTGAGTATGAAGAGGGCTCAGCCCGTGAGCCTGCTTCATACTCTCCCCAACGCAGCTAGAAATAGAGATTTACATATATACTTCACCAGAACAAAGCTTAGTACATAAATACAAAATCAATATGGAGGCCACATACAGCACAAGAATCGAGCAATGTACAGAAACATATGCCCTATATGCATATATTCAGTATCCAAAATGATTTTACATATGTACAGAACCCCCTAATTTACATGTATATAGAACCCCCATATATATGTATGTATATGTGATGATGCATCTGTACATATCATTGATCACACACTGTACCACTAAGGTATCACTCTGCAGGAAGGGAGCGCTGCACTTAAAACCACAGGGAAAAAACTAAAGAATCCAAACCATGAATGTTCAGAACATCAGCTTAAAAACCTAATAAACCATCCTTTGTATATAGGGATCCAGCACACTGTAGACCCCCCCACCCAGTACATAGGGAGCCAGAACACTAAAGCCCCCCAGTATATAGGTAACCGAAGCATGCTGCAGCCCCCCAGTATATAGGCAGCCACCACACTGCTGCCCCCCCCAAGTATATAGGGAGCCAGAACAGTACAGTCCCTCCACTCCCAATACATTGGTAGCACCTGCACACTGAAGACCCACCCCAGTATATAGGTAACCCTAGCACACTGCAGCCCCCCAGTATATAGCAAGCCAGCACACTGCAGCCCATCCCCCAGTATATAGGGAGCCAGAACATTACAGTCCCTCCAATACATAGGTAGCTCCAGCACACTGCAACCCCCCCCCCCACCCTCAGTATATAGGTGTCCCCAACACACTGCAGCCCCCACATCCCCATGTATATAGCCAGCCCTAGAACACTGAAATCAGCACACAGCAGCCTCCCAGTTTATAGGCAGCCAGCACACTGCAGCCCACCCCCAGTATATAGGGAGCCAGAACACTACATTCCCTCCACCCCCAATACATAAGTAGCTCCAGCACACATACATGAGTACATGTATATAGCAGAGCCCTAGCACACTGAAGCCGCCCACCCCAAGTATATAGGGAGCCAGCAAACTGCAGCCCACCCCCAGTATATAGGTAGCCAGAACACTGCAGCCCACCCCCAGTATATAGGGAGCCAGAACACTACAGTCACTCCACCCCAATACATAGGTAGCGCCAGCACACTGCAACCCCCCACCCTCCGCATATAGGTGTACCGAACACACTGCAGCCCCCCACACCCCCCATGTATATAGCTAGTCCTAGCACACTGGAGCCCATCCCAAGTATATAGTGTGTAGGGAGCCAGCACACTGCAGCCCCACGTACATAGGTAGTTCCAGCAGATTGCAGCCTCCCACCTCCCCAGTATATAGGTAAACAAAGCACACTGCAGCCTTACCCCCGGTATAAAGGTATCCCCAATGCACTGCAGCTCCCCTAGCCCCACACTGTAGCCCCTACACCCCCACATATAAAGTTAGCCCTAGCACACTGCAGTCCCTCCGCCCCCAGTACATAGGTAGCCCCAGCACACTGCAGCCCATGCCCCAGTATATAGAGAGCCAGCACAGTGCAGCCCCCTCAGTATATAGGGAGCCAGCACACTGCAGTCCGCTACCCCCAATACATAGGTAGCTCTAGCACACTTAACGCTCAGTATATAGGTGGCCCCAACACATGGCAGTCCCCACGTATATAGGTAGCATTAGCACACTGAAGCCCACCCCAAGTATATAGGGAGCCAGCACACTGCAGCCCCTTCACCCCCAGTACATAGGTAGCCCCAGCAGACAGCAGACCCCCAGTATTAGGTATCCAGCACACTGCAGCCCCCCACCTCCCCCAGTATATAGGTAGCCACAGCACACTGATGCCTATCCCCAGTATATAGGTATCCCCAGTGCACTGTAGCCCTTTCGCTCCCATTATATAAGTAGCCCCAGCACACTGCAGCCACCCCCAGTATATAGGGAGTAGTCCCAGTACACTGCAGCCACCCCCCAGTATATAGGGAGCCAGTACACTGCAGTCCCTCCACCCCCAGTACATAGGTAGCCCCAGTACACTGCAACCTCCCACCCACAGTATATAGCTAGCCCCAACACACTGTACCCCTTACAACCCCCCCAGTATATATGGAGCCAGCACACTGCAGCCCCCTACTCCTAGTATATACACTTACCGGCCACTTTATTAGGTACACCTGTCCAACTGCTCGTTAACACTTAATTTCTAATCAGCCAATCACATGGCGGCAACTCAGTGCATTTAGGCATGTAGACATGGTCAAGACAATCTCCTGCAGTTCAAACCGAGCATCAGTATGGGGAAGAAAGGTGATTTGAGTGACTTTGAACGTGGCATGGTTGTTGGTGCCCGAAGGGCTGGTCTGAGTATTTCAGAAACTGCTGATCTACTGGGATTTTCACGCACAACCATCTCTAGGGTTTACAGAGAATGGTCCGAAAAAGAAAAAGCATCCAGTGAGTGGCAGTTCTGTGGGCAGAAATGCCTTGTTGATGCCAGAGGTCAGAGGAGAATGGGCAGACTGGTTCGATCTGATAGAAAGGCAACAGTGACTCAAATCGCCACCCGTTACAACCAAGGTAGGCAGAAGAGCATCTCTGGACGCACAGTATGTCGAACTTTGAGGCAGATGGGCTACAGCAGCAGAAAACCACACCGGGTGCCACTCCTTTCAGCTAAGAACAGGAAACTGAGGCTACAATTTGCTAAAGCTCATCGAAATTGGACAGTAGAAGATTGGAAAAACGTTGCCTGGTCTGATGAGTCTCGATTTCTGCTGCAACATTCGGATGGTAGGGTCAGAATTTGGCGTCAACAACATGAAAGCATGGATCCATCGTGCCTTGTATCAACGGTTCAGGCTGGTGGTGGTGTCATGGTGTGGGGAATATTTTCTTGGCACTCTTTGGGCCCCTTGGTACCAATTGAGCATTGTTGCAATGCCACAGCCTACCTGAGTATTGTTGCTGACCATGTCCATCCCTTTATGACCACAATGTACCCAACATCTGATGGCTACTTTCAGCAGGATAATGCGCCATGTCATAAAGCTGGAATCATCTCAGACTGGTTTCTTGAACATGACAATGAGTTCACTGTACTGAAATGGCCTCCACAGTCACCAGATCTCAATCCAATAGAGCATCTTTGGGATGTGGTGGAACGGGAGATTCGCATCATGGATGTGCAGCCGACAAATCTGCAGCAACTGTGTGATGCCATCATGTCAATATGGACCAAAATCTCTGAGGAATGCTTCCAGCACCTTGTTGAATTGAGGCAGTTCTGAAGGCAAAAGGGAGTCCAACCCGTTACTAGCATGGTGTACCTAATAAAGTGGCCGATGAGTGTAGGTAGCCATAGCACTCTGCAGCCCCTACAAACCTCAGTATATAGGTAGCACCAGCACACTGCAGTCCCCAGTATATAAGTAGATAAGTAACCCAAGCACACTGCAGCCCCCAGTATATAAGTAGCCCCAGCACACTACAGTCCACCCCTAGCACAATGCAGCCCTCCCCACAATATAGGCTGCCCCCAACTCCCCAATATATAGGCAGTACCCCCCACTCCCCAATATATAGGCTGCCACCACATTCCCTGGTATTTAGGCAGCCCTCCCACTATATTGGTAACCCTCCCTGCACTCCCCAGTATACAGGCAGCCCCCCCCCCCCCACTACCCAGTATACAGGCAGCCCCAGCTGATTAAAAAAACTAATTGCTCACTTTCAGTCTCTCACCGTGGGTCCTCTCCTCCTCTCTTCTATTTTCAGCAAGTATAAATACTTTTTTGCTTATGATGTCATCATCACATGATCCTTCTCAGTAGTACAGCCGCCGGTTAACGGAGGGGGGACAGATTTAGGGGAAGTTCTGCGTGAGAAGTGGGCCAGACCTGAGGGGGTTGCTGTGTGAGATAAGAAAATCCTGGACTTGGTGTTTGAAAATATAGAGGAAGCCAAAAGGACTAAGATTGACCACCACTGGGCAGGTTAGACCACAATATTGGCAAACCAGTCTACCAGCAGCTGGTCAAGAGAGTATACCCACTACTGGAATGTGTTTAAAAGGCTACATACATCAATATGTAGGTCAATAATGTTACAGGGAACCATACATTCTGCTTAGACTCCATCATCCCTGAGGAAGAAGTCTGGTGCTACCCTAACAATAAGCAGTGGGTAACCAAGGAGCTAAAAAAACCCACGCTGAATAGGGAAAATATTGCAATGAGAAACAGGGATAGAGCTGCAATTAAAATGATATAGTCAGAATTAAGAACCAAAATCCATGCAAGAGGGCATATGTGAGTAAACTGGAGGCCAAACTGAGTATTAATGACATGAAGGAAGTCTGGGCAGGCATGAGGAAAATCATTAGCATGGGGGCAAACAAAGGTATAGCACAGAATGGGAACTAAAGGTGGACAAACTGAACCCATTCTTCAAAAGATTCTCAGAGGGCTACAATGTCAATCAACACTGGGTATCAACCAAGGACACTCACTCCCACCTCACATCCACTACTACAATCCTTAACCAAGAAGTCAGCGGGGTTAAGGTATCAAAGGATGATGTGCAGCATATCTTGTCGGTCCTCAAACAGAGCAAAGACATTGGCCCTGTTCAAGAATTCTAAAAAGATATTCTCATGAGCTAAGCAACCTGCTTGAATACATTTTAATCAAGTTCTCAACTGTGGAAAAGTACCGGATATATGGAAGATATCCTGTTTGCGTCCACTGCAGAAGTCAACAAAATCAACCAAATGTAGTGAATTCAGGCCAATCCACCTAACTTCCCATATTATTAAGGTTTTTTAAAAAATCTGAAGGGAGTGGTAGAGGGGGAACTCGACCCACTACAGTTCACTTCCAATTAAAAAATGGAAGTTGAGGATGCAATAATGTTTCTATAACAAAAGGTCTACTCCTATCTGGAGCACACAGGCACCACTGAATGCATTCAATACCATCGACCCTATTAGAAGAAATTTAATCTAACACTACTAGAAGAAAAAATTATGAACCTTGACTTGGATCCAAAAGTAATCAACTGGATCCTCAACTACCTAAGGAACAGACCACAATTTGTACAAATGGGCAAAGTATGCTCAAACTTAGTAATTAGCAACCATGGACCACCATAAGGCAGTATTAGCCCTGTATCATTTTACCCTATATACCTCAGACTTCAGACACCAATCAGAACAATGTTGTCTACAAAAATTCTCTGACGACACGGTTATTGTTGGTTGTATTAGAAATGTAAGGACAACATCTACCGGGAAGTCATCAACAGTTCAACGAGTGGAGCAAGAGCAATAAACTCATCTTATACATGAACAAAACCAAGGAGATGGTCATAGACCTGAGGAAATGTAACGCCAATTAAGATCAAGGGCTAGGTAATATACAGGGCCGACTCCAGCACCCAGTATACCTGGGAATAGAGCTGCTGTGGAGCACATCTGCACATCTTCACTGCCTGGATGCCCCCCTCATGAATACGCTGGACCTCTGCAAGTGCCACAGTGTGGCAGCGCTTATCAGTATGTTCTGCTACCTCAATAATATTAACAGGAAGAGGTCTAGGAACAGCTTTTCATTAGTATGTAAAGCTAGTCCTGTATTTTTAACTGACTAGTGTCAATTAAGATAAGTCCTGCCCCTTCTAAATAAAACAGGGTTCAGTTCATAAAGATGATCTTCCTCTGGTTAAATTCATAGTATCATAGTATATAAGGTCGGGAAAAGACATAAGTCCATCACGTCCAATCTTAAAGAATTCAACAAATGTTTTTTCTCCATAACAGTTTTGACAGACCAGTTAGACTTCTAATCAACTCTTATAACTCTTATCTTATATAGTCACCTGTATAATAGACTCCTGTCCACAGACTGCATTAATCTGTCAGGCTCTAACCTCTACAACATGTGTACGACCAAAGAGCTTTCCAAGGATGTTGGGGACAAGATCATAGACCTCCACAAAGCTGGAATGGGCTTACCATAAGTAAGGCGCTGGGTAAGAAGAGAAATGCTGTCTATGACCCAAAGAACACCGTCTACACTGTTAAGCATGGAGGATGAATCATCGGGACTCATTTACTAAGGTCCCTGCGCCAGTTTTCTGGTGGACTTTGCACATTCTTTCATGTATAAGTAGTATATATTACCAATTTTTAATAAAATCACATGATCATAATTAATCTCAAATTTTTTTTATGAAAGAGTTGTGATCTGTAGGTAATATATACATGGTTCAGGAATAGCCCTTATACTGTATTTGGGTATTTGACACATACTTAAATTGGATTAGAGTATTGTTTTTCTTTGGTGTATACATGAAGTGCCTGTGCCACGTGTGACCCTTTTGTGTTGAGACTACACTATTCTTCATGCTTCACAAATGACCGCTCCAGTGCACAGTTGGACCAGACCATGCTCCACATTTAACAAGCAAAGTCCGACAGAAGTGTGTCGAACGCCCAATGTTAAAGTTGAACAAAAAAAAGTTGGTGCACTCTGTCGGGGCAGTGCAGGGAGCGCCAGATTCATGAAGAACAGGCGCTACAATTAATAAATCTGCCACCCTCTGCACACTACACAGGCAAACTGCACATACTGCAGTGTCCACTGTTTTTATGTGCCCGATTATGCTTTGGTGGTGTATCTCTGCTAAGGGCACAGCACTTCTACACCGCATGGGAGAATGGATGGAGCTATGTACGATAAAATCATAAAAAGTGACAACCTTCTTCCCTCCACCAAAACATTAAAAAAGGGTTGTGGAATCTTCAGTGGCTGCTGGGGTGCACTGTGTCAGCTGGTGCGACACTAGGGCGGCACTGTGGCTGCTGGCCAGGGGCCCTGTGGGGCATGGGGACTGTGGCTGCTTGGCGGGGACAATGTGGCTCATGGGGGGGCACCGTGCCTGTCTGCAGGGCAATGTGGCTGGTGGGGGGCACTGTGGCTGGCTGCAGGGCAGTGTGGCTGCTGTGGGGGCAGTGTGGCTGCTGGGTGGCACTGTCGGGGCACTGTGGCTGTTTGGAGGGACTGTGCTTGCTTGTGTGGGCACTGTGGCTGTTTGGAGGGACTGCGCTTGCTTGTGCGGGCACTGTGGCTGCTGGAGGGGCACTGTGGTTGCTGGTGGTGGCACTGTGGCTGCTGAAGTGGCACTGTGGTTTCTGGTGGGTGACTGTGGCTTCTAGGGAGGCACTGTGGGGTCTCTAGTTATTACCTCAAAAGGGGCTTATACTCAATACTCAGCAAAGAGTCTGAATACTTGTGACCATGATATTTCAGTTTTTTTTTGTTTAATTAGAATAAAATATCATTTTCTGTCAAGACGGGATACAGAGTGTACATTAATGAGCAAAAAAAAGGTGTCTAAATACTTTCCGCACCCACTGTATATTATAATCAATTAGACCCTGCAGGGTTAAAGTACCCTTGAGGGTCTAAAATAATAGTAAATAAATTATTTTTAAATGGTAAATAAAAAAAGGAAACATTTAAACCACACTCCTTTTCCTAGAGCACATATAAAAATATCAAAATATAAAAAAGATTATTGCCGACCACGAACACCATAACGGAAAATAGCGCCCAAATGTCCAAATTACCATTTTTCCACCCATGAATATTTGAACAAAAAATTATCAATAATTAACATAGGTCCCAAATTGATATAAATTAAAATGCCAGCACCTACTTCAAAAAATGACATCTTAAATACTACACCAAAGTGTGAAAAAGTTTTTGGCCTAAGAATTTGGCAAATTAACAAAAGATTTACACTTTTTTAAATCTACTGAAACCTATATAGAAATTTAGTATCCCTGTGATCATTCCGCCCCAAAGAATAAAGGGGAAGTGCAGAATGAAAGCCATAAAAACAGTGCCCAAAAGAAATAGCTGAAAATGTGTTTTTTTGTCAATTTCAACTGCACTCTAAATTTTTTTCAGCTTTCCAGTACATTGTATGAAATATTAAATGAAGCCACTAAAAAGTAAAATTTATCTTGCAGATAACAAGCCCTAACACATCTCTGTAAACAGAAAAATAAAAAAAAGTTATCGCTTTTGGAATGAGGGGAGTAAAAAACAGAAATGAAAAACAAAAAAAGGTCCTGTAAGGGTTAACCCATCCCTGACAAGTATCTCCAACAACCCATCCTTAGGCCATAAGAAATATGAAACACTTATGAAATACTTCCTTGTTCCTTAAAGGGCACCTACCACCACAAATCTACCTATAAAGGTAGATCGGGTGGTAGGTGAATCAATGGGACGTGAGGATAGCCCTTTTAAGGGCTAATCCTCACGTCCCCGCACTGTTTTATAAACTTTTATTACTTATATATGTTAATTTACTTATGCGGCTACCGGGGCGTGGAGTAGCCGCATCTGAGGTTACACGAGGCGGCTACTCCACGCCCCGGTAGCCACATTACTCCTCCTACTCACCATGTTCGGCGCGCAGCTGCTCGTAGCTGCGCGCCCTCGTCCGCCGATCCTGCCGTCTGCGCATGCGCAGAATAGCAGGCCCGCGCCTGCGCAGCCCCGGCTTCAGAGCAGTGACCGCGCAGGCGCGGGCCTGCTGTTCTGCGCATGCGCAGACGGCAGGATCGGCGGACGAGGGCGCGCAGCTACGAGCAGCTGCGCGCCGAACATGGTGAGTAGGAGGGGTAATGTGGCTACCGGGGCGTGGAGTAGCCGCCTCGTGTAACCTCAGATGCGGCTACTCCACGCCCCGGTAGCCGCATAAGTAAATTAACATATATAAGTAATAAAAGTTTATAAAACAGTGCGGGGACGTGAGGATTAGCCCTTAAAAGGGCTATCCTTACGTCCCATTGATTCACCTACCACCCGATCTACCTTTATAGGTAGATTTGTGGTGGTAGGTTTCCTTTAAAGTTTTTCTGGGCTGTATAGTTCTTAGTACCAAGGTTACCATCTTAAAAGTTTCCTGTTTTGTAAAATTTTTTTCATTATTACCCTGTTTCCCTGATAGTAAGACACCCCTGATAGTAAGATGTAGTGTACGTAAGACGTACCCCGAAAGTAAGACATAGTAAACTGTAAGTTGGAAAAATATAAGCCATAGTACCGGTACCTTTTGCTGCATTAACTGCGGGATGCGGACGGTTAGAGCGGGATGTGGACAGATCTGGAGCGGAATGAGCGGAGGGATGTGGAGGCCACGGGAGCAGCAGTAATGTTCTCCGTGGTTCATCAAGACTATGGACAACATCCAAAAATACGTTGCCTCAGTGCCCTCATGTGCAGCTGCTGGTTGCCCCGCTGATTGCCCAGCGGCTCCTGCATGAGGAAGAAGAAGCCACACCTCTACCCAGCACCGCAGAGGAATTGATCAGATCCCCATTACGGTACCAAGTAAGCAATTCACAAAATGCACCATGTAAAGTATAAGACATACCCTGAAAGTAAGACATAGTGGGACTTTTGGGGGTAAAAACAATGCATGACACTCTTACTTTCGGGGAAACACGGTATATTTTTTTTACAGCAATCTACTCATTATCAGCACATAAGCAGTGAAAAGAAAAGTATCTGTAGATGAGAGTAAACAGAATCCACTATTCACATCAGGTGATGGTCAGGGCTTATGTATGCCTCATCCATGCACAGGCCAGTCTGAAAATTCCCATAAAAAACAAATCGTTATCCTGATGATGTTACATATGTATAAGATGAATCAGTTATCAAAGTAAAACAAAAATAATAACAATAACAAAAATTTACGTCAATTAGTGTATGCCATCATTACCTGGTGAATCGGACCTTGCAGATTATGCACTCATATGGTTTCTCTCCAGTGTGAGTGCGTATGTGCCGAGGCAGCTTTCCTGCTCCCTGAATAACTTTTTCACAAATTGGACATTTTTGAAAGGCCTTAGCCCTCATTTTCTTCTCCACTTTTTGACTCCAGCCTGGATAGCCACCTCCCCCTTCTTCACCATCCTCTTCCTCCTCTTCTTCGTGAGGACCACTACGGAAATATTTCAAGTAATAGTCCATAATTCCCTCTTCACTCTCATCTTCTGCACCCACACCCTCTCTCTGAGAGGTACTCATGATGTGCTGCAACAGTGCACTTGCTGTTAGACTGTCCATTTCATCTAAACATGGTGCTCCAGCAAGTCCTTCAAGCAATGGTGAGCCTTCTGCATCCTGTGGTTCAGTCCCCCTATCACAATTTTTATCCTCAGGCATTAGCCTGTAATGTCCATTCTGTGGAGGGACATACATTTGGTCCTCATCTTTCCCTTGCCATTCATCCAAAAGCTGCCCATCTGACCCATTCTCTTGTAATGACTGGTTATATTCCTCTTCCAATTTAGAAGACAGCTCTGCTTCTTGTCCCAATGCACAAGTGCTGTCCCAAGGACTCCCTTCCTGTCCCTTACTTTGAAAGTACTCCAGATATTCCTGTGCTCGTGCCAAGTTCTGTGGATCAACCAAATGTTCAGATTCTTTATATTCTAAAAAAGGGCCATCGAGGAGGTCAGCACATACATTTCTAACTGTGCCAATATCCAACAACCGTGAGGCATCCAGAATTTCCCCTACATTCCCTGAACTCAGTGTTAAGGTGGCTGTATAAGCAAAGTCAAGAAGTGCAGAGAGGGATTCAGCAGTAACAAAGTCCAGCTGATACACAGTAAGTCTTTCAGCTGCTGGACCTGAGGTAAAGAGCTGCCTGAAGTAGAGGCTGCATGCTGCAAGGACTGAACGATGTGCAGGAAAATCCCGACCTTGGCAAAGAAGAAGTACATCACATAATTCCCCCCGCTGACGCTGCCCATTGAGAGCACACAACACATCACTACCGTGGTCCGGGAAGGGAATTCCAATTGGGCCATCAACAGCAGAAGATGCCATGCTGCTTCAACTCTGTAAGTAGATGAAAGGGAAATATGATTTGTTAAAAAGTAATGGCTAAACTCTGCAAATCAGAATTAATTTAAAAGTGTGATATTGAACTAAACCAGAAATGACTAAATCCGTCTAGTGCGTAAAACAGTCTTAAAACAATATCCCTTCACAACTGTCCTATTTGCACAAAACTTGTGTAGAGAATACATATATACACATCATGACAGTGTCAAACAAATGGTCGTATCCCCAGAACCGTGCCACTTTGAAACACCCTTCTGTCATATTAAAGAAGAAAATCTTACCTTTAGTATTATCTTACAATTGTATTTCTAGGTAAAAATGAACAGGAAAAAGGGGTGATTATCCTCTTTAATAAGACACCAGAACTGTGTTATAAGGTGTAGGCAGGATGCAGAAGACACAATTGACACAATTTACCTGGCAAAATTTACAAAACAAAGATACATTTTTCACATTTTTATTTGTCTTCTAATTCTAAAAAAAAAAAGTCTTGTGTGTCATGAAAAAACTAAGCAAAGCAGTAAAGCAGTTCCAAAGATATCGTTATTTGAAGAAGAGCATAACAGAACTCCAAAAATTTACCTTAAGAGTGGTTATTTGGTTCTGTTGCATCTGTAAACACAATACTGGTTCAATAATAAAGAGGAAAATGTCTTTACAATGACACCAGAACTTTGGTTCCAGGGACAAGTTATAAGTCTTTAGATGAATACAACTGTGAAAAACAGCCATGGCTGCACCAAAGGCAATACTTTTTAATGAATCATCGACCAAGGCCATTATTTTTAACAGACCGTGCAATCAATCTTTGAAGTATCTATAATTTGTTGAGTAACTTTTAGTTACCATATATACTTGTGTATAAGGCGAGATTTTCAGCACAAAAAATGAGTCAATAAAAATAAAATAAACTTACATACTCACACTCGGCGCAGCTCCTTTTCTGTCTTCTCTATGGTTTATTAGTCGGAGGAGACATGTCCATGTGATCTGCCGGCCAGCGCACACAATGATGCAGCGGTCTCGCCGCTGATGCCGTCATAGTGTACGCTGGCCGGCAGATTGTATGGACGCGTCTCTGCCGACTGTTACAGCAAAGAGAAGAAAGAAGAGAAGCCAGGGACTGGAGCATTGGGGGGCTGCCCGGGCATCGGGACCGCCCGAAGGTGAGTATGTAGGTTTGTTTTTTTATGTGCTTGGCAAACTGCAGGCTGGCTAGCTGTATACTACTGGGGGCTGGCTGGCTATATACTTCTGGGGGCTGGCTATATACTGGGAGGCTGTGACCACTGCATTTCCCACCCTCGGCTTATACTTGAGTCAGTAGGTTTTCCTGCTTTTTGGTGGTAAAATAAGGGGTCTCGGCTTATATACTCAAGTATATACGGTACTCTATGGAGAGGGTGGAAAAAAACTTGACTCCCACCTTTAATTTTCTTTGCATTTTGAAGTCAATACAATTCTGTAATATGAAATATGCATTACCCTACACCTCTTTAAAAAAAACATTTGATTACTATGCTTTTTTCATATATTATTAACTTAAAACCTGATTGTTCTTTATTTAAGTTTTGGAAGACAGGATAAAAAAGCAGCAATTTTGTCCTTTTAAAAAAACAAAACAAAAACATCATAGTGCAGTTTGGTATTTTGACACATAAAGGCAGCAGGAAAAGGTAATTTTCCTTTATCTTGCTTATTTTTAGTTTATTTCCATTTTTTAAAGTTCCCCAGGAATATGTTAACATTAATGGATTCAATGATCATTGACATAAACTGCATTAATTACTGTGTAGTAAATACATTTCCATAAAGAGTTGTAATCTACGGGTATCAGAGAACCTGCAGGATGAGGTAAATATAAGTGTTGGAACATTTTACAGGTTCCTTCCCTTTCTTGCCCAATTTCCTGGGAGTAGAAGCAATCTCAATCAAGGCTGCATAGGAGGGGCTAAGTAATGAAACTGGGCAAAAGAGGGTATACTGCACTTTGAGGGCACTCCATGGTCCACCAAAACAGAGTGCCTACATTTTGTCTTTGCACAGGCTAATGGTTTGGATCCCTATCTTGTGCTCCTTTCAGAGTGCCACAAAAATGTTTGCACCAGAAGAGCATAAAATGAGAATTGATCATTGTGGTCCTTTGTTCCTAGGAAAAGTGTCTCCCCCTTCTGTGGTTTGTATGCTGCCCACTTAGTATGGAACCTTACCTTATTGTTTTTTGCAGTTTTTTGCACAGTTTTAAATTCAAGGCTCATACTTTGTTCCTCCAGAAAAATGTATTATTGTTTTCTACATTTTTTTTTATATTTTCTGACTATTTATTGTTTAGGGACAGACAAACTACTAAGGGAGACACCTTTATTCTTCCTGTCTTTATTATACCACATTTCTTACAAAATTTTACTTGAAATGCGTCACTGTAATTATGATTGACTAATAAAGTTTATATGATTTTTCAATACTCTTTTCTGCATACAAGTGTTTATTTAGCAGTGCTGTATGTTGAAATTTGTTTATCAAAGGATATTTAGCTTCTTTCACCCTGAATAGGTATATTTGTATAACGAATTATCATGTGGAGACAAAGAATCATACAATATTTTGTCACCACACAGTTTGTGTTTGTCAGCATCACATTGGTTGTTAACACCAGAGGATAAATAGTTCTCATGCCAAATGATAAATGTTGAGCGTGTTTAGATGGACAATAATAAGGAAAACACAGCTGATCTTCGGTATAAAATGCTGTAAGCAACCAAAACATGGTGGGGTTAATTTACTTACAAGGTCACTCCAGTTCACCTTGGTGGTCTTTTTAGCATATTTCTAGGCCGTAGCATGATTGAAAAATTATCTTTTATTGCTTTGGAAGATGCAGTCAGACCCAGCCTCCTACAGTCAGTTTTCTCTGCCCACTCCATGCATCTGATATGAAAGTCCCGCCTCATATTTGTGATATCATTCTCCAGGTATTTGGAGATCTAAGAGGCAGGGCTGGGACGCTAGATGCATGGAGTGGGCAGAGAAAACTAATTGCAGGAGGAGGGATTTCCTGATTGCAGTAGGTGGGGTTGCCTGACAACTTGACTGCATCATCAAAAGAGTAAAAGATGAAAAGATAAAATTATTCATTCATGCTGCAACCTAGAAATATACTTAAAACATATCCAATGGACATACATATTACAGAAGAATGTACTGTTTGTAGGCTTGGGGATTAATGTGGTGACATGTTCCCTTTAACAATGCTGCTTGGAGCCCTTGGTCAATAAAATGTGGTGCATGTTCTGTGTGTAAAACAAGGCAAAATGATGAAAACTGAGATGTGAAGTGTCAATAATTCTGATTTGAAGAGACAGACTTGGTATTTTAGTACAATGGCTTTGTTTTGTCAATGGTCTTCTTATAGATCCATTTATCTTGTGCAGTCAAAATAATTGAGCACGGAAATTTATGATAGCAATACACCATCTATGTATGTTTGGTGTCCTTTATTGTAATAAAAGCAATATTCAAAAAAATATTATAACCATACATGGGAACAATTCTGTAAGAATACTGCTTTACTAGAAAATTAGCCACAAAATTAGTACACTCACTAAAGCATAGGAAAGGAGACAATAGCAAACAATGGATCAGATCTATTAAACTGGCAGTGCAGGGTGTGCCATGATAATTGAAGAAGGTGCCAGTGTTCAATAATTTGGCGCACCCTGCACAGAAGTGCAGTTTGCATCACTTTTAATAAATCTGGGCCAATATCTTGTTCAGTTATTTTCAACTGAGAAGTCATTCTATGATTTGTATTGTAAGTACCTAGGAGGCACTTGAATATTGCCAACACTCTGAATTTCCTTCTGATGCTTTTCTTTACAGGCTAGTGACAGATCAGACTGACTGCAAGTTTAATATGTGCAGTAACAGTGGCGTAACTAGGAGCTGATGGGCCCCAGTGCAAAGTATGTGCCAGGCCCCCAACTATAATGTATGGTATATAGTAATAGTCTTCTCATATGGGGAAAGTGACACCATAAGGGCCCCTTAAACCTCTTGGGCCCGGGTGCGACCGCAACCTCTGCACCCCCTCAAGTTACGCCCATGTGCAGTAATATACATGGCATCATTGCCCACATATCTTCATTATGCTGTGCTTTTTCAGTGGGTGATTTACCTTCCTATACAAATTTCAGAAAGGAGCTGCCCCACCCTGTAACTCCCACAGGGTGATATGTGCCCAGGATGCCTCACCCAACCGCCACAGAGATAGCATTTATATTTTATATATACTTTTAGCAAATAGCTTTACTTATTGAGGCCTTTGTGCCACCTGCAATACTTTGATCATTAATGTAAGAAGTCAGGATACAGCTGGGCACTTGTAGTGGCTCATTACTGAACCTAAGCATGACCTGTGCCTGCCCCTCAGCCCTGTCAGCTGACTGAATGTCTATCTGACAACACAAACGCAGTGGTTGCCACCATGTCTGAACATGACCTGGCACAGCCCTTCCCCCACACAGACTCTGCCACTTGTGTACATGACCCGACTTCCCCCATGGTCTAGCCTACCCCTCTACTTCCCACTCTCACACCTGCGTCTGTATCGGATCCAGCTGCTCCCCAACAGCAGGGAGGCTCTCAGCTCACGGACACACACACGGAACAGTCACTGGCAGACTGGCATCCTGCCACCCTCCACCCACCCTATGCGAGGTGGGGCCTTGTGCTTCCCGCTCATGTTGGGGGGGGGGGGGCTGCTACAGCTGTACACTACCGTCAGGTTGGCACATTATAGCTACGCTGCCAGTCCAGCACTTCAAGCAGAACTGGTAGTCGGGCTGGCATATCACGGGCTAAGCTGTAGTAAGTGGGCACCTGCCAGCACACTGCCAAGCTGTTAGGAAGTCATTAAGCCGGCAGAGTCCATGGTCGCTCACCACGCAGCTCTTACAAGTCATCTTTATTACAGATAAGAGTCAACTTGACGCTACAACTGCAGGCGAAGGGTTAATGACCCGTACAAGAAACAGGAACTTGGTATTATAGGGCTGGGTACGATACTTGCCCCTCCCACCATTCCATCCTATTGGACGTGGTGCAGGGTTGTTATCCGTCCCTCGTATCAAGTCTGTCATTGGCTTCGCTGTCATTTGCGCTGAACCTTGGGATATGAAGTCCATCCGGGCCCTGTCATCTGGAGCGTAGGTTCTGTGCGGGGACTACAAGTCCCAGCTATTCAGAAGACTTCTCTGCAGAGCCCGACCCGTGCGCGTATTGGCCCCCTCCACTCCCACGCTGTTACAACCTTTTAGATGGTGGCGTTTGGAAGTTCCCGCTGTCACACAGCAATCTGTAGTCGGACACAAACCACTCAGTCATTATGTAGAAGTCATGTGCGTTCCAGTCATGTCAGGGGCAAGAGAGCAGATGCTACGGCCGACATGGGGTTAATGCTTCCGGT
Source organism: Engystomops pustulosus (assembly GCF_040894005.1). Classification (NCBI taxonomy): domain Eukaryota; kingdom Metazoa; phylum Chordata; class Amphibia; order Anura; family Leptodactylidae; genus Engystomops; species Engystomops pustulosus. Next base: position 159,368,075 of record NC_092411.1, on the reverse strand, counting down.
CATCAGCTCCCACAGAACCGAGAGCGGCCCAGTCTTAAGTTGTGGGCGGTGCGCAGCTGCCTACCTGCTGCTGGGGAGGTAGATGTGTGCAGGCACCGTGCATAGACTTCTGCGCCGCCGCCGCTCTGCTGCTGCTGCTCCCTTCCTGGTTTCTGTGAGGACGCGCGGGGTACTCCCTTCTCTTAAAGGAGAAACGCTTTCTGCCACCTCTGCTGTGAAGGAGACTGGCACATGGTGCCAGTAGTGCCCACATGTTGCTATGGTATGCCGCAAAGCCCATTTGTGGCACATGCTTAAAGGACATCTACCATCAGAACAGCACCTCCCCGCCCAGTGCCGAGGTGCAGGTCACCCTATCAGAGAAATAAGGCTTTTAAAAATATGTAAATGAGCCTGAGGCGTTCTGCTGAGCGCCTCTTGGCTCCTCCGATTCACCCGGTGTAACGTCACCTGCTTGCCCCCTGTAATTCTGCATTATGCGCGATCATAGCACGTTGCATAGATGCTATGCTATGATCGCACATACCGCAGAATTGCAGGGGGCAATCACACCGGGTGCTGTGACGGCGGAGCCCGCCCAGCCAAGGGCCATGCGTAATTAGTAATTGGAGGAACCATACATATTTTTAAAAAGCTTATTTCCCTGCACTGCTTAGACATACTAAAACAACATTACGGGGAGGTGAGTATAAGCAGTGGTCCCCAACCTTGGCTGCACCCAAATGTTTTTTCCATGGATTGGAACCATGGTCTCCCTTTTTATACCACATATACTTGAGTATAAGTCAGCCTGAGTATAAGCTGAGGCATCTAATTTAACCACAAAATAAACTGGGAAACTTATTGACTTGAGTATAAGCCTAGTGTGGGAAATGCAGCCGCTACTCATTAACAAAATGTCCAAAGCAGGGCCCCCTCAAAAATGTACAGCCCAGAGCGCCGGAAATTGCCCCTTGGCTCTGTATCTCCTATTTCTAACTTTTATTTTTCAATTTACAGCAATCACTGTGTGCCATGCTTAATGAAGACCAGGATCCAGGCTGGCTTGAAAATGCTAGTCTTTTGCTGTGCCAGATTTATCACTGTGAGAGTAATTTCTGGTGCAGAAAAAGACTTGGGAGTATTGGTGGATAGTAATTTCAATTTAGTGACCAGTTCCAGGCGTCTGCTGCTAAAGCAAATAAAATAATGGAATGTATCTCTCATGATAAGGCTGGGTTCACAGCCAACTTCTGCTGCCAATGTACACAGGGGGAATACAGGGGGGAGGGGGATCCCTGGGCGACGTATCCCACTGTACAGGCATACAGTAGGATACGTCTGAGCCATACTTTGTGAGGACATGTCAGAATTCTCCTGACATGTCCTACAACATAGGACACAAAACATAGTGTGAACACAGCCTAAGGACATAGTTTTTCCCTATGGTCAGATCGCACATGGAATATTGCGGTGTATAAAATGGAAATAGTAGAACTGTAGCGGTTGCAGAGGAGAGAAACCAAGATTATTAGGGGAATGGAGGGACTAGAATACAACAACAAATTACTAAACTTAGGGTTATTCATCTTAGAAAAAATCTAACCAAAAATCTTTTTATACCTCGGCCTGTTTCCCGGAAAAGGGGGCATCCTCTACGCCTAGAGGAGAGGCGGTTCTACCATCAACATAGATAATGGTTCTTTACTGTGCGAGCAGTGACATTATGGAACTCTCTGCCACAAGATGTTGCAATGACTGATAATTTGAACATGTTTAAGAGAGGCCTGGATGCCTTTAAGGAGAGCAAATATATCACATTGTATGGGAATAAAACTTTGTAAGTAGTACCTGTTGATCTAAGGCAGGAGTGTCAAATTCAGTTCCCACAGGGGCCATATTAGCCTTGAGGTTGCCTTAAAGGGGCTGAATGTCAATTTATTACTGTATAAATGTATCTATTAGAGCTGTTGAGTAGTTAGTTATACAGTACTACCATTATAGTCACAACCACAAAGCTGAACATATTGTTAAGTGACGGAGACACCTCCATGGCAAGTGTACCACCCAAAAACTAGTCAATAGTCAGAGTGACCCCACAGCAGCCACCAGAGTTCCCGCCACAGTGCCCGCCAGTGTACCCCACAGTGCCCTCCACAGCTGCCAGAGTCCTGTCACACCAACCCCAGTGCACCACATCAGGGCCGATTCTAGCATATTTGCTGCCTGAGGCGAATATTAAAATGCTGTCCCCCCCCCGCTCCCTGTTCAGTAAATACTGAAAACTTTACTAACAATTAACATCCCAACAGACAGCTTACTGACACTGTGTGACTGACTACAGGTTCTGGAAGTCATTAGTGGCATCTAGTACCTTATTGATGACAATCTCTTCCATCAGGAGGACTTTATTCCGGGTTCTCCAATCCATAACATATCACTGCTGAATTCATGGCCAGATATCTTCAGCTCCATGCAGCATCTCCACCCGGCGTCCCTAAAAATACCACAGTCACTTACAGTATGAAGTCTCCTGGATAACAACACTGCGCTCCTAAATAATATATACCCCTCACAACGTAATGGACGTGACTCCCCCCACATATAAAACATCCCTTCACTATAATATATACATTCTACTGGAATTATAGCATGCACAGCAGCAATCAATATACAACACCCCCAATTTATTAATACAGACCCCCCCCCCCATTTAGTTTACACGATGCAAAGTTGTATCCTATTGTATCCTATAACTAATATATCCCACCCTGTTACATAAGATTTTATATATATTTTAATGCACAGCACCCCCCCCTTCCCAGATAAAAGGATTATGGCCCCATATAAAATGCACAGCACCCCCTCCCTCCCAGATAAAAGGATTATGGCCCCATATAAAATGCACAGCACCCCCCCCCACCCCAGATAAAAGTATTATGGCCCCACATAATATTAATAGCATCACCCCCCCCCCCCCAGATAAAAGGATTATGGCCCCATATAAAATACACAGCACCCTCCCCCCTTTCCAAGATAAAAGGATTATGGCCCCATATAATATTAATAGCATTCCCCCCCCCCTCAGATAAAAGGATTATGGCCCCATATAAAATGAACAGCCTCCCCCACCCCCCCAGATAAAAGGATTATGGCCCCATATAAAACGAACAGCTCCCCCCCCCCCCCAGATAAAAGGAATATGGGCCGATATATATAAATATATAGAAAAACCTCCCCACCCCTACACAGCTATATTAACTATATAATCCTATATCCCCCCCTTATTGGCCACTTTTAATTAGTAGCGGGACATCAAAAATAATAAAACTTATACTTACCTCCGGCAGGGTGCTCCCATCTTCTCGCGGCTCTCCTGTCAGCCACGGCTCTGATCAGAGACACAGGCGGGTGACGTCATCATCCGCCGCCTGTGTCTCTGCTTAGAACGGAGCGACGCCAGCAGCAAGATAGGCACTGCGTCGCTCCGCTAATAAATCGCGTCTGTCTCTTAAAAAGACAGGCGCATTTTATTTAGCTGGTGGGCAATTCGGGCAGCAGCGGGCGCCCGAATCACCCACATTAGAGCGGCGAATATCGCCGCCCTTTACAGGGACCCGCAATCTGCCGCCTGAAGCAAGATTTTCATCTCGCCTCATGGCAGATGCGGCCCTGCACCACATAGTACTCACAGTTCCCCCACAGATGCCATAGTGGCCACTATAGTAGTCACAGTGTCCCCATAGTAGCCAGCAGTCTCTGCCTCTCCCCGATGCATGTCCCTCTGTGAAAAAAAAATTTAACTCATCCACTCCCCTGTTGCAGCGGTAGTTATCTTTAATGACGGTTGTACATGCTTTAGAGCCGACACTTACAACCATCATTCACAGAAGTAAAGAAGACGACCACTGAATGGGGGTCACGCCCCTAGGCAAGTCAGAAAAGTGCCAAAAAAGGTCTAAGATCCTTGATAAATGCATCACAAGGCATTTTAGACAGTATTTTTAGCTGAAATCTGAGGTATGTGCGTTAATAAATTCCCCCTAATGTGTTCACACCAGATAATTGGCAGAAACACAGCGACAATTATGAGAGGAACAAAACAGAGGTACAGAAATCCAGTCTTCAGGAAGCAGGCATTAGGTGCAGATGAGAGAGCATATCCTGTATTAAATAGCTTCAAAGGATGTGACAAGTGATGGTTTATGCAAATGCCAAAACTTGACAATATTTCTCATACCCTTGACATGTCAGCAGGACAACTCATTGACACAGGCAAATGTGCAGTTGACAAAAGGTTTTCACAGCTGCTATGAATTAATATGTTCAATATCTCCAATCATTATAGCAACTAAGTGCTGCTGTTTTGCTGAGAAGAAGGGACTCCTGCAGCGCGCAGGAGTTTCTCCAGATCAAATCTGTGTTTACAGTGAAACACTTGGGATCAGGAATGTACGTTGTAGACAGGCAATCGGGAAACACTCCTCCCCGAACTGTGTTCCTAAATGTAATTCAAATGCAGTGTGTGAACACAACCATCAGGAATCTAAATGTGGCCACTAACCCTACGCAGGAAGCGCTGTGGTGGTGACATCACTGCTGCATCTCCATACATACAGACCAGAGGATGATAGGGGCATAGCGCTGGACCGGAGCATCAGAAGGGGTAAGTACAACTGCTTTCTTGTTTTACAGACTTCCCACTTCACTTGTAAAAAATACACAAGCCTGGACAACCCCTTTAACCCCTTAAGGACGCAACCTGTTTATAGCTTAAGGCTCAGCCCCATTTTTTGTATTCTGACTTGCATCGCTTTATATGGTTATAACTTTTGAACTCTGTTACTTATAAAAGCGATTCTTAGATTGTTTTTTCCTCACGTTGTACTTCATTGTAGTGGTAAATGTTGACTGATAAGTTTTGCGTTTACCAAAAAAAGAAATCAATTTTTTTTTAAATTTGCCATTTGCCAAAGTTAAAGAGGACCTGTCACCCAAATTTTCGGCACTAAGAGCTGCTTACTAAAGTATACCTAAAATTGGGGTTTTCTGGTACATCGCCATATCTCCTGTTCAGCATGCAGCCTGGTTGGTATTTATGAGCTACTTAAGCACTATGCACTTTATTTTGCCTTAACTGGCTATATGACCTCCTACCAGGTTTTACTTTATATGGATTAACTTTACATTGAAGTTTACTGTTTACACTTGTACTGCATTGTATTTACTGACTTCGGTATCCAATATACTTGTTCAGGTATGGCTGTGCACTTTTTGTTCACCAGGGATTGATTTTATGGGTTGTTTTTATTGTAGTGATCATATGTGTATTACTTTGGTTTAATAAAATTTATTGTACTTCATACAACGGTATCTTTGTATATATTTTGTGTACTTCATTGTACAAGGCCTGTATATAGGTATACACAGTTAGTGTTTGTAGCAGTCCTTGCTTTTCACATACCTTCCTGGATAATTGGTATTGATTAAAGCCATAGATGCTCCACTAGGGAACTCTGGGAATTATTTGGAAAACGTATTTGCATACTTCCCATACTGCAGGACCTGCTTCTGCATAAATAAGTAGCAGAAGACTTTGACCAAAACATGCAACCAGATTTTGACAAACCAATAAGCATTAGAGAGACAGCGAATACCCCAGGATGTGACTTTTAACTGTTAGTGACCTGGGTGGAGGCACATGCACCCAGATGGAAGAGAGTATACATTTCACTCAACGCCAGTCGTGGTCAAGGCTAGATTATATACTAGTTATCCACTGTCAGGATCGATGGTGGTGAAACCAATAAACCGCCGCGAGCAATGACATAAGCCGACACCTGGGAGCAGAGTCTAAGTGGCACCTGGTATTCACCAGAGCCCACCGCAAAGAAGGTTGGACTTGCTGTGGCATGATACCACAGGTCGCTCCACTGGTGCGACTTGCTCACAGTAGTGGTCAAGGCGAGGTACAAAAACGTCAGACAGAGTCATGGTCAGGACAGGAGGCACAGGAGTGGAGTGGGAAACGAAGCAAACGGTCAAGACAGACAGAAAGAATCAAGATCAGGGAATGAAGCAGAGGTCAGAATGGGAAAATCACAAAAGTCACAGTAACACGCTTTCTCTCACGCAACAGGGCACAAAGATCCGGCGCAGTACAAAGGAAGAGGCATGGCTATATAGCAGTGCAACGATTAGCAGTGCGCTGGCCCTTTAAATTTCACAGAGCCAGCACACACGCATTCTAGGGGTCAGTGAAGCGCACTCCAGGCCACAGGAGCCATCGCTGGAGTGTGGACACGTGAGCAGAATTGCAGCCATCGTGATGGGGCGCCGCCATACGGGGGCACACAGTATGCGCAGAGTCTGCGTTTGCTTCTCTGAGAAGACAATACCATATATGAAGTGGGGAGACCCACCAGGGGCTTTGAGGACACTGAAGAAGTCATGGCGGATACGGAATGAAATGCCAGCAGACAGCGTGACTGGCATTTAGGTCCCTAACAAAGGACTTCCCCAGTCTGCCAGTTGAGCACAGGAGCGTGGCGCTGCAACCCCAGAAGACCCAGTAGAACAGACGACATAGACAGACTGGGGTAACATATAAAACAAAAGTCTTTCCTTGTGCATTGTCCCAACTTGCAGACAGAGACTCAGTACAATACCAGACTGGATCGCAGAGAATCTGCACACTGACGGACGATATAACCAGCAGCTTTTCAAGACAGACCACAGGAAGATGATGCTGGTAGACCAGAGCAGCATCCAAGAAATCTTCCGCAGAGCCGGAATCCGGGAAGGCAGAAGCTTTAAACTGGCTACCTGTCCTAGAACTGCGGAGGACAGGAATGCTCAGACGTGAAGAGACTCACGTAGGGAGGCCTCTCCCAGGAACCCTAGGTGCTTGTGTTTCCCAGAAGGAGTGAACAGGTCCTGAGAAAGTGCTCTGGGCTAGCACAGTAGAGGCAGAAATTCTCCTATCGTCACCAGGAGCACTTTTGGGGTGTCAGATGAGCTTTGTCCACCTGCATGGCCTCCTCTGCAGAAGGGCTGCATGAGAGCTCGGAGGCAAGAGTGTGTAATTGAACTACGTAGACTACAACTGACAAGTCCCCTTGGTGCGCCCTAGAAGTCGGGGACAAGCGCGCACAGCAGAGGGGAGTGAGCAAGGAGCCGGGACGAGTGAGATGCGCTGGTGGAGCGCTGGCGGGGCAGAGCAGCACGGGTGAGCCCGCAACCCGCGATGTGGGTCGCGGGACCACCCGTGACAGGAAGTTCTTATCGCAAAGACCAAAGGGCAACAAGTTTCATGTGAGAATCAGTGGGCGGCATGGACTGAATTCCTATCTGTCCACCCATTATGATTAATTTATACGGGCTAACTAAAATCTAGTAGCAACATTTGCTAACTCATTAGAATAAACGGAGGAACTTATATGGGCACTGCTATTTGTTTTCCATTATTTGTTACTTTTTTCTTTGCTATGACATGTATTGCTTGATATATAACTATGCCTTTTGAAACTCTGATATTATATGCTATCATTTGTATCTATTGTAATACATGCACTGTTGTATCTTTTACAATAACGAGCCAGGAGCCACAGCAGATTTAAAGGGCCAGCGCGCCATTAATTGGTGCTGGCCATATTGCCCAATTCTACATAAGCCTGCCTCTTCCTGCAAGCCTTGCCAGATCTTTGTGTCTCATAGCCTAAGAGAAATCTTCCAAGCAAGTATTCCTGCGTTCCTGTGTATTCCTGCGTTCTTGTGTGTTCCTGCGTTCCCGTGTATTCTTGTGTGTTCCCGCTCCCGAGTCCTGTGTTACCCGAGTTCCTCCGTGTTGCTGTGTTCCGTGTGCCTGTGTTCCCGTTCCCACCTGCCTGGACCTCCCGTTGCTGACCCCGGACTTGGACTTGACGTTGCATCTCTGCCGCCTGCCCTGACCCTGTGTCTGGACCTGACTACGAGATTGTCATCCGCTAAGGTACCTCGACCTCGGCTGCCACCGCGGGCTGGTCGCACCTGTGGAACGCCCTGGTGGTATCCTGCCGCAGCAAGTCCAACCCTCTTTGCGGCGGGCTCTTGTGAAAACCAGGTGCCACTTGGGCTCCGGTCCCAGGTGTCGGCTACTTCCATCTCCCGCGGTGGTCCAGAGGATCCACTGATCCTGACAGTAAGATCCGGCCATGGATCCCGCCGAGGTTCCGCCTCCCAGTCAGCCAGACCTCGCTACCATAGTGATCCACCAGTCCCGGCAGATTGCCGCACAGCGGAAACAACTAGAGCAAGTCACCGCCATGCTGCAACAGCTGCTAGCTACCCAGCATCTGCAACAGTCTCCTGAGGCGGCCGCTGCGACTCCTGCTACCCCAGCTTATCTTCCTGCTGCTGAACCCAGTCTACGTCTCTCTTTACCCGGAAACGCCAGCACCTAGGCTTCTCGGGAGAAGCTTCCCTAGGTGTGATTAAAGCTTCTCCACACTTGACTCTCCCAGTGCTCCTCAGCGTTGGCACTGGCACCCAGATTCAAGTTTCCACCTTCCTGGATTCAGGCTCTACAGCGAACTTTGTGGATGCTGCCCTGGTCTCCCAGCATCACTTCCCGGTGGTTCGTCTCGAGAAGCCATTGTCCATTGCCTCGGTCAGTGGCCAGATTCTCTCCGTGCCCATCCGGTTTCACACGGAACCCCTGCTCCTGCAAGTTGGTGCATTACATAGAGAAAGACTTTCCTTTTTTGTGCTGCCCCAGTGCACTTCCACTCTCCTGCGCTTCCCGCTCCGTACCAGGACTTCGCAGATGTGTTCTCCAAGAAACAAGCTGAGACCCTTCCTCCACATCATCCCTACAATTGCCCCATCGACCTGCTGCCTGGATCTTCTCCTCCTCGGGGTCGGGTGTACCCGCTCTTGGTACCTGAAACAGCCGCCATGTCTGAGTATGTCAAGGAAAATCTGCAAAGAGGCTTCATTCGCAAATCCTCCTCTCCGGCAGGCGCAGGCTTCTTTTTTGTCACCAAGAAAGATGGCTCTCTCCGCCCCTGTATTGACTATCGCGGTCTTAACAAAGTCACCGTTAAGAATCGCTATCCTCTGCCGCTGATCACGGAGCTGTTTGATCGTCTACGGGGTGCGATAGTCTTTACCAAGTTGGATCTTCATGGGGCCTACAATCTTATCCGCATCAGGAAGGGCGACGAGTGGAAGACTGCCTTTAACACCCGTGATGGGCATTTTGAATATTTAGTTATACCTTTCGGACTCTGTAATGCGCCAGCCATTTTCCAAGAGTTTGTCAACGAGGGACTTATTGTAGAGCTGTGTTGTGGTTTACATGGATGACATCCTCGTGTATTCTGCTGACCTCGACTCCCACCATTCCCATGTACGGAAAGTGCTCAGCCGCCTCAGGGCCAACCATCTTTACGTCAAACTGGAGTGTAGCCTTCCATTCCTCGGCTACATTATTTCCGATAAAGGCTTGCAGATGAATCCTGACAAGTTATCTGCGGTTCTTCAGTGGCCACACCCAGTGGAACTGTGGGCTATTCAAAGATTCCTGGGCTTTGCAAATTATTATAGACAATTCATTCCTCACTTCTCGACTCTGGTAGCTCCTATGGTGGCGCTAACGAAGAAAGGTGTCAATTCTCGTGTCTGGCCCCCAGCGGCTGAGGAAGCCTTCACGAGACTAAAGTCTGCTTTTTCTTCTGCATCTGTCCTTACCAGTCCTGATACCGAGAAGCAATTCTTTGTGGAGGTTGATGCCTCCTCCGTAGGAGCTGGAGCGGTCCTTACTCAGAAGGGGCCTAGGGGCCGAACTCTATCCTGCTGCTTCTTCTCCAAAACTTTCTCCCCCACAAAGAAGAATTATTCTATTGGAGATCGTGAGCTTCTGGCCATCAAGATTGCCTTGGAGAGCGTCATCTGTTGGAGGGAGCCAGATTTCCAGTCAGCATTTACACAGACCACAAGAACCTCCAGTACCTACAGTCGGCTCAGTGGTTGAACCCGCGTCAAGCCCGGTGGTCTCTCTTCCTTTCCCGTTTTGACTTCCAAATCCATTTTCATCCTGCCGAGAAAAACATCAAGGCTGACGCCTTGTCCCGTGCTTCAGATGTTATGGGGGAGGACTATGCCCCTAGACACATCGTTCCTCCTGAGAGACTTGTGCTGCCAGCGCCGGTGGACCTCCGGCAATTACTTGCCAGCAAGACTTATGTGCGACCTGGACTTCGAAAGAGGATCCTGACCTGGGGACATTCTTCTCGTGTGGCTGGGGTGCAGCGCTCTGTGGCCCTAATTTCCCGATTCTATTGGTGACCTGATTTGGTCAAGGACGTTCAGAATTTTGTGCCGTCCTGTACCTCTTGTGCTCGTAATAAGCCCTCACGACAAAAACCAGCTGGTCTTCTGTTGCCGTTACCCGTGCCTACCTGCCCGTGGTCCCACATGGCTATGGACTTTATTTCAGATCTGCCACCATCATCTGGCAATACCGTTATCTGGGTGGTAACCGACCGTTTTTCGAAAATGTCTCATTTTGTTCCTCTGCCAGGTCTGCCGTCTGCTCCACACCTTGCCAGCCAGTACTTCACCCACATCTTTCGCCTACATGGACTTCCGTTGCACATCGTTTCGGACTGAGGGGTCCAGTTTGTCTCCCGCTTCTGGCGAGCCCTGTGTAATCAACTTCAGATAAAACTGGACTTCTCTTCTGAGTACCATCCTCAGTGTAATGGACAGGTTGAAAGCGTTAACCAGACTTTGGGCTGTTACCTGCGTCACTTTGTCTCTGCCCGTCAGGACAACTGGTCCACTTTACTACCTTGGGCAGAGTTCTCATATAACTCCCTGGATTTGGAGTCTGCTGGTGCCTCACCTTTCTTTGTTCTATATGGAAGACATCCACGTCCACCCCTACATCTCTCCGTGTCTGTTGATGTTCCTGCTGTGGAAGAGTTGGTAGCAGACCTTAAAGCTATTTGGGAACAGACTCGTCAGTCCCTGCTTCGGGCGTCTGCCAATAAAAAACGCAGGTCTCCTCCCATCTTCTCTCCAGGGGATAAAGTGTGGCTGTCTTCAAAATATTTTCAGTTGAAGATTCCCAGCTACAAGCTTGGCCCTCGCTATCTGGGTCCATTTGAGGTGCTGAAGCGCATTAACCCTGTGGCCTATAATCTGCGCCTTCCTCCCACCATGCGCATCCCGAACTCCTTTCATGTCTCCCTGCTCAAGCCTGTCATCCTGAATCGCTTCGCAAGTTTCTCCTCCTACATCAGTGGCGGACTCCCCCAACACCTATGAGGTAAAAGAGATCTTGGACATGAAGACGGTGAGGGGGAGGCGGTTCTTCTTGGTTGACTGGAGGGGGTTCGGGCCAGAAGAAAAGTCGTGGAAGCCAGAGGACAATATATTGGATAATAATCTTCTGCAGAGATTCCTCCAGCCTAGGAGGAGGGGGAGGCCGAAGGGGGGGCACTGTCACGGGTGGTCCCGCGACCCACATCGCAGGTTGCGGGCTCACCCGTGCTGCTCTGACGCCGCCAGCATGCCGCCAGCGCATCTCACCCGTCCCGGCTCGCTCCCCTCCGCTGTACGCGCGCCCCGACTGCTAGGGCACGCTCGCGGCATCTTCTCCAGATTTAAAGGGCCACCGCGCTGGCCTTATTGCCCAATTCTACATAAGCCTGCCTCTTCCTCAAGCCTTGCCTGATCTTTGTGCCTTGTAGCCTAAGAGAAAGCTTCCATGCAAGTATTCCTGCGTTCCTGTGTATTCTTGCGTTCCTGTGTATTCCCGCTCCTGATTCCTGTGTTGCCGTGTTACCCGAGCTCCTCCGTGTTGCTGTGTTCCGTGTTCCCGTTCCCACCTGCCTGGACCTCCCGTTGCTGACCCCGGACTTGATGTTGCATCTCTGCCGCCTGCCCTGACCCGGTGCCGGGACCTGACTACGAGATTGTCATCCGCTAAGGAACCTTGACCTCGGCTGCCACCGCGGGCTGGTCGCACCTGTGGAAAAACCTGGTGGTATCCTGCCGCAGCAAGTCCAACCCGCTTTGCGGCGGGCTCTGGTGAAAACCAGGTGCCACTTGGGCTCTGGTCCCAGGTGTCGGCTACTTCTATCTCCCGTGGGGTCCATATTTCATTCAACCACGCAACAATTATCTCTCATTCCATAAATACATTGATTATTTTTATGTTTTACTGTTTTCAACGCATTCACTATGTAATAAAAAAAGATATGCAACTGGAAAATTTCATTCAATGAGATTGAATATGTGGTATTTAGTGTTCCCTATATTGAATAAGCATTGTATATAATTGCTCAAAAATATTTGATGTATTTATTATTTTAATATGTATTGTGTCGCCTGTGGATGAAATGATTATATGAATTGTCTTTACTAAAATGAAATATATTAATATACTGTATAATATAAAAATTGTCTGTGTAGATACTTGTAGGAATGGGCTATTTTAGTTCCCTCTGGTGGTCCTTGCTGGGTAATACAACATACGTTCACTGTATGTGAATGGGTGTGGGTAGAGATGTGCAGACTTGATGTTCAGCTTCGGGGTTCAGCCACGCAACCTGGACATATTACCAGATTGGCGACTGTGCAACCCTCTGGCCAATCATAGCCATGGATAGATGCTAGAGGCATCAATTTGTTGAGCCCCAATTCAGCAATATGTCCTGGTCACGTGTCCGAACATGAATGTCCGGTCTGCTTGACAGAAAATGGCATGCTAATGTATCTCAGGCAAACTGGGCAATTATGGTGAGGTTTTTTTTATAGTGTAGCAGAGTTTTTTTTAAAAAATTTCTATTGAGTAATATTAAAGAGAACCCGTCATGCAAAATAACCCCCCTAAACTAAATATATTTTCATAAACTGCCATTAGAGAGCATTGCCTCTATCCCTTCATTGTCCCTCTACATGCCTGTAAACCTAAGCAATGAGGTCCTAAAGCTGTATGCAAATGACCTGTGAAATGTCCAATGAAGCATTAGCATATTCAAGCTGTCCACTCTATTCATGAGTGGGAGGTTCAGCCACACCCCCAGTGCTTGAGTGACAGCCTGTATAATGATGTGAGGCTGTATAATGATGTGCTTCCTGGTGCTGGTGGCCACGCCCCCTGCAGCCTGTGTGTGCATGTGTGTGTGTTTAGGAGAGATACAGCAGCTCCAGGCAGCCATGTGCAACATCCCCCACCGGGGTCTAGCCCTTGAGGTGAGGCCTGGAGACAGCCGGGGCCCGCGGTACCGGAGTGGCTGGCGGTTGCGGCCTAAGCACGCTATTGTCACGGTGCTTGGTACGGGGGAACCGGAGGGCTGTCCTACAGCCTGGCAGGTCTCCAGCAGGGTGGTGTTGGCAAGAAAAGATGAGGGAGAGGCTGCTATAGCGGATCTCCCTGGGGCAACCCCTTAATGTCCCGAGTGTGAGCCTCTGGGTGATGGACAGGGTGCCGGTGATGAAGGCAGCCGTATTAGCAGGGACCAGACGGAGACAGAAGTTGAAGAAAACAACTTACAGTTCTTTATTTGAACCGGCAGGAACCGCAGCAACGTGCCTTTAACAGGTAAATGGAGTGCTGAGATGTGAATTGGAGGGAGCCTCAGGAGATAGTTCACCAGCCTGGATGTAGAGGGCAGGCTGGGAGGCAGCTGTGTCCTGGTAGGAAGCTTCAGCTTGTCCTGTAGGGCTTCAGGTATCACCTTTAAAGGTAAGATGATACCCCTTTTCCTCACTACACTAACTCTAGTCTAATACTCCACTCTTCAGAGGCAGGGGCTAAGCTCTTCCTGCTCTGGTATGGGCTAGACAGAGATCCTTCACTCACTCACTGATCTCTAGGATTTCACACTAGAATCATCTCTCTAATTCCCCACTAGAATAATCATCCAGAACATTCCTGGCCAGAGGTTTTATTACCTCCCTTTGGTCAGGTGGTGGCTGCTCCTCCAATCACATCTCAGCTTACAGAGCACAGGATGTAACACATATCATTGGACAATAGCATCTTGCATCATACAAAATACTTAACCTCTGCCTTGCCAGGCAGGATTCACCACTGCAATATCCCCTATGTCCTATAAGGACCATGTAGTTTGATGTGATTACATGCAGGTGGGACGTATTCGCAAACACTCCCTCGCCATTGCATCGGCGAGGGTGTTGCATACCCCAGGGGCAATTGAAAGAGCCGCCCTCGGCTCGACTACAGATGGTTTTGGGCACAGAGGGGGCTAAGGGCACTTCTGGGAAGTGCAGGCTATGTGAGGTGTAGGGACAAACCGCCCATGGTCCTGGAGACAGGCACCTGGGTTGGTGTCGGACTAAGACAAAAACATATAGCTGTATGACAGTTGGTCGCTGACGCCATTAAACCGAACTGTACAGTAGGAAAGGTGTGGTGTCATGTCCTGTAATCCACTCCTTGCACCAAGGCCTGTATATTTGTTGTATCAACACTTCTTCCCTGGCGGCAATTATATAGTGTGTATATCTGCATTGCGTTAGCATATGCGACACAAGTACCTCCTGACTGGCATCCTTACCCATGTATGGGTGGCATCCAGGTGCTATCTTTGTAACACCCCCGGTCCCCTAAAGACCCGCAGTTTACGGACTACCCCCATGTGCAAACCTCGGTTTGAGGGATCAGGTAGCGGTCAGTGTTTTACAAAAAGACGGTCCGACACAGCCACACTACAACCTGAAAAGCCTATGAAAGGGTTAATGCAGACTACTGGCATATCTTCTGACAGTGTGCAAACAGGTAAATTCACATTGGCTTAGGAGCCCAATGGGTACACATCTTGAACGTTACAAACGTTACAGAAGTAGATAGGCTACTCAGGGTAGCACGGTAGTAAATGTCTCTTTTCCCTCAAAGAAAAGGCATAAAAAGTGCAAGCAGAATGTCCGTACCTAAAAAGGAAGGCATTAAGTGCAAAATGATAATAAATTAAGTAGCCACTTTTCCTTGAGGTTGGCAAAAGTCTCTCAGAAGGTCTCTAGTAACAAAGTCCATCTTCTGGGTACAGCCCTTGAGGTGGGGAAAAGTGCACTAAAGAAACAAAGGGTCTCCTCTTTGTGTAGAGGGACACAGTCCTTTGGGTAGGAATCTCTGCTGTGGCAGAGGAAAGGGTGCTATCATAGCACAGGGCAATAATCAGGTTCAAGGTATGTCTCTTGACTGAGATAAATAAGGGTTAGAGTCTCAGGAAAGTCTCTGGCTCTTTAGGGAAAATGGGGATAAATACACATATATACACATGGTACAGTACCTGAAGTGGGCTACAGCCCTTCAGGGGTTACTCTGCATCTTCTTCGGTGGTAAGTACTTCGGTGGCAGAAAAACGTACCTGCCTCCTCCTTCTGTGTGACACCAGCTGATACTCCTGCAGGTACGCAGGAGCTTTACCTTTTGTCTCCCTTTGAGACCTTCGCAGTTCCGGCTGGGAGAAGATAACAATCTCCTCATCGTCCTCCTCTGATTCAGGCGCTGGAGTCGGAGTCTCAGCTGGCTCTGATGTTTCAGGGGTTGCAGACAGTGAAGCCGGATCATCCTCCACAGGCAGCAGTATTGGAGACTGCGGTGGGGATGATGGTCTCTCCGAGGTACCTCTTACTGGAGTGGAAACAAAACAGAATTGAGGCACAGTCACAAGTTCCAAGAAACTGGGGGTAGGCGAACACAAGGAGGTCTGTAAGTTGGGGGTCGAGGTGAGAGGTGTGGGCATAGGGGCAAAAGGACGAAGACACCTCTTCAGCCGGTTCCTATGTACCCGGAGTGGTGGACGGTCTCCTCTTGAAATCTCGTAGACTTCAGGGGAGAGACTGTCCCTAACTAGGTATGGCTCACGCTCCCAACGCCCATCTAGCTTACTGGTAGGATGGTTGTTGCGCAGCCACACTCGATCTCCTGGGGCAAAAGGCTCAGCACAGGCATTACGATCAAAGTCCCTTTTTTGTTTCTCCCGGGCCTCTTCTAACCGCAGATCCACAATTTCTCTGGCATCCGCCAGGCGCCTCTGGTGTTCGTGAACCCAGTCAGTCTGGGGGAGTAAAGACTGGGAATCAGGGGACTCCATGTCCCAGGTCATATCAGCAGGGAGATGGCCATGTCTCCCGAACATCAGATAATATGGGGTGTACCCTGTGGAGCAATGAGTGGTATTGTTGTACAAGTACACTAATTCGGGCAACAGTTTTGGCCAGTCAGCCCTTTTTGCAGGGGTCAGAGTCCAGCATATTGATTAGAGTCTGATTCATCTTTTCACAAAGCCCGTTGCCTTGGGGATGATAGGCTGTGGTCCTCAGCTTCTTGCAGCCATATAGAGTGCACAGCTCCTGGAAGACTTGGGACTCAAATGCTGTTCCTTGGTCTGTAAGGATCTGGTCCGGACAGCCATAGGGGAGGATGAAGCTCTTCCACAGGGCCGCTGCGGTAGTCCTTGCAGACAGATCCCTGACAGGTACTGCAACCACAAATTTGGTATAGTGGTCGATGATCGTAAGAGCATAACTGTGCCCGGGTCTACTGGGCTCCAACTTCACGTGGTCCAATGCCAGGATCTCCAAGGGCCGTTGGCTCACAATGGGACGTAGAGGGGCCCTTTGATTGTGTCGCTCTCCTCGAGCGATGGCGCAGGCTGGGCATTCTCGACACCAGGCTTCAATGTCGGACTTCATGTTGACCCAGAAGAATCGCCTTCGGAGGGTGGCTTCAGTCTTCTGAGCGCCAAAGTTTCCAGACTGGTCATGGTACATTTCCAGTACTATCTTGGCGTCCCTCCTGGGAATCACAATCTGGTATAGCCGGTCATAAGTGATAGGGTCCAGAGTTCTTCTCTTTAGCAGACCCTGGTGCATGCTCAGAGTCTTTCTCTGGCGCCACAATTGAGACAGTTCTCCATCAGCTCTTCTGCGCCGGATTCTTTCAGGCACTCGCCCACTAGAGAGATAGTCCATTACTTCTCCTATGGCACGGCTATCAGCCTGAAGACTCATCCAGAGGTCCTTTTCCGCAGGGGGCTCTGACTCTTCTTGACCCGGGGGCTCAGTCAACCGTTGTTTGAGCATCTGGAAGGCAGCTGTCTGTGTCTCTAACCTGTGTATTAGGAGGATGCAGCATGTCAGCAGATGACATACACACACACACTAGCCATGCTTTACTCTACATTACACACAGACATGAGCAGGGGGAGGAGAGGGGAGGGGGGACAGGGGTGACATCACTGCCTCTGACCATGTGACCAGACTCACTTACATGATAAAGAATAGATGATTTTACAATGATTAATGTATGAAATAACTAGATAAAGGCTGGGATGGGATCCTTGTGAGCTGTTCCAACAGGTAGAGGTGACAGGACAAGTGACACAGACCTGATGACAGGTGTCCTTTAATGTTTCTGAATATTTATTACTATGGTTTTATTTTATATGTTCCCTTTGAGGTCATAAAGGACCCCTAAGGAGCATTTGCAGAAATTTGTGTCGCATGAAGAATAGTGTAAAACGGACACAAATGTGGTGCACACTTATTAATAGATCCATGCACCGTGACTCTGGTAATTTTTTTATATTTGTTATCCATTATCTTCTTTCTTCCAAAAAAAAGTAAATTATGCTAATGAGCCTGAAGGGTTTTGGTGGGTGTCTCCAGAACCCGTCTGCACCGCTGTTACAATGAGCAGCGCAGGTCTCCCCTACCCCTGCAATTCTTGCTGCTGCTACATTAGATTGGCTCTGGTGGGTGTTTCAGGAAGGAGAAAAAAGGGGGCTGGGTGAGACATGTTCTGCTCATAGTAACAGCCTTTAAGTCTGCAGCACTGAGCGGATCTGGTAACACCCAGGCTTCAGGCGCATTAGCATAATTTTAAAAGTTAATTTTAGAAAGAAGGAGGCCATGGATAACTAATATAAGATGCTTACCATTGTCACACCCTGGGTCTATGAGTAATTGCGTCTGGTTTATCATGCTTGATTTTGACCATAGATCTTAAACGACAAAACACATGCTGCATCTTCCTAGTCGAAAGCAATTAGGTCTAAACATATAGGAGGAGATTTATCAGTGCTCACAAGCCAGTTTTCTGGTGTAAAAGCAACTTAAAGGGAACCTACTACCACAAATCTACCTATAAAGGTAGATCGGGTGGTAGGTGGATATAAGGGACGCAAGCATAGCTCATTTTAGAGCTAATCCTCACCTCCCCGCTAACTTTTGGTACACTTTATTGAGCTAATATGTAAATTTCGTTATGCGGCTACTGGGACGTGGAGTAGCCGGCACGAGGCTACACAGCGCGGCTACTCCACGCACCAGTAGCCACATTACTCCTCCTACCCTGTTGCGTGCGGCGCGCAGCTCCTCGTAGGCCGATGGTAGAGCAGGCCGCCGGTAGAGCAGTCCCAGCTTGTCGGACGAGGGCGTGTAGCTACGAGGAGCTGCGCGCCGCACGCAACAGGGTAGGAGGAGTAATGTGGCTACTGGGGCGTGGAGTAGCCGCGCTGTGTAGCCTCGTGCCGGCTACTCCACGCCCCAGTAGCCGCATAACGAAATTTACATATTAGCTCAATAAAGTGTACCAAAAGTTAGCGGCGACGTGAGGATTAGCTCTAAAAAGGGCTATCCTCACGTCCCTTACATCCACCTACCACCCGATCTACCTTTATAGGTAGATTTGTGGTGGTAGGTTCTCTTTAAATGAAGGGGGGCGGGATATTCCTGTCCCTTGCCTGTGCACTTTTTAAAAACCTGCAAACTTTCCTTCGCAGGTTTTTACTTGGCGTAGTTTCGTCTGGTGGCCGCATCGACCACCAGTGCATAGACTGTAAGCTCTCGTGATCAAGGCTCTCATTCCTTTTGTTTCATCTGGTTATTACTATGTTATGTCTTATTTTATTTACATATATAGACTATGATCTGTAAATTGCTATAGAATATGATGGCATTAAAGTATGTAAATGTTTATTATTATTATCTGCGATAGGGAGAAGCTCCTCCCTGTTTTTTAAAAAAACAGACCCTTGCTTTTGTACAGCCCTCTCCTTTGTTTTCACTGTTCTACTCACCAAATGGCTGATTGAGTGGAATATGATGGGATCCATCCATTATAATACCGCAAATAGCGCACAACATTATTCTGCAATGTTCTGTGCAGTGATTTTGAATTGACGTGTCTCTATATTAGCAGCCTTATTGGAAAAGATGTAGGATGCTGTTGTAATAAATAGGAAGGGGCAAGGAACATGGGTGCAAAATTTATAATAAATAATTGTTTCAGAGTATCCTCTTAACTCGATTCCCACCACCCACTGACGAACTACATCAGCGGACATGAGTCTTGAGTCTGCAGTGACAACGCTGCTCTTTCTGCAATCAAAGAAGCAGGGCTGGGTCTAGAGAGACCCTAGGGAGAAGGCAGAATCTGTTCATTACTCCTTTCTGCTCAAGTAGCACCTATCTGCAAGGGTTGATCAGAGCTGCCGGGTCCCAGTAACCCCTGATCAGATGGCTCTTATAGATGCCACAGTTACAGGTGAAAACTAAAAAGTGGGGAAAAAAATGTAACAATGAAAAACTGTGGAAATGCCCCCCATGGGTCTTTATGACTCCATGGAGGACATATAACTATTTTAAAATAAACATTAATATTTTTCAATACAATAAAAAAAAATCCCCCGCTACACTATAATAAACATTGCCAGTCAACCCATTTGCCTACTATACATATTATATATCATAATGACCATCACACATCTTTTTTTCTCCTTTTTTTAATCTAAAAATTATTTATTATTTTTAACCTTACGTGTCACGAAAAAAAACCCTAACCCAGCACAAACACTTTTAAGGTATTACATAGAAAGGAAGTTATGGCCCTTTGCTAAAAATTCCCTATTCATTAAAGGACATCTACCACCAAAATAAAAGACTGTATGCAAATAAGCCTGAAGGCCTCCAGCCTCCATAAACACCTATGAAGCCTGGAGCCCCTCAGGCTCATTAGCATACAGTCCTTCATCCTGGTGGTAAAGCCTACAGTCCGTCATCCTGGACAGAAAGCGGTTAAAGAAGCTTAGTAGCTGCAAATTAGTTTCCAGCACAATTCCAAAACTGGTGCAGGTGTATGGACACATGTGGCTGCCACCTCAAAGGTAACCACGAATGCAATAACGTACGTTTCAGGGATCATTTGGGGTGGATAAGACGCTTGACAGGGAGGAATGTATCGGTTACTACTGTGCCCATACACGGAAGTTACATTTTAGCATTAGCCGATGGCGTCATCCTCTGCATTAGAATAACACACAGCTCTCTCAGTTCTTCTCAACTATGCAGTCGCCGGCCATTGATGACATGATGACGTTCATTAATGTCCTCCAATCACTTGAGCCCAAGCGCTGCGGGAGGCGGAGCCCCAGGCCAGACCAAGACGTCATTGCCCTGGCATCCCGAGCATTACGAGTCCGGAAATACTGGGTGGGAGCGAGAGAGGAGCCTGGCACTCCTGCCGCTAGCAGCCGAGCACAACACACCGAGCCTGGGCACCATGAGCGGCTTCCGCCAGCAGAATGTGGAGGACTTCTATGAGATGGGAGAGGAGCTTGGAAGGTGAGAGCTCGGGACACAGCACGCATGTCTGCAGCCTCTGACTGTATATGCTAAGATCCCTTTACTGTGATGAGTGGTAATTTGTAATACATTGCTGAGGGCATTGTCCATAGTGCGGCCCCCATATGTGCAGCCTCCTGAGACACCTGTCCTTGTGATCAATGGGGTCCATCCATCTCCTTCCCCATAATGACCTATTCTGTTTGGTGGTACAACCTCTGGTCTGACACTCATGCTGGCTGCATAACATTGATAACTGTTCCCAAGGCCCCTTGCACATAAATATATAATGTGGATGGACTTGTGCTTGGCATTGTTTCAGGGGCGCACACGTCCCATTATATTTATATGGACTTATGTGCGAGGCTGCAGATTCCACGGCCCTTTGGTGAATGCCCATGCCGCATATTGTATATATTCCTGTCTGTCTTTTAGACTCTTCTATCATCAGCATTGCTAAAGGGACCACCGTCCCAGAAACAGATCATGGTCATCTATGTCCATATTTCATTGCCCGAATATTGTGTAGGGACCAGAACTCACAGCAACATGGTCATCAGTGGGTCACTGCTTTCCTTTGCAGCTACTGTCTTGTACTGTAGTTACAGCACAATAGATAACACTGCTTGCAGTTCAGGACCTCAGAAGATCCTCCATACTACGATTTCTGTTTGACCGACTCCCAAATCACTCTACAAGCAGTATTTGTGTAGAAGCTTCTATAAGCTTTCCAGACTAATTTTTAATGTTTCCCAGTGGTGTATCATTCTTGGGCTAATCAGTTTTTTAGGGCAGCACAGTGGCTTAGTTCAAGTCCCAGGGTCAACATCTGCAAAGAGTTTGTATGTTCTCTCGGTATTTGCATTGGTTTCCTCCGGTTTTCTCCCACACTCCAAAACATACTGTTAGGTTGATTAGATTGTGAGCCCCATTGGGGACAGGAAACAATTTGGCAAGCTCTGTGTAGCGCTGTGTAATGTGTGTGTGCTATAAAAATAAAAGAATTATTATTATTAAATAACTTCTCAGTGCCCCAGGTTATTTAGCCCTTTTCTTCTTTCTTTAAGAGATCATTGTTGGGTTCCGCTGGGCAGCATACAAAGAACAAATCAAATACGCCAATATAGGTGCCCTACACAATATTCTTTTCACTTGTGGGATGATTTTGGAGCTGATAAATGAAGAGAGGATAATTCGCTGACAAGAAATATTGTTTTTTTTCACATTCTTACTCTCCTCTTTTCAGTGGTCAGTTTGCAATTGTGAGGAAGTGCCGGGAACGTAGAACAGGAGTCGAATATGCTGCCAAATTTATAAAGAAGCGCCGATTGTCATCCAGTCGCCGAGGTGTGAGTCGAGAAGAGATCGAGAGAGAAGTGGACATCTTGAGAGAGATTCAGCACCCAAATATAATCACCCTTCATGATGTGTTTGAGAATCGCACTGATGTGGTGCTCATACTAGAACTAGTGTCAGGAGGAGAATTATTTGACTTCTTGGCACAAAAGGAGAGCTTGAGTGAGGAAGAAGCCACCATGTTCCTAAAACAGATTCTAGATGGGGTTCACTACCTACACCACAAAAGCATTGCACATTTTGATCTAAAGGTATTATGAGACATTAGTTTTTTTCCAATCATAGTTTATATCATAGGTAGAAACCTCAATGGAATGTAATTGGATTCCTTTGTATTTTTGACAGAAGTAATACAGAATGTTTTATCCTTGGTATCAAATTATAAAATGGCTAACGTAGCTCTTATTTAACAGGCATCTACTACCAGGATGAAGAACTGTATGCAAATGAGCCTTAGGGCTCCAGACTCCATATATGTTAAAGAGGACCTGTCACCCCCAAAAAGACCCCCACCAAACATGCCCCCATAATCCTCTCCCCAGCTTTTCTATATATGACAAATTTATTTAAATTTATATCGGGGAAAGTTGTTTGCAACAGATCTGACCTCTTATCAAATAAGAGGTCTGATCCTTGTATCCCCTGCGCTGGCAGTTGGCTTTATTAATGAGGGGGCCGGCCGGCACTCCCCCACCACACCCCTGTCAGCAGGAACCCGTAAGAGAAGCCATGATTCGGGTGGTGCTGTCAATTAGCACGGAGGCAGCCTCTGTAATTTTGGCGTGGCCGGTCAGTGTAGTCAATAAGCATGGCGCAGCCGCATCACGGAGAGCCGGCAGGGATTGCGCAATATATGCGATGCTGCTGTCTTCTCTTACAGGTCCCTGCTGACCGGGGCATCGTGGGGGAGTGTCAGCTGGCCCCCTCATTAATAAAGCCTACTGCCAGTGCAGGGGATACAAGGATCCGACCTCTTATGTGGTAAGAGGTCAGATCTGTTACAAACAACTCTCCCAATATAAATGAAAATAAATTTGGCATGTATAGAAAGGGGTTGGGGAGAGTATTATGGGGGGCATGTTTGATTTGGGGTCTTTTTGGGGGTGACAGCTCCTCTTTAATGGAGCCCTCACGTTCATGTGCATACTCTTTCATCCTGGTGGTAAATGTCCTTTAACTTTGGTGTATAGATGTAGAAAAAGTTTGCAATTGAAAGTGTTAATGATTCTTGTCATAACTGCATGTGTCCATATAATAGTATTAAACTAATTAAATACTTCAGTCTGGTCATCAGTAGAGGGCCCCTACAGCTCCATTGCTTACCAGATTTTTGGTGGTCTAATGTAGACATTGCCTTGAGATGGAAGCTGAAAGTATAGCGCAGAAGGGATTTTGTATGTGTCAGATTGCCAGTTATATGGGTTAATCTATCTATTGCCACCTTTATTGAAAACTGTTTTATAGGTTCAGAACTTATTTCCAGGTTCTCTAAAGTTTAAAGTACTTTGTCTGAAAACAGAAACATTTTTAGAATAGTGTGTCATGGTCTATAATTTTCAGTCTGGATCTAGCAACATTCTAATTTATAAACATTTACACATTTAAACATTTTTTTCATGATTGTGAACTCCATAAAGGCAGTAACAGCTGCCATGGATACTTTGATATCTACATCAGAGGCTCTAAGAGCTCTCATTTCATCACATTTGCTAGAAAATATAGTATTGAATGCTAAATTATTTTCCTGAGAAATAGCTAAGGCCTAAAACCCCTTTCAGTTCTGTCGTGTTCCAGATCTGCCTCTGCCGTTCTCTGCTTCCACAACGTACCGTAACAAAGAACCTGATTGTACCTTATTTGTACCATACTTGTTTGAAGCTTGAAAATGTTTTATTGTTTTGTTTCGACTATGAATCCAATTCATTTTCTTTATTCTTCAGCCAGAAAATATCATGTTGCTGGATCAAAGCAGCCCAAACCCCCGAATAAAACTAATAGATTTTGGAATCGCCCATAAAATACAGGCTGGAAATGAGTTCAAGAATATATTTGGAACACCCGAATTTGTTGGTAAGTATGCCAAGCCAGGCTAGTATAGGTTTGTGGGCCACAGCTTGATAACTATTGCATACAATAATAAAATATAAATAAAATCTGGTAGAATGTAATAAAATCGCAACAATGCCTTTGCCCTCCTACTGGTTATACTCTGGGCTCTGGTGGGGTGAATTGTTTTTAATGAACACTCTGTGAGCACACCTATTTTTGGGGGAATTAGTTTTACAGTTTTAACCGTTATGTATAAATAATATTTAAAGGTAAAGATATTACTGGCTAGGTTTTCAGCAACACACATCCCATATTCCATATTGTATCCACCTTTTACACAGACTTATAAGTTACAGTAGTCAATGTAATCTAATGGGTAATGGACACTTTATATAGTGCAGACTTCAAAATATCCACTTTCCCTCTTCATCAAAATGGCTGAACCCCTAGGTTAACATGGGGTAGCATTATGGCCATATGTCACCGACCAGGTTCACAGTGTCATTACAGAAACTAGTGACAAGGTTCAGGACATCGCCCCAGTGGGCGGTGTGCTAAGTGTATCACTTCTACGATGACACATTGAACATGGTCAGTCCCTGCAATGAGGCACTGACCCTGTGCAGCCTAGTGTGGTTGCATATTGGCATGTCGTGTGGGATGACATGTAATCTGGTTTGATGAAACTACCTAAGTATTTGACTCTGAGTGCTGCCATTATGATTTAAAGAGAAGCTTACCCTGGCTTTACCCCACTAAACTAACAGTACCCTCAGATATCTTTTTTTTTTCCACACTGCCTTTTTTGTTTTAAACCCAGCCATTTATCTATTAAAAAAAAAATCTGTGAAGTAGCATGCAAATGAGCTGAATGAAAGGGGGAGCATCACAGTTGTCCATATCTTGGACTTAATAGTATCTAAAACTGGAACGGTGGAAACCGATTTCTATCTGCTGCTTACATCCCCAACTACCTCTTTACCTGCCTGTATCTCCAGTTCCGTAGTTCACATATCTCATAACCTACCTTGGGGTACTTCTAGTTTTTGTTGTGGTAAAAGCTGGTGACGGTGGTGGAATGGCACAATATGCACACTATAAATGTTGAAAAAGGTAAGGTATGTGGATAATCTGAAGAATACAATGGATTTTGTGCAAATGTACTTATCGTACAGAAAAAAATGCCAAATAAGTTGGAGTAAAAGTGGCAAATGATACAATATGGATATGATACAATATGGATATCATACAAATTTGAAATGTATGCTGACGAGAGATTTAGTAGGAGGGGCATATCTACTTCTGTGATTTAAAGTCACTGGGGGTGGGGGAGAGTTAAAAAGAGCTGGGGAATCTTAGAATTGTGCTATAAACTGTAGCAGGAACCTGGCAAACACTCAAATGCTACAGTTGATGGGCCAGGGTGTCCCGGCCTGGTCTACTCTGCGCCCTCTCCATTGACTTGGGTTGGGGGGGACCTCCAAGAAGGTCATGATAAATTTCCCCCATTGAGGGTAATTGAGAGAGGTTTTACAGCCGCAGCATTGTACCAAAGATATCTGCACACTCCTCCATCCATTGATGTGGAAGTTGTTATGATAGAGGGGAGCACAGCCATGTCTGCATTACGATGCATCAAAACTCTGGTACTTGTTCTATACTTTCAAACTCGGAACGGTTCAATACTGGGTTTCTGTTATTTTTGGGTACTGAATGTCTTATGCTGTCTGCAGATAATTCCTCACAGTAGACTTCAGGAAGAAAATCCTTTGAATAGATATGTCGGGTCGGGGAATGATTTGTATAGAAGTAATTGGGGAAATATAATCATCTTTCCATATATGTTGATTCCTAAGGCTTCCTCAGATATAAGGTTTCTAAATTATTTCATAATTTCCCAGACCGGGATTTGAACTCCACTCCACCACTCTTAGAGATACAGTACCTTTATCTAGATTGGTTGTGAATGGGAGGGTTTTATCTCACTAGAGCTTCTATAGAGATCTCTCTATATATAACTACATTTATATATATATATATATTTTTTTTTTTTTTAAACTGTAATTGATACAGTTAAATAGAATTAATAAAAATAAATTAAACATTTTATATTTAAGGGGACCTGTTGCCTCAATCAGATTTTAAAAAATGCCTACAGTACCTTAGAGAACATTTTATAGTCATCTTAATGCTTCTAATCCTGTTAATCTGCCTTGCTGCTGTGTGATAAAAACAACTTTTATTTTTCTTGTCTTTCATTTATCCAGTCAAGAAGGCGGGAGAGCTTTCCAATCCAGTCAAGCTCTGCCGCCTCTTAACTGCTGCTCAGGCTTGGACCTACGCCTCTCTAGGTCAGCTTTATGTTACTGAACTTTAGTTTCTAACTTCCCTGCGTCTGGAATCCGCCTGTTAATTTGGCGCCGGCGAGCATGTCTGCAGTTCTGAATCACACCAACACCGTGCATGTTACTGACGCATGGGCTTTGCACCTGTAGGACCGGAAGTGCATGCACACTCCAAACTAACAGGCGGAAGTTTGAAACTAGGGTGTTGTGACGTAAAGTTGTAAACACCTTGTGACCGCAACCTAAACACTGAATTCAGATAATATGTTTTTCTTTACTTGAAAGTATCACAGCGAGTGTCGTGGTACTTCTCCACTCGAAACTCTGGTATCGATGCAATCCTAGCTTGCGTGGCCTAATCAATCTACCGAAAGCTACAGGAAGCTTGCTAATAGGGCTCCTAAGGCAAACAGCAAATTTTAACATGGTCTGAAAGGCCCTATTACCCTGCCTAAGTTTACTATAAGTGTTCAACACACTTTGAACTACAATAGTTAATAGAATACTGTTTTCTTGTTTTTTCTTTTCTTTGTAGAACCATAATAATTTTAATACGAGACACAAAAGGCTTTAGAGTCGGGTGGCACTACTTCATAATCATCGTGTTGACATCAAATAACCAAATCCAAATAACAAATCTGACATCAAGGGAGCAGTGGTGCTCTGATTCCCTTAATGTGAATAGGTCCCAATGGTGCATAAAGAAAAACAGTGGAATCGGCACTCACCAATCTTCTCCTTTTCAATGCTGTTTTATTGATGCATACTTACAAAAACATTTCATAAATGTAATTGATCGAGGTGAGGGGGGGAGGGAGTACGTGGGTAGACTCACAAGACAATCAAACACATGACAGCTGTTTCGCGCTCCCTGCGCTTCATCTGACCTGTTTGAAGCGCAGGGAGCGCGAAACAGCTGTCATGTGTTTGATTGTCTTGTGAGTCTACCCACGTCCTCCCTCGCCCCCTCACCTCGATCAATTACATTTATGAAATGTTTTTGTAAGTATGCATCAATAAAACAGCATTGAAAAGGAGAAGATTGGTGAGTGCCGATTCCACTGTTTTTCTTTATAATAATTTTAATGTTTTTTTGTTGATGAAACTTTAATTGGTACAGTTTGTTTGGGGTTATTACATTACTGGTGAGCATGCACAGCATCACTCTGTTCATATGGAGCGTGACAGGCCCCAGTTGTGATTACGGTGATCTGGCACTTCTCTTCTATGTTGTGGATGCTCATCTATGTTAAATTAAAAATCTAAATTAGAATAACTCTTATTCTAGTTGTGTAAGTAATATATGATTTCTGATATTCTTGATTTACAGCTCCTGAGATTGTCAACTACGAACCTCTAGGATTGGAGGCTGATATGTGGTAAGCCATTTTCTTTACTGCAAATTGTTATTAACCACACTGAAATTAAATAACCATATCTTTTGACTCCTCTATATTTTCACACCCCAATTTTTTTTTTTCTTAAATGGGGGCCTGAATTATATAAATAAAATTTCTATATACAGTATTCTCCACTGGTTTTCCTCCTATGAATAAATATAGCCTAGATGGCCTAGCTGACAAGTTTATAGCAAGTCTCTGTTCACCATCAGCATTGTGTTTCCATTGCTCTTTCTCTTTTATAAGAATTAGAACAGAAATGCAGAATTGCACACAACTTTATTTGGAACATTTTTTTTAACATGCTTTAAGAGGTGTGCAATTTTTGGCCTCAGGGGACACATTGTCATTCTTCATCAGGAACCAGAACAGATGTGTTTGGGAAGGAGAGGACTGGGGACCAGTAAGTACTTTCCACACATACTTACTGATATCCGGGCTGTACTCTTCGATAAGCACTTCCCATGCTAATAAGTGTTCATTGGATTCTATTAGTGATGGCAAATAGGAGGATGCAGTTAAATCACCAGAGAGCCTTTTTTCCATACTCCTGACCAATTCTTAGGATAGGGTTTTTTGGGGGATTTTTGTGTTTGATCAGTGAACTCCACACCAATCCCTCTATTTAAGTACAACTCATAAAAAACTTTGAACTGCGACAGTGGGGCAGGTTTATCAAACTGTTTGTGACAGAATTCAGGCAAATTGGTTTGGCCTTTGGAAAAGATTGTGATTTTATGGAAAAGCTGTGCACCAAAAATGATGGCGCAATTTTCTTGATTAAACTAGACACCATTATGACAACACGGTCTTAACTAGACCAGATTTATCATACAGCATAAGGCTACGTTTACACAAACATATGCCCGCCGGTGTGTATACGTCTGCCTTGTATAGGAGGAGGGTTGACCCTTTCCCTCTCCATAGAAATGCAATGTGTACGGGCCGAAACACTAGGAAAATTGGGACATGTCCTATCTTTTCCCCTTGTACGGAGCGGTATGATGCTGCACTTGGCAAGCTTGCAGCCTTGCATACGTCCCCCATATGGTCGTGTGAATGTAGCCTAAGACTGTCTAGACTAACTTTAGTTTGTAACACAAATCTCCTCCAGCATTGTATGTTTTGAGGTCCGTCTCTCTGAGATCTCTCTCAACCATAATATTTTGTATGTTTGATTATTATAAGAAATCTACAATCAAATTTAAGAGAAATGTTTTCTTAAATGATTATCAAACTTTAACCTCCATATCTTTTCCACACAGGAGCATTGGAGTGATCACTTACATATTGTGAGTATACTTTAACAGTTGGGTGTCCTTATTTTGATTTTTAATGTAATAGTTTGTAACATTTTAAATAACACATCACACACATCAACCTGGAAATCTAAATAAATCAGAGCCAAGACAGAATAGTTCCGAGATGTATAATAAATGGAAATTACCATACAGCTTAATACTACATCAAGTGTAGATCTTCCTTGGTTATACTGCATGTTTTTAGGGTCATACAGAGCCTATCTTACTAGTGTTTTCTTCATAGGCAATGATGT
Organism: Engystomops pustulosus; assembly: GCF_040894005.1. Lineage (NCBI taxonomy): Eukaryota > Metazoa > Chordata > Amphibia > Anura > Leptodactylidae > Engystomops > Engystomops pustulosus. Next base: position 159,338,751 of record NC_092411.1, on the reverse strand, counting down.
CCATACAGCTGAAAGTCTCTGTACGTAGAAATTACTTCCTAACCCTAGAATAATGATTTTTGTTTAAGGCATTGACCTATATTTCATTAGTATTTGGTACCATTCCCTTACACTGTATGACTTGGGTCAAATGTTTTGGATATCCTTCTAAAAGCTTCTCACAATAATTGGTAAATTGGGTCCATTCCTCCTGACAAAACTGGTAAAACTGAGCCAAGTTGTACGCCGCTTTGCTTATACCTGTCTTTTCAGGTTTGCTCATAAACTTTCAATAGAATTTAGATCAGGGTTTTGTGATGCCCACTCCAAATCATTTACTTTATTATCCTTAAAGAGGACCTGTCACCAGAATTTTACCCCCCAAACCAACAATGCCTGCTGGTAAAGGCTTACAAGTTCTACCCATATCATCTAAAATTATCTGCAAGTGAGGAACTGTACCTTAATTACAGCCATTTTCCTGATATACGAATTGGCATACTTGACTCAGTGTCTCTTCAAATCACTCCCTTTAATGCCAGATAATATAAGGTTATACCATTTTTAGCTAAAAGAAGGGTGTCAATTAGGTTTCTATGGAGCCCAAGTAACTGCCACTAAGTACCCGCTTCAGGTCATTGTGCATCTGGAAGACACCTTTGCTCCCAAACTTTAACTTCCTGGGTGATGTATTGAGATGTTGCTTCAGTATTGTCACTTAATGTTCTAATGTTCTTTCCTCGTTATGACATCTATTTTGTGAAGTGCACCAGTCCTTCCTGCAGCAAAACAACCCCACAACATGATGCTTCCACCCTGTGTTTCACAGTTACAGTTAGGATGGTGTTCTCGGGCTTGGAAGCTTCTACCCTTTTTTTTTTTTCCCCCTCCAAATATAACAATGGTATTTATGGCAAGACTATTCCATTTTAGTTTCTTCAGACCACAGGACATGTCTCCAAAATTGAAGGTCTTTGTTCCTGTGTACATTTGAAAACATCAATATGGCTTTTTATGTTTCTTTTGGAGTAATGGCTTCTTTCTGGCAGAGCGGCCTGTCAGTCCATGTCGATACAGTATTCGTTTTACTGTGGGTAATGAAGCACTCTTACCAGCTTCAGCCAGCATCTTCAAAAGGTCTTTTGCACTTGGGTTGATATGCACATTTCAGAATAAAACATGTTCATCACTGGGACACAGAACCCGTCTCCTTCCTCCTTCCTTCCCATTCCCTTGTTTATACAGAGGAACAAGGCATCTTCAGGTATCTTCATATTGTACCCTTAAATTATCCTTGACCTAAAACGGTATAAGTTTATTCTTATTCATTTCCGATTTTGAGAAAAACATGCAGATGTGTCTTTCTATATAATGTATGTAAACTTCTGTTTTCAACAGTTTTTATTACTGCGCTCACTAGTATCTACTTATTGTGGGGAATCACTCTAGCGGATGCTAGGTAGTGCAGGAAGCAGGGACACGTGCAGGTTATAGTCCAAATCAAGTGTTTTATTCATACGCTGTGATCAAACAACTTAACCACTTGGTGCTCTGCACCATACTAGTTTGATGCAGGATCACCTGGTGAATCGCATGTCGCCATGTCACCTGTCATGGCGATAATCCCTAGGTGTTACCCGTAGTTTGGTGCACTTGCCAGCTGTGCGGATTGACCGTGTATTGAGTGCGCGTTATCCAATTTTTCCTCTGTGTTCCGGCTAGGCTGTTTATCCAGGTAGTTGGGTGCACATTATCTAATTTTTCTGGTGCATGTTCTTATTTTTCTGTGTACAATGTACAAAACGTACACTGTGTTGGGGGCATACAACATGCTGGCCTCTGACACAGAGTAAGCTAGTGGGGATGATGTCCCTTCTATCTCTCCTCTTCCTCATCTTCCAGTGACCTGGAAGGACCACCAAGAAGGTGCCAGAGAGTTGAAGGCGGGAAAAGTGCCTGGGACTTAATTGTAGTCAAGACAAATCTCTATCACCCCTGTCACTGCAGCAGAAATGGAGAAGTATTGGGGTATAATACTTCTTATGGGGATTGTAAAGAAGCCCGCAATCGGGGACTACTGGAGCACATTCTGTACTACACCCTGATGTTCTACATGGTGATGAGTATGGTGTGCTTTGAAGCCATCCATATCTTTTTGCATTACACCGACCACACACAGTGCCCACCCAGAGATAACCCCAGTTATGATTGTTTATTTATGGTCAGGCCCATATTAGACAATTTTAGTGCTAAGTTTGCCCAGGCATATACCCCCGTGAAACGTGGCCATAGACGAGTCCCTGGTAAAATTTAAAGGGGGACTTCAATTCCGCCAGTACCTGCCCAATAAGAGGGCAAGGTATGGCATGAAGATGTATAAGCTGTTCAAAAGTATATCAGGGTATACCTCCAAGTTCAGGGTGTATGAAGGAAAGGACTCCACTTTGGTTCCCCCAGAATGTCCCCCGCCCCCCCTTTCTGGGTTTTACTCCGAAGATAATGTGGGATTTGGTGCACCCACTGCTGGACCAGGGCTATCACCTCTACCTGGATAATTTCTACACCAGCAATTTTTTGCTTGGGCAAAAAAATTAGGAGGCAAGAGAGCAGGGCACTATGCAGTGACTCTGTATTGTGTGTTAAGTACAAGGACAAGAGAGAGGTCCTTGTATTCACAACAATACATGGGTCCAGAGCACCCCTGTACCAGTACAGGCTACAGGGGTTTCTACTGTACTGGTCCCTATTGGCATCTACATATGCATCATGATGCCAAAAAGGAAAAAGAAATATGTAAAATGTTGGTCCTCCAAATGGCAGTTATTCCCTTTTGAGCCCTGCCGTGTCTCCATCATGCAGATTATTGACACATATGGGATATTGCCATACCCGGAATAAGCCACAAAGATTTTTGGGGTATTTGTCCCCAGTGGCATAGGTTGGGCTGATTTTCATTTGTCACTACAATGGCATATTTGAGAAAACAATGCAATTTTTACTCTGCACCCTTCGCTTTGCATTCTATTTAAGCCAGCATCTAGGGGGTTAAAATGCTCATACAACCCTAGATCCATTTTTTGAGATGTGCCCTTTCCAAAATAGGGTCACTTCTTGGGGATTTCTGTTATACTGGTACCACCAATCAAGTGAAATCGGAGCTCCAAAATATATATTTTGCTCCTTTCCTCCTGAGTACTGCTGTGTGCTTAGCTGGTAGTTTATTGCATATGGGATGTTGCCACAGAAGGATTTTTGATGTGTTCGTTCCCAGTTGTATGAGTTGGGCAAAATACATTTGTATTGTATTGCATTTGTATGGCATATTTGACAAATTACAATGCAATTTTTACTCTGCACTATTCGCTTTGTTTTACATTTTGACCAGCATGTTGAGGTTTAAAATGCTCACCTCGACCCCAGATAAATTCTTTGAAGGGTGTAGTTCCAAAATGGTGTCACTTCTCGGGGGTTTCTATTGTACTGATTTGAATAGTTTGAGATGTTAGGTTAATAAATTGTTGTTATGGTAACACCATAACCATATACTTGAGTATAAGCCGAGGACCCTAATTTTAACACAAAAAACTGGGAAAACCTATTGACTCATGTATAAGCCTAGTATATAACCTGGTAGCTCTTGCCCCCAGTATATAGCCATCAGTCCCTGTCCCCCAGTATATAGCCAGCAAATGTACGAATCAACACTTTTTTTGCCATTTCGCAACACATGAAAACCTTATCTAGCTCCATGTATGAAAAAGTTATTGGAGTCAGAATAATGGTAAAGGTAATAATTTTTTTTCGGCACATAATATATTTTACCAAAGATTAAAAACTTAACACCTAATAAAATCTATATACGTTTGATATCCTTGTGATCCTATCAAACCAAAGAATATTTGAGAGGCCATTTAGAGCACACAGTGAAAGACGTAAAATCAGAGCCCACAAGAAAATAGCAAAATGCAGTTTGTCAATTTTACCGCATTTTGAATTGTATTTCCACTTCCCAGTATATGGGATGGAATATAAAATGCTGTCACTAGGAAGTAAAATATGTTACGCAGAAAATAAGCCCTCATACAGCTCTGTACACGGAAAAATAAGAGTTATTGATTTTTTGAAAGTGGGGAGCGATAAAAAGTAAAACGGAAAAAGCCCATCAGGGACAAGGGGTTAAAATGCCCCCAATACCACATGATAAAAAGTTTACAAATTCTCTGGGATAAGGATTTATGGTTTGGAAATGCAATCCAAAGGCTCCACTTGTGATAACATATTTAGGTAACATTAATTCAATTAATTTTAAACTGTCGATGCTGCAGGTATAGGGCCCAATAGCCTGGCACCATAAGCCGCCTGTACATTCATCCAACCAATTGTCCGCAAGGATTGTGCACATATTCTGTTTTATAAACAACGTGCACACATTTTATGCATTGTTTGCACATTGTATGAATTTTTTTTATAATTTTTATTTTTTATATTTTTCATACATATGAATTTGTCTACTATTTTTTAACCTAAAGAGAATTACTATGATACTCAACTCTTGTGAATAAGCAAAAAGATTCCCAAGGACGAAACACTGGATCCATCATTGATAGACTATTTATAATAATATCTTTCTGTAACATACCACATTGAGTATTTATTCTTTTGGTTATGCATTGTAGTATGTTTTACAAGTAACAAAATTAAATTATTTTTTTCTATATGTGGTCCAAAAAGAGACCGATCCTATATATTGCCCACATTTTGTATACAATTTCTTGTTCATAATTTTCCTTCTTTGGTTTGAAGGTATTTTTTTTCTTGTGGCAGCACATAGGACTAGGGAGATAAAAAATTGATAAGTGCCACTATAAAGATTTTATTACATTAATACAATAGCACGTCCCTCTCTACACGTGTACCTGACTGCCAGGCACACGCTCTTGGCCAGCAATATATCAGGAGGTACTCTGTTACCTTTCCTGTATGAACGCAGAGCAGCCTGCAGTCTAAATCTGGCTCTAACTGGACCTGTGGGCTATACAAGCCCACCCAGGACAAAAGCATCCCACTACCAGCCTACCCCTACTCCATAATAAGCAGCTCCAGTCCTGACATTACAAAGGTGTCTATGCTAGCTTTTTTATGGATATTCAAATGATCTTTTTTTTTTTTTTCTCATTTAATTACCATAGCTTTTTCTTATCTTCACAGGTTAAGTGGAGCATCTCCTTTTTTGGGGGAGACAAAACAGGAGACTTTGACCAATATTTCAGGTGTTAATTATGATTTTGATGAGGAATATTTCAGCAATACAAGTGAACTTGCAAAGGATTTCATACGAAGACTGCTGGTCAAAGATCCAAAGTGAGTTATTACTTTTCCATAATAAAAATTAAGCTATAACCAAGGTTTTTTGGGCTATCTATGCATTGATAGTTCCAATCTCAAAGCAGGGGTGTTTATGACTGCTAAAGCAGTCTACAGCAGCACTTGTTTCAGTGTTTTTTCAAAGTGGTATTGGAATTTGTTCCCATATTGATTTAACATTTATTCCGTATGCAGTGGATACCATTAATATCCTGTAATTCCAATGTAAATTTAATTCCTTAGGAAACGGATGACAATTGATGAGAGTTTGGAACATTCATGGATTAAGGTAAGAAGTTATTCATTATTTTTTTTTTTTTTTTTTTTATCCTATTGATAAACAGAGCTGTTTTTTTTTTATAAGGATTTCTTCACATCTGCATTATGGCTTTTGTTATCAAAAGGCTTTTACCAGATCCTTTGTAAACAGATCAAATAAACCCAGTTGACCTTTATGGCTCAAGCATTTTGATGAGAATAACTTCATAGTTTTAGCCCATTTGATTTACTACAGGGCCTTTGATGTAAATTGCTTGTGTTCTCTCTAGACAACTACTTATCTTCAAAATTGTATTGTGTCTCTAAACAGGCAATCAAGCGGCGTAATGTTCGCCATGAGGACAGTGGAAAGCGGCCTGAACGCAGGAGGTTAAAGACCACTCGACTTAAGGAGTATACAATCAAATCCCACTCTAGCATGCCTCCTAATAATACATATGTGAATTTTGAAAGATTCAGTCATGTGTTAGAAGAATTAGGAGCAGCAGAGGATTCACTCCGTGAGCTCCAGAAGACTCAAATGACTTCACGTGAAGACCTTTGTGCTCTCCGCTCAATTTATGAAGAAAAAGAAAGCTGGTATCGGGAAGAACAAGAAGGTGTGGCAAGCCAGCTGATGGGGCTTCAACAAGAGCTTCAGCGCGGAGAAGGCCAGCGTCGTCAAGTTCAAGAAGATCTGCGGACTACCATGCTAAGTTCAAATGGTCTGAAAAGGAAATTTAGCAGATTGGAGAATAGATTTGAAGCATTAGCTGCACAGGTTACTGCGGAGGTGAGCTTTGTTGAAGAGCTACTGAAGACTATGGAGAGGCCAGGAAGTGAAGATGTCCGAGGTCTATGCTAGGCATAGAAAAACCTTAATGAGTGCATGCTAAAAATTCTCTTCAAATATTTGATCTCTGTCTTAAAGACTATAAATGTACAAAGCTACCAGTGTAAAAGTAGTGAATGAATCAGTACATTACAATCCCACATTCCAGTAACATTATAAGAGCTGGGATCTATATAAGGAGCTAGGAATTCTTTCCCTAGAAGTGGTGAGAAAAGTCAGTCATCAAAGCTCCAGAAATATGTTTAAGCCAAAAGTCTTTGCATTACATTCTTTGGTTTCACTTTCAGCCCATAAAAATACAAAGAAATACACTTTTATATATAAAATTTGATTTTATTTAAACCTTCATTTTATACATAGTCTTTTTCATATATATTATGATCATCTGATAGAAGTGAATGCTACCCACCACTTGTTTTGCCCCTACCATTTATTATACCTCGTGTATAGCATTTGAATATGCAAATACAAGATTAGCTCTGTCTGTGGTCTGCCAATTTCTTTATTGTATTTATATTTCTAAGTGTTGAAAAGAATCTTTCCTGCCTGGTCTCGGCAGTGGAAGCTGATATTCAGGAACAAACCAAAGATTTCACACATAAGTGAGCATTTTGTTTCCTACCTAACATGTATGTTTTTAACAACTACTTGTGTGTGTACACCAGCAGCTGTGATGACGGATGAGCAGCATGTGAAGGTGAAGTTTCACAGGTATGCTTTGTGCAGAAACACTTATACTCTATTCTGTGGTGAGATAGATCATCAGCAACCCCACACACCGTGCCTTTTTAGATGTCTTTATGTTCCACTGATGCCTCTACTGATGAACCTAGAGCCACCAATTTTTATTGATGTCCTGTATCATTCATAGAGGCAGGGAGCTGCAGTATACAGTTGAGCTATATACCTCCTTGTGGACACTGCTAACACGACTGAAGACAATTCCTGAGGTGAGAAGCAATGTTGATTTCTCTTCACATAGCCCCCACCTTTCTGAAGGAGTGATAAATGCTTTATCAGGGCCGAGAAACAAAGCCACTGTGTCTCACCTCCTCCTCACCCCACCCCAGGAATTCTCATCAGCTAGAGGGCTCCCCTTTACCACATGGTTCTTACAATGTGTGTGTAAATGTGGCGGGCAGGGTGTTGGGTAATTTACTTATGTACAACTTTTAAAAGTTGACTTCTTTCTTGAAATGTAAAGTAATTCCCCCTGGTTCAGGAGGTGCCTTACCTCATCAGTTGCCATTCCTGTCTATCAACAGCTGGAGATGGAGGGTCATGGGATCCTAACTGTCCATGACCAATCTACTTTCTAGGACCTTCAACCAACTACAGGTCTGTACGGACCTGTGGCTTTGGTTCCCAAATCAACCTGTATGTTTTGGGGGTGACCTCTATTTTCAATTAAGAATAAAAAAAAAAAACTTGCCTATGCCATTTGTACAGTGAAGCCAGGGTGTACTAAGCCGGCTTCGTTTGCTCTAATGTGGATGAAGGCATGAGTAGTAATTTTTTTTTAATGCGACAAAGTAGGGGCCAGTTTTCCAAACTAAACTACAGTTCACAAACTGTGGGTGGTTTTCTTGTTCCAAATTGCCCTGACAGGATCCCTTTTAAGCTTGTATTCATGAATGCTATCGAAAGGACCAGGCAAAAGTTAAGAATCACATGGCCCACCATCTTCATCCTTTGAATGGCAGGTGATGAGGTGAAAGATGTATCTTAACTATGGGGCTTTACTTAACATTTCGGGAAAGTGGTGCAGAACTGATGTTTATTGGTAAATTACCTAATATTCTGTTCCCCACACTTGCACACATGATGTACTTCAAGCTAAACCTGCACAGTATCATTTCTAATTATTCTGGAATACTAAATACATATTTCATTACATCTACTAGGATACCAGAAATGTACTTATTCGCATAGCAGACCATACCTAGTGCATGTCTTTTGTTTCTGTAGAAAAACTACATTTGTCAATAGCTAACGTAGGAGAAACAAATGGTGCAAATTTATACCCCCCCTCCATTTCCAGAAGTCTTTTGTGATTCTTTGTAACAGTCAGTGCTTCACTTTCATTTCTGCCTGACTACAGTTTAATGATTGTTGCCCTCAGATGCTGTAGAAGAAAAAGAATATACGGATATGTAACAATAATATACAAGAGTGATTAATTCAATAAGTTTGCAGTTATTCTGAATGCTTCACATGTGACCCATTAACCCATTTGTGACTAAGGTTATTGGTGCCTGAATGTCCAAGTTAATTTCAGTTATTCTCTTCTTTAAATGATGATCTCTTTGGTACTACTTTACATATTATAAAAATGTTTACTTTGCTTCTTGTGACATGCGAGACTTGGTAAAATTGTGTAAATCTTTACCAAAATATATTATAAATATGTAAAGTCTCAATCCATTACCATTTTCCATGTTAAGAGGCAGAGGGTGCATGTACTTTTCCACAGTGTCTTCTGCAGCTCCTGCTGCATTCTGCTTCAGCTGATTAAGTGGTTAAATTTGGTCATATCCCCTGAACCATGTGACATAGAAATACAATTCTGGTGTTCTATTAAATAGGCGAATTTTCCCTTTAATACAATAGGATTGTCTTTTCTAGGTGACACAGAACCGGAGATATTCACTGTTTAACTTAAAGGGGAAATGAGATCTGTTTTTAACCCCTTAACAACCAGGCTCTTTTTCGTTTTTGCGTCTTAATTTTTCACTCCCCAAGTAAAGAGCTGTACGATGGCTTGTTTTCCGAGTAACAAATTTCAATTCATAGTGATGGTATGTAATTTTCTGTGCCGTGTACTGGGAAGCAGGAAAAAAAATTCTGAATGCAGTGAAAATGATGAAAAACTGCATTTGCACCATTTTGTTGTGGGTTGGATTTTACGGCTTTCACTATGCGCCATAAATAAATTTTTTTTTTTTATACTTTGGTGTACGGAGCTGTGGGCGGTGTAAATTTCTTTTTTTACGACTCTTGATGACTTTTTCAATTTGATCACTTTTATAATTAAAAGGTTGAAATTTTCAACTTTGAGCACTATTTTCCATTACCTCCAGGAATAACCATTATTATATTTTGATAGATTGATCATAACGTAACATGTTTATGATTTTTACTGTTCATTTATAGGAATTGGTGGTGTTCAAGGGGAAGGGGGTGATTTGAATTTTTAGTGTTGTGTTTTTTTTGTTTTGTTTTTTTTTTAATTTAATGTTTACGTTTTAAAATTTATTTATTTTTTTAAACCCCCTACTGTATTTTAACCCTCAGTTGTCTGATCCTACCGTACATGGGGATTTTGCACATCTGTTACAATGTGCGAATCGCACATAGTAATGGTCTAAAACATTACATCCAAGGCTGTCATGGCAATGGATCGCCACTCCCTGATGACGTCAGGGGGAGCGACAATCCGAGCTAAGATGGGGGTGCCCATGCGCCGCCAGAAGCTTTGCCGGAGGTGATCAAAGGGTTAACAACCGCAATATTTTTTAATGATGCCTTACTGAACCATTCTTTTCAATTGGCTTTTTCACACTTCAGTTTTTTTTCTACTGATCCATTATTGTCAATGAACACAAAAAAAAAACTGGAAAAAACTGAAGTGTGAAAAAGTCCTTTGGAAAGAATGGTTCAGTAAGGCATCAATGAAAAATCTTGAAGCTGGGAACAGAAAACAAATCTGTACGTGTCTATAAGCCAAAATGGGTTCAGTGAAAAATCACGGATGTAAAAAAAAAAAACCCAAAGCATGAGTGGTCAATCCCTTTTTAAGTTATCAAGTTGCGAAAGCCATGAATCTTAGTGTTTCATCTGTGCGTTTTTTGTCAAACCCGGCAGTTCTTTTAATTTGGCAAATGTAATCACAAATTCATTGAAGAACATCCTTTCACCAGTATAGAAATGACAGTACTAATAGAAACATAAAAAAAAAATTACTATTGAATAGTACAAAGATTACCTTGAAAGACGGCAGTTACGAGTTATGACATAGCTTCCTGTGTAGGTCAGATCACATCGCACTGCGTTATTGGAGAAATCTGATTCTAGGACTTGGAACTTTGGATTCACAGATACCTGAAACATTTACATTCTGATATTGTTTGTATTGTAACAAAGTCAGTGCTTTATACCACACTTGGTGCTGCTTGACTTTTCTTTCATCACTTTCTTCAGTGTATAGGCATATTTTAGCATGCACCAAAAAGGGAACATTAACACATTAGTCATTAAAACATCTTTTATTTCCTTATATTAAAAAAATATTGTATCCAAAGAAAAAGGGTTAAAATTATCAGCTTGTGGATCACAGTGGTTGTGTGTGCTTCACACGTTCTTTCATATCGAATTATCAATTAGTCAGTACCTCACTAAGGGCTCTTTCACATTGGCATTGTTTTTCACATCCGTGGTGCAGTGATTTCCACGGATATCTTACAGAGCCATTGTTTTCAATGTATGTTCTTATAGAAGGGCCAAAAGAAATCTATGGGTGCCCAAAAAAACATAATTTGGTTTTCTCTGTCTGCACAAAAAGAAAATCTGTATGCATCCATAAGCCAAAATGGGTCTCCTCATCCAATTATGCCATTCAATTTATTAACCACCTCTCTCTTTCACATGGAGGGGCAACCCAGCACGTTAGTTCTTTACAGTAAATGGATCACATTTATACTAATTCCCTGTCTAACTGAACCATTGGAGTTTTGATTAGCTAGTCTCACTGTTAGCTCAACATAGGATTTTTACTGGTAACATAATGCTGGATTAAAATCTAAAATAGTCCACCCAGCATGTTTCACCACCGAGCGTGGCGTCCTCAGGGATGCTAGGGCTTTAAAAGATGCCGCATGCCAGTTCCTTTTATAATCACACTTAGTGACGTGTACACGTGTGCTTGTTCCTCTAAGCCTATCATTGTGAGGAAAGTCCGGATCATGTGTTTGCTGTAATTATATTATCATCGGTTACTCCCATGCACTTAGAGCACAGCAGATTGCTATAGTTTCTATGTGCCTGCATGGTCAGCCCAAATTGCCCATTCAGTTTTAATGTACCTCCCTTGTGCAACACAGTGAACTTCAGATAAATGCGCAACTGAATGTGTTAATGTGCATGTGTGGCCAGTAGTCGCTCACGCATGGCAAGATACTTAGACTGCTGCAGTAGATATCTATGGCACACGCTCTCATCTGGCTTACTTCACTTCGAGTCACTTAGAGTGCAGAATGCAGTGCCTATGTTCCTGGGATCTGCTCTGACCCCAGTCCAGTGTACGTGGACACTGACAAAGGACTTGGATCTTTGCAGATTCCAAAGATACACACAACACTTGGATGAAGATTAGATTGGCTTTGATTGCTGTCATAGTATTATCCTTAATAGCGCTTGCCATTCTGAATCACAAATCTATACATATTGAGTTATCAATTGACATTTTCTTATCCCAAAAGTATTAATTCAGCAGTCTCGGAGCTTTGGCCGTGCACCCGCAAGCCTGCCTTCTGCGCATGCGCAGATGCCGGGTATTTGAACGAGGGCGCGCAGCTACGAGGAGCTGCGTGCCGAAGATGCAATGGTAGGGGGAGAAAAGAGGCTACTGGGGCGTGGAGTAGCCGCGACATGTAGCCACAGGTCTGGCTACTCCACGCCCCAGTAGCCGCTTAAAAAAAATGTACATATCTGCCGACTAAAGTTTTCTTAAAGATAGCCGGGATGTGAGGATTAGCCAAAAAAAGGGCTATCCTCATGTCCCATTCATCAACCTACCACCCGATCTACCTTTATAGGTAAAATCGTGGTGGTAGGTTCCCTTTAAAGCCTAAAGTTGGCCATATTCTTTAGATAGTTACCATGTAAATGCTCATACCACCGAAACCTATTCCATCCGGTCTGCCACCAGCTTTCCTGCTGCTCAGATGTATCTTAGCAGTTTTTACTAATTGATGCATGTGGTGTTTGATTGTTAGTGAAATTGTGACTTTTTAATAAAATAATACAGTACTATAAAGCTAAGCTAAGTGACATGCACGTAAGCCAGATGTTGAGTTAAGGGAGCACTTAAGTAGACAATGTGACATGTCCTCTTTAACATGCATTCAAACTTATTGACGTTTTTACTCACCTTGAGGATATATTTTCCTGGGTGTACGTCAGTAATATCAATCCACTGACAATCAATATTTGCATGGTAAGTGTCATAACATCCTGGGCTCAGACCCTGGAATATAAATATAAATAGTCACTTTTTCACAATATTACTGCAGTACAAACCTGGCAAAATGTCTGATGCTTGAACATTGTATGGCAAATGTGAAAAAAAAACATTCTCACAGTTAAAGGAAATCTACCATCAAAATAAAGCATGATAAACCAGAGGCACTTACTTATAGATCCAAGCATGTTACTGTGGTAATCTAATATATTTGTAATGCATGGTCTCATTCAATTTAAATTAAACTGTAAAACTTATGCTAAGTGTTCCCAGAGCTGCTTCTGGCTGCAGATTCACATTGTTCAGAGCACTTCCCTTCCCACGGTGTAATAGCCTGTGAATCAGTAGCATGGAGTGGATCTAATAACATCACAAAAGCCCTACATACTAATTAATTTTCAAAGTTGATTTTAAAAGGAATGAGGCCGTCGATAACAAATATAAAAAGAGTAGCACAGACATAATGCCTGGGTCAATAAGTAACTTCCCTGGTTTATCATACTGGATTTCCTATAAAATAATACAAAACCTTTTTAACTGTTAATTTGTCAATAATGTATCACCTGGGTGTGTGCTGTACATGCATAGCGCCGTCTTACTCCTATATCACATGAGGTATCCTCCAAGCAGAAGCTTGCCTTGTGACCTTCTGCCACTTTTCGATTGGTCACTGAATCCAGGAGATCATAATGACTGAAGGAATCCATACTGTGATAATGCCTTTAATAAGACAAGTATGCAAGTTAAAATAATGAAATAGCACTTTAGTTTATGATATTACAAACTAAGTACTCACTGGTGGCAGCTGTGCCATTCCCATGTATGCCTTGGTTTAACTGGTAAGAAGTCTGCTGTACCACGGTTTTTAACTCTTTGAGGGAAACGAAGTAAAACCCTGGTACTTAATTCTAATGTACCTGGAGAGTAGGCTGATCTAAAAAAAATTGGAAAAAATTATGTACATTGGGATATGATTAAGAAAATGTGCCTCAGTAAAGCAGTCTTAAAGTATGCATTATTAAATCAAATATTAGGTACAAGAGGCTGTACACAGTGGGGCACATTTACTTACCGTCCCGTCGCGATCCCTGAGGTGCGTTGTCCGAAGAGGATACGGAGCTGCCGCAATTCACTAAGATCGTGCGTTCAATTTCCTGCATGTGTTGCTTCTCCACTCAAGTCCGCCGGAGTTCACCATCTACTTCCCGGTGCATTGCTTGCGTCACAATTTTGAATGTTAAATACTGCGCTTAGCCTGAATCAGTTGGGTTGTCTCAGGTAACGCCCCCAATTTGTGTCGCATGAAAGTTGGCGCCAAAATCCAATTGCGTGCACCAAAAAACCTCAGTGAAATGCGGCACAGAACGGAAAAGTCGGGAAACCCGGTGAAAATACGGTCCGCAGACCCTTAGTAAATGTGCCCCAGTGGGTCCTAGTTGTAGTCCTATGTGTCCTTCTAATGACAATGGCACATTTCAAATCTAATCATTCTGTCCAGTGCTGAATTTTACCTTTAAAATTTCAAATCTGAAGGGTGATTAACGGGGGCAAGAGTCCCATGGGCCCCGGTGCAGAATTCCTAACTGCCCTAAATTTGAAAAGGCTGGATACAACATATATCTACTCCACACACATGTAATATATACACACATACAGGGGGTGTGGGCCACTGCAAAATGTTCCTGTCCTGTATGCACTCACTATAGTCTGCGAGCGTTCAAGGTTGAACAGTCACTGGCAATGGCACCAAGAAGGCGTGGGCAGCCAGGAGGGGGATTTTATAATACGTTGGCATATGAAATATCTCCCTCACATAGTACAAATAACCCCATATACTGCATATCCATATAAATGCAAATACACACATCTATTACACATAATTAACATAACTCACACATGGGGGAGATGTAGCAGCTCCTGTGCCGGTGTATGATACTGGCCACGCCTCCTGCTCCCGCTGGACACCTCAAAAGACTTAGGCCTCTTGATGTATTTGACCTGCGGTGCTGGGGCCCAGGTAAAACAACGCCAGGTCCAAACTGGCGTACTTTTGCTTAAAAACCTGCAAACTACACAGGTTTTTCAAAATTACGCAGCCACTCGTCAGGAACATAGTGTGCAAGAAATTGCATTTATATTAGTGCTACTACGCCAGAAATTCCCCTCATATTGGTGTTGACTCAAGGAAAGTTTTTATTATTGTGGCAGTGTACAAACAAATCGTGAGATGTTTCAGCTCAACACCATAAGCCTTTGTCAAACTCGCTGGCTGTGCATTTGTATGGCAGGTTCCAATCTACTCGATTCTCAGGTACACAAAACTAAATAAAACACAATACAGCAAGGTGCAGATTAATGACAGTCTGTCCAGGAAGAGAGAATGCTCACTCTATTATTAATGGCGCCCCCTACAATAATAATACCAGTGTGATCCTTGAGAACAATATTGCTTACTTAGCGCGGGCGACGCGCCAGCGGGGATACAGGAGCACGGGTGAGCCCGCAACCCGCGATATGGGTCGCGGGACCACCCGTGACAGTACCTACAGGGAAAGGCAAGCTCTGTCTTTTTCCCCGCTACAGCATGGCACCGTGGGCAATACATACAGCAAAAAGGATAGCTGTATTGCCCATTGAAATGCATGGGGTCATCTTCTAGAATAGCATACGTATGTCAAGCAGCCTTACTGTTATATTATTAAAGGAACACTACAGGATTCCATATCTTTTTATTTTGTCACGGTTTGCTTAATTGGATAGACACCAATGTTTTGCACCCCTTTTTTGGAAATCAACAACTTGTTTTCATAGGATATAGTAATATAAATTACAGGAACCAGATATGTTTCTGAATAAAATAACAAGAAATGTTAATCTGTTTTCCCTCACCTGGCTAAACAGTTTTCTTCAGCTGCACATTGAAGACTATACAAAGGAACCCTCTGAATATATGTGGCAGTTTGGATGAAAAGAGCATCAGGAACCAAATCAGGAAGTCCTGTGGATTTATTAGATGAGTTGAGTATAACACACAGGAATTCCAGCAAATACTGTTCTAAACAGTATATGATATATATTAATACATACAGTACTAGGATGGTATAATTATATTGGCAACACCTATTTCTCTAACAAACATTATATCTTTCAGACTTCACAACATGCCCTATTTGTCTGATGTGTCATGTGCAGTACAGCTGGTGCAATATCACAGTTAAAAACTGAAGGACAGTGTTCGCTTTGCAATTAGCATTGGGTGTTGGAAAACAATATATTAATATTGTTAATATAGGTAATATTTGCCTTTCTAAAAAAAAAAAGTGGAATGGCTTTCCTTACCATACTGATAGTGTCTTGTTCCAGGTCGCCTTCCTGTTGGGACCAAATTGGACTGTACTAAATTCCTGCTCCTGTAAGGGCTTCTTGGTTCATCCCCTGCCATTCTCTGTGTGGCTGGTTGGGACCCTACTGACCGGGTTGGTGTCACTACATCAGGTGCAATATCATTTGAATTTGAAGGAGTTCTACTTCTCTGACTAGAAGATAGTCCTTGAATAGGCTCACTGTGAGTTGCATCATTCCTATGAGTTACAGCTCTCTGAGGCAGAGAACTTGTCTGTGCTTCATTCACCGTAGGAGTAAGCCTTTGACTAATTGTAATAGGTTGTGCTGAAGTTAACTCATTTCTTTGTGTATTAGTCCATGGAGTGTCCTCAGTTGTTTGCACTATACTTCCTTTTGTTACAGCATTTCTTGGAGTCACGATGTTCTCCCTTGTATTAATTCTTGGTGTGGGCAATCTGTGTGTGGCTTCATTTCTCTGTATACTGGTTGTCTCTGTGATCCCAAACTGGTAAGTAGAGGGCTGCAGTTCTCCTTCGACTTGTGTTGGATACACTCTTGTCACATCATTCCTCTGGGTAATCTCACTCTGAGTTACCTCACTTCTTTGTGTAGTGGAAACTTTGTGCACTTCCTCACTAGTGGAAGTTTTCACTGCAGCATCATGTCTTTGAGTGGGAACCTGAGCTACCAAGCGACGTTGGTCAAAGACTCCTTGTCTACTAATACTACTTAGATCTCCTTGTCGTGGTCCAGGATATCTCCTTGGGTTAACATGATTGTGTATTTCAGAGATGTAGAAGGTACCAACTCTATGATCAGAACCTGAACTCTGGAGACTAAAAACTCTTCCATTTGTCTCCCATCGAAATCTGCGACGCCAGGAACCTCTTGGTCCATCCTGATGTGCTCCATGAGAGAAGAGGAGTAGAAGTAGTGGAATGAATAAGAAAGGAGGCATAGCTTAGACTAGTCAAGAAAGTAGATTCAATTTTGGGGTATAAGTAAAGCTTCTTTGAGGCTATGTTGGTCATCTATTGTATCCTGTACTGTTTTGTAGCTTGGCACAGTACTTGCGAAGGGTATGGTGATTCATAGGTTTGTCATTCCACAGATATATCCTGCATAAGCTATAGGTTGTAGTGATACTATCCTCTCACAAATCATTCTGTCTTTTCATCTGTAAATGTAAAACCCTCTTAACCCGCATGTTCATTACCTCCTCCCACTACAGATAACACCTCCTTTTTCAAGTGTGCTTATGTGGCCTTTTCTCCTGTCTTCTCTATACATACATAACACCTCTATGTAAAACACTTAGCTATCCTACTTGTTAATGTTTCCTTGAACATAGACTATTGTAATGATAAACTGTGACTTAGGACTAAGCTTTTTTTAATCTTTTTATAAAAAAGAAATACTTTCTTCTGGTTTCCAAAATGTAAAAACATGTACTCTTCCAAATGTATGAATTTATTACTGCAACTGCTATTGTTGTAAAATCTAACTTCATTTAAAGGGATCCAATTGATAATACAATCTAATTTGTAGGCAGCATGTTACAGAGCTATGTACAGTCTTCTTAGCTCCTCGTGCTCTACAAAATGGAGCCTGCGGATAAGATATCATTTCCATTCTACTTAGCTGTCTGGAGATTACATTACATTTTTCCGGAAACAAGTTCATATTGGCCATTTGCTTAACATTTTCACTATTAACTTAAAAACCGTAAATTGAAAGAATTAATTCATCATTAGAGGCCATTGGACATTTCTCTTCACACCACTGCAAGAAAGCACAATGCCACCTTTATATGACATTCTTTTTTAAACTATTACAACATTTTTATAGTACTGTAGTCATTTAATTTTTTAGAGATTCTTTAATTCAGACAAAGTGGTTGGTTTTACTTCTAAATCAAAAGTTTTGGAGTTGAGGACAATTGATTCCAAATGAAAGAAGCCTTAGAAGAAGCCTCTTCCCAGACGTGTTCAGTCTTATATGTTTCTCTAAGAACCCCATATATGTTTTTTTTACCTCCAGTATTAATTTGAAAAGAACAACACATTTCTTTAGTTTCTCTAGTCAAGGTATCTTTTCATGCCTTGACATAAACTGTGTCAATTGTGTCTCTATAGTATCTAGAACCGTCCTTTCGTTGTCATATTATCAATAATCATCAATACGTAGGTGGGAGTGTGAGCTGCAGAAAAATTCCCACCTTTTTCTATAACTGTGAAAAGTTAATTTATTACAGTTGTGTGAATAGGATGTATTACAGTGGTAGTGTACTGTATATATTACAGTGGCAATATAGTAGTTGTATTGCAGTGGGTATAACAGTTGTAGTATATGTATTACAGTTGTGTGAAACAGATGTTTTATTGGGGTAGTGTAGTGGATGTATTACAGTTGTGTGGATTGGATGTAATACAGAGGCAGTGTAGTGGACATATTACAGTGGCAGCATAGGGGATGTATGATAGTTATATAAATTGTATGTATTACAGTGGTAGTGTAGTGGATGTATTGCAGTGGGTATAACAGTGGTAGTGTAGTGTATGTATCAAAATAGGGGATGTACTACAGTGGATGTATTACTGTGGCAGAATGTTGGATGTGTAACTAGCAGTGTAGGGGATGTATTATTGTATGTATTACAGTAGCAGTATAGTGAATGCATTAAAGGGTCAGTGTAGCGGATGTATTACTGTGGCCACTGCGGGATGTCAATAATGTATCATCTTTAAGTGGACTTGCCCTGTGTGGCCTAGTTTAAACAGTTCCACAAAACTCACACAGACATCACTTACAGGTAGTAGCAAGCTACTGCCTTCTCTTTGATAGTTGAGTCTTTCCACACTGTGCCACTGAACATACATACCACAGTCACTTACTGTATTGTGCTCCCTGGATAACCACAATGTCCAATAATGTGTCAATGATTAGTTTATACTACACGCGTCTGTGCTGTACCCCACACACACATATAAAACAAATAATAAACACCTTTAATAAAAATGTTACAGTGACTCCTAAATATGTACTGTATATACTTTACACACTAAAAACAAATATATCCAATGCACCCTTAAAGAGAACCCGTCATGCAAAATAACCCCCCTAAACTAAATATATTTTCATAAACTGCCATTAGAGAGCATTGCCTCTATCCCTTCATTGTCCCTCTACATGCCTGTAAACCTAAGCAATGAGGTCCTAAAGCTGTATGCAAATGACCTGTGAAATGTCCAATGAAGCATTAGCATATTCAAGCTGTCCACTCTATTCATGAGTGGGAGGCACAGCCACACCCCCAGTGCATGACTGACAGCCTGTATAATGGAGTGAGGCTGTATAATGATGTGCTTCCTGGTGCTGGTGGCCACGCCCCCTGCAGCCTGTGTGTGCATGTGTGTGTTTAGGAGATTTACAGCAGCTCCAGGCAGCCATGTTACACCAGAACATGTCAGATTCATGTGTAGCTGATGTCTGTGTCCCTCACCTGTATATTAGGAGGATGCAGCATGTCAGCAGATGCAGCACAGATATCAGCAATACTTTACTATACATTACACACAGACATGAACAGGGGGAGGAGAGGGAAGGGGTAACAGGGGTGACATCACTGCCTCTGATCATGTGACCAGCCTCATTTACATGATAAAAAATAGATGATTTTACAATTAATAATGTATGAAATAACTAGATAAAGCCTGGGATGGGATTCTTGTGAGCTGCTCCAACAGGTAGTAGTGACAGGACAAATGACACAGACCTGATGACAGGTGTCCTTTAAATAAAAGTATATATGGTCTATATACAGCACATTCCTAAATAATTTAATCATATAAAGCACCTCCCAACAGTAGAAAAATATTCACCTAAAGAGTGCCCATAGTAAAGGTTTGTCCTGTACAAAGAAGGTTCAACGAATGTGCCATCTCCATACAGGTCAGGTATCTGTCATATTATACAGCAGACACCTGCAGCTAACTGCCAGGATTAGTGCTGGAAGTTAACCTGTTAGTTGCCATCATCAATGTAGATCATACCACATGAACATCAGCTTCACATTGGTGCGGTCTTATTGCTTCTAATCAGCAACCCAATGACATCATTAGGGTTTGGTGATTGATTGCCATAACACATGTGAGCCTCTTGGAGGTTCCTTTGGCTGCCAATCAACACTCTTTATCATAGCCTGCCTCCAAACGCTGCAATATAAGTGCTTTATATTCACAATATACTGCAATACAGTTATATTGCGGTATATTGCATGAGTAATCAGACCCCCCTAGTGTTCGAACACCTTAGGGAACCTAAAAAAAATAATTAAATAAAAATTTCTAAAAATTTTTTAAAAATATAAAAAAAAATTAAAAAGGAACAATTTTAATCACTTTTCTTTTCCTAGAACACATAACAACACAAATAAAAATAAACTTCTTTTTCGTCCATTCGGCAGCACACATACGGGATTCTTCCAATAGGTACAACTCAGAAGAGAACAGGTTAGCAAGCAGTAGTAGACAATTACAGCTGTACAGCTCTCCTGTCCTTACAGGGGTAATAGCTGAGGCTGTGGTGTGTGTGTCTTCCACCATGTACCTGGCGCATGAGATTGCTCCTGCATCTCCTACCTGTTGGGTCTTGTGGTTCATCACCCTGCGTGCCTCACCATCAGACGCCTGGATTGCCTCCTGCATAGGCCACAGCTCAGGCTGTATACCATAGCACTGCTGGTCTCTGGCCTGGAGGAGCCTGTGCATCTATCCTGTCCTTACTGGGGTAATAGCTGAGGGTGTGGTGTGTATCAGCCACCATGCACCCGGCACATGAGATCGCTCCTGCATCTCCCACCTGCTGGGCCTTGTGGTTCATCACCCAGCGTGCCTCACCATCGGACGCTTGGATCGCCTTCTGCATAGGCCGCAGCCCAGGTAAGAGCCTGTACAGCCATCCTGCCCTTACAGGGGTAATAATACAGACTGTGTTGAGTATCTACCACACATCACTGACACATAAGATCGCTCCTGCATCTCCCACCTGCTGGGCCTTGTGGTTCATCACCCAGCGTGCCTCACCATCGGACACCTGGATTGCCTTCTGCATAGGCCGCAGCCCAGGTAAGAGCCTGTACAGCCATCCTGCCCTTACAGGGGTAATAATACAGACTGTGTTGAGTATCTACCACACATCACTGACACATGAGATCACTCCTGCATCTCCCACCTGCTGGGCCTCGTGGTTCATCAACCCTGCGTGCCTCACCATCGGAAGCTTAGATAACCTCCTGCATAGGCCACAGCTCAGGTAAGAGCCTGTACAGCTATCCTGTCCTTACAGGGGTAATAGCTGAGGCTGAGGCTGAAGAAGTGATCAAGAAGGCAAGTGGGATCCTAGAGAGTAAACAGAAACGTTTATACAAATGATTGAAAGGTGGATTCTGCATAAATTCAAGGAAATAACAAACAAATCTAATGATTCATTATTTGAAAGGCAAGGTATGCAAAAGAATCATTTATAATAAGAAACTATCACGCTTACACTCATGATTAATGAATATTGGTTGGATTGTAAATATGTGATATTTTTCTGTCTATGTTGCTTCTGGAGTATTTTAATTTCTCCAACTGGGGATCAATACATTTTTTATCTCATCTTTCAACAATGGCAGAACTGTGGAATCAGGTGCCCCCTGCTTCTTGGTTCTTGTACCAATTGTCTTTAGTTATTGCCAAAACCTTCTGTCTTTGAAGGGCCTACAAGTTTTTGCCCCCCAGTCTACAGCAGTGTAGTTAAAACATGGTGAAGTACTTACCAAGGGAAACCTATTTGACTTATCATTAGTTCTCTACATTCTAATTTTCCTCACCAATGATCCCGCAGGATGGGCATGACATTCGTTTTCACACATAAAAATGCACTTTATATTGCTTCCCCATTCTTATTCCATTGTTTTCTATGAAATTAATCTATTCCTTTCCCTGTTTGATTTTTTGCATTTGCCAACAAATATTTATCTATAAAACCTATATTTATTTCTTTGGTCTCCTCCAGCCGGCTAACCACCAAGTGGACGGCATCTGATAAATTTTCCCCCTATATCTCTGAATACCACATAATTGATTTGGCTGCTTCTGTGCTGTTTCACATAATCTGGTCAGGCATGGGGCGTTCCCGCCCCGTGCCTGCGTACTTTTGAAAACCTTGCATTTGTTTGCTGGTTTTTACACAAAACTATGCCAGATTGGACCTGGCATAGTTTTGCTCGGCGGACACGCTGCCTGACGGATAAATCATTAGGCTTTGGTACCTGGTACCTTGGTATTTGTACCATTGTATTCATTTTTAAAGTATTTAACAAAAAATGTGTTTTAGGTCCCCTTGGCTGGACTTTTTAGGTTCTACTGAATATAATATGGTTGAATGAATCCTTACCCACTTGATGGTGTAGTGGAGACACTGGCCCTTTTCCCCTGCCATTCCGTTCCCCTATTTACCCTGTCAGTTCCCCCTGGTTTTCTTGATTTTTCTACCTTTTATGAGAAACTGTCTTTCCTTATCATTTGTTGTTCTCGAAGTCCCGATCTATTGTGCATAATTTTTATTATTAATGCAAAGGGAGAATTCATGTGTAGTTATCTCACACCTCTTGAGGCAAACCTATATGTCAACTCCTGTATGTTCCTTTAAAATGATTTAATTGTATGAATCCTGTCTCCTTTCATGATGTTTCAATAAACTTCATGTAATGCAAAAAAATAAAAATAAAAAATGAGTCTTCATGTGTCATTACAAATGATGCTTTTTTAAATGCCTGTATTTTTTGTCCAGCTGTCTGTAGCTCTGAATAGAATAATCTTATTCTATGTTTACAGACCTTTCCCCAATGTTTGTTCACACGTCCCTGTACACAAATCTTTTCCTGCAAGAATCCACTAATCCTCCTCCAGTCACTTTCTCACTTCCCTGCTAACTTTTTCAGTCTATGTTGGTTTAGAAAAAGGAATTGTAGAGATGTTCCTACTCATGCAGCCTTTAGTTAAGTGTGACAGGTAATTTCCAATTATTATTTTTATTATTCCTTAAAATTATTGTTATAAGCAAAGCATAGAAAGAGTATGTGATGTAAGACTTTAACCCCTTATCGACATGTGACGTAAAACTACATCACATGCCGGGTGCGGGTGCATGGAGAAGGCTCATGGGCTGAGCCCTCTCCATAGCTGGTAAGTCTTTGCTTCAAATTTCTCCCATTTAACATTAGTATCATCATGTGACAGTATCTGATCGATCCCTGTCTATATCCTGTAGTGTAGCCCTGAATATCTGGAAATAAGTCTTCTTAAAATTCATTTTGGATTTTACCACATGTTTTTGCTTTTTACAGTTTAAGAGAAAAATAATTATGTTATGATCGCTGTTCCCAAGGGTTTCCCGGACACTGAGATTTTGGACCACAATGCACAATGCATCACCTCTTGTGGGATCTTTTACAAGCTGCACCATAAAATTATCCTGAAGAAAGTTGATAAAATGTCTCCCCTTCAGAGATGGAGAAGACCCCTGACCCCACTTTATAATTAGAAAATTAAAGTCTCCCATTATAACTACCGTCCCCTCCTGTGCAGCCCTCTCCATCTGTTTATATAGGTGGCCCTCTATTTCCTCAGAGATGTTAGGGGGTCTATAAATTACACCACATATAATTTACTCTAAGCTCTCCTGGCTTTGAATTTCAACCCACAAAGTTTCAGCCTCTTACACTCTTCTGAGACCACTGACTCATTCACAATCGCTTTTAAGTCTCTTCTGACATACACACATACACCACCTCCCCTCCTATTTGCCCTGTCTTTCCGAAAGAGTGTAAAACACACATATTAACAACCCAATCAAGTGATGCATCAAACCATGTCTCCGCTACACCAACAACATCTAACTGTTCCTCTAATACCAGAGCTTCAAGCTCACCCATTTTGCCTGTGATACTTCTGGCATTTGTGAATATACACTTTAATTTTCCACAGTTATTTCTCTGATTTAAAGTAATTTTACTGGTACATATATTCGCACTATTGTTTTCTAACTTGTGGATCTCCTTATCCACTGCCTTAGTCCCCCATACATCGCCCCCACTTCACCACCCACCAACATAACCTGCCCCCTCTCTGACCTGTCTAGCCCTTTTGTGTCTTCCTTTTCCTCCTCCCCCGATCCTAGTTTAAATACTCCGCCACCTCTGCTAGGATCTTCTCCGCAAGCACAGCAGCCCCCCTTCCACTTAGGTGCAAGTTATCTGCGGAAAACAGCTTTCAGCCCAATGAAAAGTCAGCCCATTGCTCTTGGATCCCAAATCCCTCTGCTCTACACCAGGATCTGAGCAATGCATTTAACTCCCTGAGCTCCCGCTGACTTCTCTGTGTAGCGCATGGCACAGGTAGTATTCCAGAGAATACTGCCTTGGAGGTCCTTCCCTTAAGCTTTAAACCTAATTCTTTAAAACTATTTTTCAGGCTCCTCCACCTACCATCATTGGTACCAACATGGTACCAGTCCATCTAGCCCTGCTGTATTTCCACTGACCTTCTCCAGAACTAAGAAGTCCTGATCCGTTCAGACAAAACAGAGGGCACAAGAAGTAGTTCTCTATCCCCGGAATGTGCACAGCTGGTCTCATGGACAGAAAAGAATGTCCTCAAAATAAGAGCAGACTGGCTGAGTGGCAATTTGGTCATTCCCCGCAGAATGGTCTCTGATCAAGGAAGTTTCGATCTAGTGGTCCAGAAAATGGGGTTTCCCCAGTTGGATCTAAAAAAGAAACAGGAGAACCCATTGATTTGGATGACCTCTCATTCAGCTGAGAAAACTGGTTTCAGTACGCAAGACAGCATATGTAACCCCCCAATTTTGATTTTGATATTGCTGCATTAAAAAACATGTGTGCTCATTGCCTTGGAGGTATCTTATAGGGAGTCAGTTTGCCAATCACTATCGCTAATTAATTATTTTCTGTCCAATTGGAGAACATAGCCTTAACCCATTCATTGCTGCCTTCGGACTACAGGAAACAAAAATTTTGGTGAGCAAATTTTCCTAATATTAGAAACCCCTTATATATCAACTCATTAAAATCTGCATCCCTCAAACTATGAAAAACAGCTTTTTGGAAGATTGTTAACCCCTTGAGATCTTCATAGTAATTGAATCAAAATGGAAGTGAAATTAAGAATGGTCCGATTTTGTCAGTATTACGTTCATTTAGCCCTGAAATTTACATATTTTCAAAAGATAAAAAGAGAATATCCATCTTAAAATTTGTTATGCAGTTTCTCCCGAGTAGAGAGACACCCAACATGTGGCCATTATTTGTTTTATGGGCACACATCAAGGGGCAGATGTAAAGGAGCGCCGTGAAGCTGCCAGAATTTTCGTTTCCTCATTGGCCCCTTTTGAAGGCTATAAAATTAAAAAAATGTCGTTATTGGGGCCATTTGACTGCATTTTTTTGCGGGATGAGATATTTTTTCCAGTGTTACCATTTTGGGGTTGGTATTCCCTATTGTATAACTTTTTTTGAAGGCAGAAGTAGAAAAGCATCGATTCTGTATTGGATTTTTAACTTTTTTTTTATTTTGTTCAAAGTATAGCCTAATAAACATGTGATCTTTATTCTATGGGTCAATATGATTATGGGGATACTATACTTAGATATTTTTTCTTACATTTTACAAAATTAGCAAAATAAAACCTAATGTGGGGAAAAGTCTATAATTTTTGCATTTTTGTCTTCCAAATGGCATAGCATTTTTATTTTTTTGGCTACGGTGATGATTGATGTCTTTTTTTTAGGGACATGTTATACTTTGCAACACTATTTTTCTGGGGTTCATATGTTTTTTTAATCACTTTTTATAGCATTTTTGTGGGATGATCGTTTATATGTGTATGGGGCTTATGGGCATTTGAATTAATTTATTAATTAATTAATTTTTTTTTAAGAACATTTTTTTGTTTACTTTTTTCTTAGCTCCACCATGGGACATGAACAAGCAATCATCTGATTGCTTGTTCATGACAATACCCTGCAATATTGATGCATTGCAGGGTATTAGCTCAGTCAGCCTAAGCCCATACAGGCCCTGATCGGACCACAGGCTGCCATGGAAACGATGGCTATAGATCAGTGATGGCAAACCTTTTAGAGACCGAGTGCCCAAACTACAAAAAAGACCCACTTATTTATCGTGCCTACACAGGAATTTAATTTGTGATTTATACTCCCTTCTCTGTCACTGTTTTCATTGATACCAGCCCCTGAGGACACCAATAAAGCAGAAAATAGTCCCAGGTAGAGCTGTCAATTTACAATAGCTCTGTGTACAGCAAGTCCTGGGCTGTCTGTGATTGCAGGAAGATACCTGGAGTCATCTCTGGTGATGGCCTGGGTGCCCACAGAAAGGGCTCTGAGTGCCACCTATGGCACCAGTGCCATAGGTTAGCCATCACTGCTATAGATGGTGGTTAATAAGTGTATTTTGGAAAGCGCAGGTTGAAAATTTCTACTCAAAACTCTATGATGTTCCCTACAATCAAAATATCTTCATTGTAAATGCGACAGTGCAGATTCCTTTAGCGGACATTCATACACACACACATACTCACATACAATTAGCTTTATATATTAGATATCACATTGGCAATGGTCTTACACCCAACACAGCATACACCCTACCAGAACTAACCCACAGAACAAAGTCAGAAGCCCAGCTCTGTCTTTGTATATTGGCTGACTTTCTGCAGCTTAGTTCTGCACCATTTAAAGAACAAAGCTATGTTCCTTTGCTCTGTTCTCTTCACAGATAGTTCCCATTAAAGTAAAGGATTGTCACTGGATACTGGTTATCAAACTCCTGCCAATATGATTTGAAGGACCTATACATCACCAATATTTTTAACCTGGGAATCACTGTTAATAATTAAACAGTAAAAGATACAGGTAATTTAAAAGGGTTTACTTTTTATATATTTCTATGTTGGCAAAGTGTGGCAAATATTTGTTGAAAATGTATGTTGAATAAAGGTTTGTTGAAAAAAGTCAGTCCCATTAATGAAGAGATATTATGATCTCTATATGTGTGAGACGTACTGTATAAGCAATGTATTTTCTACGGTTCTCCGCATTCTCTAGCAGAGTGTCCCTTTGAATGAAACCCTTTCTAAATATTAACATCTCTATTTTATATATACAGATATTACAATTACCTCTAGAGGGCACCATACACTATGAAATGACTAAAAATAGTGGGTCTATACCTGTAATTGTATTTTGCAACAATTTTATTATTTAGTTTAACAATGATTTCCATACAAAATGAAAAATAACCTTTTTGTCTTATTAACTACTTAATTTACTATATTTATAAAGCTATAGCTGCCAATCCTATGCCTCCATAGACAATACTTCCTACAAACATGTTGCATCCTCCAAACAACAGATCATCTCCACCTGTGAAGACCCTGATCTACATACAGTGATACAGCTTGGTACTTGATTCATACCTTCCAGGGGCATAACTAGGAGAGGCAAGGCCTTTTAGCAAACTTCTGAATGAAGCCCCTGCCCCTTCAGAAATATATATATATATATATATAGTGAAAATTTGCTCACCGAGATTTTTGTTTCCTGGAGTCCGAAGGCAGCACTGAATGGGTTAAGTCTAGGATCTCCGATTGGACAGAAGATAACAATTAATTAGCAATATTTATTGGCAGGCTAACTCCCTATAAGAAAACCCCAAGGCAATGAGCACATTTGTTCTTAATGTAGCAATATCAAAATTTATTGGGGGGGTTACATGTGCTGCCTTCGGACAACAGAAACCAAAATTTCAGTAAGCAAATTTTCACATTCCTGGTTGTCCTCAGGCAGAACTGAATGGGACATGAGAAGCAATAAAAGAAAAAGGGTGGGATAAACTTGAGGCAGCCGTACTAAGGACTCTTTTTCCGAAGGCCGTGCCTACCCCGGAGCCTACATCCAGCCTGGGGTGTTTTACAAAGGTTGAAGGGTTTGACCAGACTTCGGCTTTACATATCTGGTCCAGTGTAATCTGCGCCATTTCAGCCCAGGAAGATGCTGTTGATCTGGTTGCATGTGCTCTGAGATTTAATGGGGAAGGAATATCGTCCAGCTGGTAACATAGAGGAATGACACTTTTGATCCACCTTTCCAAGCTTGGTTTGAAAACCGGGCATTGTACGAAGGGTCAAACAATTGTCCATAATTCTCATGTATGTCTCTTTACAGGAGAAGTCCTGTATCTCACTTATTCTGGGAGCAGAGCAGTTGGCTACCAAAAATACAATTCTCCAGGAGAGAAGATGTAGGGCTATCTCCTGGATTTGCTCAAAAGGCTTCTGAGCGAAGTGTTTCTGGATAACCGTCAGGTCCCATGATGGAAGTGGAGAATAAACCAGGGGTTTGATTCTTTTAAGATAAGCAGGTTCACAGAAAAGACACCTCCCATGGTGGAATTTATGGCCGTAAAATGAACCTTCAATTTATTGAATTTCAATCCTTTTTTCAGGCCATCCTGAAGGAATTGTAACTGAACTGGAACTGCAGTAGTAGAGGTTTATTCATGGAGCACTGTCACGGGTGGTCCCACGATCCCCGACGCGGGTCGCGGGCTCACCCGTGCCTTCGGTCCCCCGCCAGCGCGCCGCAAGCGCTACTCACAGGTCCCGGCTCCTGTCCCGCCGGCATCGGCCCCGTCCGCGGATGCTCCGTCCCCTTCGGCTGTGCGCGCGCGTCACCGACAGCTAGGGCGCGCGCTCGCGGCAAGTTCTGCAAATTTAAAGGGCCAGCGTGCCACTAATTGGCGCTGGTCTTTCCCCCTTAAACTATTTAACCCTGCCTCTTCCTGTTACCCTTGCCGGATCTTTGTGCCTTGCGCCCTAGAGAAAGCTGTATTTGATGCCTTGTGCTGTTCTTGAGATTTCATGTTGTGACCCCGGTTCCGTTTCTGACTACGCTCCTTTGCCGCCTGTCCTGACCTGTTGCTACGACTCTGACTACGAACCTGTGCTGCCCGTCCTGACCTCCTGCCTGACCCCGACTACGAGATTGTCTGCCGATTCTGTACCTCGACCTTGGCTGCCACTGCAGACAAGTCACGCCTGTGGAACGACCTGGTGGTACCACGCCGCAGCAAGTCCAACCCGCTTTGCGGCGGGCTCTGGTGAAAACCGGGTGCCACTTAGACTCCGGTCCCAGGTAGTGGCTTGTGCCATCATCCGCAGTGGTTCAGAGGATCCACAACCTCTAAGCCTGACAGTAAGATCCGGCCATGGATCCCGCTGAGGTGCCGCTTCCTACTCGGCCGACTCTGGCTGCCATCGTGGGTCAACAATCCCGAGAGATTGTCGCTCAACGCCAACAGCTGGAACAGGTTACCGCCATGCTGCAGCAGCTTCTGGCCACCCAGCAGCAACAACAGGTTCCTGAGGCCGCTCCAGTGGCTCCCGCTACCCCGGCTACTCTTCCCGCCGATGAACCGAGGCTACGGCTGTCTATGCCCGGGAAGTATGATGGTGATCCCAAGTCTTGCAGGGGCTTCATAACCCAGTGCTCCCTGCATATTGAGTTGATGCCGTCTCAATTCATCACGGAACGATCCAAGGTGGCCTTCATCGTCAGCCTTCTCTCTGGTAAGGCCCTGGCCTGGGCTACTCCTCCCTGGGACAGAGGCGACCCGGTCACAGACAATCTCACTGCGTTTCTGGCGGAGAACCTGCACGGGCCTCTTCTGCTGAGACTGCCCTGTTGAATCTCCGCCAGGGGGGCTCATCCGTGGGAGAATATGCGGTCCAGTTCCGTACCTTGGCCACCGAACTCTCCTGGAGCGATGCGGCCCTGTCCGCAACCTTCAAGAAGGGACTTGCCTCTCATGTTAAAGACGCTCTGGCCGCCCGGGATCTGCCGTCTACCCTGGGTGGTCTTATCACCTTAGCCACCCGGATTGATGTGCGATTTACAGAGCGTGCCGAGGAATTACGCCTAGAGCAACCCCAAGTTCGCCCACGACGATTTCCTCGCCTGGCTCCTGCTTTTCAAAGACCGCTCCAGCCTCCTGATGGACCACCTGTAGAGGAGCCAATGGAGGTGGACAGGCTCAGACTCTCTACCCAGGAGCGTATCAGAAGGCGTCAGGGAAATCTCTGCTTCTACTGTGCCAGTCCTGAACACTTCCTGGGGTCTTGTCCTATCCGTCCCCAACCTCCGGGAAACGCCAGCACCTAGGGTTCTTGGGAGAAGCGTCCCTAGGTGTGAGCAAAGCTTCTCCACGTTTGATGATACCGGTGCTTCTCAGCGTGGGCACCGGCACCCAGATCCAGGTCTCTGCCTTCTTGGACTCAGGTTCCGCGGGGAACTTCGTGGATGCCGCCTTGGTCTCCCGGCATCACCTTCCTGTGGTCCGTCTTGAAAGGCCGTTGGTCATCTTCTCCGTCAGTGGACAAATCCTTTCTGACCCGGTCCACTACCGCACCAAGCCACTGTCCGTGCAAGTCGGTGTGCTGCACAAGGAGAGACTGTCCTTTTATGTGCTTCCACGTTCCACATCCTCCATCCTGTTGGGTCTACCATGGTTGCAGTTCCACGCACCCATTCTTGACTGGAAGACGGGGGAGATCCTTCGGTGGGGACCCGACTGCCAATCTCGCTGTGTGGATTTGCAAGCTGAGACGTTGCCACCTCAACGTCCCTACGACTGTCCTGTGGATCTGTTGCCGGGCACTTCTCCCCCACGGGGTCGTGTGTATCCGCTCTCAGTACCAGAAACCACAGCCATGTCGGACTATATCCAAGAAAATCTGCAGAGGGGATTTATACGTAAGTCTTCCTCTCCGGCTGGTGCAGGTTTTTTCTTTGTGACCAAAAAGGATGGGTCACTTCGACCATGCATAGACTATCGCGGTCTTAACAAAATCACGGTTAAGAACCGTTATCCGTTGCCATTGGTCACTGAGTTGTTTGACCGCCTTCGTGGAGCCAAGATCTTCTCCAAATTGGATCTTCGTGGGGCTTACAACCTCATTCGTATCTGCCAAGGGGATGAATGGAAGACCTCTTTTAATACCCGTGATGGACACTTTGAGTACCTGGTGAGTACCTGGTGATGCCGTTCGGACTCACCAGCCGTCTTTCAGGAGTAATGCACCAGCCGTCTTTCAGGAGTTCGTGAATGACATCTTTAGAGACTTGCTTTATGTCTGTGTGGTGGTCTCTCTGGACAATATCCTCGTGTTTTCTCTGGACCTTGAGACCCACCAAGTCCAAGTACGGCAAGTACTCAGTCGATTAAGGACCAATCGTCTCTATGCCAAGCTCGAGAAGTGTCTGTTCCATCAGCAGAGTATTCCATTTCTCGGCTATGTCATCTCGGACAAAGGTCTCCGTATGGATCCTGCCAAGCTGTCGGCGGTTCTTCAGTGGCCTCGCCCAGTGGGACTGCGCGCTATACAGCGATTTCTGGGCTTATTACCGCCAGTTCATCCCAGATTTCTCCTCTCTGGTGTCTCCAATTGTGGCGCTTACCAAGAAGGGTGCCAATCCCCGACTCTGGCCTTCGGCAGCTGAGGAGGCCTTTAAGAACTTAAAATCTTTGTTTGCCTCGGCTCCAGTCCTGGTGCGTCCCGACATTGAAAAGCCTTTTCATCTGGAAGTGGATGCCTCCTCGGTAGGGGCCGGAGCAGTACTCACGCAGAAGGGTCCCAAAGGCCGCACAGTCACCTGTGGATTCTTCTCCAAGTCTTTTTCCTCCGCAGAGAGGAATTACGGTATAGGAGATCGAGAATTATTGGCGAACAAGCTTGCCCTGGAAGAGTGGCGTTATCTCCTGGAGGGAGCTCGGTTTCCAGTCAGCATCTATACAGACTACAAAAACCTCCTCTATCTCCAGACTGCTCAGCGACTCAACCCACGCCAAGCTCGCTGGTCACTCTTCTTCGCCCGGTTCGATTTTCTCATTCATTTCCGTCCGGCCAAGAAGAACATCAAGGCTGACGCCCTTTCTCGTGCCTCGGATGTCATTGGGGAAGAAACGGTTCCTCGTCATGTCATCTCTCCTGACCGACTTGTACTGGCCGCGCCAGTGGATCTTCGTCTATTACCTCCTGGCAAGACATACGTTTCCCCCTACAACTATTTAACCCTGCCTCTTCCTGTTACCCTTGCCGGATCTTTGTGCCTTGCACCCTAGAGAAAGCTGTATTTGATGCCTTGTGCTGTTCTTGAGATTTCCTGTTGTGACCCCGGTTCCGTTTCTGACTACACTCCTTTGCCGCCTGTCCTGACCTGTTGCTACGACTCTGACTACGAACCTGTGCTGCCCGTCCTGACCTCCTGCCTGACCCCAACTACGAGATTGCCTGCCGATTCTGTACCTCGACCTTCCCTGCCACTGCGGACAAGTCACGCCTGTGGAACGACCTGGTGGTACCACGCCGCAGCAAGTCCAACCCGCTTTGCGGCGGGCTCTGGTGAAAACCGGGTGCCACTTAGACTCCGGTCCCAGGTAGTGGCTTGTGCCATCGTCCGCAGTGGTTCAGAGGATCCACAACCTCTAAGCCTGACAAGCACCACTTCCAAAATCCACTGATAAACTTTCAGAGTTTTGGTTTTCTAGAAGTAGATAATGTATTCCTTACTTCCTCTGAAAATCCTGATTTTCTCAGTTGCCCCCTTTCAGCTTCCAAGCCGTAAAGTGAAGATGGTCCAGGTTTAGGTGAAGGAGACCGTTCTGGTATAACAGATCCTTGCAGAGGGGCAATTTCCAGGATTTTCCCTCTGACCTGGCTAGGAGCAGAGAGAACCATGACCTTCTTGGCCCATAGGGTATTATGGCCAGCGCAAGCATTTTCTCCCTCGATTTTTTGAGGAACCTTCGGAATGAGCCGGTAGGGTAGAAACACGTACTGGAACCAGTTTTCTCAGCTGACTGAGAGGGAATCCACAGGGAGCGGAATATTGGAAGTTTTGCTTGTCACCATCAGATGCATCTGGGGTAACCCCATTTTCTGGACCACTAGACTGAAAACTTCCTTGTTTAGAGACCATTCTGCAGGGAATGACCAGATTGCGACTCAGCCAGTCTGCTCTTATATTCAATACTCCTCTGAGATGGATTGCTGAAATAGTCTGGATATTCTTTTCTGCCCAAGAGATCAGCTGGATACATTCGAAGGATAGAGAACTGCTCCCTAGCCCCCTGTTTGTTTATATAAGAGACTACTGTTAGATTGTCTGAACGGGTAAGGACTTCTTGGTTCTGGAGAAGACCTTGGAAGTACAGGAGGGTTAGATGGACCGCTTTCAGCTCCTTCAGATTTGATGGTTCTGTTCTGGAGAGGACTATTTTCTCTGAGCTACCCTATGTGAGCTTTTGCCCGTGGCACTGCATCCATGGGTAGCACCCCTAAAACAGACATTCCCTTTTGGATTGTTGATCTTGGAAGAAAAAAACTTTTTTTTTCTTTCTCTCTCTTCAGACTGATGGCTCTGGCAGATAAGGAGAGGGTATCATCGCAGAGTTGATAATGAACCCCAAGAACTTCTGGCAGTGGACAGGATCTTCCTGTTTATGTAGGGCAGCACGGTGTCTCAGTGGCCAGCACCACAGCCCCGCAGCGCTCAGGACCTGATCCAAGTCCCATCCAAGTCAACACCCGCAAAGAGCCTGCATGCTCCCCCAGGGCTCGTGTGGGTTTCGTCTGGGTCCCCCGCTTTCCTCCAACACTCCAAAACACACTGGCAGGTTGACTAGACTTTGACCCCCATTGTGGACAGGGATCGATCCGGCAAGCTCCATACAGCGATGCGCAATCCGAGTGCGCTATACAAACAAAGAACCATTATTATTATTCGTATTATTAGAAACCCATGGTCTTGAAGGCTTTCAGGACCACAGTTAGGTTTTGTTTTATCAAGTCCTCTGTCTGGGAGCCAGTCCTCCAAGTATGGTACCACATGAACTCCCTGGATTGTAAGAAAGGCTGAAAGTACAACTGCGACCTTTGTGAAGACTCTGGGCACAGAATGGGAGGCACTTGAACTGATAATGAAGGACTACATCTTTCTGTTGAATGGCTACTAGCAGGACTCTCCTGTGGCTCTGAAGGATTGGAACGTGAAGATATGGATCCTTCAGATATATTGTTGCCATTACATTAAACAATTTTCTGCAATTATCATGACAGCTGTCTGAAATG
Organism: Engystomops pustulosus; assembly: GCF_040894005.1. Lineage (NCBI taxonomy): Eukaryota > Metazoa > Chordata > Amphibia > Anura > Leptodactylidae > Engystomops > Engystomops pustulosus. Next base: position 159,304,438 of record NC_092411.1, on the reverse strand, counting down.
ACTCTATCTTTAATCTCTCTTCACCAAATATTGGTTGAGATAGATGAGGTCTATCACAAACATTTAACCGCCGGTCTTTGGTACTGAAAAGACCCTGGAAAAAATGCCTGAACCTTATAGAAAGAAACTGGTTCAAACTTTGGAGACCGTTCCTGGATGAGATCCGGAACAACCTGAGAGGAGGAAAAATTGAGGTAAAACCTGTCTGGAGGAAAACTCTTCAGCTCTATTGCATAACCTCTAACAATTAGAGAGGTGAAACAGGTGTCTGACGAAGTCTGAGCCCAGACGTGGGCAAAGAGGGGCAATCTTACTCCGACCTGTACAGGCCCGGCACCAGGAATCATTCCTAGAAGATTCAGGCTGAGATTTCATTGACTGACAGCAACACCCTCTGTTATTCCTCCAGTCAAACCTGAAATTCCTCTTGAATTGAGACGATTTTGGTTCTCTAGGATAAGGATAAGGATTGGACCTAGGAAAATGATGATTTATCGTCATTAAGACCTTTGAGAATTTCTTTCAGTTGTGAAAGGCTGAAAAGGAAAATAGCAAAAATTAGATTTAACAGGAATATCACCCAGCTAAAGCTTAATGCATAAGAACCTAGATTAGCTGAAGCTATAACTGCATCACACAGAGAATACAGACGCAGATTACCACATAGGAAGGTCTCTCAGGAGGTCACCTCCTGGTATACCATCTTGGATATCATTAGTCAGCTGACTGAGCCATATTAAGTGCGATCACGCCACAGGCACAGAGGATACAGCAGATTTACAGAAATTCACAGAGTGTAAAATCGTTTTCTGCAGGTGTCCATCTTGCTATACAGAGGATCTCTTAGCAGAGCGGACCTTGGGAACCGACTCCATTTAGCAGACACTTGAGAATCTAATTTATAGACCGTTATAAATCTGACACCAGGGTCTGACTTTTTGTCAGGTTTTTAAATTATGATAAGTAGAGATAACAAAGTGTCCTGATGAGATTCTGCAGTCTCTATAACTGCCCTGATATCAGTCTGCCCTGGAATCAGTCAGTAAGGATGACTCCTCTTGCAGTGGGGAACACTCCTCACAAAACTCAGCCTCACAATCATCAGGCAGCAGCTGCTGACATGTTACACCTGTGTATGAACTTTCTGGAGCTATTTCTCCCTTCAGTAGCATCTAGAGCAAAAGACACAGACATTACCATCTGCACGTAACAGGTATATAACAAGTATACAACAGGCACAAGGAGTTCAGGAGTCATCACTTACTTTACCCATGGGTAGACTCTGCTGCCTGGCGAGTGCTACCCACGCCGCACGCTTACCTTGTTACACAACACCTTGCGTTACCAGAACTCCCTGCACATGAGCAGATCAGCACCGCAGCAACCCGGAAATCGAGAAACACATTGTGCGCCCTGTGCATAACCAACGGGTCCGTCGGCACTGGCGCACAAGAGAGCCCGGCAATGGAGACCCCAACCAATGTTGGATGGAAGGCGGAGAAGCCCAGGCACGAGGTAAACGGCTTAAACACAGGGAACATTTGCATAGAATAACATAGTTAAATGTACCGCAAAGATGACGTCCTGTGTCGTGCAGGGACCCTGTACACACACGTGGGTTTGCAACAGGCTACTTAATAGTAGCAGTCCCAAAGGCAAGGGCACCCAGGCCTGAGGATGACCAGGAAATATATATATATATATATTTGTATACTCATGCATTTATGTACTCTTACACACATACACCCATGTATGCACCCTACACAAATGTGTACACTGATATATACATGTATACACATACACAGATCTGTCCAATTCAGTTGCAAAACAAGCAGATGCTGGGCCCCATAGTAGACCTTTGATTGGGTCCCCCTTCCCTTTAAAAAATAAATACATATTTACACAATTACAATCATTTTTACACTGTACACGTGTCTACACATTTATACATTTATACACTTACAGTATATAAACATCAAATTTACAACATATACAACATACACACACATATACAGTATATATACACACATCCAGTATATACAACATGCATACAGATAGGCGTTTATGTAATTCCTCCAATGTTGGAGCCAAGCTCGCCTGTTTTCTTCAGTGGGGGATGCTACGAAAGCCGCCTCTAGGTTGCTACTGCTTTTAGCCAGCTCCTCTTCCTCCCTGGCAGCGGAGCATTTAATGTGTGAGATGGCAGATTGCACTTGCAGTGCTTCCCAATAGTAACTATAATCATTATTAGGGCAGTTATACAGAATATAGTCATCTAGTAATGCTGGGGTGGGATGTTGGTCGCCTATCAGGTTTAGCCAAAATGGTGTAGGGGCAGGTGGTCCACCGATGTTAGTGGCAAACAGGCCTTATTATTCCCGCAGATGTAATCTATACGAGACAAAGATTCCCTACCCGGAGTATAGCATGTGAATTCTTTGATCCCTGGATGCGCCATAGGTACAACCAGCCCATCTCAGCAAGAAAACTAGCTAGAAGCGAGGGGCGATGACTCTGTGGGGCAGGATTTGGACCATGGAATCTATCTATGGATGGATCTAACGTGGTATTCCAGTCCCCCATACAAATGGTCAAGGAACCGGGGTAGCCAGATGCAAATCGAGCCGCCTCATATAGAAGTGATAGGCCTGAAGGGATATATAAACAGGCTGCGGATATATAAACACAGAATGACATATGATACGCAATTTATCCAGGCTTGAGTGAACACATATCTCCCCCCCCCCCGGATCCACTAGGACAGAGCCCAACTCCCACCTGACCATTCTATGGACCAGTAGAGACACACCTCGAGAATGCGTTGAGAGTGTCGCATGTGCCGACCACTGGACCCAAGGGCGGTCAAGTCTGGCTGATTGGCCGGAGGCCATATGTGTTTCCAGCAGGCAGATTAAATGTGGGTTGTGAGCCCTTATGGAAGAAAATATTAAATTGCGTTTGCAAGTGTCTCACATACCTCTGACATTCCACGTCAAGACAGATAAGGACATTTGCGTGCTACCGACTAACTAACTAGAAACAAGTGAAGGGAGACCGCTGCTGGACATAAGTTCCCTGCTCTGCCATAGACGATCAGAGGTAAACAAAGATGGCGGCACCCTTCCGCAGCAGGGCCGCCATCTTGGTACACCTCTGATATCCAGTATCCTGACACCACGAGGGCAGGGAAGGAGATTGGCACGCATGGGGGGATTAAGCATTGAAATCCTGTAGCGTATATAAGCTCCGCCTTCCTCCCACTATGCGCATCCCGAACTCCTTCCATGTCTCCCTCCTGAAACCTGTCATCTTGAACCACTTCTCTCAGCAATCTCCTGCTCCAGAGGCTGACTCCAATGACATCTACGAGGTTAAAGAGGTACTGCACATGAAGACTGTGAGAGGTAAGCGGTTCTTCCTTGTTGGCTGGAGGGGATTCGGGCCTGAGAGCCTGAAGAAAATATTCTGGACCGTAGTCTCCTCCAAAGATTTCTTCAGACCAAGAAGAGGGGGAGGCCAAAAGTGGGGGTACTGTCAAGGGTACCCCTGCGATCCACATCTCGGATGGCAGGCACACCCATGGAACTCCGGTCCCAACTCACTCCGCGTTCCTGCTCCTGTCCTGGCCGGTCCGAGGTGTCGGCTTGTGTCATTGTCCGTGATGGTCCAGGGGGTTCACTAACCCTGAATATAAAATGAATGTACTGTTGCACAAAAATGGTAATTTATAGATCACCCCCCATTTTGTTTTAACCCTTATAAAATACCTAAACAGTTAATAAACTTCTTAAAAGTGCTTTTTCATACGTTGAGGGGTGTAGTTTCCATAATGAGGTAATTTACGAGTCTTGATATTACTTAAGCCTCTCACAGTCAATTGAAAGTTGAGTAAGTGCCTCTAAACACAGGTTTTGGCGATTTTCCAAAAAATGTGAAAAACCACACCCACTTATAACATTCTAGAAAAATGAGTGGATGCTTAAAGAAACATGCCAAAATACAGCAGACATTTGGGAATTGTAAGTTATGAATTAATGTGTGTGCTGTGACCATCTGCTTGAAAAATAGTGACTTTAGAAGTTTGAAAATGGAGAATTGAAATTTTTGCCAAATTTCTGGTTTCTTTCATAACTAAACACAAACAATATCATACTAATTTAAATTACAATTTATCAAGCGAAAACAATCTCAAAATCTTCTGGATATGTTAAAATGTTACGAAGCTATAACCAGTCTTGAAGGAGTTCAAATATTATTATCCAGCTTCCAAATAAAGTTATGGCTTTTAAAACATAAATGGAAAATGAGAGGTTAATGTTACTAAGAATTACAGCGTTGTACTGTTGCATTTTTTGACTGCTGACAGTGCACATGACTCTTCAGTTCAGTTGGAAGTTTACTATCACATGTAATTTTCCCTCCTCCCAAATTTACTGGAGGTGTCATATTCTCTATCTGTCATGCTAAGCACGCAGCTAAGTAAATATAGCATGCCCTCAACTAGTCTTGATTATACCAGTTCTGTCTGACTGTGTCACAGATAGAAACCACCAGCAATACATTGCTAGATGACACCTGTGAGGCTCTTGATCAGCTAGAAGAAAATGTACCTGTAAGGTCAGTGTCCTTGGCCGATCTTAGGTATGAACCAAACTTTTTAGCCACTTAATATTGAACAGTGATGGTTAAAAACAAATAAGTGGCAATTAGTTTTTATGAATGGTAACTATTTTGTAATACATGCCAAGTACCTGCTTAATAGCAATTATACAGTTAAATGTCAGTTTACCACAAAATAGTTTTTTTTTCCATATCTTTCAGATGAAAGGCATCATTTCTGTAATAACTCATGCTTTATCTGTTCACTGTGTATAACTAAAGTGTACACAGCACTGGGCACTGTAGACACTGTAAATAAAGTGATCACCAGGCTGTCTGGTTTCTTGCACTATGCTTTGAGACTTTATTTTGTTGCAGTTAAACCATTTTTTTTTTCAATTGAGACAAAAAAGTTGCAAAAATAGTACAAAAAACAGAGAAAATTCCCCTTCCCCATATGTTTATATATATATTACTTAATTTATTTATTATTATATGCATTCTATTGAAATGGGGGTATATTGATTTACAACATGCTGCACAACTGTATTCTAGTAAATTGTGATTATACTGCTTATCTATAACATGCCTCCATGGAACTGTAGTGCATATTGCAAAATGACAGGCTTGGAAGTCTCTGAGAGACTTCAGGCTGTCATAGCCACCAATCAGCACTCAGCCAACCTTTTTACTGCGGTACTTAAGCCATGGGCTACATTAAACAGCTATAGCAGTTATCAAAGGAGTTTGCAATCAAGCTTTATTGTTTATCTTGGTTCTTATGAGAATCCAACATTTTTAAAATCCAATTGTCACGGAGATAAAAAAAAAATTTGGCTGGGGTTATAATGATAAAACATACAGTTCCGACTTACATAAGAACAAACCTACAGAACCTATCTTGTACATAACCTGTACATAATTGCCTGTATTTCATGAGGTACCCAGGGGTGTATGCCATCCAGTGATTTATCTATTATAGTGGTTTTTTGCTGGCATTCAAAAGAGAACATCCATTATACTGGGTCACATTTACTGGGTAAAGACAGTTGAGAATATGAAATTCAACAGATTGGCCCTTTCGTCTTCTCCGTCCACCATGGCCCCGAGTTTATTCCTCAGAGGACCCACACTCTTCATTTTTAGTTTTTTCTCATTTTTATATTTGAAAAATAATTTGATTACTTTTACTTTCATAGTATCATAGTATTTAAGGCTGGAAAAAGACGCAAGTCCATCAAGTCCAACCTTTAAGAATTAAATAAATGTTTTATCCCCATAACCCGTGATATTTTTTCCAGAAAGGCATCCAGGCCTCTCTTGAACATGTACATAGAGTCCGCCATAACAACCTCCTGCGGCAGAGAGTTCCACAGTCTCACTGCTCGTACAGTAAAGAACCTTTGCCTATGTTAATGGTAAAATCGCCTCTCCTCTAGGCGTAGAGGATGCCCCCTTGTCCTGGTCACAGGCCTAGGTATAAAAAGATCTTTGGAGAGATCCTTGTACTGTCCGTTCAGGTATTTGTACATTGTAATGAGGTCTCCCCTCAGTCGTCTTTTTTCTGAACTGAATAATCCCAAATTTTGTAATCTGTCATTGTATTCTAATCCCCCCATTCCCCTAATAATCCTGGTTGCTCTCCTCTGCACCCATTCCAGCTCTACTATATCCTTTTTATACACTGGTGCCCAAAACTGTACACAATATTCCATGTGTGGTCTGACCAGGGATTTGTATAAGGGCAAAACTATGTCTTTATCATGAGAATCTATTCCTCTCTTGATACATCCCATAATTTTATTTGCTTTAGCAGCAGCCGCCTGGCTCTGGTCACTAAAATTAAGTTTACCATCCACCAATACCCCTAAGTCCTTTTCAGCTCCAGTTTTACCAAGTATTGACTGTTTAGAACATAATTATACTTTTTGTTTCCATGGCCCAAGTGCATAACTTTACATTTATCTACATTAAACCTCATCAACCATTTCTCTGCCCACTCTTCAAGCTTCCACAAATCCCTCTGTAATGCTAAACTATTGACCTCAGTATTTATTACTTTACACAGCTTAGTATCATCTGCAAATATTGAAACTTGACTATGTAAACGCCCTACAAGGTCGTTAATAAAAATATTAAAAAGAAGTGGCCCCAATACTGACCCCTGTGACACTCCACTGGTAATGTCAACCCAATCTGAGAATTTGATATGCAAACAGTTGTGATCCCGTTCCAGCAGAGATTAAAGGAAACGGTGGACAAGTTTGAAAAAGAAATTATAGATGGTAAAAAAAGCAAATTTGTGAGGTACAAAAAAGATTATGACTTTAAAAAAGCATACAGATGGACACACACTGGCAACAGACGGGTAGTCATTAGAGGCACAAACAAACAGCAACAGCAAACATTAGAAAAAACCACAAATGTGAATCAAGCAGATTCAATGTCCAGCGATTTTTTTTATCAACGGACACCAGCGACCAAGAAATTGGTCGAGAGGCAATAAATTCCAAAAAAAGAGGAGCCAGACACAGAGATCACTCACCAGTCTCACGACAACAGAAACGAACATACAAACGATAGATGGAAAATGTGATCCCTCAAAAGAAGACAACGATCAGACACTACAAATCATCAATTTATCTACACATGTCTTAACAGCAGAAGAAAGGTCGGTTTTGCAAAAAGGCTTAATGTTTTCACCCATGAACTCTCTGGATAAATTCACTGTAATTAAAGACCTGTATTTATTTTGCAGACAGCTTACTTTTAAAGCATTGTACCACCAACCAACATTACTAGAAGGAGTTCCAATGGAAGACAGACAGGTACTTCTTGATTTATTGGAGCTACTGAGGGAAAATGAAGACCTAGAAACAGGTAGAAAAAGATTTCCGAGCAAATTACCTTCACAGGCCACTCCGTCTCTGGGCCTATGCCCAGCAGTCAATATTTTTTTCAATTTGGTCAGCAGAGACATCCAGAAACTACCAGTGGACAGATGTAGACGAAACAACCTTACAAAAGCGGAACAACAAGCTGTGCGCCAATTAAAACAACTGGATACAGTTATCATACGCGAAGCGGACAAAGGAGGTAATATTGTATTATGGTCCGATACTCTGTATGTGGACGAAGCGAGAAGACAGCTAAACAATAAGGATAACTATGTTAACTTACCTTCAGATCCAACGCAGGTCTTCAAAAGGAAATTTGACCGACTGATAGACTCAGCAGCGAACTATGGAATCATCACAAAACAAGAGGTACGATACCTTAAGACAGAACAACCGACCATTGCCACCTTCTATCTAGTACCGAAAATTCATAAATCTTTAATTAACCCCCCAGGAAGACCTATCGTGGCAGGCATTGGGAGCCTATGCGAAAAAGCCTGTTCCTATTTAGACTTCTTCTTACAACCACTGGTACTGGAGCTGGACTCATATTTGAGGGATTCGATGCATTTGATGGAACTCTTGGAAACGACACACATAACAACAGGTATGATCCTCATGACTATGGATGTAGAGTCGCTCTACACCAGTATAAGACATGACATAGGTATAGAGGCAGTGGCATATTTTCTTAACAAAAAGACGGAGAGAGATAGACGGCATGATTCTTTTATTCTTGATTTACTCCAGTTTGTGCTACAACATAATTATTTTGTCTTCGATAGAACCTTCTACCGGCAGGTCTCCGGGACCGCGATGGGCGCGAGATGCGCACCCTCTTACGCCAACCTATTTTTAGGTTGGTGGGAGGAGACGTGCTTGCGCCGGTCGCGGTCATTCGGGGACCATGTCGTTAGATGGTTCAGGTTCATTGACGACATTGTCGTCCTGTGGAGGGGAAATGAAGCACAATGCAGGGAATTCGTTAAAGAACTGAACGACAACTCACTCAACATTAAATTGACTCCACAGATATCACAGGAAATGGTGGAATTTTTGGATCTTCAACTATCGATTAAAACAGACAAAATTGAAACAACTTTATTCAGAAAGAAAACGGCAACGAACAACATCCTACACTACTCAAGCTTTCACCCAGAACACCTGAAAAATGGGATACCAATTGGCCAATTTCTAAGACTGAGGCGAAATTGTAGTGAGGAAACAGAATTTAAGAAAAATGCACTGGAACTTACAGCTAGACTACGCTCAAGAGGATATCCTAAAAAAATCATATCACGAGCATATATGCGTGCCAAACATAGTACAAGACAAGAAATCCTACATCCAAGACATAGAAACAGCGACAACAAAGTCAGACTAATCACTACGTATAACAATCAATGGGGAGATATACATTCGGTCATAAAGAAGAATTGGGACATCCTGCTGAGCGAGCCAAGAATTTCAAGCCACATAACTACAACACCGACGTTGACAGCTAGGAGAGCGTCAAATCTGAAAGATCTACTAAGTCATAGCCATTATGTGAAACCGAGCACGGCAACTACCGGAGGTCATAGGATAAAGGGTACCTATGCATGTGGCAATTGTAATATTTGCCAGTACATGATCTCGCAAGATATGTTCAAGGATCCCATTGATGGAAAAATTTACTCCTTGAAACACTACATCAATTGCAAGACCCGCAACGTAATATATGGCATCATGTGCCCGTGCCCAAAAATCTATATTGGCCAAACATCGCAGGAGTTGAGAAAGAGGATTCAACAACACTTCTCCACCATTCAGACAGCACATAGGACAAGTGCCAAGGACAAGAACCTGACATAGGTTGCGAGCCATTTTCTACACTTCCATGGGGGCAAATATGACAAGGTAAAAATAATTGGGCTAGAAAGAATTTTTACAAATATTAGGGGTGGGTTGATTTCCCCCAAATTATTGCAGGCAGAATCCAGGTGGATCTATACCATGCAGACTATGACTCCGAGGGGTATCAATGAAGAACTTCTGTTCACTGGATTCTACAAACAAAAGTAGATGCCCATGCAGTAATTAGAAATCTGGTGAGTATTAAATGAATAAGACAATGTAAATAATATCATAATGTTTCTACTTTACCTACATACGCTGCACCAACACTAGTTGATTTTTTTGGAATACTATCACACTTATTTTTCACATAGGGGTTGTTCACAGCACTACACATTCTCACACATCGCATAATATACATTACATCGCAACACTTATCTTTATATTTCATTTTTTCTCTTGCCATCACAGACACGCCACAGGGTCACTAACTAACATACACAGTATATTCCACTTCAATCAACACATGGACTGGGTTATCCACGTCCATTTAGCCCTTTTTTTCACACAGGCATTGATTTCTTATTTGTTTCACAAGTTTTTTTGGGGGGGGGGCAACAGTGTGGGGAGAGGTGTGTGTGATAGAGGGGAACACGTACACACATAAACAAGGGGAGGTGGGGAGAGAGTGATTTTCTGTTTGTATTTGGAGGTGGAGGGGGGGGGGACACACCACAGTCACTCAGGGCACATTTACCTGTCACGGTCAATCACAGCACATTATTGGTTTTCACACATCCGAGTTTGAGCACGGCACATCCATTAATTTTTACAGATACATTTTTACTCACGTGAGTAACTGTTGAAAACTTATCTTTTTTCATTTTTTCATCAAAGAATATACTTTCCAGATGTACCCTGCCATGTATATAAATTGGAGAGAGGAGTGACTACTTATACCAGACATATGCCCAGATGTATTGATACTCAGCAAAGATCCCCGGCACTTATATGCAAAAACACCAGATGACCAGACCGGAAAGATACATGAGATGAGCCCACTACAAAATTCATCAAAACAAGGAGAGGAGTGAACGCGCCCGATTGGACTTCCAACAAGTCACTTACACAGGAGACGGGTGATTCCCTGTCTTCTCCCCGCCTCTTCATCTCCGGGGGGGGGCGTGGCCTGGATCGGCCCGGTCTCTGCGCGTGCGCGGTGTCTCTGCTATGGAGGTGGAGGTGCGGGGGCACCGCGCATGCGTGGGGGCGGGCCGGCTGGGGGCGGGCCGGCTGGGGGCGGGCCCACTCGGGGGCAGAAGGAAGTGACGACAGACGCCAGACCTCGTTGAACTAAGTATAAAGCCAGCATTATTTGTGATATACGATATCCCCTGAGGAAGCTGTGACGGAACAGCGATACGCGTGGGGCCTTTACCTCCATCAAGCACATGGACTAATTTGGTGATATGCATACTTACCTTATTTATTGTGGATCTATTACATCCCATTAGGGAGCATTTGCTGTTGCTATTTGTACAATTTGTTTACAACTTTTTTGCACTTATTCAGTCCATGTTTACATATCACATGAATTTTGGTGACAATTGATGGGAGGACACTACGCTTTATCATAGCGAGTGGAGATTGTCTACACACTTGGGGTGTGTGTTTTTAAATATGTTTTAATGTATATCAATAAATTCGTGTTTTACATTGAAAAATAATACCATAGTGGTTTATTGACACCAGTCTAGTTGCAATTAAATACCAATCTGAGAATGTGCCATTAATGACCACCCTCTGTTTTCTATCACTAAGCCAATTACTTACCCAAATACACAGATTTTCCCCTATTCCCAGAAGTCTCATGTTATATACCAACCTTTTATGTGTCACGGTGTCAAATGCCTTTGAAAAGTCCAGATATACAACATCCACAGCGTCCCCCAGATCCAGTCTTGAACTTACCTCCTTGTAGAAACCAATCAGATTAGTCTGACAGGACAGATCTCTCATAAACCCATGCTGACACTGGGTTATAAGGTTGTGCACAGTGAGATACTCCAGGATAGCATCTCTAACAAATATTTTCCCCACCACAGATGTTAGACTCACGGGTCTGTAGTTTCCAGGATAGCTTTTTGATCCTTTTTTGAATCCACTCTTTTTTATTAAACATTTTTTCAGTTTACAACAATCGACATAAAACAAATACCCCACCCTCCATAGACCGTACAGCATAAAAGGATCTTATTCACATATAATTCACATTATACATTATACATTATACATTGCGTAATGGGGTTCTCCTTGTACACAAAAGCAGACCAAATCCATGACCTCTAATGACAATCACATTAATAAGGCTCATGGCAGCCATTTTCTGCTTGCAATAAATACACCATATTTTCTAAACCGTGTCAAGTGTGAAACGGGTTCCTGCGCAGGTGCACAGATGGGAGTCCCGGTGAATCGAGCCAGGGCCCCCATATTTTCTCAAACCGCTTTTCGGCCTTTCTCTTAATGTATACCCCCTTCTCTAGCCTAATTATCCTGTTCATTTTAGTAATAAATTCCTGTTTAGTAGGAGGAGCAGCCAGTATCCAGTGATACGCAATCAGTTTTCTCGCTTGATACAGCATATGGGCAATGCCCAGTTGAGGTCCCCTTTCATCTGTTACCCCATCTACCCAAACCAGAATGCAAACCATAGGAGTGGCAGGGATCTGCACATCATATACCTTTTTCACAAGACCCAGTACCGCCTTCCAGAAGGTGCCCAATTCAGGCTTCCCATTTAGATCGGATTGTTAACGGGAATTTTTTATGGTATTCATCTAGTAGTTGTCTATAAATAAGCGATATTATTCCCCTACCATTTCCTGGGGAGATCAAAGTATTAATAACTAAATGGTTTTTAATTATCAATGGGGTACTTTTCATTTGCGTATCCAGGGCATGCCTTAACTGGAGATATCTATAGAACACGTTGTGTGGCAACTGATGTTCCTCCCGTAGCTGCTCAAAGCTCTTCACCACTCCATCGGATACTACTTGCCCCACCCTGTGAATCCCCCTATTTTCCCATACCCCTATCTCTTGTAATTTATTTACTTCGGTGAGTTGTGGGTTCCTCCACAAAGGAGTGATCGTTGTGCAGCCCTCCAGTCCAAGCATCAGCTTAGTTCTCCTCCATACCTCTACCAATAAAGCCACTGTAGGGAGCATGTCCAGGGGTCGGGTCTGGGCACCTATTTCCAACAGATAGAGAGGGGGTCTCCCACCATTACAGTAGGACAGAAGGCGCTCCACTGTTATGGAACTACCCGGCTGTCCCCAGCCCTTCAGCTGTTGTAGCTGGGCAGCCAAAAAGTACAAATACGGATTGGGCACTGCCAATCCTCCTTCATCTTTTGCCCTTTGTAACGTTTCTAGTCTAATACATGCCACCTTCTTACGCCAAATCAAAGACCTGTATATACTTTGTATGCGGTAAAAGTATGTCATTGAGATCCATATTGGTGAGTTATGCAATAAATAAAGAAATTGTGGCATCAAAACCATTTTTGTTAGGTTTGCTCTCCCCGCTACAGACAGTGGCAATTTACACCACGCATCCACCTTTTCCAGGGCCCTGGCCATCATTGGTTGAATATGGAAGATATATAATCTTTGGGGTTAGGTGATACCCACACACCCAGATACTTAAATGTGGATACTACCTGTAGCTGACCCGTGTTGAAGTTCCCAGGAAGAGTGTCTAAGGGTAAAAGTACAGATTTGTTCCAATTTATTTGGATACCTGAGAACTTTCCGTATTCTATCATGAGAGTCATAAATGGGGGTAGGGAGTCCTGCACATTGTTAAAGAATAATAACATGTCATCGGCATATAGCGCGATGCGCTCATCTAGAAGTCCATACTTAAATCCTCCAAGGGTCGCTGATGCTCTAACCATGCATGCAAATGGCTCCAGTGCCAAAGCAAACAGGAATGGGGATAGGGGACAACCCTGCCGTGTTCCCCTCCCCAAGCTAAACGGATTGGATAATTTCCCATTTACTCGGATTCTGGCCTTTGGTTCCGAGTACGCAAGCTGCACCCACCTTAAGTAATATGACCCGAATCCCATCTTCCGCATGACTGCCCATAAAAATTCCCACTCGACGCTGTCAAAAGCTTTGGCAGCGTCGAGTGAGAGGACAGCCCTACAGGTAGCGTTTTCTGGGGACATCTGCAAATTCATAAACAGGCGTCGGATGTTAATAGTGGTAGACTTTCCTGGCATGAAGCCAGTTTGATCACTATGCACCAGATTAAGGATAACTTCTATCAGCCTATTGGCCAATACTTTGGCAATAAGTTTGATATCTGTGCACAGGAGCGATATGGGGCGATAAGACTCTGGCTGGAGGGGGTCCTTGTCAGGCTTGGGGATCAGTACAATTGTCGCCTCCTTCATGGATGCTGGAAGATTGCCTGTCTCATGGACAGTTGCAGCTACTTCCAATAGTTTAGGCAGAAGTATTTCCTGATACTGCTTAAATAATTCTACAGGGAGACCGTCCACTCCAGGGGCCTTGTCATTCTGGAAACTTGCTAAAGCCTGCTCCAACTCTTCCATGGTTATGGGGCCATCTAACATTGATTTCTGTTCCTCTGTTAGCATAGGTAATGAGACATCAGTTATTAAGTTCTCAATCTCTCCCCTACTGTATGTCAATCTTGATTTGTAGATGCCAGCATAGTATTGCTGCATGACCCTCATTATTTCAGTGTCTGAGCTGACTAGTGTTCCATCCCCATCTCGGAGTGAGGAGATATGAGCTGGGCCACCTTGTGCCCTAATAATCATTGCTAAGAGATGTCCTGTCCCCTCCCCTTCAATGAAGTATTTCTGTTGAGTGAAGTATTGTTTAGCCTCTGCCGCCTGCTGATAATGTGCTTTTAGGAGATCCTGCGCCTCTATCCAGTCTCTCTTTGTCGCATCATTGGGACTCATCATATAACTTTCTTCTGTGTCACTAACTCGCTGCTGTAGGGTTGCGAGATATTCCCTCTTTTTGGCCTTATGCCCACAAATTTTACAATGAAACAGCCCCCTAATGGAGGATTTTAAAGCATCCCATAACCAATGAGCAGACACTGAATCCTGGTTACCTCTGATAAAATCCCTGACGGCATCTTCCACCTCCCCTGTTAAGTTGAGAATTTGTAACTAGAATGGGTTGAGGCGCCACAGTCTCCCCCCCGTGTCTGCAGCCCTAACTAGCGTAACCAACACGGGGGAGTGATCTGAGACGCTTCGCGGCAGGTATACAACATCTGCCACATGCTGCACTACCTGATTGCTGCCTACAACCAAATCAATTCTGGACAAAGAACCATGTGAGGTGGAGAAGCAAGAGTACTGCCTAGTATCAGGATGACGCTGTTGCCAGATGTCTACTAGACCCACCTCCTGCAGCAATTTCACCAATACCGTGGATGTTGCCCCACTTCCCCCTCCCGATACTGAAAATCTATCAAGAGTTGGATTAAGACACTGATTGAAATCTCCAACTATAAGAACTGGGATCCCATGGACTTCTGCGATAACACTCATGACCTTTTTTAGTACTTCTCCCGAATATGGCGGAGGTATATATACCGCTACCAGCAATAGTGTCAAATTATATATGCGGCATCGAATGCAAATATATCTACCATCCGCATCCACATGGACAGCGAAGCATTCAAAAGGAATCTGCCTATTGACAAGTATACTGACCCCTCTTGAGTGCGTATAATAGACTGAGTGATACGCTTCCCCAATCCAAGCTCTTTTAAGCCCCTGTATAGAGTCAGCCACTAGGTGTGTTTCCATCAGACATATTACTGCCGGCTGGTATTGTTGTATTACATTAAACACAGCATAGCGCTTGGAGGAATCCCCCAGGCCCCTAACATTCCATGCTACTATATGCCATTGGGCCGCCATAGCTTATGTGTGACAATAAGTTTTCTTAGCTCTTTTGGTCTCCGGTCTACCCTCATGTACCCCCCATCACTAATTTTCCACTCCTTCCCCATCTGCGTCCATGCTGTACAACCTCACTCCCAAAACATCAAACCCCTTCCCCAAACATACATTGTACCCTTCAATTCTGGTACAAGAGGTCACTCAGATACCTGGGATGTGAGCAGTAGTGAAAATTTCTCCCTTTTTCCACCCACAGACAATTAGATAATTCAACAATACAATTAAATAACATGAAGAACTAATCCTCCCGCCAAACTAAGAGGAAAATGTATTCCTGTTTACCTTATGACATAAATATATTATTAGTATCGTATTTCATTGCGATTATTTACAGAATATAACAGCCTAACTCATTTCAGCCTATTTTCAGCATAGGACAGATCTAAACAAGAGACATCAACATATCATGTAACTATTAAGCATAAAAGGATATTTTGCCGCCTGCAGTCAGCATAACTTCATAACCGCAGCATACGGAAGAGAAGACAAGACTCTGTGTTTGACTCCAACACAGGCCAATAAAAAGGGTTGGTCTTCCCTCAAAAAAAAAGGGGAAGGAATTATGTCTATATCGGTGTCATCCATCATTATGACGAAGTCGTCTCTCATTGGCATCCAACCACTGCATTGCCGCCTCAGATGTCTCGAAGAAATGGGTTGTGTTTAAGGCCACTACTCGCAGTCGAGCCGGGTACAGCATAGAATATCGTAGATCCAGAGCCCTCAATCTTCTTTTGACACTCATAAACTGTGCCCTCCTCCTCTGCACCTCAGCCGAGAAGTCCGGGAAGATGGAGATCTTATTATTATCAATGCTGCGGTCTTCTCTGGATCCTCAGCAGGACAGGTCTGGGCGCATTGCCCGGCGGGAGAGGTCTGGAGGGGACACGATGTGCCCTTTCTATTGCAAAAAGGGGGGTAAGGGTTTCCTTCCCAAACACTCCCAGAAGCCATTCCTTGAAGAATTCTCCAGGATCTTTCCCTTCCGCTCTTTCAGGTACACCAATGAGCTGTAAGTTGTTCCTACGTAGTCGATTCTCCATATCATCGGCTTTATTCTTTAGGGCTACTACATCATTCTGTAGCCTAGAAACATTACGCTGGACTGGTAAAAATTTATTTTCCAGCTCCCCCACGCGTTCTTCTAGAGCTCCCACTCTCTCTGACACTTTGCGCATATCGTGCCTTATGACATTAACATCTTCTCTGACACCTCCAATCGTAGCAGTGAGAGTGGTCAGGGCAGCGCTACAGTGTTGAACCACTTTAAACACATCAGCTAGTGTAGGTTCAGAGGGCAGAGCTGTAGTGTCTGTATTTGCAGCCGTGGCTGACTCTTGGGAGCGTTGGGGGAGGGGGGCCACGAGGTCTGCAGAGATTTCCGATGAGGCCTCCTCCGGCGTAGCCGATGGCAGTGGGGGCCATTCCTCATTATCATCTCTCTACTCTCCCCATTCTGTACCTGCCGATTCTCCCATACCTGCTGGTGCTTTCTCTGCTGCCGCAGGGTTCCGGGCGAACCGACCTAGACGGGCAGCTATGGCCGTGGAGTCATGACTTCCGGTCGGCTGACAGGGGGTGTTCACTCACTGCCTTAGACACCGTGTGGGCTGACAGAATGTTGGTAAACAGGCAAAAGGATGAGATAGCGGGATATGCAGCGGGAGCTCCGTTCCACACGTCTGCTCACATCCTCGTCCAGGCCACCTTTTGATCCTTTTTTGTATATTGGTACCACATTTGCTATGCGCCAGTCCTGTGGAACATAACCAGTCCTCAGTGAATCTTCAAATATTAAAAATAACGGTCTGTCTATCACGGTACATAGTTCATGCAGAACCCGGGTGTGTATGCCATCTGGCCCCGGTGATTTATCTATCTTAGTGGTTGCGAGGCGGCGCCGTACCTCTTCCTGGGTTAAACTGTTGACATTCTAAAAAGAATTTACATTATTCCTCATTGTGTCTTCCACCAGGGGATTTTCCTGGGTAAAGACAGTTGAGAAGGCGACATTCAGTAGATTGGCCCTTTCCTCATTTCCTTCCACCATGACCCCCATGTTATTTCTAAGGGGACCCACACTCTCTGTTTTTAGTTTGTTATAATTTATATAAATGAAAAATAATTTGGGATTATTTTTCCTCTCCCTGGCAATATTTCTCTCTGTCTCTATTTTTGCGGCCTTTATCTGCTTTTTATAGGATATATTTTTCTCTCTATAATCCTGTAATGCCTCATTGCTACCTTCATGTTTTAGCAGCTTAAACGCCTTATCTTTCTCGCTTATTGCTTTCCTTACAAGACTAGTTAGCCACTTTGTTTTTTTCTTGTTCCTCTTATGCTTTTTCCCATAAGGTATGTGTTTCTCGCAGGAGGGGGGGGGGGGTTGCTTTTGTCTTTGAGAACATTATCCCAGTCTATGCCTTTAAGGTCTTCCCTTAGTTGCTGAAAATTTGCCCTCCTGAAGTTTAGAGTGTTGGTTGCCCCTTCCCTAACGCTCTTAGTAAGGCGTAATACAAAATAAATGATATTATGATCACTATTACCCAGGTTCCCCCCAACCTGTAGTTTTGATAGCCTATCAGGTCTGTTGGTTAGGATAAGGTCCAGCAGTGCCCCCCCCCCCCCTCTTGTTGGCTCCAGGACTAGTTGCGACAGGTAATTGTCTTTTGTTGTTGACAAGAACCTTCAGCCTTTGAAGGACCTGCAGGTTTCTGCCCCCCAGTCAATATCTGGGTAATTGAAGTCCCCCATGATAAGTACTTCACCATGCTTTGAAGCCGCATCCATTTCACTTATCAGCATTTCCTCTGCTGCCTCCATTATATTTGAAGCCTTATAAAAACCCCTAGTAATATTTTATTATTCTTTTTCCCTCCTCTTATCTCCACCCATAGGGACTCCACATTTGCATTTGCATTACTGATGTCATCTCGCAAGACAGGCTTGAGGCAAGAATTCACATATAAACAAACCCCTCCCCCTTTTTTATTTATACAATCCTTTCTAAAAAGACTATAACCATCTATAGTAACAGCCCAGTCATAGCTACTGTCCAGCCATGTCTCGCTGATACCCACTATATCATATTTCCGCTCCAACATCAAGAGTTCCAGTTCCTCCATTTTGTTTGTGAGGCTTCTGGCATTTGTGCACATGCACTTCATATGGTTTTCCCTGTCCGTATTCCTTTTGTTCTTATTTCCCAATCTCATTAGAATCTCCCACTACCAGCACCTGTCCGATCTTGCCTGTGCTCCCATTACCCTTCTTACTGGAGCAGACAGTCCCCTGGTTGCTAGAGGCCACGTCTTGCTGCAGCATTGCTACCCCAGAGCTGATATCCCCCTCATCCGCCAGCCTGGCAAACCTATTGGGGTGCACCAGATCAGGACTAGACTCCCTACAACTCTTCCCTCTACCCCGCCTTCTACATGTTACCCAACTAGCTGCCCCCTCACTCTGCACCTCCATACTTCCCTCCCCACACCCATCTTCCCCAGAGAAGATCAATATTGTCAATTGCCCGCAGCCTTGAAACTTGCTCATTTAGATCCAGAATCTGGGCTTCCACACAACAGTATTCCCCCTCGAACGGCTGTTCAAGGAAAGCATACATGGCACAGGATGTACACTGTGTAGCAATGCCACTTATGGAGTCCATTGTTCTAATGGGGATTACAATAGAAATATGCACAGAAAGAAGAATTTACAGTCAAAGTAACACAAAATACAGCAGTTACCTGCTAAAGTCCCTCAAACTTAAGTCCCTTAAACGTAAGTCCCACTTAGGACACTGCACACACTTCGGATCAATGCACACTCGCCACCAAGCTCGTACACTTGCTTTACTGATGCTTTTTGAAAGGTTATGTGCCACAAAAATCTGCTCAGCTCACTGCAACAAGATCTGTCTGCAAACCCAGATCTGGCAATATTTATTTCAGTTTCAATTTTTGCTGCTTTATTAGTTTTTTTTCTCTATATAATCCTGTAATGCCTTTTTCTTGTTTTAATTATGCTTCTTCTCATATAGTAAGTGTTTTTATGGGATCTTTTTAGAATAGGTTTTAAAAAAAAGATAAATTTATTGTCTATGCTTATGTTTTGAGAACATTGTCCCCGTCTATTAAGGTCCTCCCTTAGCTGCTGTAAATTTTGGCCTCCTGAAGTTTAGAGTGTTCGTTGCCCTTCTACTGACCATCTTATCAATTTTGTCTGTTGGTTTAGATAAGGTCTAGGAGTGCCCACTCTATTGTTGGGTCTTTTAATTGTAATTGTCTTTTGTTATTGCAAAAAAAACTGCTGCCTGCAGGTTCCTGCCCCCCAGACTATATTGGGGTAGTTGAAGTACCCCATGATAAGCACTTCACAGAGTTTTGAGGCCACATATATTTGATATATCAGCAGTTCATCCGCAGCCTCCATTACACTTGAACCCTTATGATAAACCTGTAGCAATATTTTATTATATCTTTCTTCTGCCCTTATCTCCACCCATAGCGACTCCACATTTTCATTTTCCTCTCACAGAACGGGCTTGCAGCATGATTTCACATATAAACAAAAAGAAAAAAAAACATCTATAACCATCTATATTAACCCCTTAAGGACGCAGCCATTTTGTAGCTTAAGGCTCAGCCCGGTTTTTTGGATTCTGACATGCGTCTCTTTATATGGTTATAACTTTTGAACACTGTTACTTATCAAAACGATTCTGAGATTGTTTTTTCCCCACATGTTGTACTTCATTTTAGTGGTAAATTTTGGCTGATAAGTTTTGCGTTTATTTACAAAAAAAAAGAAAAGATGATGAATTTTTTGAAAAATTTGCCATTTTCGAAATTCAAAATCATTGCATTTTCAGACAGATAGATTTATCACCTAAATAAGTTGCTGAATAACATTTCCCATATATCTACTTTACATTTTCATAATTTTTGAAATGTCTGGATAATTTATTTTGACGTCACGCGGCTTACAAATCGAATATTGCTTTTCCGGATTTTCAGAATTGACTAATTTGGGGAAAAATCCCGTTTTGAATGAAATTTTACATATTTAGCATTAAAACCCCTATATAACCAACCCATTTTCAAATCTGCACCCCTCAAGCTATCAGAAACAGCTTTTACGAAGATTGTTAACCCCTTGAGACCTTCATAGTAATTGAATCAAAATGGAGGTGAAATTTAGAATGGTCAAATTGTGTCAGTTATACGTTCATTCAGCCCTAAAATTTACACATTTCCAAAAGATAAAACCCACCATAAAATTTATTCTATAATTACTCCTGAGTACAGCGACCCCTCTCATTTGGCCGTGACTTGTTTTATGGGGGCACAGCAAGGCGCAGAAGGGAAGGAGCGCCCTGCAGGTGCCAGGATTTTAGTTTCCTCATAGGCCCATTTTGTAGGCTATAAAATTTTTGGCTTTTCCATTATTGGAGCCATGTGACGGCATTTTTTTTGCGGGATTAGATGCTTTTTCCAGTGTTACCATTTTGGGGTTGGTATATTGTTGAAAATTTATGAACTTTTTTTGAGGGCAGGATTAGAAAAGCATCAATTCTGTACTGGATTTTTTATGGCTTTTTTTTTGGTGTTCACCGTATAGCCTAATAATCATGTTATCTTTATTCTATGGGTCGATACGATTACGGGGATACCATACATGAATATTTTTTATTACGTTTTCCTAAATTTGTCAAATAAAACCCTAATGTGGGGAAAAATCTATGATTTTTGTATTGCCGTCTTCCAAGTGGCATAACATTGTTACTTGTTTGGCTACGGAGCTGGTTGATAGCTTGTTTTTTGTGGGGGCATGTTGTACTTTGCACCAGTATCATGTCGGAGTACATGTGTTTTTTGATCACTTTTTATAGCATTTTTTGTGGGATTGAATAGGTAAAAATCATAATTTTTGGAGGGTTTATAACAGTTTTTTTTTACAGCGTTTATCATGCGGGTTCAATAATTATTTACTGTTATTCCCGTTTTCGGGTTGTTACAGATGCGGTGATACTATATATGTGGGGTTTATGTTATGATTTAGACTTTTTTTTTTGAGTTATATGTCTCTTTATATGTTTTGGGGCTTTTGGGCATTTTTAGTGATTTATTACTTTATTTTTTTATTGAATAACTTTTTTTTTTTACTTTTTCACTTTTTTACTATGGGACATGAAAAAGCAATCATCTGATTGCTTGTTCATGATAATATTCTGCAATACAGAAGTATTGCAGGGTATTAGCAGTGTCAGCCTATACACTTGCATAGGCTGACACTCTCCCAGTAAGATGACGTCACAGACGCCATCTTACTGGTAGTTCTTGCAGGTAACTCTGGGGTCCAGATCGGACCCCAGAGTTGCTATAGCACCGATCGGCACCCCCTGAAAACGGTTCCTTGGCGATCGTGGGGCATGTTAAAAGTATATATATATATATATATATATATATATATATATATATATATATATGTATATATGTTAGAACTATTATATTAGTAATATTCTTGTACATATGGGAAAGTATTATATTAGTTATATTCTTGTGCATAGGGGACAGTATTATATTAGCTACTAGCTGTAACTCCCAGCATTGCCCGGGATAGTAAATAACTGCCCTTGGCTACAACAAAATAGAATGGGTTAACAAAAAATATTTTTTATGTTTTTATGTATCTATAGACTGTCTCTTTCAGTGACTGTCTTTTCGTGTGGCCGGCTGTCTCTTTCAGTAACTGTCTGTCTGTCCGAATGTCTCTTTCAGTGATTGTCTGTCCATGTGGCCAGCAGTCTCTTTCAGTGACTGTCTGTCGCCGGAAGTCTCTTTCAGTGACTGTCTGTGTCTGACCAGAAGTCTCTTTCAGTGACTGTCTGTGTGTGGCCGGAAGTCTCCTTCAGTGACTGTCTGTGTGTGGCCAGCTGTCTCTGAGCTCAAGTTTAATTTTTGCACATCTGTTTATAAAATTACAGATGATCCGACTGGTTTCCATGGGCAACTGGAACAGTTTTACCTCATACATTTCTGATAAATCTCACCCCATCTCTGTATCCCTAACCATCTTACCTCGCACATAAGTTGTCTTCTACTCATTACCTATAGAAGCCAATCAAAGCTCATATGAATGATCAGTGGCAGAACAGCAACCAATCATGGCTCAGCTTCCAACTGCCGCAGCAGCAGACAATGGCTTCTGTATATGGTGGTTAATAAGTGGGTTTGGGAAAGCGCGGGGTAAAAATTTCATCTGAATACCTGGTCTAAGACCTTCCCTGAGTCACAGGCAATAACTGTGCAAAATTTGGTGATTGTAAATGCGACAGTAAAGATTCCTTTAGGGGACATACACTCAGCTTTATATATTAGATATTCTTGTACATAGGGAGTAGTATTATAGTAGTTCTATTCTTGAACATAGGTGTCAGTATTATAGCAGAAAAAAGACTAGAATCCGCCCTGTGCAGCAGAAGTATGAATAGCTGGCACAGTACTGGGGTCTATCAAAGTCCCTGAGTGGAGCCAGTTAATCACAATTACCTGCTGCATGGGTTCAGCGTTTTTAATATTGTCTTGTGTCTGGGGGGTATTTAGTCTGTACTACTATGGTTTTTGGAGCATCTAAGGTTTTGATTAATAAAGCGGCCCCCCAAATGGTAGCGCCATGACAATGCAGCGTTTGGGACGAAATAGGTTGTGCACCCCTGTTATAGATGGACATAGTCAAAAAACATCACAGCTCACTGACAGTATGAAAGAAGATTATTATAATAAACGCCTCCAGTTCTCTGACCAAACACAGATCATAATGGTCAGAAACTGGGAATGATATCTCCACAACCATAGGGGCTAGAAAGAAAATTCTAAAGAACGGTATGGTGATCCACATGTGTGAGGTGGTTAAAGGACTTCTTTAAGGGGTTGTACGATCGCAGGCATAGTCCTGCACATGCTAGTTAATTAAAAGTCACCCCCTACACACTAATTCACTGTTATCAGTGATTCTAGGGAGTTTTAGAGGTAATTCTATCTGAAGTTAGAAGGTCAGCTTTTGTTTGTACTAACCCATCTCCAGGGAAATGACAGGTAGACTGTGACCATGCATGGTCCACAGTCTGCAATCCGTGGCCCCTTGCAGTCTACATCTTCCCAAGTGCGTGCACACAGCGGAGGGAGCGTGCACACTCTGCAATACAAGCGCACCGCACAAGCAGCCATGAGCTGCTGTGCATTCTGTGAACAAGCACACAATGCTCTGTGGAAGCGGAGTATCATGGGACTTGAAGTCCTGATGCGTAGCTCTGCAAGTAGTGGGTGTTTTGCTGCCTTCAGTGTGAATCTACAATTTTTTAAAGTCATGAAAATACAGAAAACTCTTTGAATGAGAAACGTGACCAAACTTTTAGTCTGTACTGTATAAAAACATGTCAACAAAAATTTACCACTGACACGAAGTACAATGTGTCACTAGAAGAAAAATCTCAAAATTGTTTTGGTAAGTTAAAGCTGGCCTGAAAGTGTTAAAAGTAGTTTAGGGTGTCTTCAAATAAAGTTTAAAAAGAAAAAATGAAAAAGAGTATTAGCCCCCCACTTACCTTGAACAGATATATTTGGAAAAAATATTAAAAAACACAAATAAATGTATAAAACATGTAAGATATCAGAGTCCCAATCTATATTATTTATTAAGGGTTTTTTGCCCTAGGTATACATTGCTAAGCAAGAGGAAGCAAAAAGGAAAGACGTAGCTTACTGCATCTTTAATTCCATCCTGCAGCATTCGCTGTATGCTGGGCAGACAGAGGCAAATGGATGCCACTGTCTGCCAGCACCTTTACGAGCATAGATGTTGGAAATAGCAATATTACATCACATGCTTAACAGGAGAAAAAACCCTTCCAAATCACTAAAAAGTTAAATAAAAGTTGAACAAGTCCCAAAATAATGCCAAAATGTCAACTGTTCACCAGAAAATTACATGTCAGACTAGTGATTTGATAATATTTCTTGTTGCAGTTTAAGGGAAATATTCCATAAGAATCAAGCATTAAACCCTTAATGACATGGCCCTATTTTGTTTTTACATTTCCATTTTTCACTTTCCACCTTCTAAAATCCAACTTTTTTTAATTTTTACACCTAAAGAGCTCTGTGACAGCTTGTTTTCTGCATAACAAATTGCACTTTATAAGGATGATATTTAATTTTCCATGTGTACTGGGAAGCAGGAAAAATATTCCAAATGCAGTGAAAATGGTGAAAAAACGCATTTGCGCCTTATTCTTGTGGGCTTGGATTTTACAGTTTTCACTGTACGCCCCAAATGACATGTCTACTTTATTCTTTCGATCGATGCGATCACGGGGATACCAAATTTGTATAGGTTTTATAATGTTTTCATACATTTACAAAAATTCAAACCTCCTGTACAAAAATGTTTTTTTATTTTGCCAACTTCTGGCACTAATAACTTTTTTATACTGCAGTATACGGAGCTGTGGAGGACTCATTTTTTGCGACTTTAGATGACGTTTTCAATGCTACCATTTTTAGGACTGTACAACCTAAAATGGTAAAAAAGTGGCATTTTCGACTTTGGGTTTTATTTTTCGTTACGGGGTTAAACGTGGTAAAAAAAAATGCTATATTTTGATAGATCAGGCATTTTCAGACACAGCTATACCTGAGTTTATGATTTTTACTTATTTATATGACTTCTATGGAAATTTGAATTTTTTGGTTTATTATAATTTTTTATTTTTACTATTTTTCAGGCCTAGGTTGTCTGATCGATCCTACCATAGTACAGTATATGGGGATTTTCATGTACAATGTACAGTTAGCACATTGTAATGAATAGGTTAAAACGAGACAGCCTCGGGCGTCCGTAAGACCCGTCAATGTGATAGCAATCGATCGCCGCTCCCCGATGATTTCACAAAGTGTGACGACGTTCAGCAAGATGGCATCACCCATGCGCCTCCAACTTTTTGAAGCCGTAGCACCGATTACGGGTGTTTCCGGTAAGTCTTTGCTGCATTTTGCAGCAAAGACTTAGCGGCTAAGCAGAGGGCTCAGTGTTGGTAAGGGGTTAATAAACCAGTGACAATTATAGATCAATGGACTGTGTTAATCTCATATTTGTTGCCCATGGCCTCCTTCCTTCTAAAATCATCCCAACAAACCTGAAAGGCTACTGCAGCAGTTCCCAGTGCCCCTCCATGCTGCAGATTTACAGTCTAACTCAGGGGTCCCCAAACTTTTTACATAGGGGGCCGTTCACTGTCCCCCTCAGACCGTTGGAGGGCCGGACTAAAGTTTAAAAATAAATATCAGTACATGTGACCGCATCCATAATACACTGGCACCCCCCTCAATTAATTATTTAATATACTGCACCCCCTTGTGAACTATTTTAAATATTGGCCCAATTAATGAATTAATTGGGACTATTAATTATTAAATATACTAGGACCCCTCTCCATTAATTATTGAATATGCCTCCCCCCCATTAATTACTAGACTGCCCCTCATAATTAATTTCCTATACCCCCACCATTATTTCCTATGCTGCCCCCCACCATTAATTATTTCCTGTGCTGCCCCTTATAATTAATTATTTCCTATGCTGCCCCTCATAACTAACTATTGGCCCCAGGCCACCACAATCTTTTTACTGCCCTTTTTAATAAAAAATAAAAACCCTGTACTCACCTAAGTCTCCCCGAGCAACGTCTTCTATCTTCCTGCCCGGACGCGTATCCAATCTCCAAGAATCCGAGTTCAAAGAGCGATGTGCGCCGGGGTTGTATTCCGGCCACATCGCTCCAGAAATAGTGCTCGAGCGGCCGTTTCTGGGCGCATCGAGCACTATACAGTGACGGGCAGGAGCTTCCTGTCTGGACGGAGGCTCCTGCCCGACTGTCAAGGCCGCGGGGGCACGGCGCTTGCGCGGCAAGCATCGGGGGCCGGGTCGAAACGATCCGCATGTGGCCCGCGGGCCGTAGTTTGGGGACCCCTCTTCCCGATGTAATCTCACTACAGCTGAGGAAGTTCCAGCACAGAGTGGGGAGGGGAAGTACTCAGTGCACACTATAACAGCCTGTGATGCTGTAGCATAAAGGGGGTACAAGCCATGACCCACTAGCCTTTCAGGCTAATTAGCATAATTTCATTTTAAAAGGAAAGAGGGCATGGATAACAAAAATATGAAGGTTACCACAGTCAAGGTGTCTGGATTGATGAGTAAGTGCCCCTGGTTTATCCAGGCTTCATTTTGATGGGAGATTGTCTTAGACTTAAAGGACATTATTTACCAGGATCAAGGATTGTAAACCAATCACACTGACATACTTGTAGGATCTGCTCTTTTAGTTTTTTATGCCCTTGTTTGTACAAAAAAACCTTCCACAACTATGCAAATGAGTCTGAGGGTCTCCCTAAGTATAAGGGAGCCCCATAGGCTCCTTTGCATTTTTTTTATTTCCTAAAAACAAGGGCCTAGAAAGCTTAACCCCTTAAGGACGCAGCCATTTTACAGCTTAAGTCTCAGTCCCATTTTTTGTATTCCGACTTGCGTCTCTTTATATGGTTATAACTTTTGAACAATGTTGGATGATAAGTTTTGCGTTTAATTACAAAAAAAAGAAAAAAAAAGGATGAATTTTTTAAAAATTTGCCATTTCTGAAATCATCGCGTTTTCAGGCAGATAGATTTACCACCTAAATAAGTTGCTGAATAACATTTCCCATGTGCCTACTTTACATTTCCATAATTTTTGAAATGTCTGGATAATATATTTTGATGTCATGCAGCTTACAAATAGAATATCGATTTTATATATTTTCAGAATGTACTATTTTGGAAGTACTGTTTTGAATGAAATTTTAAATACCCCTATATAATCAACCCATTTTCAAATCTGGACTCCACAAACTAACAGAAACAGCTTTTAGGAAGATTGTTTACCCCTTGAGATCTTCATAGTAATTGAATTAAAATGGAGGTGAAATTTAGAACGGTCAAATTTTGTCGGTTATTCGTTAATTTAGCCCAAAAATTTACATTTCCAAAAGAAAAAACCCACCATACAATTTGTTATGCAATTTCTCCCGAGTACAGAGACCGCCCATGTGTGGCCGTTACTTGTTTGTTGGGCGCATGGCAAGGCGCAGAAAGGAAGGAGGGACCTGCAGCTGCCAGGATTTTCGTTTCCTCATTGGCCCCTTTTGTAGGCTATATAATTTTAGCTTTTTCGTTACTGGGGCCTGGCCCCTTTTGTAGGCTATAACATTTTTCATTATTGGGGCCATGTGATGGCATTTTTTTTTTGCGGGACGAGATGATTTTTCCAGTGTTACCATTTTGGGGTTGGTATCCCCTATTGTTGAAAATTTAGGAACTTCTTTTGAGGTCAGGAGTAGAAAAGCATCAATTCTGTACTGGATTTTTTACTTTTTTTGTGTTCACCGTATAGCCCAGAGATAGAGTGACCATAGTACAACCAAAAACCATATGTTGAAAAGTGCCAACATGACAATTTAAGTAGTACAGCAGTACCTTATTGATCCCTGCTGTATCACAGGTTTCAATTGTATTGGTGTCCTTAGTTCACCAATACAATAGAAAGATGGAGAACTTGGATTCAGGGTTCCCAGAGCAGATGCTCCAACAATAATCTCTGTCCACACATGCTTTATAATGGCACTGAGTATGGCACATCCTGGGCTGCATTGGACTGCAGGAGGAAGCCCTGAGTTCTGTCTGGCAAACTCTATGTTGGGGATAAGGCTTGGGTGCCCAGATAAAGGGCTCCGAGTGCCACCTCTGGCACCCGTGCCATAGGTTCGTCACCACTGGTATAGCCTAATAATCATGTTCTTTATTCTTTGGGTCGATATGATTACGGGGATACCAGACTTAAATATTCTTTCTTATGTTTTACTAAATTTGCCAAATAAAACCCTAATGTGGGGGGGGGGGGGGAATCTATCATTTTTGCATTGCCGTCTTCCAAGTGGCATAACATTTTAACTTTTTTGGTTACAGAGCTGGTTGATGGCTTGTTTTTTGCGGGACATGTTGTACTTTGCAACAGTATCATTCTGGAGTTCATGGTCAAGACAATCTCCTGCAGTTCAAACCGAGCATCAGTATGGGGAAGAAAGGTGATTTGAGTGCCTTCGAACGTGGCATGGTTGTTGGTGCCAGAAGGGCTGGTCTAAGTATTTCAGAAACTGCTGATCTACTGGGATTTTCACGCACAACCATCTCTAGGGTTTACAGAGAATGGTCTGAAAAAGAAAAAACATCCAGTGAGCTGCAGTTCTGTGGGCAGAAATGCCTTGTTGATGTCAGAGGAGAATGGGCAGCCTGGTTCGAGCTGATAGAAAGGCAACAGTGACTCAAATCGCCACCCATTACAACCAAGGTAGACAGAAGAGCATCTCTGAACGCACAGTACGTCGAATTTTGAGGCAGATGGGCTACAGCAGCAGAAGACCACACTGGGTGCCACTCCTTTCAGCTAAGAACAGGAAACTGAGGCTACAATTTGCACAAGCTCATCGAAATTGGACAGTAGAAGATTGGAAAAACGTTGCCTGATCTGATGAGTCTCGATTTCTGCTGCAATATTCGGATGGTAGGGTCAGAATTTGGCGTCAACAACATGAAAGCATGGATCCATCCTGCCTTGTATCAACGGTTCAGGCTGGTGGTGTCATGGTGTGGGGAATATTTTCTTGCCACTCTTTGGGCCCCTTGGTACCAATTGAGCATTGTTGCAACGCCACAGCCTACCTGAGTATTGTTGCTGACCATGTCCATCCCTTTATGGCCACAATGTACCCAACATCTGATGGTTACTTTCAGCAGGATAATGCGCCATGTCATAAAGCTGGAATCATCTCAGACTGGTTTCTTGAACATGACAATGAGTTCACTGTACTCAAATGGCCTCCACAGTCACCAGATCTCAATCCAATAGAGCATCTTTGGGATGTGGTGGAACGGGAGATTCGCATCATGGAAGTGCAGCCGGCAAATCTACGGCAACTGTGTGATGCCATCATGTCAATATGGACCAAAATCTCTGAGGAATGCTTCCAGCACCTTGTTGAATCTATGCCATGAAGAGGCAGTTCTGAAGGCAAAAGGGGGTCCAACCCGTTACTACATGGTATACCTAATAAAGTAGCTGGTGAGTGTATTTCTGGTGTTTGTATGATGATTTAGACTTTTTTTTAGCATTATATTTCTCTTTAGATGTTATGGGCTTATGGACATTTTTTATTGATTAATTACTTTATTTTTCATAAAAAAAAGTTTTTCAAATATTTCCACCATGGGACTTGAACAAGCAATCATCTGATAATCATGCATAGGCTTACACTGTGCCTTTAAGATGACGCCATCTTTCAGGCACTACCAGTAGGCAGCTCTGGGGTCCTGATTAGACACTAGGGTTGCCATAGCAACAGTTGGCGGCCACTGGAGACCATGCAGGGGGGGGGGGGCTGCACAACCCCCAAAGGCAAGTTAAATACCGCTGTCGCACTGACCACAGCATTTAACGGGTTAAACACCCGCAATCAGAGCCCACTCAGACGGTGGGTATTACCCGGGGATGTCAGGTAGATTACCGCCGACAGCCCAATGCCGGCTCGGCTCCAGTGCAGAGCCGAATCGGCATCCCCTCCGCAGCATACGGTGCTGAGCACTAAGGGGTTAAAGAATAGCAGTTCCTGTCAGAGGGAGTGCATACTAATATGTCAGTGTACCTGGTTTACAAACTTTCATCCTGTTGCTAGATGTCCTTTAATGAACCAATCAATAAAAGTGTGTGCCATTTAGCCCACACTGTGAAATCTATTTGCTGGTGTAAGGCTCTGCAGATTGCTGCTTATTTATCACTTTTCCTGCCAGAGGTAACATCCCATCTGTCTCTTATTGGGACCCACCTGTAATCATTTATGCTGCAGAATTTGCATTATAGCTTTATTCCATACCTATGTCGGCATGAGAACCCACTGAAGTATGATACAGAGATAATTTTATGTAATCTATTCAGCCAAAGGCTAGTTCCTAACATTCTTGCAGAATCTATATATAGATATACTTGCACATGGAGACCAAAAGTTATTTTTCAAAGCTACGGTTGTGTGCCATACTGGATGAAAAAAGTGAAGGTTATTTGTTCTTCTCCTTTTACAAGCAGGATATTTACACAAGAGCATAATAGGCTATTGGAACAGATCCTGCTTAACCCCTTAACGCTCTGCGCCGTAGCTCTCACGGGCTGAGTCCTCTTCATACAAAGGTGGGGGGTTTTTGCATAATGCATAAAACCCCCACCGCTAATAACCGCGGTCAGTGCTAGCACCGATCGCGGCTATTAACCTCCCCGTTGTCGCCGGCGGCAGTTAAAAGACGGCGGCACGCGGGCGCCGCCATCTTTTTTTCAATCGCCACGCCCCTTAACGTCATCGGGGGGCGGCGATCGGTTGCCATGGTAGCCTCGTGTCTTCTTTTGACACGAGGCTATCAGGCAGTTGCAGATTCGTTACAATGAGCCAGTGGCTCATTGTAATGAATGTGCTGCAAAAATGCCATATATTGCAACACAGAAGTATTGCAGTATATGGTAGGAGCAATCTGACTATCTAGGGTTAATGTACCCTAGATGGTCTAAAACGGGTCTCAAACTCAATTTACCTGGGGGCCGCTGGAGGTAGATTCTGGGTAAGGCTGGGCCGCATCAAGTTTTCCACACAAAATGCGCTTACAAAATATCATTATTCAGATTCAAATGTCATGGCGTCTCCCAGCGCAAGGAAAGCCCCATGCTGGGAGACGTGTTCTCTCTATGAACGCGTCCTGTGCACCGAGGGGTCCCAAGCTCCTACCGCCCTGAGCCCAGGACACTCCATCCCCCCCCCCGGTACTTGCCTCCCATCGAAGAAGATGAAGTCGCCGCTCTGACCTGCACCAAGTGCGTTCAGAGCGGCGACTTCATCTTCTTCAAGTACCGGAGGGAAGGGGATTAACCGGTTACGGGCCCTTTCCTGTTTTTTCATGTCCATTTTTCACTCCCCACCTTCAAAAATCTATAACTTTTTTATTTTTTACACGTAAAGAGCTGTGTGACGGCTTGTTTTCTGCGTAACAAATTGCACTTCATAGTGATGGTATTTAATATTCCATGCCATGTACTTGGAAGCGGGAAAAAAAATTCCAAATGCAATGAAAATGATGAAAAAACCGCATTTGCGCCATTTTCTTGTGGGCTTGGATATTACGTCTTTCACTGAGCGCCCCAAATGACATGTCTACTTTATTCTTTGGGTCGGTACGATTAAGGGGATACCAAATTTGTTATAGGTTTATAATGTTTTTTACAAAAATTAAAACCTCCTGTACAAAAATTATTTTTTTGATTTTGCCAACTTCTGGCGCTAATAACTTTTTCATACTTTGGTGTACGGAGCTGTGGGTGGTGTCATTTTTTGCGAAATTTGATAATATTTTCAATGATATCATTTTTAGGACTGTACGACCTTTTGATCACTTTTTATAGATTTTTTATATTTTTCAAAATGGCAAAAAAGTGCCATTTTCGACTTTGGGCGCTATTTTCCGTTACGGGGTTAAACGCATTGAAAAAACGTTATCATATTTTGATAGATCGGGCATTTTCGGACACGTCGATACCTGATGTGTTTATGATTTTTACTGTTTATTTATATTTATGTCAGTTCTAGGGAAAGGGGGGTGATTTGAAATTTTAGGTTTTTTTATTATCATTTTTTTTTTTTTTTAACTTTTTTTTATTTTTATTTATACTATTTTTCAGACTCCCTAGGGTACTTTAACCCTAGGTTGTCTGATCGATCCTATCATATACTGCCATACTACAGTATGGCAATATATGGGGATTTTCCTCCTCATTCATTACAATGTGCTATCAGCACATTGTAATGAAGGGGTTAAAACGAAATAGCCTCGGGTCTTCGGAAGACCCGAGGCTACCATGGAGACGGATCGCCGCCCCCCGATGACGTCACGGGGAGCGGCGATCCCAGGTAAGATGGCGGCGCCCATGCGCCGCTATCTTTTTGAGGCTGCCGACAGCTTTGCCGGCAGCCATCGCTGTGAAAACACCCGCGATCGGTACTAGCACCGATCGCGGGTGTTACCGGTAAGCCTTTGCTGCAATATGCAGCAAAGACTTACCGGCTATGGAGAGGGCTCGGCCTGTGAGCCCTCTACATGCAGCGCGACCTGCCCTCTCCATGCAGGTGGGGGCCGCAAAATATTGTCCCGCGGGCCGCGAGTTTGAGACCCCTGGTCTAAAAGATAGTGAAAAAAAAAAGTTTAAAAAATAAAAAAAAAAATTAAGAAAATATTAAAAGTTCAAATCACCCCCCTTTCCCTAGAACGGATATAAAACATAATAAACAGTAAAAATCAAACATATTAGGTATCGCCGCGTCCCAAAATGCCCGATCTATCAAAATATAAAAACAGTTATGGGCGGCGGTGACCTCCGAGGCGGGAAATGGCGCCCAAATGTCCGAAATGCGACTTTTACACCTTTTTACATAACATAAAAAATGAAATAAAAAATGATCAAAATGTCGCACAGACCTCAAAATGGTAGCAATGAAAACGTTGCCTCATTTCGCAAAAAATGACCCCTCACACATCTCCGTGCGCCAAAGTATGAAAAAGTTATTAGCATCAGAAGATGGCAACATTTTTTTTCTCTTTTTTGTACACATTCGTTTAATTTTTGAAAATGTATTAAAACACAATAAAACCTATATAAATTTGGTATCACCGCGACTGCACCGAACCAAAGAATAAAGTAGGCGTGTTATTTGGAGCAAAGAGTGAAAGTCGTAAAAACTGAGCCCACAAGAACGTGATGCACGTGTGGTTATTTTTCAATTTTTCCACATTTGGAATTTTTTTTTCAGCTTCGCAGTACACGGCATGTTAAAATAAATAACATTACGGGAAAGTAAAATTTGTTACACACAAAATAAGCCCTCACACAGGTCTGTACACGGAAAAATGAAAAAGTTATGGATTTTTGAAGTTGGAGAGCGAGAAATGAGCCGAAAAACCCTGCGTCCTTAAGGGGTTAACAGCATCCATCCTGAGCTTCCACTGCATGGAGACTGAGTACGCTCTCCAAGATGTAACTGTCAATTATGGGGGAAGGCCCATCACTACGCAGACTACCTGAATGTGACAAATTATTGAATGCTGCTCACTCCATCTCCTGACAGGAATGGCCCATCCCACTGAATGGTTTGCTCCTCGCCTTCAGGAGGAGCAAGCAATTATAAAACCTACCATTCCAAAAGGAAACTTAATGGCACAGAAACTGAACTGAATCAGCTTATAATTTTCATGCAAAAAATTTCCCCCCCCCCCCCCATCTTATGGAGACAGTGACATGATTGTGGGGAATTTCAACACATTTGTGCAAAATAAAGACTAAAATGCACCACATTTATCAAGCTTCAGCACTTTTCTGCCTAAGGGGGTGTGGCCAAAATAAAATAGTCTACCCCAAAATTCTGGTGCAGTTTGGACCAACTAAAACTAGGCCTAAAGTAAGGACAAGGCAATCTTAGGCTTTATTCACACAGCTGTTGAAAAAAAAAAAATTTACATGTTCTGCGCATACATCAATAGTCTGGCAATGGGCATACAGCGCCATGTTTCTCTATGGCGGGGGCGAGAGCACCTATTCGGCTGTAGAGATCGAGGTATGAGCGCTGCTCTACCCTCTCCATAGAGGATCTTTTTCCTGCTGACAGCACCACACGTGTTTTCACTGTACTACAACCAGGCCCCATCACAAGGGCATATATCTGTCCCCAGAATGGATGCATGAAAGAGGCCTTATTTTGCACAAGAATTTTTAAGTACTGATAAAACAGCAACAGCTTAGCTTTTTCTAGCTAGAAACTGGCAGGAGCTGAAAGACATTGTTACATTTGCCCTGATGTTTTAATACAGCCCTAAGGTAGGTGGATGGTTGTCACCTCTCATTAAGGTGATCCTGGTTTATTATGCAGTATTACACCACCATAATAATGACATACAATTGCATTAGTCATAAAAGTATATAAAATAGTAAATAAAAACAGATAAGAAATCATGAATTTCTTTAAAAAAAACTTGAATCAGTAGACAGAATAACTTAAAATTATATACAAAAATCCTCGGTTGCAGACTGTCTTTGGATTTGTAGAGGAAAAGAAAGTAACAGCCTCCCACATGTTGCCATGTACTGCAGAAAAAAAAAAAGGAAAGTTAAAAAGGTTGTGTACTAATAAGTAAAAAGGACATTATAATTTTTTTTTTGTCTCAGACTCACCTAAGAGGCATTTAGGAATCTGTTCTGGATATCTGTATATACCCTGGTAAAGATTTCATCCTTTGAGAGTTGGCCATCTACGGACACTACAAAAGGAGACAAATGTTAAAGGGTGCCCATGAAAGAAAGCTCTCAAATTCTAAACCCTAGTGAGGTTTACACAAGATCATTTTTAACCCCAATTAGTTTTATTGAAGGGATGATCAGTGTAGCATTCCAAAGTGTGGATGGAGACTCCAAGCAGAACCTTCAAGATCCCTATAGTGCTAGAAAATGCTGTGTGCTTAGATTATCAGGGTATAGGTTTATCTACACCTTCATTTAGCTTTTGAACATTCATTAGTATTTGACACAGATGAGACTGATCAGAGATTCATGATATTGATAAACATATGTCTTCAGCTCTTCTGCTACATCTCAGCTATAACACACAGAATCAGCTCTGCTAAACCTCCTTCCCCTGCTAAAGATCTTATCAGTAGATTAAGTCTCTGCAGGCAGGAAGAATCGGATTGTGCTCATATTATAATAAGGAGGGGAGGGGGCAGCCAGCACAGATACGAGGGAAATACTCAGAAGAATCTGTGCCCTACCATCGTGAGAAGATTTACACTCAGATCCCAGGGCAAACAAAATTGTATACACCAGGACTGATACAGGTTGGAATTATATCTGTGAAATGCTAAATTTTGTTAACAGGGAATTAGAAAATTATTTTGTTATCCTGCAGATATCAGAACACACTGGAAGACATACCTATACTCACACCACTTGCTTCCATTTCTTGTCTGTGTTTCAGATACATTGGCCAGACATGACCATCAAATAACCCTGGGGGATCTGGAACTGTGTAGTTCCTACCACTGTATGGAAAAGTAAAATAAATTAAGGCATCATTAAATTGAGTAAACAGGCATTTTATGCTGTGGCAAACTCCATCTTCATTTACTTGTTTCTATTCTAGTGTGTGGATTATCAGAAACACTTACCTGCGCCTTCTCTTGCACTCTTCATATGGAATGCTTAAGTAGTAACGTTCCGAGCACATGTTGGCTAGTAACCTGTAAAATAGTATTTATATCAGTATGGACCATCAAAATCAAGCTTAGATAAACGAGACACTCATAGATCCAGGCACCATGACGTATCAAGCCATGTCTTTCCATCCTGCAGCCTCCACATGAGCAACATATCCACAGGCAATAGATTTATATGCAGAATGGTTGCAGTGTATTGCATCTTTCCCTACAGCACTACCACACGCATATATCAAAAATACCATTTCACACTGAACTACTGTAAATGGGTTCATATGAGCTCATTACTTGTGATTATATAGCAAGAATCCCTCCAAAATCAGGATCTGCACATCTTCATCCAAATCAGAATGAGACAGGGCAATTCCATGTGAGCGGGCAAACTTCACAGGATTCTCAACCCAGGCTGTTACAGTATTCACCATGGACTCCATGTCAATGGCAGTAATTACTGAAAGGATAAATGAAGTCACATTAGGAAAAACACAGAATGGCAAAATGGTTATATGTGAAAAAGACTTATACATTACTGCATCCTACAGCGAAAACAGTTCTTACCATCCCATTGTTTAAAGCCATCTTCACCAACTTCTATCTGATCTGGCAGCTGAAACATAGTGAGCAATAAAAATGCTGCAAACAATGCAGCTGAAGCACAAATAGGAGAAGACTTGATAGACAGATAGCTCATCTCCAAATATATGGCACATTACTCTATGGGGGTTTTCAAGCCATCTATAACATGCAAAAACTTAGAGTAACAGGATGGAAACGGGGAGTGTGAAAGAAAAGCCTAGTGTAAATGCATCACAAGAGTTGCCATAGGTCATAACTATGGCATGTAAAGTTATACCTACCTTAAAGAAGTCATCCTGATGGACTACACAACAGTTTGGCAGAACACCAATAAGCTTTTTCGTCAGAGTGGTCTTGCCACCATTTGTAACACTGAAAAAACAACATGCATTGTATCATTATATTATAACCACAGTAGCCAACTAAAAATCAGATGGTTAAGGCAAAATGCAAAGCTATGCACCCATTTAGGCTTGGTCACTTCTGATTGGAAGTAGGTGTTCCAACAACCAAAGTTCCCAAACATATTTCATGAAGGTTGGCTGTACAAAGAGTGGGACTGGGGAATGGGCTGGACATTCCTTAACCAAAGGTAGATGGACTGGATGCATTCTTTTCCTCAGCCGAGAGGATTCCACTTTCTTAAGTAGTGTGTGCCCATGTGTGTAAGGCAGTGGTGGTGAACCTATGGCACGGGTGCCAGAGGTGGCACTCTGAGCCATTTCTGTGGGCACTCAGACCATTGCCCCAGGACAGAGTTCACCAAATCTTCCTTCAGTCCCAGGCAACTTAAGCGACACTTGTTTGGAACAGTGGGAAAAGTGAGAAGATGTTGTCAGAACTGCATTATCTTTGAAGGTCATCCTGCTGAACCCTCCATTCTTTCTCTACGTAGAGACCCTTGAGAGAAGCTACAACAAGAGTCCGATTTTCCCTCCTTTCAACTGTATTGGTGGCCTCAAGGAGGCGATACAATTGAAATATGTGGAAGAACAGGTAGCAATATGTTACTGCTTAAAATGACATGTTGGCACTTCACTGTAAATAAGCAAATTTTGGTGGTAGTTTGGGTACTCAGTCTCCAAAAGGTTTGTCATCACTGGTGTAAGGGAATACACAGAACCAATGATAGTCTTTCTTCTGCTGGTTTCTTTACACAAATGATTTACAACATTTCATGTGAATGTGCCCAAACAAGAAATTACAAAGTTTATACATCAGAATATACTGGTTTCGACTTTCAAACACTGAGCAGAAAACTGCTTATAGCAATGAATGGATAGACATGTGCAACTTCTTTACACCAATGACTTGATAACTGGCATGTAATTGGTCTGACCAGAAACCAAACAGAGGGAGAGTGAGCAATATATTCACTGGGGAATATTTATCATATGCCACCCCTCCAGTGGCCTGCTGCAAAGCATATATGTGCGCCAGGTACCATCCAGGCTAGAACTGAGTAATTAACCCCTTAAGGACGCAGGGTTTTTCACTCATTTCTCGCTCTCCACCTTCAAAAATCCAGA
The DNA here is from genome assembly GCF_040894005.1 of Engystomops pustulosus. Lineage (NCBI taxonomy): Eukaryota > Metazoa > Chordata > Amphibia > Anura > Leptodactylidae > Engystomops > Engystomops pustulosus. Next base: position 159,266,536 of record NC_092411.1, on the reverse strand, counting down.
ACTTTTTCATTTTTACGTGTACAGACCTGTGTGAGGGCTTATACTGTACGTAACTAATTTTACTTTCCCGTAATGTTATTTATTTTAACATGCCGTGTACTGCGAAGCTGAAAAAAAATTCCAAATGTGGAAAAATTGAAAAAAAAAACTCAAAATAACACCTCAGCTTTATTCTTTGGTCCGGTATGATTGCGGTTATACCAAATTTATCTAGGTTTTATTGTGTTAATACATTTTCAAAAATTAAACGAGTGTACAAAAAAGAAAAATTGCCATCTTCTGAAACTAATAACTTTTTCATACTTTGGCGCACGGAGATGTGTGAGGTGTCATTTTTTTGCGAAATGAGCTGACCTTTACATTGCTACCATTTTTAGGTCTGTGCAACTTTTTGATCATTTTTAATGTGATGTAAAAAGGTGTAAGTCGCATTTCGGACATTTGGGCGCCATTTCCCGTCTTGGTGGTCACTGCCAGCCGTAACCATTTTTATATTTTGATAGATTGGGCATTTTGGGACGCAGCGATACCTAATATGTTTGTGATTTGAATTTTTAATATTTTATTTGTTTTTTTTATTTTTTAAACTTTTTCTTCCCCCCCCCCCCACTATTTCTTAGACCATCTAGGGTACATTAACCCTAGATGGTCAGATCGCTCCTACCATTACCATATACTGCAATACTTCTGTATTGCAGTATATGGTATTTTTGCAGCTCATTCATTACAATGAGCCACTAGCTTATTGTAACTCAGCTTATTGTAACTCAGCCCGTGAGCCCTCTTCATACATTCCCTATACCCCTGCGCCGTAGAGCTATGGCACAGAGCGCTAAGGGGTTAATATCCAGTCAAGCTGAATGGTTGCCAATTGTAGCAACAACCACTGCCTCTTAGCATGGCAGGTGAAACAACTGCAACTGCTGGTGGTTTGCTACAGTTGTGATTATTTCAGGGTTTATAGGCCAGTCTTCAAAGTCCTTTTCATTCATGGTGGGTGTTGGCTGACAGCCCGGAGTTTGTATAAGACTCGAAGACCAGTCATTGGTCAGAATCTATAGCCATGTGTTTGTGGCACACTTATATGGCAATACCTACTTATGGATCTATAAGGTAGGAACGAGGGACAATGGACAAAGTTTCCTAGGAAAGTGACTGTGAACCATTTAGAGACGAGTGCCCAAACTACAAACAAACCACTTATCGCCAATTGCTCTGCTACAACTTTCAATTGTATTTGGGTCCCAAGGACACCAATACAGTTAAAAGAAAGGAAAATTCAGGAAGAAACATAGGGTCAGCAAGAAGGCCTCCAAAATAACCCAGCCCTATCCACACATTCTCACTCTCCCTGCAGTATTAAGCAGTCAGTGATGTGTCGCTTTATAATAACTCAGAGTAGCACATCTTAAACGGCCTGGGACTAAAGGAAGATTCTTTGAGGGAAGTTATTGATTTTCTAACTTTTTTTTGTCTTTTTCCTTGATGCATTTATGAAGTGCCACAATATTGGTCCTTTTCTGACACTGTGCTGACAGGTGTCATTTGGAGCACATAGTCAAGTCTAAAAACGCAACAAAATGTTCAAGTTTCTCAGTTTAATAGCATTTAAAAAATTTTAGGACAGTTTCTCAGTAACCTGCATGGAATGCAAAATGCTTTCACAAGAAAGTACAATTTTGGTGCATAGAACATGCCCTTACACAGCTCTAAACTGAGGAGCTGTGGGGAAAAAAGGGATTTTTTTTTTTTTAAAGGGGGAAAGGCTAAATTAAGTCCACAATCATTTTATGTCTAAAGAGACCTCCTCCGGTAATATATGAAATGCACAGCAAGACGTATAGAAGGAGATAAACTGCTGCCACAAAATGTAACCGACAACAGTGTGACGTGCAATACTAAGCAGACTATGCTCCACATGCAGCATCACCACTTGTCCCGCGAGTGTACAGATAAAGTATACATTAAACCGGCAGTTTAGAGATGTAACCTATAATCTAGACAGTGACATTAGATAGCATAGGTTATAAGGGAAGCCCTAAATGAAGGCGGGAAGCGCAGGAACCGCACATCCCCGCGCGCGCCAACTGCCACAAGGCAGCTTTAAAACTCCCGCCATGCCCGATACAACCCAGAAACTCCCTCACCGCGCCAAGCTGCTACTGAATAGCCACTGTACTAAATCCATATTGTACTGACATTACCAGGAAACAGTACATAGCGCTTTCAATGGGTCCCAAAAAGTTAAATGACACAGCCTAATGTGTGCGACATCGGCAATAGAAAAGCATCGTTCACACAGCGTCTTACCCGCCGATCCCGATGATGATGCGCTTCATATTCCTGCCTCTGGCTGTAGAAACACTCACGCCAACTACTATTTCATTGAGAAATTTTCCCGGCCCACATGCTTTTATATTCGGTCTATGTTACGTCATTTAGACAAAAAAGGCGGCGGCCAATAATGTGAGAGTAGCAGACTCCGCTATTTACGCAGGCGTGAAGTGCTCGCCACCTGTTAGGCGCGCATCACAGTCATGCTGGGGGTATTATTAGCATTGGGCAGTGTGCCCTTTGCCTAAAGTAGTAATGTCATGAATGTTCCACTCCTCAGCAGACAGCGAGAGAGTTTGGGAGAAGAAATGTCGCATTTTGTTTGAATGAGAGGAATGTTCCGGACACGCCGAGAGTTGGTCTCGTGACAACATCCGATATTGTGACATTGTGTCGCCTCTTCCTTGTCTTCTCCGTGTCTAGTAACGATTCACGGCGCTACAGCGTTTGCAGGTGTCATATCCCTGTGCTATCTGTTCTTGTGGTAGTGTTCCTTAGACACTGTCATGTGTACAGTAGAGTGGAACAGTTTTTTCCATTTTTAATGTCATACCCCACCTCAGGGTGGCCCTGTCGGCATTCTACCCGCTGTGGCAGCTATGACATAGCGTTTGTAAGAATGTGCCATTACTACTAGCTGCTTGCTTGGCTTTTCAAAATCTTAGTGAAATTCACAGGTGGCGGGGCTTGGGGCGATCGCATATGTGTTTCAAGAGAAACGCATGAGAGCGGGTTATCAATCGCATGCGTTTTACGGGAAACGCATATGAGATCGGCCTGAGCCCCGCCCCCTGTGAGCTAGCATCGTGTTATAAACTCGACGCTAGCGGAACGTGTGAACGTGCCCTTAGGGTGATGGCACACGTGGCGTTTGGAACGCGTTTTTGGGTCGTTAAAAAACTCATGCATTTTTGAAAAACGCATCTGTTTTTGACAGGTTTGACCAATAATCTTAATTCAAACTGGTCAAAAACGAATGCGTTTTTTTAACGCTTCCCTTTTTTTAACGGACTGCTTAGAAACAGGTTCAAAACGCCACGTGTGCCACCACCCTTAATGATGTGGCCGGAAAAGGCTCTAGTGACATTTTTAGCTAATTTTCATACTCGACAGTTTAACCCCTTCCCGACATTTGACGTAATAGTACTGCATGGCGGGAGGTGCGTTCCCGCAGAATGCAGTACTATTACGTCAAGCTTCTGGCGCCGGCTCCTGACCGGAGCCGGCGCCAGAAGCTGCGGGTGTCGGCTATATATTATGTTAACCCCTAACAAGCCGCGGTCGCGCTGACCGCGGCGTGTTAGAGGCATTTAAAAAGCATTTCAAGTCAATCGGACCCCCCCCCGCGGCGCTTACCGGGGGGGTCCGCAGCTCCGATCGCAGCCCCAGGACTGCCGGTGCCCGGGGCTGCGCGATCTTCCTCCCCGTGCCGGGTCCCTGCCTCCTGGAAGGGCCCGGCTGCAAGACACCGGACATGCGCAGAATGCTCGGTGTCTTACATTACACAGTGCAGTACTTCTGTATTGCACTGTGTAACCTGTAAAAGAGCTTGAACAAGTGATCAGAAGATCACTTGTTCAAGCTAAAATGTCAGTTACTGTAAAAAAAAGTTAAAACAATAAATAAAGTTTTTTTAAAATAAAAATAAATAATAAAAGAAAGTGAAAGTCCCCCCAAACACCACATTTCCCTGTACACAAGTAATAAAGTATAAAAAACTCTAAATCACAAAAAAACCCCACTTATTTGGTATCGCTGCGTCCGTAACAATCTGTACAATAAATCATAATTGGACACGCTCGGTGAACGTGGTAGAAAAAAAACCCAAAAAACTTGCCAAAAATTAAAACTTTTTATCAAATTGCTTTACAAAAATGTTCTAAAAAGGGATCCGAAAAAGTTACAAGCACCAAAATGATACCAATGAAAAGAACAACTTGTCACGCAAAAAATAAACTCACAACCAGCTCCGTAAATCAAAAAATACTATAGTTATGCTGCTATAAAAATGGCAATACTAAAACAAATGCAATTTTTTCTATTCTAGTTTTCCTTTAATAAAATTGGACAAATATAAACAAAACTATATAAATGAGGTATCACCGTAATCGTAGTGATCCGTAGAATAAAGATAATATATTATTGTTATGCTACAGTGAACACCCCCCCAAAAAAATGCTAAAAATCCAAAACAAGAATTGATGATTTTATTTTCCTCCACACGTAAAAAGTTAATAAAATTGCTTCAATAAACTAAAAACCCACTAAAATGAAGGTTTTTTTACAGTGTATCTCGTCCCGCAAAAAATAAGCCCTTATTTGTCTAAATTGCTTAAAAAATAAATAAAGATTGTATAGCCTATTCCCAACGAGCGTTGTTATAGAACGGTGCGGCGGGTAGTGACTTGCCAACACGGTTCAGACACAGTGATCGGGGCAAGATGGCGGCTGTTCCTGACAGCCATCCATCCTGCCCCCTGGACCAGAATGGTTCCGTCCCCCCCACACCCCCAGTTCATGATCGCTGCTATTGGCTCATCAATTCAGACCAGCCCATAGAAGCGAATTTACTTATGACGTCAGTAATACCGGTCACCATGTCTGTAGACACGGTGATCGGGGCAGGGTGGCGGCTGTTCCTGACTGCCACCAATTTTGCCTTGCGGTCCAGAAGGGTTTTGTTGCCCCCCTCTGTCCATGTTTGCCGCTATTGGCTGGTCGATTTGGTCCAGCCAAAAGCAGCAATATTCGTCACAATGGGCATCGCTAGGGTGAATAAGAGCAACACTTGGCGATAATTTCCCTATGGAAAACGAAGATATGGTACAAAAGTGCTGGCCGTGCACATTGTACAGATTACACTGTACAACTCTTACCAGCTGTTCCAATGTGCAGGTCCTGCCGTATCATTTCTCCATTTTCAAGAGGAAGATATTAGGAAACTAATATTGGGACAAGAAGGACGGGGCCCCAGTATCTCTGGTTTAGATGTTCCTGTGTTTTGCCAGGACAGCATTTTCCCGGTGAATTCTGCTGCTTCTAAAGGTAGGACTCAATAAAGAGTCTGTTCCAAAAGAGGAGTTAGGATGGACACTACATACTACTAAGATACCTGCGACACCTCCAGAGTGACAAAAGTTTAGTTGGTCCCTTGGTATCATCTACCTCCTTATACGCAACACATTCACAATTCACGCCCAACCTGTTGTGAATTCATTTAGGTAAAATGAATAATTGTAACAACTGTTATGTCCCGTTGCTCCCTATACCCCTCCATTATTTCATAAGGGGCACCACATAACGGGCACTGAACTTTCCAGAAATAATTGCAATTTCCATCTTGGACTCCATTGCACATCACCTATATGTTCAAAATGCTCATTTCACCACAATTAGGGTCACTTTTCGGGTTTTCCTCTGTTTTGGTACCACTACGGCTCTCCAAATGTATCCTGACACATGTGAAGGATTTCTGTCAAATTTGGCCACTAAAAGACAAACATCCCTCTTTTCCTCTACTGTGCTTTCCAAAATGGTGATACTTGTTGGGGTTCCCCTCTGTTTTGGTACCACTACGTCTCTCTAAATGCATCCGGACACATGTAAAGGATGTCTGTCAAATTTGGCTTCTAAAAGTCCAACGCCCCTCTTTCCCTTATGACCTTCACTGCGTACCCATACAACATTTTATTTGCATGTGTGGGGCAATTTTATACTCGGGAGAAATGCTAGTACACATTTTTTGGGGTTGTTTTATCTTTAATGCCTTATGGGATACAAAAAATAGCCGTAAAAGTGACTTTTTTGGGAAAATGTTCATATTTTCCTGACACATGTAAAGGATGATTGTCAAATCTGGCTTCTAAAAGGCCAAAGCCCCTCTTTCCCTTCTGAGCCCTACTGTGTACCCATACAACACTTTATATGCAAAAGTGGTGCAGTTCTGTGCTTAGGAGAAATAGTTTTACACATTTATGGGGGTTGTTTCATCTTTTATCCCTTGTGGCTTACAAAAATTTGGGGTAAAAGTTACTTTTTTGAGAAAATTTTCACCTTTTTTCCCTTTTGGGGCCTAATTGAATCAAACACCTGTTGGAGCAACTACACAAATTACACCTTGCTAAACTCTCCAAGAGGTGTACTTTCCAAAATGGTGTCTCATGTTGGGGCTTTCCTCTGTTTTGGTACCATTATGGCTTTCCAAATGCATCATGACACAGGAAAACTTTTTCAACCATATTTGCCCTGCAAAAACGAAACAACGCTCTTTCCATTCCAAGTGCCCCCCTGTGTCCGTACAGCGGGGTACAGTGACAAAATGGGTATTTGCATACTCAAGAGGAATTGCCCTCAACATTGTAAAATGAATTTTCCTTTTTAACCCATTGTGAAGGTGCAAATTTTAGTGTTCAATGAATCTATAGTAAGATAAAATTACATTTCTGTAATTTCACTTTCATTTATCTTTCACCCTCATGAAACGCTCATAGGGTTAACAAAATTCCCAAAGGTTGTTTTGAATATTTTGAGGGGTGTAGTTTCTGAAATGGTGTCATTTGTGGGGGTTTTCTGTCATGTAGGCCTTATAACGTCACTTCTAACTAAATTGACCCTCCAAAAGTAGGTTATGATGATTTTCATGAAAATCTGAAAATTTGCACCTAAAGTTATAAGCCTCCTAACATCCTAAAAAAAGGAAAAGATGTTTGAAAAATGATGCCAAGTTAAAGCAGACATATGGAAAATGTTAGTTATCAAGTTATTTTAGTGATATGACCAACTTTCCAAAAAGTAGAAAATTTTGAATTTGGAAAACATTGTTTTTTTCAAAAATGTTGCCAAATTTCCATTTATTTCATAAATAAATACTAAATATATTGTTTAAATTTCTCAACCAACATGAAGTACAATGTGTCATGAAAAAACAATCTCAAAATCAACTGGATATGTTGAAGCGTTCCAAAGTTATAACCACTTAAATAGACACATGTCGGATTTTAAAAAATGGGCCGTGTCAGGAAGGTGAAAAGTGGCTTCAGCGTTAAGGGGTTAAGGGCCATAACGTTTTTTTTTTTTTGCGTGCTACCTTAATAATAAAGATTTTTTTTTCATTTTTATTTACAAATTTATTGGGGGGAAATTTGTTTATTTACAGTACATATTATTAATGAATTCTCTATTTTGTTTCTGTCGTTTTCATATATAATATGTATAGTCTCGAGAAAAAATTAATGCCGCCTGAGACGAGGTTCTCAACTCTTCTCATGGCAGGTGCATCCCTGGCTAGGAGTTGTGAGAGCAATAAGGTAACATACCCCTGCAGATCACGAAAACGAGGGGTCCGATGGGGTCCCACGTACCGCCGTCTGACCCCTTGTCGCTCCTGGAGATTAATGGTGCAGATGGTAGTGCATGACCGTTCTGCTCCATACATCTCAATGGAGCTAACAGAAATTGACGAGCCCCGATCTCAGTTCATAGGGCCTAACTTGGTTCTTGGGCCAACCTCTTTAAATGTGGCTTTTTCATTAAGAAGGGTTGCTAAAGCTGCCTCCAAGTCCTTCAGCGTTAAAGGGGTAGTCTGATTTAAAATAGTCTGATTTAATGATTTACAAAATTTACGGCCTCTCTAAAGTAGGTGGAGTTATCACTAAGATGGCCGCCACTGGAAAAACTACAAGTTCATGATCCTTTAGTTCTCAGTAACTCCTCCTACCACTTATGCTCTGCTCCCAGTGATGATATAACAGGTTTTCTTGCTCTGTTACCATAGTAATGATGTGTAACTGCCATCACCAAAACACAGGCCATACTGGTTGCACTGCAACCAACCAACTACAGCCAAACATAGTGGTGATCACATGACCAGCCCAGGCAGGTGCAGGATATGTGATGTGGACATGTGTCCAGCAGCCATCGTCTGTTCTGTGTCTGATCCACAACGGACCGTGCGGAGGAAATTAACGGACTGATTAAAGGGCCAGTAGCATTTTAATTCTTCTGCTAATTCTAATTTTCTGCTAAGGGGAGCACAATTTTAAATAACAACTAATTACACACTAGCTTATATTTTGAGTACCCATTTGTATATGAATTATGCTGATTCCTGGAATACCCCTTTAAAGGTGCCTCCAATGCTTCTCTAGCCTCCCACTTCAAACAGGGCATGTCAATTTGGTTTAAGAAGGCTAGCATATCATGACATCCAGGTACCGAACTCGTGATATAAAGATTCTTCTAGTAGTCACACATTACTGCCCGTATGTCATTGTCCTCAACGTATTTGTCCCATTATTTGTTGTATATATCTCTTTGCTATAAGCGGACCCACCTTGAGCCTTAACAATAGTGGATAGTAGATGGCCCACAATTTCCACCTGCTCAAAACACTTTTGTTTCACAAAGAAGCGTTTCTGGTTAACCGTCAGTACGGTATGCTCAGCTAACAGATGTTGGGCCTCCTTCCAATTCTGTTCTGTTGTTGGATCCAGAGGCAATGTAAGTGCATTCAGTGGCAGTGACCCTATATGTAAGGGTCTCTAGGTATTCCCACCCCTTAGACTTATGTTTACTAACCTGCTTCATATATATTCCTAAAATATGCCCTCAGCATTTCCCAAACCGGTAATGTGGATGCTGTGCCCTTGTTGTGGGAGAGAAATTCCTCTATATAAGACAAGTAGACATCCCCACTATCCAGGAGTTGTATTCAAAAGAGGTTGACTTTTCTCAATCCCCTAGGATTACACTGGCCCTGATTGAGAAGTAGGCTAACCAGGAGTTGCTAGTGGTCCGATATGGACCTGGGCAGATATGCCACATTGAGCACATATGGGAGGAGTAAAGAGCTGTATGAGGATTGTTTTCTGCGTAACAAATTGCACTTCCCAGCGGGGAAAAAATTCCAAATGCAGTGAAATTGGTGAAAATACGCATTTGCACCATTTTCTTGCGGGCTTGGTTTTTTATGGCTTTCACTCTTCACCCCAAATGACAAGTCTTGTTTGTTCTTTGGGTTGGTACAATGACGGGGATACTAAATTTATACAGGTTTTATTGTGTTTTTATTCATTTAAAAAAAATATAAACCTTCTGTACAAAAAACCCCAAAAACTTAATTTCACCATCTCCTGGCGCTTATAACTTTTTCATACTTTGGGATATAGAGCTGTGTGACATGTATTTTTTTGCAAGATTAGATGATATTTTCATTGCTACCATTTTGAGGGCTCTCCGGCCTTTTGATAATTTTTTATTATATTTTTAAATGTAGCAAAATGGTGAAAAACTGCAATTCGGACATCCATGCACTATTTTCCGTTATAGGGTTAAATACAGGGTATAACTGTTATTATATTTTGATAGATTGGACATTTTGGGACGCGGCGATACCTAACATGTTTATGATTTTTACTGTATTTTTTTTATAACACTTCTAGGAAAAGGGGGTGATTTTATGATTTAAGGTTTTTTAATTAATTTACTTTTTTACATTTTACATTTTTATTTTTACTATTTTTCAGACCCCCTAGGGTTCTTTAACTGTAGGTTGTCTGACAAGGCAGTGCCCACACACCCTCTCCATACTACGTCAGACGACATGTGACATGCTAATACATCACGCATTGGTAAGGGGTTACAGTGTTCACCACTGTTCACCAGTGTACTGTACAGTGTTTGCTGCTATGTATATTGATGTGCTGCCAGATATATTGTGGGGGATGTAGAACCAGTGCAGAGTAGAACTAGACAGTGCTCTGCTATGTCAGATTAAATATTGTGTCTGATGCTGGATACATTGTAAGACTAGTGAGTTGTACTTTGCACCGCCTATTTAGCTGCTCTAGGTGGCTGAATTTTCTGCTGCACAGGTTATTTTCTGGAGTGGGCACACCATTTTCCATACATGTTAGGAAACTGACTAAAAATGGTTAAAACCTTCAATAAATGTGGTGCAGGACATTTCAGGTGCAAGTTACTGCAGTACTCTGGTGTATTACAGATTGATACATCTTTCCTTTAGTGTTTTTGTGGTGATTTTCACTTTTATATGTTATATGTCGTTTTTACATTGGATTTTTACACATGACTTTTAGATATTTTTTTTTTTTTTTTTTGGGGGGGGGGGGTGTTCTGTTTTATTTTATCCCATTATCCAGTGGATGCTGGGTGGATGCTGATTGCTCGGTGAGAACCGGGAAAGCCTTTGAAACCATGACCATTCACCATGACTATGACTGCCAAAGATTAAAACAGCAGGGATTGTATTTTTCCATGTTCTGATAGATTGGGGTCTTAGATTGTTGGAACATTCTAAGTACATTTTCTCTAGCTTTGCATTATATAAGCTATTCAACTTTTTACAAAAAAGTTTCAGTTGCAATACAAGCTACCCCCCCCCCCCCCAAATGGATTCTGACTTACAGGACCATGTAAATTCTTGGTGTTCTTTTATCACTTTATTGGAAATGTACTACTGTTCCAAGAAAGTGATCTTTCCTAATGAGATGTTGTTTCAGTACCTGTTTGTAATAGTACATGGTGGTCTACATGCATCACAAGGACAGCCATTATAGCCAGTGCCAGTGCTCTGCAGATTTTCTAACAAATGTTCTGATGACTACATGTGCTTTCTGTTCTGTTTGTCACAACATACACCGCTGGCATCATCTTTCAAGCTGATTTAGTTGAGTTTTATGTTAAGGTGTATATGAGGTAGAGATATGACTTTATAAAGTCATTTTTTTTTTAAATAAACAGTTCTCAAACATGTTATGCATTGTCAAATGGTTGATAAACATTTCACAGCTGAAATTAAAAAGTCACCAATAAAGTAAATGCTTTTATCGGCACTAGTCAGAACAGGGAGTTGGGGGACCAAGAGGTGGAAAATGCTTCTTATGGATGTAATATCTGTGCCTAGAAGAACAACCTTTTAAATGCTGGCTAATAATGCTGACTTTTTTGTCTTTTACACACAGGGCCGGATTAAGGTTGATGGGGGCCCCTGGGAGCAAAATCTGGTGGGGGTCCTCTATTGAATGTAGTCCAGACAGGGAACAGCAATCACTATATACTGCTCCCCAGCAATAACTATACAGGCAGTTACATACAAGATAGGTTCTGTAGGTTTGTTCTTAAGTTGAGTTTGTATGTAAGTCGGAACCGTGTACTTTATTATTGCAACCCCAGTCAAAATTTTTTTGGTCTCTGTGACAATTGGATTTTAAAAATGTTGTATTGTCATGAGAACCAGGATTAACAATAAATCTTAATTACAGGCACCATTGATAACTGTTAAAGCTGTTTATTGTAGCCTAGGACTAAAGTACAGTAAACTACCAAAATACAGAGGTCCGTTTGTTAACTAGGAGTAGTATGTAAGTCAGGTGTTCTTAAGTAGGGGGCCGCCTGTATACTGCTCCCCAGCAATAACTATATACAGCTCCCCCAGCAATCACTATATACAACCACCCAGCAATCACTATATACAGCTCCCAGTAATAACTATATACAGCTCCTAGTAATCACTATATACAGCCCCCCAGCAATCACTATATACCACTCCCCCACTAATCTCTGTATACAGCTCCCAGTAATCACTATATACAGCTCCCCCAGCAATCACTGTTTCTTTTTCGTCTGTTCGGCAGCACACATATGGGATTCTTCCCCTAGGTACAACACAGAAGAGAACAGGTTAACAAGCAGTAGTAGACAATTAAACAATTAGTGTCTTGGCTGTCTTGGTATTACAGAAGAGTTCAGGTCCTGTGTGTCTACACAGAAAGAAAAAACAAAAAACTATCCAGATAATAAGTTTTCTAGGTCCTCTGTGTCTTTACACAGAGCACTTGGATGGACCGGCCTGGGCTGTATACGCTTGCATGCGGTCCCTCGTACCGGAGGAGCCTGTACAGCTATCCTGTCTTTACAGGATAGCTGTACAGCTATATTCATGCATACACACATGTTTATACAATCACACACATTTATACACTTAAATACACCACACACATAACATTCTACACTCACTTTTATATACTCGTACACACATACATACGTATACACTCATATGCACAAGTTTATGTTCATATATATATATATATATATATATATATATATATACACTAACATATACAGTATATACAAACTCAAACTGTATATACATACAGTATATATACATCAAAGTTTCATACATACTATTTATATACATATAGCATACATACAACACATTCTTTTACATATGGTATAGACCCACTGTGTATACACTGTATACACACACATATGTAGTATAAAAACACCATATACACATACTGAATCTATATGCAGCATATACACACATACAGTATATATAGTGTATACACACAATGCGTATACATACAGCATATACACACACATATATACAGTATATACAGCAGATACACACACCATATACATATAAATATTTATATGCATGTTTCTACATACAGTTTATACACATACACACAGTATACACATACACACATACAGCATATACATGCAATATATACACAAATACATACGGTATATACAGAATATACATACACATACAGTATATACTGTACACACACATACAGTATATACTGTACACACATATACAGTATATACTGTACACACACATACAGTATATACTGTACACACATATACAGCATATACACACACCCATACTGCATATACACACACACATACAGCATATACACACATACATAAAGTATATACTGTGCAGCACATACACACATACATACATATAGCACATACACATACATACAGCACATATACACATACATACACACAGCACATACACACATACACAGCACATACACATAAATACACCACATACACATACATACAGCACATACACACAGCACATACATACACACAGCAATCTATATATATATATATATATATATATATATATATATATGGACTTACTTACATTTCCTGAAGACCGGCTGCTGTGCAGTGGGAGGCTGTGTCTTCGGGAAGCTGTGGAAGTAGGGCGGCTGCGCGATCGCGGACGTGGTAAGCCTGTCAATCAACCAGGCGCAGATGGAGTGAAAGGTGTGGGCCCGCCAGGCAGCCGCGAATGGACTAGGCCCTGCGCAGAAGAAGTGGACCGGCCGGGGGGCCGTGAAGACACTAGGCTGCGGAAGGAGTAGGCTGGCCATGCAGCCACACACAGACTGGGGCTGGCGAACGCTGCCGCGGAGAGAACAGGCGGGGCCAGCCTAGAAGAAGTGGCCATGCCATGCCGCCGCTGCTGGTGCCGTCGGGGCGGTCGCGCCGAAAGAAGTGGGCGGGCTGAGTGGCCACAAATGAAGAGGCAAGTCGGTCGGCCCACAGATGAGGTGGGCGGACAGAGGGACGGCACAGGGGCCCGTATTATTGTCCAAGGGCGCTCCCATCATCCCAATAAGCACTTATAAATTTTGTCTAGGCTGTTCATCCCGGGCCCCTGTGCCGCCCGGGCCCCGTAGCAAGCGCTACGGCTGCTACGGCTATTGTTACGCCACTGTTTACAGTTTTTACACTGTTGCCACATGTTGTACAAAGATTTCTGCATGTCCTGATATCACTTGCAGTACAGGGAGCTCCTGTCCTGGACTTTCTGGTGTTTCTTGTGCACATGTGTCAGCCATTGCTATGTATTGGTGCATTTTCAATTTGCATTCACCCGTTGCAGTCATATCATGCAACCTCACAGCAGCTCTCAGCTGCCAGATAACCTCTGCCCTCTGCAAGACAAGGTAAGCTGAATGCTCAGGTCTCCAATGTATCCCTGCTAAATGCATTGGTATAATGTCTACCTGCTGAATGCTCAGGTCTCCTATGTATCCCTGATAAATGCTCAGGTATAATGTCTACCTGCTGAATTCTCAGGTCTAATGTCTCCTATGTATCCTTGCTGAATGCTCAGGTGTAATGTCTACCTTGCTAAATGCATAGAACTTTATTACATTTCAAGTCACTCCTGTGCCCTGACTCCAGCGTTTATATGCAGAGTCTGTGAGCTCTGCTTGACTTAGAATTATCTTACCGGTATTTCATGTGTATAATCTGTGATCTTTACACTGAATTTACTAACCATTTTCTCTGGACTAGACCTCCAGTATGTAATGAGCCTCTGATATGTGATGAGCATGTACTCAGCCTCAGGTAAGTAATGAGCATGGCCTGTGTGTTATACACTGTACCCACATCCTCTGTCTGGTGAAATGTGCAGGTATCTATGATCTGTATACATAGTAAAATACTGTAATAATGATACAGAGCAGACTGATACCAGAATCTCTAAGTTCTGCTTATATGTATGTTCACCATAGTCTGCTCTAGATGAATGGCATTGGAGAGTGATCCTCTCATATCCCGGGAGCAGAACTCCTCATACAGTGATGTCGGCTGCATATGGCTTGTCTGTACACATCTTTACCTCATACTAATGTGTCCTTTGTGTTTACACTAGACGTCCTCTCCTGAGCGGCTATCACAGACCCCTAGGAGAGGTGGAAAACCCATTGCCTATTAAGAATGAGTCTTATACCTATTCTCCTGTGTTTACCCCAGGATACAGATCCAGAGATCCACACAGATCCCAGGCCGAAGCCTTCCTATCATGGATAATCTCCTTTTCTTCTAGATCTCCAGACATCATCCTCTATTGCAGATTCTAGTTTATAGGAATATTACATCTCAGAGATTAAATCTGATGACCCAGACCAGATATTCTTTCTGAGGAAGGAGAGTGTAACCACTAGTGCAGTGGTGGCGAACCTATGGCACTGGTGCCAGAGGTGGCACTCTGAGCCCTCTCTGTGGGCACCCAGGGCATCACCCCAGCATGAAGTTCACCAGACAGGACTCAAAGAATCTTCCTATAGAATTGTCCTACAATGATAGGCGAATTTGCCCTCCTCTTTTCAACTACGTTGGTGTCTTTAGGAGGCTGAACGAGTGAAAGTTGTCAAAGAACAAGGAGAAATAAATTACTGCTTAAGTTGCTGTGCTGGTACTTTGCAATAAATAAGTGGCTTTTGGTTGAAGTTTGGGCACTCGGGCTCTAAAAGGTTCGCCATCACTGCACTAGTGGAATCCACTAAAGATACTGAAGGGAAACAACAGGGAAAGGATGATTCTACTTTCCAGTCACTGATGATGACGTCTTACATACTCACCCAATCCTGTCCATATATTTTCAGCGTGGACGGACCACACCTGATAACGGCATTAGAGTTCCAGTGACCAAGGGATGAAATCCTACTCTGTGCCACCACTGGCCATGTGACCTGTCACAATAGCTATCTGATGCTTCTATTACCAGCATTAAGGATTCCTCTGAAGTCATGGTTGCTTTGGTCGTGGCAAAAAGAGCTGTATGGACAAAGCTCTGGAATAAGGACGCTCCACCAAAAGGATTATTTGAATTTTCAATGTTTTTTTGCCAGTCTAAAGTATTTATCAGGCAAGATCCAGGCTGCAGGCCCTGTCATTTTCAAGAAATAAAGACTCAAAATCCTGGAAGAGCAGGAAGAGTTTGATGTTCCATCACATCGACTTGGTACACAGGGTTGGTTCAGACACAGGCAACACCTTCCATGAGTAGGTAAAAGCCACTTAACTCAAAACCGTGGGAGTTAGTGCATCTGGCGTGGTGTAATATCAACAATAAGAAGGAGGTCCTTCTCTTCAGATTGGCCAAAGTCTTTATCAGACGCCTGGTGTCCTCAACAATACATCGAGTATACACTCTGTAACCTTCCCACCTGACAGATCCTGACCAGCAATCTGCTAGTTGTATATGCCTCAGAGGTATCACTGCATAGCATCAACTGTCCTATCAGATCTTCATATTCCCATCCTGCCTCCACATTGAGGCATCGGGAACATCGGGATAGCGCTTCAGACTCCTGCCCACTGCATTGCCAGTCATGTCCTTAAAGGTTCCATACCTGGAGGACTGGTTATTTCCATGGAACTTCTGAATCTTCAATTTCAAATTTGAAGTAGAGTAATGAAAGTCTATAAATGTTTTTTATGGAAATATTTCCCCTGACTTCAGCTAACAAAACTTAGTGAGTGACTGGCCAAAATGCCTGTTACCATAGATGTGGTTCAATGAGCAAAGCCCATATCTGAAGTGAAGGAACCAGTCCCAATAATTCACGGCAAGGAAATCCCGGATTCTTCATCCTCACACATTAGCCAGAGGGATACATCTTTCTGAGGCTGGGGTCCCATGTAGGAGATGACGAGGATCATAAAAGTCATGGAACACTTAAGAGAAGATATTGTCCTCTATTCATCGGGGGCTGTGAGCCAATCAGACCAGCGTTACAATACTTCTATGTTATTATTCTAACACGTCTATCTCGTTTGCAGCAATCACAATGTGCTGCTGCCTGCATAAGCAATTTACTGTCAAGAGGTTCTGAAGTCCCAACTTACAAGAGAATGCAAAACCCTGCCCTAAGCAGAGGCACATCTTCAGCTGTTGACATTTGATATCCTTAGTCATATTTCTGATATCCAGAATACTCGCTATCAGTGGCGTTACTACCGCCGTAGCAACAGTAGCAGTGATGCTAATGGCCAGCCCAGGACCCACGGCCGAATCATAAATTATGCACGTCATGTACCTAGGCGGGCCTGGCCCTATTGACCCTAGCTGCTGAGAGGGCTGCCTGCCGCACCTGGCTCCACCTGTGTGTCCAGGCAGCGGGCCGTCCTATCTTCTTCCTGCATGAAGACATGTGACATCACATGACACATCCCGGCCGGCGCTGAGTGGAGGTCCAGGGCGCCTACTCACAAAGGATACATCTTCTGGCTGCACTAAAAGCCTAAATCCAGGAGAATCCTCAAAAACAGCCTATCATGTTCATGTTTGATGGCCACGATAACGTCCAGGAGGACTGCAGAACTCCAAGCAATGTCCTTCAAGGATGGTCATGAAGCCCCAGACCAGCTGAGAGCCAACTCTACATCAGCTTCTTTAGCTGAGCTTGTGGTCCTCTCCATCCTCGTCTATTAATCTCTGCAGGATGCTTCCTAAGGCTTCAGCCTTGCACCAGGTGGTGCTTCAGCAGGCGACTAATATCCCTCCCTATAAGTACTGCTTGCTAAGTCCCATATGCGTGCTGCCGAACGGACGAAAAAGAAGGAGGAAATTTGCTTACCGAAATTTCCATTTCTTTTAGTCCGTGAGGCAGCACAACTTTCCCGCCCTTAAATGATGAAACGTTATTGCTATATACCATACAAGGGTTGTGTGTGTGCTCCGGCCTTATATAGGGGGAGTCAGCCAAGACACTAATTGTTTAATTGTCTACTACTGCTTGTTAACCTGTTCTCTTCTGAGTTGTACCTAGGGGAAGAATCCCATATGCTGCCTCATGGACTAAAAGAAATGGAAATTTCGGTAAGCAAATTTCCTCCATACAGCTCCCTCAGCAATCACTGTATACAGCTCCCCCAACAACCACTATATACAGCCCCCAGTAATCACTATGTACAGCCCCCAGTAATCACTATGTACAGCCCCGCAGCAATCACTATATACAGCTCCCAGCAATCCCTATATACAGAACCCAGTAAGCACTATATACAGCCCCCAGTAATCACAATGTACATCCCCCCTGCAATCACTACATACAGCCTCCCAATAACTATATACAGTCCCCCTATATTAACTATATACAGCCCATATAACTATATACAGTCCCCTATAACTAACTATATACAACCCCCCTATAATAACTAACCATATACAGACTCCTATTCTAAATATATACAGTCCTAGGTAAAATAATAAAATTGTACTCACCTTCCATCGTTCCCCTGATACGTGCCGACTTCCTTCCCTTCCCTCGAGGTGTCAGGGTAGTGAATATCGGAGGGGTGCCCTGCTCCAGGTGGCGCCATGACGCCTCGGTGCTATGCAGCAGAGCGCCGCCATCTTTGTATACTTCCGATGCTCATCTATGGCAGAGCAGGGAACTTATAGTTCCCTCGCTCTGCCATAGACTGAAGTCGGAGCACATCTGCAGGATACGGTCTGGGGAGTCGGGACCCAAATATGCGACCGCCCGAATCGTCCACATATGGTGGGGGCCTTCAAGGGCAAAGTGGTGGGGGCCCCGGGCGCCTTCCCTATAATCGGGCCCTGTTTACACACTTGACAAGTCTTTTCAGCCTCACTGTATGCATACCAGCTAAGTTTTTAAGGTTTCCGTGGTAGGATGAAGATAAGTAAGGAAGTAACCTTTTTGAAGAATATTAGATAGTGGAGATGATATAAGCTGTATGATGTATATTATACGCAAGCACCACTTATCTGGAACATTCAGGTTTTGTTGTTTAAAATACTTTCAAATTTGGCACCAGAATGAGAATTTTTTGCCTACTGTATATCAGGAAGTATAGTGTTCTTTCTCTCGGCGTAACTGGTATGCTAAAGTTAAAACGGGAATAACCAAATCATTTGAAAAGGCAGCTTATCATTTATACAATCCGTATGCTAGCTGAAAACCCATTACTACAGCTCCTCTTGTGAAACAGCAGTAGACTTCTGCATCAGCATTTCCATAGATAACTGCAGCATGCTTTCTTTAGTGCAATATTTTACATCAACCACTTAAAGGGAACACACAGTTCTTTTTAGTCGTTTTTGAATGACCCTCAACTTTTTAACCACTTCATTACTAGAGTGTTCACCTCCCTTCCTTACCAGGCCATGTTTTCAATTTTACCAATATACCTATTTAACTGCAAATAACTATTAGGATAATTTCTTTGCTAGTTTGAAATGACTGCACTGCATTTTGGAGGCCTATTATTCCTATTGCAATTGCCATCAGACACGTTGTAGGAACCCAAAAAATTACAAACACCCTCAAAGTAACTACTTTGAAAATGTTTGACATTTTGAATTTTGAAAATTTAAAGGAAAAAAAAAATTAAATTCTGATTTTTCTGAAGCCTTTTTTCACCTTTGCTAGGTTCTCTTGGAGAAAAATCATATTACCAAAAGTTCCAATACGTATGCCATTTTCAGGGATGTACTATGTGTGCTTCTTACAAATTTTTGGGAGGCTCAGCACAACACATGAAATGACTGGAGAATTTTACGAATTTTAGAGCCTTTTCCTTTTGCCTATTGCATTACACTCACCGGCCACTTTATTAGGTACACCATGCTAGTAACGGGTTGGACCCCCTTCTGCTTTCAGAACTGCCTCAATTCTTCGTGGCATGGATTCAACAAGGTGCTGGAAGCATTCCTCAGAGATTTTGGTCCATATTGACATGATGGCATAACACAGTTGCCACAGATTTGTCGGCTGCACATCCATGATGCGAATCTCCCGTTCCACCACATCCCAAAGATGCTCTATTGGATTGAGATCTGGTGACTGTGGAGGACATTTGAGTACAGTGAACTCATTGTCATGTTCAAGAAACCAGTCTGAGATGATTCCAGCTTTATGACATGGCGCATTATCCTGCTGAAAGTAACCATCAGATGTTGGTCCATTGTGGTCATAAAGGGATGGACATGCTCAGCAACAATACTCAGGTAGGCTGTGGCATTGCAACGATGCTCAATTGGTACCAAGGGGCCCAAAGAGTGCCAAGAAAATATTCCCCACACCATGACACCACCACCAACAGCCTGAACCGTTGATACAAGGCAGGATGGATCCATGCTTTCAAGTTGTTGATGCCAAATTCTGACCCTACCATTCGAATGTCGCAGCAGAAACCAGGCAACGTTTTTCCAATCTTCTACTGTCCAATTTCGATGAGCTTGTGCAAATTGTAGCCTCAGTTTCCTGTTCTTAGCTGAAAGGAGTGGCACCCGGTGTGGTCTTCTGCTGCTGTAGCCCATCTGCCTCAAAGTTCGATGTACTGTGCGTTCAGAGATGCTCTTCTGCCTACCTTGGTTGTAACGGGTGGCGATTCGAGTCACTGTTGCCTTTCTATCAGCTCGAACCAGTATGCCCATTCTCCTCTGACCTCTGGCATCATCAAGGCATTTCCGCCCACAGAACTGCCGCTCACTGGATGTTTTTTCTTTTTCAGACCATTCTCTGTAAACCCTAGAGATGGTTGTGAGTAAAAATCCCAGTAGATCAGCAGTTTCTGAAATACTCAGACCAGCCCTTCTGGCACCAACAACCATGCCACGTTCAAAGGCACTCAAATCACCTTTCTTCCCCATACTGATGCTCGGTTTGAACTGCAGGAGATTGTCTTGACCATGTCTACATGCCTAAATGCACTGAGTTAACGCCATGTGATTGGCTGATTAGTGTTAACGAGCAGTTGGACAGGTGTACCTAATAAAGTGGCCGGTGAGTGTATACTGCCATTACACATGCTGTATAACACCAGAACATTAGAATAACCCTCAGAGTGGCTCATTTCAGAAAGGTTGACACCCAAAGTGGTTCATTTAAGAAATTTTGCTATCCTAGTGCTATCCGATTTGTAGTCTGAGTAGTCACAGTTTCATCAGAGTTGTGTTTGATATTCACAACTGATCTCCTTGCAACATATGCATGAAAAACTGCTGTTTGTTATTTTTCCACACACGCACATTGGGGCAGATTTACTTACCCGGTCCATTCGCGATCCAGCGGCGCGTTCTCTGCGGTGGATTCAGGTCCAGCCGGGATTCACTAAGGCAGTTCCTCCGACGTCCACCAGGTGTTGCTGCTGCGCTGAAGAGCATCGGAATGCACTGAAGTTCACCGAGCCATCGTGGGTGAAGGTAAGCGACACTTTTTTTTTTTAAAATGCGACGTGCGCCGAAATCCCGGGGCAATACAGGGAAAATCGCCGCAAAAACGTAAAAATTCAGTTAACCCGTCGCACAAACGTGAATTGGGCCCTTAGTAAATGACCCCCATTGAATTTCAAAGTGCAATAACTACTCAAGTTTGTAAAAGTTTAAAAAGTTCACATGTATAATACACACAAATCCATCTGGTTTCTGATGCAGTTTTATGCTGTGATTTTGCTGCAGCATGGGGAAGAGCTGAACCTTTGAATTTCAAATCCTGAATTCTGCACTGGAATTTTAACATTCTGTGGATCATAAGTCCATAATTTGTTTCTGCTGTGTGTATAGGATTTGGATAAACCACTTACATTGCATTGCTATTGTATAAGGTCTAAAACCGGTAAATCTGTGAATCATGGACCTAGCAGTGTCCAGTTTCACAAACAGATCTCTGTGCCATGGACAGGACTCCAACAAACTGTAATAATGATTATAATCATTAACTGTTATTTAATTTACTAAGATCGCTTTGTCACAGTCATCATTTTCCCGGATACTACTATGGATGATCTCAGGAGAAGAGTTGCACTTATACCAGAATTTGAAATTCAATAAGTTACTTAGTGAAGTATCATGATTCTGGATACCAAAATGGTACTTTGCCATGAAAAAATACTTGCGTATTCGCACACGCTAGCAGTGTGGCTGCTGCATTTAAGCCAGTGGTTAAGTCAGTTTTTGTCAAGTTATTACACAAGCATCATAAACCAGCTGCAATTGGCTGTGCCAATCTGCAACCTTTGCAGTCTGCTGTGCCACAATACAATAAATGACATGTCACCTATTTTCTGCAGATAAGGTGTATCTGCTGCTGATTTTGCTGAAATGTCACTAAAAGTAGTATGGCAGCATATGGTAGCATCAAACAAACTAGGGTTAAAGTACCCTAGGGGTTCTGAAAAATAATTTTAAAAAAATTTAAAAAGTAAAATAAATAAGAAATACATTAAAATTCAAATCACTCCTCTTTCCCTATAACTGATATAAAAATAAATTAACAGTAAAAATCATGAATTTGTTAGGTTTCGCTGCGTCGCTAAATGTCCGCTCTATCAAAATATAATAACGGTTACTTCCAACATTTAACCCTGTAACAGAAAATGGTGTACAAAGTCGAAAATGCCACTTTTTCGCCATCTTGCAACATATAAAAATTGTAGTACAAAATGATCAAAAGGCCGTACAGACCTAAAAATGGTAGCATTTTGCAAAAACAATTACAACACACACAGATCAGTACACTGAGATATGAAAAAGTTATTAGCGCCAGATAGCAAAATGAAGATTTTTTTGTGTGCAGGTTTTAATTTTTGTAGATGTATAAAAACATTATAAAACCTATACATATTAGTATCCCCGTGATCGTACCGACCCAAAGTATAAAGGAGACATGTCATTTGGGGCACACAGTGAAAGCCCTAAGAATCAAGCCAATCAATTTCACTGGATTTGGAATTTCTCCTGTAAAGGTCATGAAATATTAAATACCATCACAATGAATTGCAATTTGTTATGCAGAAAACAAGCCTCATACAGCTCTTTACATGTAAAAATAAAAAAGTTTTTTTTAGATTTTTGGGGAGTGAAAAATGGAAAAAAAGGGCCAGGTCGATAAGGGGTTACATTTTTTTTTATTTAAAGACTCCATGAAACAAACTCAGGAGAACATTATTTGTGAATCAAGAACTATATGTGTATGTTGTTGTGGAAATGGATGGAGGTTTGGATTTTATAGAATTAAAAAGCTGGAATAATTAAATTCCTACCATTATGTATATATTTTAAATTCTTCTGAAAAAACTGTTAGGCCAATGTTCTTGTCACTCATGACTAGAAATCAGCAGGCAAGGTTATGATTCATGCTTCAAGTGTTTTTAAATTGCTCTGATACACTTGACATTCCCATGTCCTGATTTGGGGACAGTCATCTGTCAGAGACAGAGTATTGTGTTTGATGGTTAATCTTGTGACTATGAAAATGCACACATGACTCAGTATTAATTGTTTAATCATAAATATAAAATAGGTTGATCAGTTATTAAACCCTTAACAACCTGGCACTTTCACTCCCCTTCTTCAAAAATCTATAACTTTTTTTATTTTTCCATGTACAGAGCTGTGTGACAGGTTATTTTCTGTATAACAAATTGCACTTCATAGTGACGATATTTAATATTCCATGTCGTGTACTGGGAAGGGGAAAAAATTCCAAATGCAGTGAAAATTTGCTCCGTTTTCTTGTGGGCTTGGATTTTACAGCTTTCTCTGTGCGCCACAAATGACATGTCTACTTTATCCTTTGGGTCGTTGCGATTATGGGGAAACCAAATTTGTATAGGTTTTATAATGTTTTCATACATTTACAAAAATTAAAACCTCCTGTACAAAATTTTTTTTTTTATTTTGCCATCTTCTGGCGCCAATAACTTTTTCATACTTTGCTGTACGGAGCTGTGAAATGTAAAACGCATGTGTTTCTGCAATCCTTTTAAAAATGCATCACACACGCCAAATGTAACTACAGCCTCATATGTCATCATCTCCCTGGGGTGTGACTGAAGTGCTTAAAAATGCAGGTCATAGCCTCAAATTGAACATTTACAGTAGTGTAAAAACTGAACATGTATCACAAAAAAAGACATGATTATACATAAGGCTCAAAAAAGACTCAATTATAAACCAAAGAAAAAAAAATAAGAAACTTGTCCCCCATAGTATTCAATGGGTTTTGTAACAACAATGGGGCACATTTACTAAGGGTCCGTGGAACGCATTTCCATCGGGTTTCCCGAATTTTTCCATTTTGTGCCGCATTTAACTGGGGTTTTTGGTGCACGTGATCGGAATTTGGCACATTGGCGCCGGCTTTCACATGACACAAATCGGGGGGGCTCGTTGTCGGACGAGCCGACGGATTCGGACAAGGCACGGGAGCCATGCACTTACATGCACCAGGAAGAAGAAGGTCAACTCCGGCGGACCTCAGCGAGGAAGCGACACATGCGCCGGAATCTTGGTGAATCGCGCCGGACTTCATCCTTGTCGGACCGTCCGGATCGGGAATCGCGACAGGACCGGGTAAGTAAATGTGCCCCAATGTGTGTGAAACTCTCATTGTGCTCTACTTTTGCTTTTCTAGTCATACACATGAAAAAAAGGCCCATGGTGACGCATTCTGAAATGCATGCAAGTGCAATGTGATATATTGCCATAGAAAACATAGACCTTAGTCATCCACCTTTTTCAAGCACATTGAATACATGTGAAAATAAGTAAAAACTGATCAAAAATGTGTGTGAAAAACTGAGACTGTACAAACTAACTGAAAACTAATTGATCTTTGAAGGAAAATGTCAGTTTTCCACTGGCCTTATTACACTCTATGTGTGACGCTAGTGTGTTGTGTGACGCTAGTGTACTGCCTTACAGTCCAGTACTGTATATAACTGCCAGAGGCTCAGCGGCGAGATCTTAGCCTTTGTTAGGCTGTGTTGGACACCAGCACCCGGTGTCTTGCATGTTTTCATTTTGTGATGGAACCCGCCAAGGTGTAGACCTTGGATGGAATAGTTGGACCTAATATCATTAGCCAAAGACTGCATGACCTAAATATAAAGTACATGTTAAAATCCAGACTCATATCGCGACAGAAAAACCAATAGAAGAAAAAAGAGCCTCATAGGGTGTCAATATAGCTCTCAACAAGCAACACAATCAATGACCCAAAAAGGAGAGCCACAAAAATCGTCAAAAGTAAAATAAATAATGAATTTTATTCTGAAAATAATACACAATATACCAAAAGAAATTCTATCACATAATAGGGAAAGACAGTAGGGGGAGACAAGTGGCCCCTGTTGGAAAATGGGGCAGCCACGGAAAACATAAGCCCCTGCAGACACCCCAAAACCTGTAAGTAATTAATGGTATGAAGACAGGAATGTCTGAATGAGTAAAGATAAGTACTGCAAGCGGGAATATGAGTAAGGAGAAATCCCCTTGATTAGATCCTATGTACGATCGGGGCCGGAGGTACCTTCCGGCTCCCACTTTGCACACAATCAAATAGGGTTCTTACCCGTAAGCATGATGACAGGTGTAATGGGGGTCCACAGGAGGCCAATGAACTACACCCCGACGCGCGTTTCGCTGATGCTTCGTCAGGAGGTGACATATCGCGACAGGTCATCTCCAGGAAGTCCCAACTGACTTAAAGACCTTCTTGGCATCAACAGAAAATAGACACATAGGGAATCTCTGGAGATGAGCACTGCGCAGCAAGGTCAGAGATTGAGTAGTATTATCCCTTGCCTCTGTAACGGGCACAAAACCCACCTGTTCTTTATGTATGAGGCCAGAGGCCATGAACTTGGAAATTAGCCCAGTGGCTGGTGTCCTTTCTTGGTTTCGGAATAACAGCTATATGTGCCATCAATAGCCAGTTTGAAAATTGGGCCCCTTTTGCTGTAGCAGTTAGGAGGATAAGATTGTAAAATATCTATACACAATTGTTCGAAGAATCTTGGGGAGAACCCGACCAGGCCAGGGTTCTTTCCAATTTTGTGACCCTTGATAACCTGAGCAAGGCCAGTGTGGATTGGGCTGATGTGTGGCATTCCTGTTCCCATGCTGCAGATGACAAATTTTCTTATGTGAAAATAAATGCGAAATAAATACTGTGCAGGTCAGAGCCTCTTGATGTATCCGGCTGTGGCGGAGCAGTGATGGGGCTATCATTTAGTGACACATGAGCGCCGGACAGAAGAATAGACACATTGGGGCAAATTTACTTACCCGGTCCATTCGCGTTCCAGCGGCGGCTTCTCCGCTCTGGATTCGGGTCCGGCCGGGATTTAATAAGGTAGTTCTTCCGCCGTCCACCAGGTGGCGCTGCTGCGCTGAAAGTAAACTCATCGCGCCGGAATGCACCGAGCTGGACCAGGTGAAGGTAAGCGGTCCTTATGCGACACATTTTCGGGTTTTAAATGCGGCGGTTTTTCCGAATACGTCGGGTTTTCGTTCGGCCACGCCCCCCGATTTCCGTCGCGCGCATGCCAGCGCCGATGCGCCACAATCCGATCGCGTGCGCCAAAATCCCGGGGCAATTTAAGTACAAGCGGCGCAAAACGGAAATATTCGGGTAACACGTCGGGAAAACGCGAATCGGGCCCTTAATAAATGACCCCCATTATTTTTAACTTGCTTGATTTCTGTAGAAAATGTATGCTATTAAAAGACATCTACCATCAGGATGAAGGACTGTAAACCAAGCACATGCAAATTAGCTGGAGAGGCTATGGGCTTGATAGATATCAGTGGAGCCTTATTCAGGTTTATTTGCATAGTATTTAAAACCTTTT
This sequence comes from Engystomops pustulosus, assembly GCF_040894005.1. NCBI lineage: Eukaryota > Metazoa > Chordata > Amphibia > Anura > Leptodactylidae > Engystomops > Engystomops pustulosus. The sequence goes on along the minus strand of NC_092411.1, from coordinate 159,239,980 downwards.
TTTTTTATAAAAGCAAGGGCTTAAGAAACTAAAAGAAGCACCGATCCTGCCAGAGGGAGCACACACCAGTATGTCAGTGTGCATTGTTTATAATCCTTCATCCTGGTGGTAGATGTCCCCTATACTAGGGAGTAAGGGACTCGCAGGCTACATCCTGGTGGTGGTGGTGGGGTGTTTGGCTGGATGGCTATATACCACAGGAGCTGGCAGGCTATATCCTGGGGGGCGGGCAGGGGCTGGCAGGCTATATACTTGGAGATAAAGGCTGGTCAGCTTTATACTGGCTGGAGGCTGTGACCAATGCATTTCTCCACCTCGGCTTATACTCAAGTCAATAGGTTTTTCCCAGTTTTTTTGTGTTAAAATTAGGTACCTCTGGCTGGCTTATTCTCGAGTATATACGACAGGGGCAATCACTGTCACAAGGGGCCCTCCTGTAAAGTATATGGTAAATACGGAAGTAGAAGAACAGTGCAGCACTCACCGATCGTTGCAAAGTTTCTCGACTCGGAGTCGAGCTACTCAGATGAAGGACCATCGACCAGTACAGACTCACAAATGCCGATCCGTTTAGGAACCAGTCAACAAAGCGACATACAAGAAGAAAACAAAAAAAAAAGCTTCAAAACAGAAACAAGTCTGGAAGTAAACCAGGAAGAGACATTAGTGACCAATCTTTCACAGTTAGAATTACATGACAGCCTTACAAAAAGGCTTGAATTATTGTATAACAGTTCTTTTTGATAGCGTCAACTTTGAAATAGATTTATTTAAAGGCACCGGAAAAATGGCGTTAAAAAAGTTTTTTTCACAGAAAGAGAATAAAATGAAGCAACCAGAAATGGTAGAGTCCCAGTCATGGCTAGTCGCGGGTACTCCACGCCCCAGTGGCCTCGTTCCTCCGCCTACCATGTAATCTTCTTGCGAATACCCTCGTGCGAATACCCTGCATTCTGCGCAGAACGCAGGCCTACGGGTGTGCGGCCGTAGCTCCGAGGCCGGCGCTACTGCGCATGCGCAGTATGCTGCGCGCCGAAGATTACATGGTAGGCGGAGGAACGAGGCTACTGGGGCGTGGAGTAGCCGCGACTAGTAGCCTCATGTCCGGCTACTCCACACCCCAGTAGCCGCTTAAAAAAATTAGCATAGAAAGACATTAAAGTTTACAAAAGGATAGCCGGGACGTAAGGATTAGCCCAAAAAGGGCTATCCTTACATCCCATTCAACCACCTACCACCCGTTCTACCTTTATAGGTAGAATCGTGGTGGTAGGTCCCCTTTAATTCCCTTTGGTACCTGGGTGCCTGGCTGAGCGTGGCCTAGCACTCTTCTGGGTTGCGGTTGCTGAGTACCAGAGGAACAGGCCTTGTCCATGCCGGTCAGGTATTTGGAAGGTAGATTTGAAAGAAAAGAGGGAGATGCTACAGATGTATGATAGTTCTCCCTGTGGCACTCCAAATGTAGGTGTAGGGATCCTGGGGTGTTGTAAGCAGCCCGTGGCAGGGATCACACAGAGACAAGGGATGTAACCATAATTGTACAATTCCTTTATTCCAGAACACGTCAACAACAGCAGACACCGCTTAACTGGTTCAAGGTAACTGGTTGGATGGTGTTTGACAAAGGTTGCTCACAGCCAGGTATAGGTAAGTTCAGGCTGGAGATGAGTGGCTGCTTCAGCAGCAGGGCACTGGTATATAGCTCAGGGTCCTGCAGCAACAGGGCTGCTCTGCAGGTCGTGTGCGGAGATGTGTGCTGTTCCTCAGCACTCCCAGAAAAGAGCCCAGAAATTTCCACCCCAAGGCTTTTATAGACTTCCCTTCGGAGTGTCTACCTCAGATTATCCAACCAGCACCTTTCTTATCCTCTTGGTGCTCTGCGTCTGATATATCAGATGTTGAGCACTGGCCTTTAAAGCTCAGCCTCCAATATATTAGAAGAAGAGCTGATGCACAGGCACAGTTCGTAAACAGCTGACACCCGAGTGTAACACCCGCGGACGGAGTGAGCTCTGATCGCGGGTGCTTAACACATTAGTCCACAGACCGCGTGTAGTTGACGCGAAGCAGGGATTCCAGGCAGTTGAACCAGATTACTTGCAGCTCACTGTATGTGTTCTCTCATTTCTGAATAATGCATCTTAAGAAACTTCAACAACTTCTCTTAATAAGCTTATCCTCCTGTACTCAAACATAAAGCAGATAAACAGGCAATGACAAAGTACAGGGAGTAGTTTAAAGCAGTTGTTCAGCCTTTAAAATATATATATATGGCTGGGGTGGCTGTAAAAACAAACAAAAAAAAACCCTTATGCTTACCTTCTCAGTTGTTCCCGTTGTCCCTCACCCTCCATTGGTGCCATAAGCCTGTTTGTTTACAGAGGCAGTGGCTGCCATCTGACTACTTCTGCCCGCCTGCTAAAGCATTAGATTAAATGCGGAAAGAAAAACTCTAACCTGGAGATAATAAACTGAAATTTCTGTACTTTACTTAGAATGAGGCATCTTTATTCACCATGGTTAACATACAAATCTGATTGTGTGCCTTTTAACATCAAAAGTAATATAAACACATGTTCTTCATGGTACTTCTGTATCAACAGTATTAAAGCTTCCAACATGTATCTGAATTTATTTGGTTCCTTCATTTATCTTATATAAACTGATAACCTATTAATTTATATTAACAATACAAAAATAAATCTGGTAGTAGTGGAATTATGATTCTGTTGTCTCTGTTAGTTAGTAGTCACTTTTGTCTATTGGAAAGAACGTACAGAAATTGATGTAACTGTATTGATATGTGATGCTTATTTAAGCTTTTTTCAGTTTCAGTTGATTCATTGTTGTGATGAAATGATGACAATGGATCCAATCTGCTTGGTATATTATGGACAATAAAAGCATTCACAAAAGCCAAGGGTGTTTTGTGCTGAGTTTATAAGAGCCAAAACATTGTTTTGGTAACTATAGTCTGTATGATGTAATAGAAAAGCATGAAATGATGCAATATATGATGATAAAGACACTACAGTTAACAATAAGAATTTGAAACCATGGCCTCCCACATGGAACACTTTTACATTTATATATGTACATAATGTGCACAAAAAGAGCTAAAATGTTTAAATACATCGCTTTACATTGATCAAGTATTATCTGCTCATTAACAGGTGCAAAGCTCTTGGTCTTATGCTCCTTTACTTCTTTGCAAAGTTTCTATTATGCAATGCAGAAGGAGTTTAGCTGACTATAAAGCAGACTGTCAAGACCAGAACAAGACAAGTAATGCAATGTATTTAAGTTTCTTAACTTTTCATATAGAATTGGAAACTCTTAAATAGTTTCCAAAGTTAGGTCTTAGTAATGATCCTTTAAGTGTTGGTTCCCTCGTATTAACTGAATGCTAATTTATACAATTATGAAATTCAAGTACAAATTCATTTGAGACATGAACTTGAAGATATATCTGTACCATAAATTACAAATTGTTTGCAATGTTTTGGTAATAGTCTTTACAAAATATGACTCCCTGACATTTTCACTAGACTAAATATGACATGACTTGCGTCTCCTTCCAGCCTTATATACTATGATACAATATTGCACCTTCAAATTCCACTATAATCTCAATTTCAAAAGATTGTGCTGAAAGTTGTCTCATATGTGTACATCTAGTCAGACATCTTCTAATGGAGATTCCTGAATCATCCTCTTTTCTTCCAAATCTTCATTCTGCACTTCTGTCACAGTTGTCAGTATGAGATATTTCAGTACACTATTATCCATGAAACACACTTTTCTTGTATTGTTCATTGTAACTTTGATATGTTGGAATCTTCAAACTTGTAAACATGCATAGGAAAAATGATCTACACATTTAGTAGCTGGAAGGCTTTAGCATGGAAAGTGAAGGAAAGCCAATACTTCATTTAAATTTACAGAAACAAGTTAACAATACGCTAAATTTAGAACTTGAAAAACACTTTTTTAAACCGAAAACCCAGAGAAGGAGCTTTAGTGGCAGCTAAAGGATAGTTTTATGGTAACACGGTGTTCCAAAATCATCTGGTTTGTGAAATTTCATTTACAAGAAGGTTCTTCAGCCAAGGAAATGCTAGGAAAAAGGAGATTTACTATGACTATATTGGTTTAAGTAGTGAACTATCTCTAATCAGATCTATATTACATATATTTACAATACTATGTTTTAAAAATGATATGCAATGCTTACCTTGTTGTTTCCACCTTATCTTCTTTTTCCTCTAACCTGAAATAAGGAGAATTACTATAAATAATCACATTCAAGATTCAGGTTGACAAATATAGGAGTTACAGTGATAAATCCTGAATATACATTTACGTTTGGCTAAGCAGTGCTTGTGAACGGATGACAAAGAAAAAGCAGCTATAAGACTCCTCTGGATGAGTAAATATCATTTGTAAAACACTTTTTTGCCAAAGATGCCCAGCACAACAAAGGAGCACTGTGATTGGTATAGTGATAAGGCATTTTGTCTATATTGCTTTCTATTCCTCTAAATATGTTATTGGTCACAACTATAAATGTAATATGGACATATGGCTCAGCAGGTGGTCTGGAGTGAAAGTTGTGGCAGCCTAATTGGGCCAGTGGTTCTACTTTAAAGCAGTTCTTTCAGAAAGACTGCACTATAATTTCATAATGGGTTATAGTATATGCCCTACCCGCCTACCAGTTAAATTAGAGAACAAACTCCTGCCTGGGTCTCAGTTTATCCTAGGGCCTTTTTTTTCACCTAGAACAGAAATAAAAAACACTTATAGGAAATTTACCATCAAAATGGATAAATTGAAGCTTGGTCACTCCAAGCACCATGACTGTGGTAATCATTTTATACTTGTTATCCATGACCTCCTTCTTCCTATTTTCAACTTTAAAATTTATGCACATGACCCTGTGGGGCTCTTGTGGATGTTTCCAAAGCCCCTCAATGCTGCAGATTTACAGGCTGTTATATTGAGCAGGACATGTTTCATCCAGCCTCTGCTCTGCTCATTGTAACAACAAGTGAAAAGACATTACTGAGGGGCTCTGAGAGCCCCCTGCCCCCAGCTGCGCTTGCTTCCATGCCACAGAAATCAGGGGGCGTGCCATCGGACAATCTGGCTGATTCGGACTGAGTGCGGGATTTAACTTTAAAATTGTGTCGCAAGACAATGCTCTTACATAAAATAGGAAGAGGAAGGTGAACTCTGGTGGACTTGAGCGGGGAAGCGACACATGCTAGATATCGGGCGCACAATCTTAGTGAATCGCGGCAAAGTGCATGATCATCAGACAATGCACTTTAGGTGAACTCAGTCAGACTGGTAAGTTAATCTCCCCCACTGGGTCACATTTACTTACCCGGTCCGTGGAGTATGTCTCTGATTATGCTATGGAAGCATACATTGAGGGTGTGCTCACATGTGGCGTTAAAACATGCATTTTTAACGGCTAAGAAGAGAATATTTGCTTAATTACATTGCTATTAACATTGCGTTTACAAAACAGCATTGTAATGCGATGTTGTCGCTTACCTTAATATAACGTTAACAAACATGTGTTAATGCATGTGTTTTGTAAATGCAATGTTGACAGTAATGTACAGTAATTCAGCAAATCCCCTCTTCTCAGCTGTTGTGATGCATTTAAAAATGCATGTGTTAACGCCTCATGTGAACGCACCCCGAGGGTGCAGTCACACGTTGCAAATCAGTTTTGAGGTGGTTCAGGTTACTTTTTTTAATTTAACAAGTGAAAGACATGAATTGAACAGGTGAATTTGATTTTGAAGGGGAAACCTGTTACACAAATGTCTTTCACCTGTTAAATTAACAAAACTGCACCTAAAACCACCTCAAAGCTGATTGCGAAGCAGTTGTAACTACAACGTGTGACCGCACTCTCAGGGAGATGTATTATCCAATATGCAACAGAATTTTCTTCTGGCGTTTTATGTTGTATGGTGCATGCCTCAGTCTTCACATTTAATGTGTGAGCTTCAGACTCTAATGCCTGTGCAAGCAGTTTGCGCTAGAAAGAACCTGCAAAGTTCAACAGAAAACTGGTGTACGGCCCTTACTAAATGTGCCCCATTGTGCCACTCCTGGAATCACTCCTGGTATTTTTCCTAATAACAAAAAAATGATAATTTTTAGATTGATGGGTCATAGCTTTCTATGTTTTTGTGTTGTGGTTTAGGTCATTTAGTTTAGAAGGACTCAATATTGGTAAAATGTAGATGTGGTGTGTAGGTTTTCTGTGCATAATTAGCATCCTGGAGTGCCGGACATCTGCTAATATATAAGCTCCAGTATGAGGAGAAGTTGAAGTCGGATGTGGCGGTTTAAGTGGAAGAGGTAGCCAACAATCTAACCACTCATGTGGACACTGGTACATCCAATGTAGTTTAATGTAATACAACCAAACTGCCACTTTGTAAACACCTACTGAGAATAATATCAGTCAAAATTTGCATGACGTTTAGATCAATATCTGGGCTTCATCAGACACTGCAGCAAAGTGAAATATACGAAAGAATATAAGTACAGTTTTCACATATGAATGGACTACATAGGCCTGGTTATTAGTGATAGGCATATATAAGCTATATTTAGTTCCAGGAACCTTGCTCTTCGCTGATTTAGGTTCAGGAAGGATGTAGAGTGGCTCTTCTTCCCACTCCATTAATTTTATGAAGAGGTCTAGGTGAACACTGCTGGAGTGTTGATTGTCTTGGCCTCTGGTCTGTGTTTAGAGTCTCCCTCTCATAATTTAGATCTTATCACCAAATGTAGTATAACTGTGGAAGATGTTATGTACGACTAAAAGATGGAAAATAACATCATCATGTCTAAAGAGGCCAACGTGTTTTGGACAAATGCGTCCTTAATCGAGGACTACGATGAATGACGCACTTGTCTGAAATGCATCAGCTTCTTTAGATGTGATGGTGTTATTTTAATCTCTCTTCTTTTACTATGGTGAATTTAAGTGATATTTTTTTATGAAAAAGAAAGAAATCCTTTTCCTTTTTGAAGTTTGAATGCTGGATTCCTTTTGGAAACTTCATATATGTACCCTATATCTGGCGCACACACAGCTTTCTGCGGATCAACCAAAGGAAAATTCATGCCGCATACGGAAGGGAGGGGAGCCAAATAGTTTTTTCTTTTTTCCTTGGAAAAGGAAGTTGGAGAGGAGGAAGCGGAGTAGGATGAGAAGGTAACTGGATGCAAGGAGTAATGTCTGGCAGTCCTGCATGTTGGCAGAAAGTGAGCCAAAGTGCTTCCTGCCTCAGGCCCAGCCACCGCTAGATGAAGACAGTGGACAGTTAAAGGACACCTGTCATCAGGTCTATGTCACTAGTCTTGTCACTACTACCTGTTGGAGCAGCTCACAAGGATCCCATTCCAGCCTTTATCTAGTTATTTCATACATTATTCATTGTAAAATCATCTATTTTTTATCATGTAAATGAGGCTGGTCACATGGTCAGAGGCAGTGATGTCACCCCTGTTACCCCTCCCCTCTCCTCCCCCTGCTCATGTCTGTGTGTAATGTATAGTAAAGCATGGCTAGTGTGTGTGCTGCATCTGCTGACATGCTGCATCCTCCTAATATACAGGTGAGAGACACAGACATCAGCTACACATGAATCTGACATGTTCTGCTGTAACATGGCAGCCTGGAGCTGTTGTATCTCTCCTATACACACACACAGGCTGCAGGGGGCGTGGCCACCAGCACCAGGAAGCATATTATACAGCCTCACATCATTATACAGGCTGTCAATCAAGCACTGGGGGTGTGCTGTGCCTCCCACTCATGAATAAGGTGGACAGCTTGAATATGCTAATGCTTCATTGGACATTTCACAGGTCATTTGCATACAGCTTTAGGACCTCATTGCTTAGGTTTACAGGCATGTAGAGGGACAATGATGGGATAGAGGCAATGCTCTCTAATGGCAGTTTATGAAAATATATTTAGTTTAGGGGGGTATTTTTGCATGACGGGTTCTCTTTAAGGAAATGTACCGGCTTATACACGAGTTAAAAACAAAACAAAACATGAGTTAAAAAAAAAAAAAAAAAATTAATACTCACCCTCCGGCTCCCGGTCCTCGGCGGCGGCTCCTGGTCCTCGACGGCAGCTCCCGATCCTCTGCAGCGGCTTCTCTCTTCGATCTTCACGTGCCGGCAGTCGCGCCTATGCGACTTGCCGGCGGGCGCACAATATGATGTAGCGGTGTCGCCGCTGATGACGTCATCAGCGGCGACACCGCCGCAACGCACTGTGCGCCCGCCGGCAAGTCGCATGGACGCGACTGCCGGCACGTGAAGATCGAAGAGAGAAGCCGCCGCAGAGGATCGGGAGCTGCCGCCGAGGACCAGGAGCCGCCGCCGAGGACGTGAAGATCGAAGAGAGAAGCCGCCGCAATGGATCGGGAGCTGCCGCCGAGGACCGGGAGCCGCCGCCCAGGACCAGGAGCCGCCGCCGAGGACCGGGAGCCGCCACTTAGCATCAAAGGTGAGTATCGTCGGAGGGTGAGTATTAAGTTTATTTTTTTATTATTCGCTAGGCACACTGAGGGCAGGCTGTATACTTTTGGGGGGCAGGCTGTATACTTTTTGGGGTCAGGCTGTATACTTCACGGGGGCAGGCTGTATACTTCACGGGGGCAGGCTGTATACTTCACGGGGGCAGGCTGATTGTATACTACTTGGGACAGGCTGTATACTACAGGGGGCTAGCTGGCTGTATACTACACCCTCGGCTTATACTCAAGTCAATAGGTTTTCCCATTTTTTTTGTGGTAAAATTAGGGGTCTCGGCTTATACTCGGGTCGGCTTATACTCGAGTATATATGGTAACTTCCCTGCCAATATAAAAATATAAGCAAAAAATGGAGTCTGGAGCGCTCCACGTATCACAGCAACTTCTATGTTCCTTTATGGAAATGAATACTTCAGAGATACATATATTTCAACACTATTTTATTTCTAAAAATCCGTTCAAAGCAGTACATTTCATAAAAATAATAATAAATACATAAAACCTCTTGCATTGATTGCCTCTTTTTCAAGCCCTTTTTGTAAGGTAAAAGCATGCATGTTTTGTATTCATTTCCATAAAGAAACATAGAAGGTGCTGCGATACATGGAGCACTACAGACTTATATTTTTCCATATGAAACGTACGCAACAGTTGGGTATCACAAACCGTTGTAAATAAGCCACCATAAGAAGCTATCTGTCTCCACCAGGTATCTGTCTCCAGAAAGGCCAGCAATTTTGAAATGCTCCTATTCATGGCCATAACTTGTGAGTATGATTGGCCAAAATTCTGCTTTCTCTCCATCACTGATGGACAAGCTTCTTTTTTCAACCGTATAAACTATGATACTATGATTTGGGCAATAGAAAGCTGAACAGATGGCATGGACAGGCTTGGTGGCGGTGGTGTTGCTGGTTGTAGTGGCGTCACATCCTCCCTTTGAGGGGAGACAGGTGACCTTGTCACTAGGGAGGTGGTGCTAGAGACATTTGTTGTCTTCTTTTCTCTGGATGAAAAATGCCATGCCGTAGACACCCACTGGGCTCACCTTCGTGTGCCGAGTCCCTAGGCAGTAGCAGGTAAAGTCTTGGCAGGGGGCAAGCATATAGAAATGTGAATGTAGCCCAACTGTAGAAACATTTTTTCGGCTTTCATTGTGCCATCCAAATGACACCTCCTCTTTATTCTTTGGGTCGGTATGATAACTGTGATACCAAATTTATATAGGTTTTATTATGTTTTGGTAGATTTAGAAAAAATTGTAATCTTTTGCACACCAAAAAATTAAGTTTTTCCGTATTTTGATACCAATAGCTACAGTTCACGGAAATGTGTAAACTATCATTTACACAACAAGTGGTATCATTTATGTGAATTTGGGACCTATATGAACTTTTGATTACTTTTTATTCAAATATTTATGGATTTCGATGCCGAGAATTGCTTTTTTCTTTTATATTCACTGGGCATTTGGGAGGATACCATATTAAAAAAATAACATATTTCAGATTTTTTGTTTATTTTTATATGTGTACTAGAAAAGGGGGCAACTTAAACTTTTAAATTTTAACCCTGATTGCTCATACAATATACTGCAATTCTATTGTATTGTAGTATATTGTCTATATGCTGTTGATCTGTAACAGTGTGCCTCCATCTCAATGAGACTCCAGTCTCTCATTGCCCTACAATGACATGACCGGCTAGCACCAATTGGTCCAGTTAAAGGCAGGTGTCAGCTGTCTAATACAACTAACATCTGACCTGTAGGCAGACAGCTCAGTTTATGAGACCTCTTTATATAGCCTTACTGTGGTTAAATTTTACTGGGGTTAAATTTTTAATGGAAAACTATTAAACACACTCATGTGGCTGCATACATGGAATCAACAATTACTGCAGTACTTTTAAAGCATAAACAGTTATTTCCTGTTTTTGGCTATTTTTTTTTAATTCTTAGTATTACCCCAGTATAGTAAATCAGTCACTAAAAGTCAATATGACCCACTGTACAATTAATGCCAAAGCAAACCCAGTTTACCAGAGTAAAATTTGTTCTGCCTCTCATACACTTACCGTATATACTCGAGTATAAGCCGACCCGAGTATAAGCCGAGACCCCTAATTTTACCACCAAAAACTGGGAAAACCTATTGACTCGAGTATAAGCCGAGGGTGTAGTATACAGCCAGCTAGCCACCTGTAGTATACAACCAGCCAGCCCCTGTAGTATACAGCCTGTCCCAAGTAGTATACAATCAGCCTGCCCCATGAAGTATACAGCCTGCCCCCATGAAGTATACAGCCTGCCCCCATGAAGTATACAGCCTGCCCCCATGAAGTATACAGCCTGCCCCCAAGTAGTATACAGCCTGCCCCCATGTATTATACAGCGTGCCCCAAGAAGTATACAGTCTGCCCTCAGTATGCCAAGCAAATAATAAAAAAATAAACTTAATACTCACCCTCCGACGATACTCACCTTTGATGCTTAGTGGCGGCTCCCGGTCCTCGGCGGCGGCTTCTCTTTTCTTTCTTCACTAGCGAGAGCACGCTACGATGTGGCGGTGTCACCGCTGATGACGTCATCGGCGGCGACACCGCTGCATCATATTGTGCGCTCGCAAGTGAAGATGGAAGAGAGAAGCGGGGCCACCGCAGAGGATCGGGAGCTGCCGCCGAGGACCGGGAGCCCGCGCCGAGGATCGGGAGCCCGCGCCGAGGTTACGAGTGCCGGAGGGTAAGTATTAATTTTTTATGATTATTATTGACTCGTGTATAAGCCGAGGTGAGGTTTTTCAGCACATTTTTTGTGCTGAAAAACTCAGCTTATACACGAGTATATATGGTAGTGGGGAGATTTATCATTAGACGGGCTCCTTAGGACAGTTCTATATCTGTCTTTGGAGCCATCAGATTCATTAAGGTGGATTTGGCCCTTTAATAAATGTTCTTATGCTCTACTTGTGTCTGGGATTTTTCTTTCAAAAAGTCGCAAAAAAGGCTCAAAATGCATCAAAAGCCATCTCCCCTGATGTCACAATGTCACCTATGTGTAACCTAAAGGGAATCTGTTACCACAATTTACCTACCGGAGCTAATTGCTAGGTTACATAGGGCTATTCCCAAACATAACCCTTTTGTTTTTATAGTCTAGCTCCTCCTTCCATAACAAAACTGCAATTTAAAAATATCAAAAGAGGCTGAAATTTCTTGGCAGAGCACCTATGGACTCCAGCTACACATCTTGCTGGTCCCAGAAGTGATGTTGCTGAAGATGATGGATGAGAGAAGGCGCTGTGTGATGGAAGTGTAGCAGGGAGCGTTGTTACTGCTGTGGAGCCTGTGCTCTGCTAATGCCTATCAAAGCACTTCAGCCTAATTTGCCTATTTCTAAAGTTAACGTTAAGCATTAAAAGAGCATCTGGAAAATAAAAACTTAAAAACATTTGTGGTCATAGCCCTGTGTAAGATAGCAAGGGAGTGTTGGTAGGTAAATTGTGGTGATGGATCTCCTTTAAGGTGTAATCCACATGATATTAACTTTTCAATAGTTTGGCTCCAGAATTAGTACTTTACTAATTGTCTTTACATTTCTGATTAAAAATGTCCATGAAGTCACTACATAGAGAGAATCCCAGAAATGTAATTTGTGCTTTAACTTTCTCTCATCAGGGAAACAACTACTAACCTTTCTCTTCTAACTTTAATTCTTTCTTCATCATACCTACAATAAAAACAGAGTAAATTTATTCATTTATAAGATTAATTAATTAATTTGGATTTCAGTATTATTGTCAATACCTGTCAAGCAACCACACAACCACAACCAGGCTTGGTGCTAGCTGTCAGACTAGGTAGGTGATGGCGAACTCACCCTGCGACGTCCCTGCTGGCTAAGGCCCTGCCTAAAGCAGATAAACCTGATAAGGGCGAACCCACTATCAGGAACCTAACTGACGGTCCCTGAGCAACCCTACAGGATGACAAGGAGACTTACTTCGTCTGGCAGCTGCTGGATGATGGAGCGGACAGGTAACCGGAATACAGGAATAGACCAGTGTTCACAATGGTACACAGAATACTAACACAGGTCTAAGACAGGTCATACCGAGGGACAAACAACAGATACAGGAAGACAGGCAGGATATATACAGGTCAGGTCAAGATCAAGCGGGTTAAATACAGGTCATGCCCAGAAAAAACAGGCATATACAGGTCAGGTACAGATACAAGCAGGTAAAACTGAACTAGATACACAGGTAAGACAAGACTAAAAATAACCAACAAGGTATGATGGGAGTAGCCAGGTATATAAGGCCGATCCCAGACAAGCCTCCAGCAGCACACTGGGGAAACTGTCCAACAGCCTAGTAACCCTTGCTGGGCAGGACAGAAATGCAAGGAGCAGGGTGTGGCTCAGTTAATCCAAACAGAAGCATTAAGCCGCAGTTCACACACAAATAAAGACCATCTATTCCGCCACTTGCGGATAGAGCGATTATCTTGTGACAGTCTCTAACTGAAACCTCAGTTATTGCAATAGTATTTTATTTATCTTTCATGGTACTGTTTCTGCAAGACAGAGGTGGATTTGTTCCATTTAAGGCTGCATTCACACACACGTATGGGGGATGTATATAAGGCCGAGGTATATATGGCCGACATACGTCCCCCATACACTTCTATGGGTTCAAGACCCTGTACGGGAGCGGTATGGTTCAGCACACGTGCGGCGCCGTACCGTTCCGTAGGCCGTAGAAAGATAGGACATGTCCTACCTTTCTACGTGATAAGGCGCCGTGCGCTGTATATACCTCATACCCTGCTCCTCTCCGCTGCGCCGATGTATGCCTCAAAGTCTGCATCTTACACATTATAGTTCAATTTTCTTATTTGTTCAAAAATGTATACACTTCAAACACAAAATACTTGTACTTGAAGCTGCTGTTTGCTCTGGAGTCCCAAAAACCTCAAGGTGTAGGATCTGCTTGAGTTTCAGTGGGCCCACATGTACATGGAGACAAATTTTGACACAGTCTTGTTTACTAATGAGTCCAGATGAATGGATTAGTGGATGAGCACCATGCCCAAACAAGCTGCAACGTTAGCAAGAAAATGACTAACTCATGTTTTGAGCAGGGAGACACCTTTAGGTGTGAAAACTCAACCATGCCATCGATAGCTAAACCAACTTCATGAATTGTAAGGAGATCAATAAATGTGACTTCTTAAAGGGTACCTGTCACCAGATTTTCACTTCATAAGCCTAATAAAAAGTTACCATAGCACTATACTAACCTGTGCCCACAATGTTTTAGCTAAAAAATGCATAGATCCACAGAAAATTAAGTTTGTAACACTACCTGGCAGCCTGCCTGAAGGAGCAGTGTGCCAAGAGTGTGTACTGTTCATGCAAGGCTGTGTATCTCTCACCTCTGTGCAGAGCAGAGGATGACTCATCAGTGATGACTCATCACTCATTAGTGAGCTGGATCATTAGGCTCTCATTGGGGCTACTCAATTCAGGGCGGGGCTAAGTGAGCCGTCAGCTCTCTGCTAAGAGCTGACTTCAGTCATTCACAATAAAGTACTGGCTCTTAGAGCTGACTAGTTCATAAATGACCCATCACTGTTAGATATTAGCCAATATTAGCCAGTAGACATACTGCTTTGCATGAATAGCACATGCCCTTGGGACACCCTGCTCCTTCAGGCAGGGTACCAGGTAGTTTACAAATTTAATTTACTGGGATATGTATTTTTTGCTAAAAACTGTGTTAGTATAGTGCTATGGGAACTTAGGCTTATTAGTGAATCTGGTGACAGGTATTTCAAAAAATACCATTTTCAGTTCATATAAAATGTTTTGTAACAAAACTTTTTTGGGTCTTTTAATTTTGAAAAACCAACTGTTTTCATTGTGAGTTTTGTTCAAACTTGAATCATCCACTAATGGTTGATGAATTCTGCATTATTCTCACCATCCTTTACATTGATCAGAGAAAAATATCATTAGCATAACATTTTGGAGCATGGTGTACATCTTTACTTTTCTTAATGTGATAGACAATAGTTGCATGATCCTTAATGCCTCATTACATTCATGCAAGTGATTTTGTGATTGATATGGACATTATTGAGAATTGATAGTTTTTAATTACATTTTTTCTTTAATATGCTTTAATATGACCTTGTAGATTGTAAGGTTTTTAGTGTATGTGTTTCATTTACAAGATATTTTTAACTTACTGTAAGACGCATTCAGGGATGTGGACATTTTCCATGGGAATTATTTGCTCCAGTTCCTCCAGACTGTGCACATACTGTATCTTACTGATAAATTTCACACTGTCAAAGACAATTTTAAACAGTACTGTTAACGCATCTGTATTTGTATGACGAAGTATCGCAGAGCACCAGAGCTGGATCATCATTGGCGATCTTGGAGCACTAGTGCCGGGCCCAACGATCCAGTTTATTTCACAGGGGCCCCGCCCTGGCTCTTCAAAAGCGCCAATGATCAGGTTCCTATTAAGCCCAACGATGGGCCCGGTGGTCAGTTGGCAATCGGGAAGGGGCAGAGGAAGCTCCTGCCCGTCACTGTACAGTGCTCAATGCGGCCGGAAACGGCCGCTTGAGCACTATTATTTCAGGTGGAGCGATGTTGCCAGAAGACAACACGTTGCACAACGGTCTTTGAACATGGATGCACAGGACAGGCACCTCATCACGAGGCCGGTCACCCATTTCTGTCTGGCAGCAGCCAGAAGAAAGAAGGCGCGGAAGCCTTAGGTGAGTACAGGATTTTTTATTTTAACAGCAGTAAAAAAAAAAATTATGGGGGCCGGGAGCCCAACATATAAAATAATTCATTAAGGGGGCAGCATATGAAATAATGAATGGTGGGGGAGCATATGAAATAATGAATGGTTGGGGGAGCATATTAAATAATTAATGGTGGGGGAGCATATGAAATAATTAATAGTGGGGGGTGGACAGCATATGAAATATTGAATGGAGAGGGCTCCCAGTATATTTAATTAATTGAGCCAATATATAAAATAGTTCACAAAGGGGGGCTGTATATTAAATAATTAATTGAGTATATTAATGGTGTGGTCACATGTACTGCTAGTGCTGCGTTTTCAAGGGCAGCGGTAGCGCAGGGGCCCATTTGCGTTTGCAGTGAGCAGTCACAAGAGTTTTAAAGGAAACGCTAAAATGATCAGGTCGAGGCATGGTCACCTGCACTAGCGGTACATGTGACCATACCCTAAATTTATTTGGGGGCTGGTATATAAAGATCATTGGGGCCCAGTATATTAACCTCTTAATGTTCCACGCTGTACTATTACGGCATGGAGCTGTTAAGCATGTATAAAGGGGCACAGAGTGAGTTCTTATCATACAGATGTGAGTTTTGCTGTATATTGCAGCAAACACCAACCACAACCGCCGCAATCAGTACAAACATGTGGATGTTAACCCTTTGATCACAACCGGCAAAGCAGTGGCAGTCAAAAGATAGCCTCACCATCTTTGTTTCAATCATCGCTCCCCATGATCAGGGAGCAACAATCTGGCGTCGTGACAGCCTGGGGTCTTTACAAGGCACAAGGCTATTTCATTCCTGCTGATCTATTACAATGTACAATTTGCACATTATAATAGATGATATGGAAAATCCCCATATATTGGCATACTGTAGTATGGCAGTATATGATAGGATCAATCAGACAACCTATGGTTAAAGTACCCTAGATGGTCTGAAAAATTGTAAAAAAAACGTGAAAAAAGTAGTTAATTAGTTCAACTTTCCCCTTTTCCTAGAATTGATATAAAAGTAAACATACAGGGGCACATTTACTTACCTGGTCCTGTCGCGATCCCGCGGTGCGTTGTCCGACGAGGATTCGGGTCTGTCGCGATTGACTTAGGCCGTGCGTCCAATTTCCTGCATGTGACAGATCCGCCAGAGTTCATGTTCTTCTTCCTGGTGCATGTGAGTGCTTGATCTTGCGACATAATTTCGTTTTTAAATTCCACAGTTTGTCCGAATCCGCCCGGTTGTACGACGGCACGCCCCCCGATTTCCGTTGCATGCAAGCCGGCGCCGATGCGCCACAGTCCGATCGCATGCGCCAAAAACTCGGGCAATTTGGCGCAAAACGGAAATATTCGGGAAACCCGACAGAATCGCGGTCCGTGAAAAAAGTTATTAGCGTCAGATGAGGTTTTCATTTTTTAAAACACAATGAAACCTGTAAAAACTGAACCCTTAAGAGAAAGGTCTAAATGCGTATACTAATTTCATTGCGGGGCCCAATATATTTAATGTATGAGGTGGCCCAGTACATGTACATGTACTGTTATATGCATAATGTCCATAGTGAGCCAGCTTTGTGGTGTGGGGTTATTGTCATCAGTAATTGTAATGGTTTCCAACATTTTCTTATTGATAACGTTGGTGCTGTGACTTCGCAGTGTGTATTCACCCCCTGTTCTGTGACATCATTGTGTATGTGTATTAGCCACCTGTGCTTTTTACATCACTGTGTGTATGTGTATTAACCCTTTGTGCTGTGACATCACTGTGTGTGTGTATTAACCCCCTGTGCTGTGACATAACTGTGTGAGTATAAACCCCCTGTGCTGTGACATCACTGTGTGTGTATGTGTGTATTAACCCCCTGTGTTGTGACATCACGATGTGTGTATTAACCTCTAAGTCTACGTTATTAAAGGAGAGTCCTGTCTAATGAAATAGTAAGGGGGAGACCTACCTAATGAAGTACTGTACTGCAAAATACATTATGGATGCACAGTGTGGTCAGTTGTGGTGTAAGGAGTGTATATATATGTGGGGGGTGGACAGTGTAGTCAGTTGTGGTTAAAGGAATATATATATGATATATTTGTGGAGCACAGTGTGGTTAGTTGTGGTGTGAGGAGTATGTATGATATATGTGGGGGCACAGTGTGTACAGTTGTGGTGTGAGGGGTATATTTGATATATTGGGGGGGCACAGTGTGGTCAGTTACGGTGTGAGGGATATATATATATATATATATATATATATATATATATATATATATGATATATGTGGGGGCACAGTGTGATCAGTTGTGGAGTGAGGGGTATATATGATATATGTGGGGGCACAGTGTGGGTAGTTGTGGTGTGAGGGGTATATATGATGTATGTGGAGTGCAGTGTGGTCAGTTGTGGTGTGAGGGGTATAAATTATATATGTTGGGGAACAGTGTGTACAGTTGTGGTGTGAGGGGTATATATGATCTATGGGGGGCACAGTATGGTCAGTTGAGGTGTAAGAAGTATATATGATATATTGGGAGGTACAGTGTGGTCAGTTGTGGTGTGAGGGGTATATATGATATATGTGGTGAGCACAGTGTGATCAGTTGTGGTGTGAGGGGTATATATGATATATGTGGGGGCACAGTGTGTACAGTTGTGGTGTGAGGGCTGTAAATGATATACGGGGGGAACAGTATGGTCAGTTGTGGTGTGAAGGGTATATATGATATATTCGGGGGGCACAGTGTGGTCAGCTGTAATGTGAGAGGTATATATGATGTATATGGGAGGTACAGTGTGGTCAGTTGTGGTGTGAGGGGTATATATGATACATGTGTGGAGTACAGTGTGGTCAGTTGTGGTGTGAGGGGTATATATGATATATGTAGGAGGTACAGTGTGATCAGTTGTGGTGTGAGGGGTATATATGATATATGTGGGAGGTACAGTGTGGTCAGTTGTGGTGTGAGTGGTATATATGATATATGTTGGGGGCACAGTGTGGTCAGTTGTGGTGTGAGAGGTATATATGATATATGTGGGGGCACAGTGTGTGCAGTTGTGGTGTGAGGGGTATATATGATATACAGGGGCACAGTATGGTCATTTGAGGGGTGAGGGGTATATATGATATATTGGGGGGGGGGGGGTACAGTGTGGTCAGTTGTGGTGTGAGGGGTATTTATGAGTGTGCTGGCCAGATCAGGATGGCCAGCATAATTAAATATAATGCAAGTTCTCTGGCCAAACAGCACCACCTACAATGTTTGCCAATGTGCAACTTGCTGAAGTGTTAGGAGATTTTAATAAATAATTTACATTGAAGGAAATATAAGAAAAATGAAAGTATCAACACCCACGGTCACTAATGTTTCAGATAAAATATTTCAGCAAAAATTACCTTATGAATGGCCTGGATATTGCCAATACAGTCCTGATAAACCAGGAAGGGTGGACAATGATTAAAGATTTAAGATTTTTTCTTAGTCTGTGTAAAGAAGAGAATGTTACTTATAGTACAGTGTCATGAAATCTTACATTCAAAACAGAAGCATGACGGGCAGCTATGGACAGGGCCGGTTTTAGACAAAGTGGAGCCCCAAAATAAAACTAAAATATTTTATGAACAGTCACATTCAGTAAGAGGCTCTCTTTAGCCTTACACAATAATATCACTTTGTAGTGTGTAATATGGGACTGTAGGAGAATGGAGGAGATAGACAGATGATAGGAAAATTTATGATAGAAAATAAATATGAAAGATGATATAGATTTATAAACAGATGATAGATAGATTTATAGATGCATAAATATAAAGTAGACAATGTATAGATAGCTAGATAGATGATAGAAGATAGATATGAGAGATATATATAGTGAAGAGAGAAAGAAGAGTGATATAGAGATAGATGATAGATAGATATATATGCAAGAAAGCGGGCAGCACTCCGAATGGTGATAAAAAAAGTGTAAATTCTTTATTCCTTATTCAGCAACAAAACAGCAACGTTTCGGCTCCAAGGAGCCTTTTTCAAGCCGAAACGTTGCTGTTTTGTTGCTGAATATGGAATAAAGAATTTACACTTTTTTTTATCACCATTCGGAGTGCTGCCCGCTTTCTTGCATATATATCGCTGAGGGACCCCAGGCCAAGTCCCAGGACGCCTGCACCCATCACATAATTTGGACTGTGCCGCTTGGACTTTCTTTCTCTAGATAGATAGATAGATAGATAGATAGATAGATAGATAGATAGATAGAAGATATATAGATAAATAGACAGACAAAAAGATAGATAGATGAATGGTAAGATAGACAAATATATAGATAGGAAATAAACATATTATAGGAGATAGACAGATGGACAGATAGATGATCGATATATAGACAGGAGGTAGATGATAAGCATCTCCACCTTTGCATTCAACCAAGGGTTCTTAAAAGAGCAATACAGCTTCTGCCCACGAAAGTCCACATGCAGGGGGCCAGTGGGCACTGGGCAAATTCCCAGACTATGACTGATAAATTGTGTCCCTGATAGGGTCAATCAAGTTGTCAAAGTAATTTTCCAGGGTAAAAACTACATGAATCTATGACAGAGTAAAGAAAATGTTAACAGAGCCTTGTGATAACATTTTGCAGCAGGAAACAATAGTTTAAGAGAATCATATCTTGATGATCTAAATGTTGGCAACTAAATGTTAAGACTAGTAAAATGTACCTCTTAAATCCAAAGACAGCAGATCCTACACTGGTTAGTTTTACTGTTGCACTTTATTGCCACCTTCTGGTATACAAGATAGCAGCACTTTTTGTCACAGGAAATTATTTCATTATAAGATTCTACATCATGTAGTTTTTCTTAATACCATCGCAAATACATTGGGTGCTCAAAAATATTAGCACTGTATACAGGGAATTATAAAAAGTTGTAATGTTCATACTTCTTCTAACCGGGATGTGTGATGCAAAATAATTCCTGTTGATGGGACATAGCCTCCATAACATGTTGTGAGGTTTCTGGATGACCAGTAGTGGATTATATATAGGCAGTTTGGGTGGTAGCCCAGGCTCCAAGCCTTCTTGGGGTCCCATGGCCCCTTGAACCATGTACAAATTTGATACTGAGAAGGACCTTCACCCATGAAATCCTTGTTCATGCTCTCAATACAGATGTACACAAGAGCCATTTAAGGACCTATGAAGGTCCTCCAATAGTCCTGAAACCACAGATTGAATGCAGGTAGAAGGGACACATGCTCCATTCCCCAAGAAGCTTGATCATAGTATCATATATAATAAGTGAATTCCACATTTGTAGGGGCTATAATATTCATACAGCTCAGGGCCAATGGTAGTCTTAATCCACCCCTGACTCCTTCTCACTACACATCTTCCTACATTTAATTTGACTATTGGTCTAGCATTGCCATACCAGGCCATTTAACCCCTTACTACCAAACTATGAGTTTATTTTGACTTCAACAATGTATAGCTTTTTATTCTACTGTCACTATAGGTGTATACTACTCTGGGACAAATTGCTAATAGCACAATTTTGGGTTTCATATGGTATATCGCTTGGGAAGGGTGTCCTGCACTCATTTAAGCACCACAGTCCATGATTAACTTCAGTATCTAAGGGGTTAAATACTCTAAATCAGAGCTAGCACAGCCTTGCACTGGCTGCAGCAAGACCTGCAATCTTCTGTAACCTTGTCATGTTTCGGGGAAACCTGCTGCATAAGAAGAAGAACCAAAGAACCCTCAATTGCCGCCATAAAAACCTGATAAAGCCGTCCTTAAGTGGTTAATATAGCTTAATTCATTGTCCTTTCGTTTTGAGGAATTGATTATTCAGTTGTTTTATTACTCTTAACTTGAATTCTCTAAAAGAAAATATAAGTTCAATCCTCGTTCTGGTTAATTCTGGTTTATTATTACAAGCACAATAATGAAGGCAAACATTTAAATTGATCACAATATAATCTCACCTTCGATCGATCATCTGATAGCATCTCTTTAACCATCCTAAACCAGGCATTCTTCGTCGTGGTGTAGCACCATTCAGGTAAACAATCATATAGTCCTCTGCCACTAGCAACTCCAAACTACTAATTACATACCTATCAAACCCAAAAGCAAAATACTTGGGTTACCCGTCAGATAATAAAGATATTGAAAAGATAACACATTTTTCAACAAAGTTTGAATTAATTAAAACAACTGAATATAAGAAACTATGTACTATAGTTACTTTCTCTATTAACCACAATCTTTTCATGCCCTCTCACCTCCTAAACTCTTCACTTTATAATCTCCAAATTCTAAATAAATTTTTGTCTCCCATAAAGGACATTGACCATAACGCTGAAGTATCAAATTACAAATGCACATTAGGGTCTAAGGCAGGGGTCCCCAAACTTTTTACACAGGGGGCCGCTCACTGTCCCCCTCAGACCGTTGGAGGGCCGGATTAAAGTCTAAAAATAAATAGCGGTACATGTGACCGCATCCATAATACACTGGCACCCCCCTCAATTAATTATTTAATATACCGGTACTGCACCACCTTGTGAACTATTTTATATATTGGCCCAATTAATTAATTAATATACTGGGACCTCTCCATTAATTATTGAATATGCCTCCCCCCATTAATTACTAAACTGCCCCTCATAATTAATTATTTCCTATGCTGCCCCTCATAATTAATTATTTCCTATGCTGCCCCTCATAATTAATTATTTCCTATGCTGCCCCTCATAATTAATTATTTCCTATGCTGCCCCTCATTATTAATTATTTCCTATGCTGCCCCTCATAATTTAATTATTTCCTATGCTGCCCCTCATAATTTAATTATTTCCTATGCTGCCCCTCATAATTTAATTATTTCCTATGCTGCCCCTCGTAATTTATTATTTCCTATGCTGCCCCTCATAATTAATTATTATTAAGTCTTCTATCTTCTTGCCGCGTCCGGGAAGGAAGGGGTGCGCGGCCGCGTGATGACGTCATCACGCGGCCGCGCTTCCTAGTTCATGGAGCGATGTGCGCCGGGGTTGTATTCCGGCCACATCGCTCCAGTGATAGTGCTCCGATCGCCTGTGCCCGGGGCTGCACGATCTTCTTCCGGGGAGCCTGGTCCGTGCCTTCTGGCAGGACCCGGCTGTGACACACTGAGCATGCGCAGCATGCTCATTGTGTCACATAATACAGTGTAATACATCTGTATTACACTGTATTAGGTGAAGAATAGCTTGAACAAGCGATCAGTGGATCGCTTGTTCAAGCTAACCTGTAAAAGTAAAGAGAAAAAGTTAAAAACACTAAATAAACACACTTTTTAATAAAAAGAATTAATTAAATAAAGTTAAAGTCCCCTAAACACAAACATTCCCTATACACATCTAATAAAGTAAAAAAACTAAAATCGCCAAAACCCCCCACATATTTGGTATCGCCGCGTCCGTAACAATCTGTACAATAAGTCAGAAACATTATTGGACCTGTACGGGGAACGCCGTAAAAACAAAACCTGAAAAACTCGCCAAAAATGTAAATTTTCATAAAATCCCTTCACAAAAATGTTCCAAAAAGTGATCAAAAAAAGGTATGTGCACCAAAATGGTACCACTGAATAAGACAACTCAACACGTAAAAAATAAGCCCTAAACTAGCTCTGTCAACCAAAAAATATTAAAGTTACGTCTCCGAAAAGATGGCGATGCAAAAACAAATGAGATTTTCTTTATATCTGTTTTTTTTCCTGTAAAATTGTAAAATATATTAAAATACTATACAAATGAGGTATCACCGTAATCATAGTGACCTATAGAATAAAGATAATATAGTATTTTTAGTGTACGGTGTACGACCCCCAAAATATACAAAAAAAAAAACCAAAATTGACAATTTTCTATTCCTCCATACATTAAAGAGTTAATAAAATCTCATCAATAAGCTAATGTCCCACTAAAATGAAGTATTTGTAAAGTGCATTTCATGTCGCACAAAATAAGCCCTTATATGTCCAAATTTCCAAAAAAATAAATATTGTATAGCCATTATAAAGTGACAATGAATAATCTGCTCTGAATGGTGCAGCTTCCCTTCGATGCCCTGGCGTGTGCCCATACAGCAGGTTACCACCACATATGGGGTATTGTTATACACGTGAGAGGTATCAAATTTTGTGGAACGTTTTGGTATTTTATCCACTGAGAATTCATACATTTTATGAAAAACACATTCATTTAGGCAAAAAAAAATTAATTTCGAAATTGCATCCGATTTTGTTTTAACCCCTGTAAAACAATTAAAGGTTTAACAAACGTCATAAAAGTTGTTTTACATACGTTGAGGGGTATAGTTTCTATAATGGGGTAATCTATGGGGTTTTACTTTTATTTAGGCCTCTCAAAGTGACTTCAACCTGAGCAGGTCCCTCAATGGCAGGATTTAGCTTTTTTTATGAAAATGTGAAAAATTGCACCTGATGTTCAAAGCCCCATAACATCCTACAAAAATAAGAGTATGCATAAAAAACCACGGAGGCATAAAGTAGACATTCGGTGAATGTTAGTTATTACGTTTTTTGGTGTTATGACTCATGTGTGGAAAAAGTAGAACATTTTGAATTTCAAAAATTGAGAATTTTTCCAAATTTTCACCAAATATCTGATTTTCTCTTAAATAAATGCAAAATATACCACCAAAATTTTTAAACTAACATGAAGTACAATGTGTCACGAGAAAACAATTTCATAATCACTTGGATATGTTAAAGCGTTCCAAAGTTATAACCACTTATAGTGACACAGGGCAGCTTTGAAAAAATGGTCCGTGTCAGGAAGGTGAAAAGTGGCTTTGGCGTTAAGGGGTTAATTGGTCTTAATTTATTGTTTTTTGGCAGGGCATCTGCCCTGTTATTACCCCCATTCTCCTGCCCTCTACCCTTATTATCCCCAATTTACAGCTATTTTTGTTAAAATTTGTATTTGGGTCAAGCGTGGTTACACATACCAAACTTTTCACTGGAGTGCATTTGAACACAAAGAACTTGAATTTTGACAAGCCCTCTGTTTACTACTTTTTACTCACAGCACAACCATTAACATTTTATGATATATCCTAGTCAGCAAACTATGATGTCTGCAGTGTACCAGAATTTGCCAAATTTGCTAATTAGGATAAGAAGGGAAAAAACTATTTAGGATTTAAGAACATTCATTGTAAGAACTATAAAACTACAAAAGTAACGTAGAATTGAAAGCTAATTTCTCTCTACAAATGTCACAACAATTTTAACTCTACTTACAGAAAAAGATTCTCCATGATGTAATGGTAATCTGGACAGCTGCTGTCTGGTAGACAACATGCAGCAAATACAATGATGGCATTTAGACCTTCACCGTAGTACCCTGAAACAGAGGAATGAGAAAGAGAAAATTAAGATAAAGTAAACCAAAAAAACTTTACATGCTTCTAAAAGTAATATATCTTAAAAGATTGTAAACAGACACAAACTTAGTATAAACCTTCACCTCCATGTGTAACCACCTTCATGTATGGCTTGATCATTTGCAGATCAATGCGATGTTCTTGCTCCCCAATGATTACAGTCCTCCATAGACGTCCATTTGCAGTTCCCCCTTCTTCCACAGTTCCATCACCAAACAAGTCTGCGCTTTCTCCAGGCATATTCTTGGCACTTGCAACAGGTGTATCATCTGTAACAAAATATGATTTACCTGTAACTATCTTTAAGGTTGACTGTGAATATTTGTTAAAAATTTGTGGAAAAAAATTAGCTTTCCTGCTTATGTTTGCACTGCTAGATGTCACCAATGTAATTTATAGCTTTGTTCTAAGATTCTATTATACAAAATGTGCTATGTGCCTTGATAACTGTATACATCATGTGAGTGAGTATATTTTACAGTGCTGATAACGATGTGTGATGATCTTGAAAGTATCAGATACACAGAACTAAAGAACTAAAAAGCAATATGCAGTCTCAATGTCCTTCAGTGTCCATCAACACCTTCCTTGTACACCAGAAAACTTTTGTGTGAAGCACCATAAAGAAACAATTGCAGTCTAGAACACAACTGACATTGTTTTTTTTTATTAAAAAAAATACTGCGTTATTTACAAGAACGCATAAACCCACTGTAAATCAGAACCAACAGAGACAAAAAGCAGTGGTCTCTAAATGTTGATGAAGTTTTCCAGTTGCAGGAATCTTAACTGGGCCAAAGGGTTTTAAGTTGTCTGCAGAGTTTGGAACGTAGTGATGGACCTAAATAGAAGACTTCCCCAGTGTGATATCTTATAGCCTTACCTTCCCATTCCAACTCATTTCCATTTCCCAAAAACTCTAAAGAATCTGTTTCATCTGGAGTCTCAATATCATCCACATTAATGTCCAGATCATCTGGTGTATCCAGGAATTCATCAGAAAGAACAGAACCCTCACTCTGGTCTAAGGAGATATTAATTTCCGGAGCAACTAGAGTTTTACGCTTTCGATGAGATCCACTGAGGTTTAACGTGCTCGGTGGAGCTATATAAGAAGACACAAATTAAAAAATGTAACTATGTGAAAGGTACACCTTAAACAAGTTCTGGTTTATATGGCTACCTACAAGAAGTAATTTCATCTGTGGGTGAGCCAAGGGTATCCATTCCAGTATCTTCAGGAAGAGGCCTGTAAAAAAAGCAACAAAAATTTCCGATTGTATATTAAATGTTTTAAAAAAAAAACAAGCCAGGGTATGGTTATTATAAGACCCAGGACTGCAAATTACTTTGAAATAACTGTTTAAGAAAACACTTAGAAATACTGTGGCCCTTGGAAAATCCTTTGTTTACTCCCATAAGCGATAATCAATTATCCATTCTGACTGTATTTAAATACAGTCATGTTTGTCTATATAATCCTCTGATGATATCAGATATGTGGCGATCATGAGCCAATATGAAGATTTTACGTATCACCTGTTTCAATCCATAAGTGTAATGTTTTCAATACTAACAAAATATCAATAGAATAAATTACATACATATTAGCCTATTGATTCTCTGATGAACCTGAATAAGGCAAATTCTCCTGTAGAATCCCTAATACATTTATTACATGTCTGATCACTTAGAAAGTTTCTCATTTAAGGATAATTTTCACAAGCAGCCAAGTTGTCACCATCTCATGCACATTTCTAAACACTCCAGACATTGAACACACACAATCCTTATTGGTCACACGGTACCCAGGACTTAGTCTGATATGGTGAGCATGTATGCATCAAGCTCTGCACTGTCTGTCTTGACTCGTAAATGCTAGCTTAATGCGAATATTTTGCCCTCTCTGCCACCTTCACGCCAGTGGGGCATCAAGGGCCATGAGCGGGGGGGGGGGGTGGATGGAGTGGGGTGTTACTGTCCCCGCGTCGGGGCACTCACTGCTGACGGCGACTTTTCATATGTGAAAAGTCGCCAGCTGCGCTTTTTCTTGCGAAGAATAAATGCTGCGCAGCAGCCTGCCCAATACATAGGCTGAAGCCTCTTGATGTATGCCGCTGCGAAAATGCATGAGTGCCGGCATATGATAAATATGCCCCTATATCTACCGTATTTTTCGGACTATAAGACGCACTGGACCATAAGACGCACCTAGGTTTTAGAGGAGGAAAAATAAGAAAAATGTTTTTTCCCCAAATAGTATGCTAAAATATTTAATAAAGTAACAGTAAAGTAACTGGGCAGTGCAGCCTAGTTTCTCTTTGGAGAGGGGCAGGGGCGAGCAGCCTATCTTTAGATAGAATTATGCTGGCATGTAGTCAGGGGGTCTCAAGAGTTACCAGGGCTGTATAGGTATGAGTATATGTGACAATGGTCACAAGAGCTTACAATCAATGAGGAGGAGAGGACACAGGAGATGACAGTGCTTGTACAATTGCCACAAGAGCTTACAATCTATGAGGAGGAGGAGGCCACAGGAGATGACAGTGCTTGTACAATGGCCACAAGAGCTTACAATCTATGAGGAGGAGGACACAGGAGATGACAGTGCTTGTACAGTGGTCACAGGAGCTTACAGTCTATGAGGAGGAGGACACAGGAGATGACAGTGCTTGTACAATGGCCACAAGAGCTTACAATCTATGAGGAGGAGGACACAGGAGATGACAGTGCTTGTACAATGGCCACAAGAGCTTACAATCTACCAGGGGGACAGCAGCCACTACATACCAGGCAACAAGTGGTTAAGACTGTGAGAGCAGAGACCCGGGGGAAGGGAGCACTAATCACTTATCTGATCCTGTGCTGGGAGAGAAGTTACAGGTCAGACAGTGCTGTACAGGCTCGGTTCCTCTTCACACAGTGCGGCAGGCCTTCATCTTCTGTCTTCACTCTGAGCCTCCCGGGCTACTTACAAGCGGGGATTGGCCAGAGTCAGTGATTTTCTCCTCCCCCCCTCTCTCTCTCCACTGCTGCCATAATTATCATTTAGCAGAGCGCATAGGTGCTGCCATCCATTCCCTCCAGCAGTGGAGGGCTGAGAAGAGGAGAGGAGCGCAGCGGCACTCAGTACAGCCGCTGCGCTTCACTGTGAAGTGCTGCGCGTAATGCCAGCATCAGCAGGCAGAGCGCAGCCAGGTGCCCTGCATTCCCTCCTGCATAGGCTACATCCGGACTATAAGACGCACCACTGTTTTTTCCCCATTTTCTGGGGAAAAAAAGTGCGTCTTATAGTCCAGAAAATACGGTATGTTGAATCTCACTCTTCAACACACATAAATTAGCACTTAACCTAACTACTAGGCTGCTACATGAGTAAAACAACTTTGTCACAATGCTATGCATGCCCAGGTAAGTGGATAATAATCAGTAGTAACCCCATTGTATTAGCCACAAAGACTGTCAACAATTAGGATAAATACAATTGAAACTGTAGACTGCCAAAAAGAAACATCATATCAAAAAATGAGGTTTATACACTGATCGTAATTTCCTAAATATCAAAGACATTGTGCAGTCCTATGTGAATATTTCCTGACATGACTAAAATAGCAGTATATTAAGCTTATTTCATAAATTACGCTTATTTCAGAAAACTGATCAAATTTAGAGATTATTTTCAGCTACCTGCAAGTTAATCTGGCACCTGGTGCTAATCTCCTTAATTATCGGACAAACCCTAATTAATTAACTAACTTTCCAGATGTCACTGACTTTGCATAAACAGTTTTTCAAAGTGACTGAAACCTGGAAAGTCTGTGATTTCTAGAATATTGCATCTTTACAACATCACAAACTCATTCAAGTCTCCCAAGAAGGCTTGTTACTCTCATAAGACAATTGCAAGAGAGGGCAGGATAGTGTGGAGAATATCCATGGATTATGATTTCAACACTACAGCTGGAATTGCTTGCCAGTTCAGCACTAAACAAGGTAATGTTTTGTCTCATCATACAGTGACTTGACATTAAGAGCATTTGGACTGAAAGCCCACTCTGCAGTGACCAAACCTCTCATTAGCAAAAAAAAAATAATCAAAAGGCTACACTCACCTTCAGGGCCGATTCTAGCATATTTGCTGCCTGAGGCGAATATTAAAATGCTGCCCCCCCCCCATTAAATGCTGAAAACTTTACTAACAATTAACATCCCCACAGACAGGATCACTGACACTGTGTGACTGACTACAGGTTCTGAGAGTCATTGGTGGCATCTAGTACCTTATGGATGACAATCTCTTCCATTAGGAGGACTTTATTCCGGGTTCTCCAATCCATGAAGTATCACGGCTGAATTCACGGCCAGATATCTTCAGCTCCATGCAGCATCTCCACCCGGCGTCCCTAAAAATACTTACTGTATAAAGTCTCCGGGATAACAACACTGTGCTCCTAAATAATATATACTCCTCACAACACAACTGACCACACGCTCCACACATATAACTAATATATCCCACCCTGTTATTATGTTACATGATTTTACATAGAGTGCTCTCCTGACCAATGTGAATATATAGCACCCCAAATGAATATATACTATATATATATATATATATATATATATATATATATATATAATTTATTTTTATATAGCCCTGCCTCTTTATTCAGGGCCCCCCCCCCCAATTAAATTATATACAGCTCCCATATACAGATCCCCTACAGCTTAAATAAAATCGTGGCCAACATATACAGCACCCCCAGCTTAGTAATATACTGTATCCCATATACAGCACCCCAGCTTAGTAATATATGTATCCCATATACAGCCCCAGCTTAGTAATATACTATACCCCATATACAGCCCCCCAGCTTGGTAATATACTGTATCTCATACACAGCCCCAGCTTAGTAATATACTGTACCCCATATACAGCCCCCCAGCTTAGTGATATACTGTATCCCATATAGAGCCCCCCAGCTTAGTAATATACTGTATCCCATACACAGCCCCAGTTTAGTAATATACTGTATACCCCCAGCTGAAATCTGGCCCCATATAATATATACAACACCCCCCCAGTATAAAATAATTACAGTCTCATATAATATATACACCCCCAGTATAAAACAATTATAGCCCCATATAATATATACAGCACCCCCCCCAGTATACAACAATTATAGCCCCATATAATATATACAGCATACCCCCCCAGTATACAACAATTATGGCCACATATAGTATATACAGTACCCCCCCCCCAGTATAACATAATCATGGCCACATATAGTATATACAGCACCCCCCCCCCAGTATAAAACAATTATGGCCACATATAGTATATACAGTACCCCCCCCAGTATAACACAATCATGGCCACATATAGTATATACAGTACCCCCCAAGTATAACACAATCATGGCACATATAGTATATACAGTACCCCCCAGTATAACATAATCATGGCCACATATAGTATATACAGCACCCCCCCCCAGTATAAAACAATTATGGCCACATATAGTATACACAGTACCCCCCCCCCAGTATAACACAATCATGGCCACATATAGTATATACAGTACCCCCCAAGTATAACACAATCATGGCACATATAGTATATACAGTACCCCCCCAGTATAACACAATCATGGCCACATATAGTATATACAGTACCCCCCAGTATAACACAATCATGGCACATATAGTATATACAGTACCTCCCCTCCCCCCAGTATAACACAATCATGGCCACATATAGTATATACAGTACCCCCCCCCAGTATAACACAATCATGGCACATATAGTATATACAGGACCTCCCCTCCCCCCCAGTATAACACAATCATGGACACATGTAGTATATACAGTACCCCCCCCCCCAGTATAACACAATCATGGCCACATATAGTATATACAGTATCTCCCCTCCCCCCAGTATAACACAACGCCTCCTTACTCCCCCTTTTTAGCCTCATATAATTAATGCCGCGGCTCCACATAGTGACACAGGCGGCGTGACATCATGACGCCTGTGTCACTGCTTAGAACGGAGTGACGCAGCAGCCGGAAAGGCGCTGTGTTGCTCCGCATATAAATCGCGCCTGTGTCTTAAAGAGACAGGCGCGATTTATTTAGCTGGTGGGCGATTCGGGCGTTAACGGGTGCCCGAAACGGCCACTTTAAAGGGATCCCCATTCTGCGGCCCTGCTCACCTTTGCTGAGGAGAAGTGGTCCACAGTTTATTCTAGTGATGAAAGGAAATTGTATTTGGATCTGATGGGATATGTTTGTCATCTGGGGATACAGTGAACCTGAAGGTCCAGATCTATTAAACTGACTATGCCAATTTTATGTCTGACTCTGCACCGAAAAGAACGTCTTTGGAGCACAACTTTGTTTGACAAGATAGAAAAACGTGCACCTAAAGGGGCAATTTAGTGCTTAGTCTGAGTTTTTAACACATTTGTATGATAAAAGGTACACCTAAAAAAAAGATGGTGCACACTTCCGGAGCAGTACAGGGTGCGCCAGATAATTGAAGACCGTGCGTCAGTGTTCAATGATCTGGCGCATTCGTGCAGGAAACTTTGTGCAGTTTGCACTACCTTTGATAAATCTGGGCCAAAGTGTGTAAAAAAGTCAGTGTAAGGTGGAGGAGGAACTGTCATGGTTTGGGGAATGTTTTCTGTAGCAGTTGGACTTCTCATACAACTACATGGAATGAATATAAGTGTGTATTAGAACAGTTTTCAATAACACATGTTAAACAAAAAACTCCTAATTTAAACCAAATAGAAAACTTCTGGAAAATCCTGAGTGACAAAGTTATGGCCCACAAAAGAAAGAAACCCACAACAGTCACAGAACTGTGGAAGAGACTGGAAGCAGAGTGGACCAAAGTCACACAAAAACAGTGTGAGAGACTAGTGATATCCTCAGGGCCAGATTAAGGGTCCCTGCGGTTTGGAGCATTTGGGATGGGCCCCCCCGGCTCGGCAGCTCCCACAACAATATATGTAAAAAGATAAAACATAGTTACACTGTTTTAAATATCAGCCCAAGCTCTAGAGATATTAGAATTAATGGTATATTTAGTTTTATGCCAAAAAACTCAGTACTCAGTATTCAGAGAAATACTCTCAGTGGATCCCAGATAGACAACGCGTTTTGCGCCTCATGCTGGGCACTTCATCAGGTCAATAGGCATACATATTATCATACTGTTTTTATAATAAAAAGTCCAGAAATGATGTCAACCCTTACAAGAAAAAAAAAAGAGAAAAAAATTGTTCATATTAAAAAAACTTAATTTCGAAGATGTCTGTAAACTTTGTTAAAAACTTTGTTAAAACTTTGTTCATAATTTAACCAATATGGGACAATATATACTTAATAGTGGATCAATAGCGATCTCTCAAGAACTGGTGTCATGGAACGCTCGTTGGAGCGCAAAACACAAACAAGGCTGCACATATTAACTGGTGGAACGCTTGTAGAACACTCACAGGTACGGAAGCAGAGTGGGGGGGGCAACTAGGTAAACATGGAAATGTAATACTAGAGCGTTCTACTGCTGTGGGACTGCAATGGCTATGTAAAAAAAAAGGAGGAACGGAATCTAGGTAAGATACATCTAATATGCCAGGAGTAGTGTAGTGTAAAAAGAACTTTACTATTGTTTCGGAGATAATAACAATGCTATCCTAATCAAATCAAATATGACACAAGAAAATTTTCAGATTAAACACACAATGACATGTCAGACTACGGTATATACAGGATAGGAGTAGTAGTACTGTGCTATCCCCATGTATACAGGATAGGAGCAGTAGCACTGTACTCTGCCCATATGTACAGGATAGTGGTAGTACTGAGCTGTGCTCATATAAACAGGATAGGTGTAGTAGTACTCTGATGTATACAGACTAAAGTTAGTAGTACTGTGCAATAGCCTTATGTAGGATAGGTGTAGTAGTAATGTGCTATACCAAAAGTAGGAAAGTTACAAAGAAGACTTTAACAAAACAAACAGACAGAAAAAATGACAGATAGGAAGACACAGAGACACACATAAAACTCATAATTACCTCACAGGTGCTCCGTCTTTCTATTTTCCCTCCGTGCTGATGAAAAAAGAACTTTGAAGGACTGTCACAGGTATTTAAGGTCAATAGAAATACATTGTAGTGAAAAAACCAAGCTACTACCTCCAATTGCTCTCCAGATTGATCACAGAAAAAAACACAGTGGGGCACATTTACTTAAGGCAGTTCCTCCAACGTCCACCAGGTGTCGCTGCTGTGCTGAAGTTCCTCGGAATGCACTGCACTTCACCAAGCCTGGCCCAGTGACATTTTTTTTTTTTAAATGCGGCGGTTTTTACGAATCCGTCTGGTTTACGTACGGCCACGCCCCCGATTTCCGTCGCGTGAATGCCGCTGCCGATGCGCCACAATCCGATCGTGTGCACCAAAATCCCTGGGCAATACAGGGAAAATCGGTGCAAAACGGAAAAATTTGCGTAACCCGCTGGAAAAACGCGATTCGGGCCCTTAGTAAATGACCCCCAGTGTCTTCTTTATGTTGCAAATGGAACCCAGACAAGTTTCCAATCTGCCCACATTTCTCCGGTATAATTTCTTTTGTGTCCTGTTCACACGGATCGGGATCACGGCAATGAATCTTCTCTGTATCAGCAGGATAAGTTTGATAGTAAAACAGCTCAACATAAATAAGACACTGGGGCAAATTTACTTACCCGGTCCATTCGCGTTCCAGCGGCGGCTTCTCCGCTCTGGATTCGGGTCCGGCCGGGATTTAATAAGGTAGTTCTTCCGCCGTCCACCAGGTGGCGCTGCTGCGCTGAAAGTAAACTCATCGCGCCGGAATGCACCGAGCTGGACCAGGTGAAGGTAAGCGGTCCTTATGCGACACATTTTCGGTTTTTAAATGCGGCGGTTTTTCCGAATACGTCGGGTTTTCGTTCGGCCACGCCCCCCGATTTCCGTCGCGCGCATGCCAGCGCCGATGCGCCACAATCCGATCGCGTGCGCCAAAATCCCGGGGCAATTTAAGTACAAGCGGCGCAAAACGGAAATATTCGGGTAACACGTCGGGAAAACGCGAATCGGGCCCTTAATAAATGACCCCCACTGTGTTTTTTTTCTGTGATCAATCTGGACAGCAATTGGAGGTAGTAGCTTGGCTTTTTTCACTACACTGACTTTTAAGGTGATAGTTATGAACTTACACCTGCGCCGTAGCTCCCTCACTAGGACTGGAACTGCAACTATACAAAATTCTACATACAATAGTAATACATGTGTGTCTGGAGCCAGCACACATGTATTACCATAGACCAGTGATGGCAAACCTTTTAGAGCCTGAGTGCCCAAACTTCAACCAAAAGCCACTTATTTATTGCAAGGTGCCAGCACAGCAATTTAAGCAGTAATTTATTTCTCTTTGTTCTTTGACAACTTTCATCGTTCAGGCTCCTAAAAACACCAACGCAGTTGAAAGGAGGAAGGCAAATTCGCCTTTCATTGTAGGAAGATTCTAGAGGCAGATTCTTTGAGTCCTGTATGGTGAACTTCATGCTGGGGTGATGACCTGGGTGCCCACAGAGAGGGCTCCGAGTGCCGCCTCTGGCCCCAGTGCCATAGGTTCGCCACCACTGCCATAGACTAGAGCAGGGCTGCACTAGTCACTGTATGCAACTCCCTAGACACAGAGTTGACCCATCTGTGAGCCTCTCAAAGCCCTGCGGCCAAGAGCCATAGCCCCCTTTGACCCCCTGGTAGCTATGCCTCTGCAGAGGACGGCAGGATAAAGCCAGGATGGCTCATATTGCATAAATGTAATTGGGGCACATGTATCATAGTTTCAGTTAGCCAAATTGTCTAATTTTAGCGACTTTTGCTATTTTGCGCTATTTTTGCAAATTTTAACTCTGTTCTTTTTCAAGTACGCCTTGTCTGTACCTTATGTATCAGTTGTTCCGTATGACTTTTCCCTTAGGTTTCACTTTTTAGTGCCTTTTTTGAGACTTTTGTAGGCGCAAATCTGCAACTGGTCCAGGGCAGGTGCAAAGGAGGTTTTTTTTTTCATGTACCCGATTTTAACATGTAAATAGGAATTATTTCACATGCTTTAAATGTTTAACATTTTGCACAGTAACCTCTTTTGTCAGAATTCTTAAATTTTTAAATTAAAAAAAAAAAAATTTATTGGTTACTTCTAAGGGTGAGGTCACACGTAGCGGTTACATTGCATTTTTAATGCATTTTGAAACTAATTACAACAGCTGAGGAGAGGTGATTTGCCTTATTTCATTACTGTTAACATTTGTGTTTAGAAAACGCAATATAAATGCTGTGTTAACGCATGTGTTAACATTGCGTTTACTATGCGTTTTGTAAATTCAAATGTTAAAGTAATGAAATAAGGCAAATGACCTCTCCTCAGCTGTTGTAATTAATTTCAAAATGCAGTAAAAATGAAACATGTTAAATCCTAAATTAACAGTAGTGTCCACTCCTGCATATAACCTCCTCACGTGGCTTGTGTCCATGTGGATTTGAGACGTTTGCAACAAAAAGTCTCAAAAAGAAGCCAAAATTTGCACCTGCCAGGACAGGAAAAACTGAACATGTATCACAAGTAAAAAGACATGATCATACATATAGTGCAAAAACTATCCGCCAAAAGTCTCTAAAATTCACCTCAGAGAGACCAAACTATGATACATGTGCCCCATATAGTGCTCCCACGTGAGGCTGCCCATGCAAAACGCCAGCCATGCCCCTTCTCCCTCCCTCAGTACTCTATTTAATTGAAGGCTCAAGTGGCATTCAATATGTTGGCAGAACCAGAGTTTAAATTGTTGTTTGAACCAACACAGATATAATATACAAAATAAAAAAGCAATCATGGTCATTCCAGACATGTTCTATTTACTCACAAGGACCAACAACCCAAAACTGTCCATCATCATACCCATTGACTATATTGATGAAAATATCCTCAACACATTTGAAAGCCTTAAAAAGAGGGAAATATATTGTATTCTCAAACTCAGACTTAATGAAATGCCCAAAACCATTCTTCACTGAGCTGTCTATAATTTTTTAAAATTTTGTTTACATTTATAATATTCTATCATAAAAAAAGTCATCATTTCTTTTTAAACATTTAGTTATTTTAATATTTCTCCATGCACCTCATTTAACCCACTATATTCGGCCATGTACATTCCTTTTTAATCCTCTATATATACTCCTCTTGTTTCCTAACCAGAAATATTATGGCCTCACCACTAGCGACCGTATGAATCTTGACACTTACAGGGTTCTGCATCTATTTCTAACTATTTAACCAAAAATACAGTGGCCGTCCTATGTGTGGTCTTTAGGGAGCAACCTTAAGAACTTTGTCACCTACAGGCTTCTGTAATTTCTTCATTTACATTCCAATCAAAAACATGATGGTTGTATCTCTGATGTGAGCTATAATCATAACATAAATAAATAAATAATTCCCTAAAAACCTTGCTATGTTCTGAATACTTACTAATGTCCTACTATGTCATAGTGTCATACTAACTTCTTTTAGTTATAACAAAATAGAATGGGTTAACAAAATATTTTATTTGTATCTCTCTCTCTCTGACTGTCTCTGAACATTTCTGTCTCTGAGTGTCTCTGACTATAGGCTCATTTACACAGCCGTCGGCAAGGACGTACATGCGGCCGCAAATTTGTGGTTACCTCCCCCAATCTCTGCATCCCCATCCTTCTTACACATAACCTGTCTTATACTCATTGCTGATAGTAACCAATCAAAGCTCAGAGCTCATATTAATGGCCTGTGGCAGAAGAGCAACCAATCACCGCTCATCTTCTGACTGCCACAGTAGCAGCAGACAATGGGCCACATTTATCACTTTTGTGCGCCTAAGTCTAGTAGTTGTGCCTAAATTCTGGTTTTGCCAGGATTATCACAAGCTACAACCATCTGTGATAAGTTAATTTTCTGCCTCTTATTAATCACTTTAACCATAGCTCCCAACCGTCCCGATTTTGACGGGACTTTCCCGTTTTTCGTACCCCTGCCCCGCGTCACGGGCAGCTATGATATTGTCACGGATTTCCCCCCCAGGTCCCGCTGTGTCCCGGCGCTGTGTCCCGGCGCTGTGTCAGCATAGTAAATACTATGAAAGTCTGAACTCACAGTACAGAATGGCTTCTACAGACATCGGGAGGGAATCCTTTTCAGAGAAGTGTCGGGCTTAGCGCAGAGCAGGGACCACGTCATCAGCTTCAGATCTGTCCATATATGGTCACTGCATCTCCTAGGGTTCCCCAGAGCAGACATCGGGAGGGAATCCTTTTCAGAGAAGTGTCGGCTTAGTGGAGAGAGCAGGGACCACGTCATCAGCTCAGATCTCTATCTGTCCATATATGGTCTCCAGGTCTTCCCCAGACACAAGCTCTTTATATAATTAAATTAAATAAAGTTTTGGCCAGGCTGAGATTCGAACCTGGGACCCTCTGCACCATAGACAGGAGCCTAACTAACTGAGCTATAAGCCCAGTGATACAGAGCTGGGGATTTCTGGTAACTAAGAAGTGTTATCAGCCAGTGTTACACTGTGATACAGACTAATGCACTGATATATAGAGAGGGATCTTCTCAGAGATTATTATTGTAATTATTGAGACTATTATTATTATTATTATACATTTTATTATTATGGAGATGATTATTAATAATGGTAAAAATAATAATAATCATCTCAATAATAATAATAATAATAATAATAGTCTCAATAATTACAATAATCTGAGAAGATCCCTCCCTATATACCAAGGCAAAATAGTATTGTAGAGCAGTGTATTGAACTTAAACCAGTGATCAGAGCATCACTGGTTTAAGTTCAAGTATGTATAAGTAAAAATATGCAAAAACAGTTAACACTACACATTATAATAAATAAAAAATTAATACATAAAAATATAAGCCCCTAAAATGTCACTTTCCCATAAAAAAACTTAATAAAGTATAAAAAACATAAAAACACAAAAAAACCCCGCATATTTGGTATTGCCGCGTCCGTAACAATCTGCATAATAAAACAGAATTGTTACTGGACCCGCACGGTAAACGCCGGAGGAAAAAAACGCAAAAAACGTTCCGAAAAAAGATAATTTTTAATTAATACCCTATAAAAAATGCTCTAAAAAGTGATTTAAAAAATGTTATGCACTCCAAAATAAGCCCACTAAAAAGAACAACTGTTCTCGCAAAAAATAAGCCCCTAACAAGATTTATCTGCCAAAAAATAAAAAAGTTATGCATATAAAAAGATGGTGATGCTAAAATGAATAAGATTTTCTCCAAATTAGTTTTTATTCAGTACAATTGAATAAAATACACAAAACCCCCACATATTTGGTATCCCTGCGTCCGTAACAATCTGTATAATAAAACAGAATCGTTATTAGATCCGCAAAGTGAACCCCGTAAAAAACAACCTAAAAAAACTCTCTCTGATAAAGATGATTTTTTATTAATGCCCTTTAAAAATGCTCTAAAAA
Organism: Engystomops pustulosus; assembly: GCF_040894005.1. Classification (NCBI taxonomy): domain Eukaryota; kingdom Metazoa; phylum Chordata; class Amphibia; order Anura; family Leptodactylidae; genus Engystomops; species Engystomops pustulosus. Next base: position 159,201,499 of record NC_092411.1, on the reverse strand, counting down.
AGTGATTTTAAAAAGTTACGCAATCTAAAATAAGACCACTAAAAAGAGCTATCATTCTTGCAAAAAATAAGCCCTTAAACAGATTTTTGAGGTGAAAAATAAAAAAGTTATGCATATGTAAGTCGGTGATGCTAAAATTAACAACAATTTTGCCAAATTACTTTTTATTCAGTAAAAATGGGAAAAAATAAAAAAATATATATAAATGAAGTATTTTCATAAACGTGGCGACCCAAAGAATAAAAATAATATACTATTTTCATGGTATGGTTAACGGCCAAAAAAAAAAACACATAAAAATTTTCCTAAAAATTGATGATTTTCATTTCCTCCACCAACAAAGAGTTAATTAAATCTCACCAATTAGCTATAGATGCCCCAAAATTATGTATTAGAAAAGTGCATCTCATGTGGCAAAAGAAATAAGCCCCTATAGGTCCTCATTAAAAAAAAGAAAAAAATTATAGCCTGTACAATGTGACAGCAAATCTGCTCCGGATGGCGCCTCCTTCCCTTCTATGCCCAGCCGTGCGCCCATACAGCAGGTTACCACCACATGTAGGGTATCGGTGTACTCGGGAGAAATTGCGTATCAAACTTTGTGGAGCCTTTTTTCATTTTATCCATTACAAATGTTTAATTTTCCACCCAAAATGAGTGTATTGTGAAAAAATATTACAATTTGCAGACTCCACCTCCATTTTGTTTTAACCCCTATAAAACACGTAAAGGGTTAACAAACTTCTTAAAAGTGGTTTTTCATACGTTGAGGGGTGTAGTTTCCACAATGGGGTAATTTACGAGTCTCGCTATTATTTAGGCCTCTCAGTGTCAATTAGAAACTGTGCAGGTCCATCTAAATACAGGTTTTGGCGATTTTACAAAAAATGTGAAAAATGGCACCCAAATTCTGAGCTTCATAACATTCTAGTAAAATATGTGGAATCTGAAAAAACCATGCCAACATAAAGCAGACATTTGGGAAATGTAAGTTATGAATTTATTTGGGTGCTATGACTTTCTGAATCAAAAGTAGAGAATTTAGAACGTTGAAAATAAAGAATTTTTCAACATTTTTGCCAAATTTTGTTTTTTTTCATAACTAAACGCAAAAGATTTCATCCAAATTTTTAAACTAATTTGAAGTACAATGTGTCACGAGAAAACAATCTCAAAATCCCCTGGATATCTCACAGCGTTCCAAAGCTATAACCACTTATAGTGACACAGGCCAGATTTGAAAAATGGGGCCGCGTCCTTTAGGCCAAAAGATGCTGTGTCCCGTAGGGGTTAAAAATGTTCGGTTGTCATATGAAGCAGGATTAACAACAAAGCTTAATTGCAGATACCTTTGATAAATATTAGAGGTGATCGATGTAGCCTAGGGCTAAAGTACAGTAAATTACCAACATCCAGAGGTCCGTTTGTAACTAGGGGTCATCTGTAAATTGGGGACCGCATGTATAAATAACCATGTTCCTAAATATTTGTATCTGTTCCTATGTATACCATCTTTACTATGTTAGTTTACAGTTTTTTATGCTATTTTATATTTATAAACCAACTGTCAATCAATTTGTACTTCACCCACCACCCTGTTTGCTTTCATCTTTCCGCCAAATTTACCTTTAACCCCTTAAGGATACTGCTCATTTTCACCTTATTTTTCAAATTTGCTATGTGTCACTAAATATAATTGTAACTTTAGAACACTTTAACTGACCAAGGTGATTTTCAGATAGTTTTTTGGTGACATGGTGTACTTCCCCTTAGTTGTATATTTTGGTTGAAATGCTTTGCATTTATTTATGAAAACATGTAAAATTTGGTAAACATTTTGAAAAACTAGTGATTGTATGATTTCTAAATTTTGAGGGCTGAAACAAATTTCAGGTGCTGTGTAGCATTTGCTCAGTCTACACTCACCGGCCACTTTATTAGGTACACCTGTCCAACTGCTCGTTAACACTTAATTTCTAATCAGCCAATCACATGGCGGCAACTCAGTGCATTTAGGCATGTAGACATGGTCAAGACAATCTCCTGCAGTTCAAACCGAGCATCAGTATGGGGAAGAAAGGTGATTTGAGTGCCTTCGAACGTGGCATGGTTGTTGGTGCCAGAAGGGCTGGTCTGAGTATTTCAGAAACTGCTGATCTACTGGGATTTTCACGCACAACCATCTCTAGGGTTTACAGAGAATAGTCCGAAAAAAAAAAAAACATCCAGTGAGCGGCAGTTCTGTGGGCGGAAATGCCTTGTTGATGCCAGAGGTCAGAGGAGAATGGGCAGACTGGTTCGAGCTGATAGAAAGGCAACAGTGACTCAAATCGCCACCCGTTACAACAAAGGTAGGCAGAAGAGCATCTCTGAACGCACAGTACATCGAACTTTGAGGCAGATGGGCTACAGCAGCAGAAGACCACTCCTTTCAGCTAAGAACAGGAAACTGAGGCTACAATTTGCACAAGCTCATCGAAATTGGACAGTAGAAGATTAGAATAACGTTGCCTGGTCTGATGAGTTTCGATTTCTGCTGCGACATATGGATGGTAGGGTCAGAATTTGGCGTCAACAACATGAAAGCATGGATCCATCCTGCCTTGTATCAACGGTTCAGGCTGGTGGTGGTGGTGTCATGGTGTGGGGAATATTTTCTTGGCACTCTTTGGGCCCCTTGGTACCAATTAAACATCGTTGCAGCGCCACAGCCTACCTGAGTATTGTTGCTGACAATGTCCATCCCTTTATGACCACAATGTACCCAACATCTGATGGCTACTTTCAGCAGGATAATGCGCCATGTCATAAAGCTGGAATCATCTCAGACTTGTTTCTTGAACATGACAATGAGTTCACTGTACTCAAATGGCCTCCACAGTCACCAGATCTCAATCCAATAGAGCATCTTTGGGTTGTGGTGGAACGGGAGATTCGCATCATGGATGTGCAGCCGACAAATCTGCGGCAACTGTGTGATGCCATCATGTCGATATGGACCAAAATCTCTGAGGAATGCTTTCAGCACTTTGTTGAATCTATGCCACGAAGAATTGAGGCAGTTCTGAAAGCAAAAGGGGGTCCAACCCGTTACTAGCATGGTGTACCTAATAAAGTGGCCGGTGAGTGTATAACACCAGAACAAGAGAAACCCCCAAAAAGTAACTCCATTTGAAAGCGAACCCCCTCATGGAGTATAGTAATATTATTTTGGGGTGGCTATACCCCATTGATTATATTTTGTTAACTTTCTTGGCAGGAATGTAAAAAAAAATGTGATACTTCTTTTTTACTTTTACTTTTTGTTTTATACACCGTATAGCATAAATATGTTATCTATAATCTATGGATCAGTATGATTACAACAATATTCCATTTACCTTATATACTCGAGTATAAGCCTAGTTTTTCAGCACAAAAAATGTGCTGAAAAACCCAAACTCGGCTTATACTCGAGTCAAAAAAATAAATATATCTAAACTCACTTTTCCGGCGACACCTGTATATCTTCTGTGCGATCTGTCCCGCAGCGGCGGCAGGCTATATACACTGGGGCAGGGGCTGGCTTTATACTGGGGAAGCTGTGACTAATGCATTTCCCACCCTCGGCTTATACTCGAGTCAATATGTTTTCCCAGTATTTTGTGGTAAAATTAGGGGCCTCGGCTTATACTCGGGTCGGCTTATACTCGAGTATATACGGTATATAGAAAAAAGAGAGAAAAATCACTTGATTTTGCATAGCCATCTTCAAAGTGGCATCACATTTTAATTTGTTTGTTGATTGAGCTTTATTAAGGCTTGTGTTTTTTGCAGAATGTGGTGTAAAACGTGGCTGGAATCATTGTGGTGTAAATCTGACAGTTTAATCACTTATTATTGCTTCTTTGTTTAGTTGCATGCACAAAAATGCTAGTTTTTATTGTTTTTTTAATAATTTTTTACGGTATTTACCATAAGGGTTCAGTGATGATTTAACGTATACTGTAGGTGGGGAATGTTTTGTGATTTTCACTTTTTATTATATGTAGGAGTTTTATTATATAGTGGCCATTTAGGGGACTTTAATAAATTTTTTGTATTGCTGTGTACTGAGAGCTGAAGCATTTAGATTTTTTGTTGATCGAGCTGTATTAGGGCTTATTTTTTGCGAGTTGTATTTTTTATCGAAACCATTGTGGTGTAAATGTGACTTTTTGATCACTTTTCAATGCTTTTTTTGTTTAGCTGGATGCGCAAAAATCTGGATTTTTGGCATGCTTTTTTATTAAATTTGTCACTGTGACAGGATGTAAATACACGTCCTGGGGTGCAAAGTATTCACAAACCTGGATGTGTCATAGGTCACTAAGGGGTTAAATATGTATTCCATTATTATGGGATTGTGAACTGAGGAGTCTGAAACATGTCTTCGCTTTGTATAGAAATATTTTTTTAACATTTTAATTATAAATTATATTAAAGGATTGCACCTGAGATGCGGATAAAGTCTTCCTTCCTGTGAGTTTGGATCATCAAACCTGCATACCTACATATTTATAGTCTTAGTATAGTATAGTATAGTATATAAGGCTGGAAGGAGACGCAAGTCCATCAAGTCCAACCTAGTCTTGCTAGCCTTCAACAATGCAAACAGTAAAATTTCACATTTTTCACACTCCTTTTACACATTTTCACAGCCCACCCAGCTGCTAATCATTCTGCATTCATGTGAATCCGCGTCAGGAACCAGGGGTAGTGGATCCACTGGACCACCACCAATGATGACGTAAGCCTACACCTGGGACTGGAGTGTAAGTGGTACCCGGTTTTCACCAGAGCCCACCGCAAAGCAAGTTGGACTTGTTGCGGCATGGTACCACCAGGTCGTTCTACAGACGCAACTTTGTCCATGGGGGCGGCCAAGGTATAGTACAGAATCTTCTTGCAAACTTGTAGTTGGGGAAAGGCAGGAGGTCGAGACATGCAGCACAGGATCAGAGTGGGGAACATAGCGGTAGGTCAGGACAGGCAGCACGGAAATTTTTGAAAGTAGCACACAGTTTGGTTACAACGTCTTCTGAATATTGCAATCTAACACATGGGTTGTAAGCTACTGTTACAGCAAGGCTGTTTGGTTTTTGAAGATTTGGCTGGAAAATATAGGGTATCATAATGTATTTGTAGTCCCAGAGATACCACTACAATATAATTTTTTGCTTGTGCTTGTTTTCTGTGTCACAAGTTGTACATCCTAGTAATGGTATTTTATTTCATGCCATATCCTGGGAAGTGGCAAAAAACTCCAAATGTGGTGAAATTAAAAAAAAACACATTTTCACCATTTTCTTGTGGGCTCTTCTTTTGCGGCTTTCACTGTTTCATTTATTTTTCAGATTGGTACGATCAAATTCATATACCGTATATTCCGGCGTATAAGACGACCTGGTGTATAAGACGACCCCCCTACTTTCCTGTTTAAAATATAGAGTTAAAGATATATTCGCCGTATAAGACTACCCCTTTTCCAACGCATACAAAACACCGGTAAAAATTTAAAAAAAAACAGATTTGAATTTAACATGGTCCTTTTTTTAATGTAAATTCTTATGACATGCAGGTATATAGCAGGAAAACTGTCGCTCATAAACATAAGGCATACAACAACAACATTACCATTACAGCACAGCCCCCAGTAGTATACAGCACAGCCCCCAGTAGTATACAGCATAGCCCCCAGTAGTATACAGCACTGCCCCCAGTAGTATACAGCACAGCCCCCAGTAGTATACAGCACAGCCCCCAGTAGTATACAGCACTGCCTCCAGTAGTATACAGCACAGCCCCCAGTAGTATACAGCACTGCCCCCAGTAGTATACAGCACAGCCCTCAGTAGTATACAGCCCAGCCCAGCATTAAAAAAAAAAAAAAACCTTATATACTCACCCTCCGGTGGCCCCGATGTCTGCGCTGCTCCCCCGATGTCCGCGCGGCTCGTCTTCAGTGTTCCGCGCTGTCTTCTTTCTTCTGCCGGGCGCCGCCATTGATCTTCCGCGGCAGGCGCCTAGTATGACGCGCCGCTGCTGACGTCATACTAGGCGCCGCCCCGGGGAAAAGCATGGCGGCGCCCAGCAGAAGAAAGAAGACGGCGCGGAAGACTGAAGACAGCACAGCGCGGACAACGGGGCCAACGGAGGGTGAGTATGCGCCCCGATGTCTTTTTGAGGCTGCCATCGCTGTGCAAACACCCACGATCGGTGCTAGCACCGATCGCGGGTGTTACCGGTAAGCCTTTGCTGCAATATGCAGCAAAGACTTACCGGCTATGGAGAGGGCTCAGCCCGTGAGCCCTCTCCATGCACCGGGACCCGACCGCCGCCGTATAAGACGATTACCGGCGTATAAGACGACCCCAGAGAAGACAGAAGATTTTTCTGTCTTCAAAAGTCGTCTTATACGCCGGTATATACGGTAAGTTTTATTATGTTATAAAAGATTTTTAAAAATTAAAACCTATTGTACAAAAAATATTTTTGTTTCAACTTTTTGTAGCTAATAACTTTTTCATACTACAGTACAGTGGATGGAGGTATGAAATATGGCATTTTTTTGCAGGACAGAATTATGTTTTCATTTGGGGACTTTACTACCTATTTATCACTTTTTATTAAATTGTGTAAGTGTTGCAAAATGAAAAATATTGATTCAGACATTTGGGTGCTATTATGGGCTTCACCAATGGAAATAACCATTTTTATATTTCGATAGGAAATTTTGGGACTTGCCAATACCTCATAACAGGTCCTGGAGTCTTATATAGACTCCAAGCTAGCATAATTACAGATATCCGCCCATTGATGTCACGGAGTGTGATGATCTGAGGCAATATGGCAGCACCCATGCATCACTGGCTTTAAAATGCTAGCTTTGCCGGAGGCATTCAATGGATTAACACCCACGATTAGTGCAGCGACTGGTTAAAGAATGTATCTAAGAATGTGATTTCCTTTTAGTCCCTCATCTAGTGAAATTCAAATGTTTTATATTTTCCACCAGTGGTCATTTATAATACTGGCTGGACCACTTGTGTCACCCCCTCATCCACATAGTCTGTAAGCTCTTGTGAGCAGGGCCCTCACTCCTATTGTTCCATATGACTGTTTGTACTCTGTAATGTAATATTATATTTGTACATGTCCCCTATGATTTGTAAAGCGCTGCAGAATTTGGCGCTATATAAAGATTATTATTATTACAAATTTTTCCGACACAAAGCATAAAAATTAAAAGACTCGTTAATCTACTTTAAAATTATGCTAATGAGGCCAAAGGGCTACAGGAGGTTAGGCTTTCTTCCTAAAAGTGAGAAGTGTTTCTGAAAGCTTTTTTGAAGTCCATGGGAAGTACAGGAAAGAGCAGTTGCTATCTTATGGCAGCCAGGCACCTGCTCTAACAATCCAGATTGGAATAAGTCCCTACCCAGACTGTTTAACCCCCTAAATCCCTTGGTCAATGCAGTGACTGTAGGAGTTACATGCAGAACATTTAGAATCTTGAAAACTGCTAATTTTTCCATATTTTCACCTAATTCCCTATATTTTCACAAATAAATGCAAAACATATCAACCATATCAACACATCCAACTTGTACATGAGAAAGTACAACTTGTCATTGGAAAACAATCTCACAACTACCTGGGTATGTTAAAGTGCCACATGGCAGTTTTGAAAAATATGGCTTGGTGATCAAGGTGAAGTTAACTTCATCACTAACGGGGTGATTAAGTATATTCCAAAACTTTACTTTTATCAACCTTTTTTAAGCAATAAAAATGATTTAGCTACACTTAACCAGGAATGTTATTGTTGATCTATCAGTATGATTCATTTTAATTTTACTGGTGGTAATGAAAAGGGGTGATCATTTACCTTTTTAATTTATTTTACTTACAATATTTTGCAGCTGCAAGATTGCATCTACTTAGTAGTGAATGAATAGACATTGGGAACATTGTCTCCTGTTGTAGACACTAAGCCATTATGCACTGTTAAAGTAAAGGACCATGGCTACATTGCAGCTGCAACTAGCAAGGCCTGACAAATAGTCTATTAAAATAAACTTTGCATATTGGAATCTGTAAAGAAAGTAATGATTTTACTGTCCAGTGTTCTAAAGCTAAATTATGTATTCTTTCCTTAGAGTGTATGGAGTGCTTAAAGGGGTTATCCGGGTTTAAAAATTTTTTGTTATGGCCGGGCTGGGGAGGGCTAGTTAAACATAATAAACATGGACTTACCTCCTCCGGCGCCGCCGATGTCCCGCGCCGCGGTCACTTCGATCCGTGCCCCTGTAAACAAACAGGGGCACGGAAGCCGCGTACAGGGAGCTTCCGGTCCGCGTTATGGGCGGCTCCTCCCATCCATCCCTATCTCTCAGCGTTGTAAGCGCTGGGAGATGGTGCGCATGGGAGCTTCCGGCCGGCCGGAAGCTCCCTGTGCGCCCTTGTACTGAAACCGGCGCACGGAGAAGACGGGCCGCGGCGCGGGACATCGGCAGCACCGGAGGAGGTAAGTACATGTTTATTATGTTTAAATAGCCCTCCCCACCCCGGCCATAAAAAATTTTTTAAACCCGGATAACCCCTTTAATTAAAGAATTGTTGAATGAATTGTTAAGACACCAACAACTGTGATAATGCCCATTGATTAATGTCCCAATTTCCTTCTTATGGGATACTCTTACCACAGAACAATATCTAAAATATGTCTATTTTCGACATTCTGCTTGCTTTAATGGTCACCTAGCCATGAGTTCATAATGATGATAATAGTGTAATTTGAGTAATGCATGGACAGTGGAACCTCCAGAGTGAGAGGCACTTTATGCATTAGCCAAATAGAGGAGATGTTCGGGATGATTTAGTAGGATCAGTTGACTTCTCATAACCAACTAACTTTCCCTTGACATCTGTCGAAAAACAATAAACATTGAAAAACAATAATGTTTTGTGACACAAAAAAATTGATTAGCACATTATTCTTTGGGTTTAGAATCTTCAGTGTCAGTTTAAAGGTATATGTTTGATTATCATATTTGAGTGGTTATTTGTAATAACTGGGGGTTGTTATTTCTATTAATTTGGCACCGCTCCCCCATCCCTCCTCCTCTCCCATTTATCTGCATGCAGCCTAAGACTGTGAAGAATGATTGGAAGTAGTAGTGAAATCTTTTAGAAGTCATTATGTTTCCTTGCCCATGTCCACATTGGATGTAAGCAAATAATTATTTTGCATAAACTGTGGTCAGGATATTCTATCGGAACAGTGCAGGGTGCACCAAATTCATGAAGAACGTGCACCAGAAATCCTGAATCTGGCACCTTCCGCACACTACACAGGCATAGTGCAGTTTGCACTGTTCTAAGTAAATGTTCCGCATTATGTTTTCTCGAAAGTTTATTTGTGTTAAGGTTTTTAATCTATATTATTCTAGTTTTGCTAAGCTTTGTATTTATTATTAAAGGGGTATTCTGGGAATATGAAGGTCTGATACAAAAACCCATGATGCTATAAATAAATTAATATAACAAAACTCAACGTCATTAGTCACAAAATGGAGCTTAAATAGTTTCATTTTATGATTCACAAAATTTTATTGCCTCTCTAAAGTATGTGGAGTTATCACCAAGATGTCGCCACTGGAAACTACAGGTTCCATGATCCTTTAGTTCTCAGTAACTCCTCCTACCTCATATGCTCTGCTCCCGGTGATGATCTAACAGACTTTCTTGCTCTGTTACCACAGTAATGATGGGTAACTGCCATCCCTGCACATCACCACAACACTGCCCATACTGGATGCACTGCAACCAATTGACTACAGCCAAATGTAGTAGTGATCACATGACCTGCCCAGGCAGATCCAGGACATGTGATGTGGACATGTGACCAGCGGTGATCTTGTATGTGTCTGCTCGGCATGGAGGAAATCACCGGACTGATTAAAGGGCCAGTAGCATTTTAATTCTTCATTACATTGTATGTCCACAGAATTTTTCTGCTTAGGGGACCAAAATTTTAAATAACAGCTAATTATTAACTAGCTTATATTTTATGCTGATTCCTGGAATACCCCTTTAATAATAATCAGCCTTTCTCTTTCGAAGATATACAGTATAAATTCATTCACTCACTTACGTAGAAGAACTCATAGACGGTAAGCTGTTGTGAACAGGGACCTCACTCCTATTGTTTCCTATGACTGTTATTACTCTGTAATGTCTTATTTTATTTGTATGCTCCCCAGAATCTGTGAAGTGCTACAGAATTTGATGGTGCTATTTAAATAAGGATTATTCTTATTAACTTACCTTGGAAAGTCCTCATCCTGCCATTCTTCTTTAACTTCCACGTCAACATTTTCCATACGCAATGTGGCCTCTGTAGTTCCCATCACTTTTGTAGTATTCAGCGGTTAAGTATACAACACCAGCTAAGGACCCTAAAAAAGTTACAATTGGTATTATACAGCTTTAACACAATTTGTAATAAATGAGTTTGTCTTATTTCTCGCAGTTACTGCTATGCTGCTCCTTACATTTATCCTACAGATATGAGCCAAAGTAAGACCAATATATATTACAACAAGTTTATAATGCAATTTATGCAATTTTGGATGTAAGTGATTTAATGTCTCAAAAAACTTAGAAGCCATTCAAAATACCAAACTAAAAAGGCCCTCATGTTTACCTCACCATTCTTGTGCTTTTCTGTATGTATTATTTTAAGTGGTGCTAAATTACTAATAATACAGTTGTCCAAACTGAGTTTATTTATTATGCTTGTACTGCTTGATATCAATATAGTTTCTAATATTGTCCTATATTACACATCTGGTCTAAGCACTGAATGGTATATAATTTACCATAAAGTATAATTACAAAGTAAATATTACAAAGAAGGTTTCCTAAACCTAATGTATAATTACTATCAACATCCTTGTATAAGTGTCTTATTAAACTTCTCCATTTAAGTAAAGGACACTAAATTCCTCTCACAAAAAGGATGTGCTGTTGGTAAATCTTTCTGTTAAGGGAGAAATGTACAACAAATGATATTGAGAAGAATGGTCATTAACAACTGGAGTCCTACCTGTCACCCCAGAGGAGTCAGTCGATCACAAAATAAATAATCATGTAAAATGGCTACGCAGAAATGTCTTCCACCTCAGCCCTCATCTGCCAGGAGATCATCTCTGAAATGATTCATTTAAATCCCGGAGAATGGGGCACTTTTTCTGTGCACTGAAAGGCCTGAAAAGATGCTGCAATCCCTCATTTTTGGGACGTGCTATGTGAATCAGTCCTCATCACAGTGGTCTTGTGTATAGAATTGATGTGCAGGGCTCTGTATCATCATCTCACAGCTGGTACAGGTTTAGCAGCTGATGCACCAGCTATTGTGAACATGCAATGGAGGAGACAGGAAGAAAGGAGGAGGAGGGGGATTGATTCTCCATTAGCTACCACCCCTCCCTCTATGAATTAAAGGCAAGCTTTGATTGGATAGAGAATGGCAGCATCCTAGCATCCTAGCAAACGAGAAAGCTTCTATCAAGCAGATAGAGGATGGAAAAGCTTTTAGAGGCATACTGATGGATTAACTCCTATGTTTCTGAAGATACCGATAGTATTGTAAGTGTTGCGTGAAAGGGAACACACAATTTTAGGTATGTTATAAAACAAGACTAAAATTACACATACAAAGAGATTGGCCTATTTTATGGTGTTTACACTGTTTACATTGTAATATATATATTTTTTAAATCTTACTGTATCTCTTACATCTTATGTATGTTATAGTCCCCAGGTTATTACTGCTTATGTCTTGAGATTTTCCTTTGTTTTGTGCAACAAATAAAATGCTTCTATAGAGAACGAAATGAAATCCAATGCCACACACTTCATAAGAATGGTATATTACTAGAGATGAGCGAACATACTCGTCCGAGCTTGATGCTCGTTCGAGCATTAGCGTACTCGAAACTGCTCGTTGCTCGGACGAATACTTCGCCCGCTCGAGAAAATGGCAGCTCCCGCCGTTTTGCTTTTTGGCGGCCAGAAACAGAGCCAATCACAAGCCAGGAGACTCTGCACTCCACCCAGCATGACGTGGTACCCTTACACGTCGATAGCAGTGGTTATACTTTTTTTTTTTTTTATTTGCAGCTAGTACCATATTGTGAGGAATTTGCAGGGGGACTTGCTACCGTTGTGTTTAGCTCTTAGTGACACACATATCCACCTCAAACACCAAAGTGGGAAAATTTATTAGGGGTTTGATTTCAATTAGGCACAGTCTGCCATTTACTTTTTATTTTACGTTTATTTTTTCATAACTCAGCGTCATCTCATCTGGCATAGCAGTATGCTTTCATACTTGGCTAGAAAATAACCATAGGAGAATCCAAACGGCTTACTTAGGCCTACAATAGCGTTATATATTTTATTTCTGGTTGATCTGCTGGTGGCTGTCCTTTCTTGTTACAGTGCATCTACTACCATATTGTGAGGAATTTGTAGTGAGACTTGCGACCGTTGTGTTTAGCGCTTAGTGACGCACATATCCATCGCAAAGACCGAAGTGGGAAAATTTATTAGGGGTTTGATTTCAATTAGGCACAGTCTGCCATTTACTTTTTATTTTACGTTTATTTCGTAACTCAGCTTCATCTCATCTGGCATAGCAGTGTGCTTTCATACTTGGCTAGAAAATAGCCATAGCAATAGGATAGCATCGTTTGGTTTTAAAAACTAAAAAACACAAAAAAAAGTTAAAAAAAATTTAAAGTTATAACTTTAATTTTCAAAATGTTTAACCCGAGGGCTAGGGGTAGAGGACGAGGGCGGGACGTGGGCGTCCAACTACTGCAGGGGTCAGAGGCCGTGGTCCTGGGCGGGGTGAGACACCACCTGCTGATGAGGGAGCAGGGGAACGCCGCAGAGCTACACTCCCTAGGTTCATGTCTGAAGTTACTGGGACTCGTGGTAGAGCACTGTTGAGGCCAGAACAGTGCGAACAGGTGATGTCGTGGATTGCCGACAATGCTTCGAGCAATTTGTCCACCAGTCAGTCTTCCACGCAGTCCACCCATGTCACCGAAATCGGCACTCCTCCAGCTCCTGCACCTCAGCCTCCTCCCCCCCAGTCTGCCTTTCCCAGGAAAATTTGGCATTTGTACCGGCATACTCTGAGGAACTGTTTTCTGGACCCTTCCCACAGTCACAAACCACTTGTCCGGTTGCTGCTGAGCAATTTTCCGATGCCCAGGTTTTCCACCAGTCGCAGTCTGTGGGTGATGATGACCTTCTTGACGTAGTGGAAGAAGTGTGTAAAGAGGTGTCCGACGATGAGGAGACACGGTTGTCAGACAGTGGTGAAGTTGTTGTCAGGGCAGGAAGTCCGAGGGGGGAGCAGACTGAGGGATCGGAGGATGATGAGGTGACAGACCCAAGCTGGGTTGAGTGGCCGGGTGAACACAGTGCTTCTGAGACGGAGGAGAGTCCTCGACCAGAACAGGTTGGAAGAGGCAGTGGTGGGGCCAGACGGAGAGGCAGGGCCAGAGCAGGTTCATCAGTGCCAAATGTGTCACGTAGTGAAGCTCCCGTGGCGAGGGCTCCCGCGGCGAGGGCTAGATTTTCAGAAGTCTGGAGGTTCTTTAAGGAAACACCGGATGACCGACGGACTGTGGTGTGCAACCTTTGCCAAACCAGGATCAGCAGAGGTTCCACCACTACTAGCTTAACTACCACCAGTATGCGCAGGCATATGAATGCTAAACACCCCACTCAGTGGCACCAAGCCCGTTCACCTCCGGCCGTGCACACCACTGCTCCTTCCCCTGTGTCAGCTGATAGTCAGCCCCCTGCCCAGGACCCTGGCACAAAAACCCCATAGTCGCCTCCACGATCCTCCACAGCATCCACCACCGTTCAGCTCTCCATACCCCAGACGCTGGAGCGGAAATGGAAATATAGTGCAACCCACCCGCACGCCCAAGCCCTTAATGTCCACATCTCCAGATTGCTTAGCCTGGAGATGCTGCCCTATAGGCTAGTAGAGACCGAGGCCTTTCGCAACCTCATGGCGGCGGCCGCCCCTCGGTATTCGGTCCCCAGCCGTCACTACTTTTCCCGATGTGCCGTCCCAGCCCTGCACCAGCACGTGTCAGACAACATCATCCGTGCCCTGACCAACGCCGTTTCTGACAAGGTCCACCTGACCACGGACACGTGGACGAGTGCTGCCGGGCAGGGCCACTATATATCGCTGACGGCACATTGGGTTAACTTGGTGGAGGCTGGGACCGAGTCTGACCCTGGGGCTGGTCATATACTGCCGACGCCGAGGATTGCGGGGCCTACCTCGGTCCAGGTCTTTCAGGCCTACTATGCCTCCTCCTCCTCCCACCCCTCCTCCACCTCCTCCTCCGAACTACCATCCCTGGGCATGGCGCCATCAGTCGCTAGCTCTAGGCACAGCAGCAGTGCCGTCGCTAAGCGACAGCAGGCGGAGCTCAAACTGCTGAGCCTAGGCGATAAAAGGCACACCGCCCAAGAACTATTACAGGGCATCACGGCGCAGACTGATCTGTGGCTGGCACCGCTGAACCTGAAGCCAGGCATGGTTGTGTGTGACAACGGCCGTAACCTGGTGGCGGCTCTGCAACTCGGCAGACTGACACATGTGCCATGCCTGGCCCATGTGTTAAATCTGATAGTTCAGCGTTTCCTCAAGACATACCCCAATCTGTCTGATTTGCTCACGAAGGTGCGCCGCATCTGTGCGCATTTCAGGAAGTCCAGCACAGATGCTGCCACTCTCAGGGCAGCGCAGCGCCGCCTCCAACTGCCCGCTCACTGACTGTTGTGCGACGTGCCCACGAGGTGGAATTCAACATTAACCATGTTATCCAGAGTTTACCAGCAGCGCAGAGCGATTGTAGACTGCCAGATGTCAACTTCCACCAGAACTGGTAGTCAGGTCAGTCAGCTTCCTCAAGTCTACAATGAGGAGTGGACGTGGATGTCTGATATCTGTCAGGTGCTGAGTAACTTTGAGGAGTCAACACAGATGGTCAGTGGCAATGCCGCCATCATCAGCCTCACCATCCCGCTGCTTGGCCTGTTGAAAAACTCTCTGATCAGCATGAAGTCGGAAGCTTTGCGCTCGTCACAAGAGACGGGGGAAGAAGATTCCCTTGTTGATAGCCAAAGCACCCTCAGGTCTGTTTCTCAGCGCATATCGGAGGAGGTGGAGGAGGATGAGGAGGAAGAGGAGGAGAATGTTGGCGAGACACAAGAGGGGAGCATTGCTCAGACCTTCACTGTTCAGCGTGTATGGGCAGAAGAAGAGGAGTTGGAGGAGGAGGAGATGGACAGTCAGGCCAGTGAGGGGAGTGAATTCTTGAGAGTTGGTACTCTGGCGCATATGGCAGATTTCATGCTAGGCTGTCTATCCCGTGACCCTCGCGTTCAAAGAATTTATTCCAGCACCGATTACTGGGTATTCACTCTCCTGGACCCACGGTACAAGCAAAATCTTTCCACTCTCATCCCTGGAGAGGAAAGGAGTGTGAGAATGCATGAATACCAGCAGGCCCTGGTGCACAAGCTGAAACAGTATTTCCCTTCTGACAGAGTGCGTAGTTCTGCGGGACAAGTAACGAGGGAGAGTAGGCGAGCTGGCAGCTTGTCCAGCACTGGCAAGGGTACGCTTTACAAGGCTTTTGCCAGCTTAATGTCACCCCAGCAAGACACTGTCACCTGTCCCCAGTCTCGGCAGAGTAGGGCTGATCTTTACAGAAAGATGGTGAGGGAGTACGTAGCTGACCATACCATCGTCCTAAATGATCACACAGCTCCCTACAACTACTGGGTTTCAAAGCTGGACATGTGGCACGAACTGGCGCTGTACGCCTTGGAGGTTCTTGCCTGCCCTGCCGCTAGCGTGTTGTCCGAGCAGGTTTTCAGTGCAGCTGGTGGCATCATCACCGATAAGCGTACACGCCTGTCGACTGACAGCGCTGACAGGCTGACGCTTATTAAGATGAATAAAGCCTGGATTTCTCGTAATTTCCAATCTCCACCAGGTGAAGGAAGCTCAACCTGAATAATTTATGCACTCCTCCTCCTCATTTTCCTCCTTCTCCTCCTCTTTGTACACTAAAGCAGAGGAAACTGGCTATTTTTTGACAGGGCCCACTGGCTCTAGCTATAGTACTTTATGCATTTAATTTTTCTGGAGGGCCACCTACCCGGTCCTCTGTTTTAAACAATTTTTGGGACTGCCACATACAGGCACTCAATCTATTCAATTTTTCTGGAGGGCCACCTACCTGCTCCTCTGGTTTGAAAACTTTTTTGGACTGCCACATACAGGCACTCAATCTATTTCATTTTTCTGGAGGGACACCTACCTGCTCCTCTGGTTTGAAAACTTTTTTTGGCTGCCACATACAGGCACTCAATCTATTTCATTTTTCTGGAGGGCCACCTACCTGCTCCTCTGGTTTGAAAACTTTTTTGGACTGCCACATACAGGCACTCAATCTATTTCATTTTTCTGGAGGGCCACCTACCTGCTCCTCTGGTTTGAAAACTTTTTTGGACTGCCACATACAGGCACTATCCAAATTAAATTGTCTCCATAGCAGCCTCCACACGTTGTCTCCACTGCTACCTCCAAAAGTCGTCCATATAGCTGCCTCCATACATCGTCCCCTTATCAAACGAGGTGTGTCAGGCAGAAATTTGGGTTGTTTTCATGGCTTCCACATCAAACTTGTTAACTTTGTCGCCACCCTGCTGTGTAATCCACAAAATATACTGGCAAACTTTTATCATTTACCAATATTATTTCAGCGCTTCTTGCGCATCTGTTTACATTCCCCTCACCCGCCATATCCTAAACTTATAAGAAACGCTACTACACTTGATCTTATACAAAAGGTTCTTAGAAGTGCTGTTTGGGGAGTAGCCTAGAGACAGGGGCTTGGATTGGCGAAAGCTCGCCTGGCTGCGGAGCGCCAGCTCCATCTCAAGATCCAACTAACATAGTTTTAACTGCAGCACCTTTAATCTACTACTAGTTCACTGCCTCCATACATCGTCCCCTTATCAAACGAGCTGTGTCAGGCAGAATTTTCAGGTGTTTCACCAGATACATAGTGGAACGCGGCCCATCTGTCACCGCCATGCTGGAGACCTGAAGTTGCAATCATAGCAGCGCAATATGAATGCCCCATACTGTCGCTCTTAATCATGGAAGTTGTCTCCATGGCTGCCTCCACATGTCGTCCCCTTATCAAAAGAGCTGTGTCAGGCTCATTTTTCGGGTGTTTCACCAGATACGTTATGGAACTTGGTCACTATGTCGCCACCATGCTGTGTTATCGACTAAATATACCTTCAACCTTTTGTTCACATAGGAAATCATTTCACCTCCTTTGGTGAAACCTGAGTCCATTTAGGGTATGTCGCCATGACACTCTCTAGCCTGCTGCCGCTGCCTCTGCATGCCGTCCCCTATAGTGTCAGGGTCAATTATTGGATGTTTTAGATGCTATCTAGCCTCATTAGGTCACTCTGTCATGGCCATGCTGTTG
The DNA here is from genome assembly GCF_040894005.1 of Engystomops pustulosus. Lineage (NCBI taxonomy): Eukaryota > Metazoa > Chordata > Amphibia > Anura > Leptodactylidae > Engystomops > Engystomops pustulosus. The sequence continues at coordinate 159,183,854 of NC_092411.1, read as the reverse complement.
CCCATAATTTTGGCATAATGGTGCGATTAAGCAGCCTCAGAGGCATCCATGCATGCTGCCCCTGCTGTTTCCTGTCCATTTCCGTGGTGTTTCCATCCTTTTCTGAGGTTCCCAGGTGTTTGGCCAAGCTTCCCTGTGCAGAGTCTTGGTCCCCTTGAAAAATGCTCGAGTCTCCCATTGACTTCAATGGGGCTCGTTATTCGAGACGAGCACTTGAGCATCGGGAAAAGTTCGTCTCGAATAACGAGTACCCGAGCATTTTAGTGCTCGCTCATCTCTATATATTACGAACCAATGAAATGAGATTAATACAAACCCCTTAACGAGCAGGTACTTTTTTTGTTTTTGCATTTTCATTTTTCACTCCCCACCTTCAAAAATCCATAACTTGTGTAGAGAGCTGTGTGAGATCTTGTTTTCTGCTTTACTGGGAAGCAGGAAAAAAATTCCAAATGCAGTAAAATTTGTGAAAAAATGCATTTGCACTGTTGTCTTGTGGGCTTGGATTTTACGGCTTTCACTGTGCGCCCCAAATGACATGTCTTCTTTATTCTTTGGGTCAGTATGTTCACAACAATACCAAATTTATATAAGTTTTATAATGTTTTCATACATTTCCATATGTTAACCCCTTAACGACTTGGCCTTTTTTAGTTTTTTCACTTCCATTTTTCACACCCCACCTTCAAAAATCTATAACTTTTTTATTTTTCCACATAAAGAGCTGTGTTATGGCTTATTTTCTGCGTAACAAATTGCACTTCGTAGTGACGGTATTTAATGTTAAATGGCGCGTACTGGGAAGCGGGAAAAAAAATACAAATGCAGTGAAAATGGTGAAAAAACACATTTGCGACGTTTTCTTGTGGGCTTGGATTTTACAGCTTTCACTGTGTGCCCCAAATGACAGGTCTACTTTATTCTTTGGGTTGCTACGATCACAGGGATACCACATTTATACAGGTTTTATAATGTTTTCATACATTTAAAAAAATTAAAACCTCCTGTACAAAAATTTTTTTTTTGATTTTGTCATCTTCTGGCGCTAATAACTTTTTCATACTTTGGTGTACGAAGCTGTGGGTGGTGTCATTTTTTGCGACTTTTGATGGCGTTTTCATTGCTATCATTGTTAGGACTGTGCTACCTTTTGATCAGTTTTTATTAATTTTTTTATATTTTCCAAAATGGCAAAAAAATGTCATTTTTGACTTTGGACGCTATTTTCCGTTACGGGGTTAAACGCAGTGAAAAACCGTTATTATATTTTGATAGATCGGACATTTTCGGACGCGGTGATACCTAATGTGTTTATGATTTTTACTGTTTATTAATATTAATATCAGTTCTAGGGAAAGGGGGGTGATTTGAATTTTTAGGTTTTTTTAATATAATTTTTTTTTTTTAAACTTTTTTTTACTTTTACTTTAACTATTTTTCAGACTCCCTAGGGTACTTTAACCCTAGGTTGTCTGATCGATCCTACCATATACTGCCATACTGCAATATGGCAGTATATGGGGATTTTACTCCTCATTCATTACAATGTGCTGATAGCACATTGTAATGAATAGGTTAAAACGAGACAGCTTCGGGCCTTCGTGAGGCCCGATGCTGTCATGGCAACGGATCAGCGCTCCCCGTGACGTCATCGGGGAGCGAAGATCCGCGCCAAGATGGCGGCGCCCATGCGGCGCCATCTTTTTGAAGCCTCCGGCAGCATTGCCGGAGGTGATCGCGGTGAAAGCACCCGCGATCGGTGCTAGCACCGATCGCGGGTGTTACCGGTAAGCCTTTGCTGCAATATGCAGCAAAGACTTACCGGCTATGGAGAGGGCTCGGCCCGCGAGCCCTCTCCATGCACCGGGACCCGGCGCGCGCCGTACTAGTACGGCGCGCGTCGGGAAGGGGTTAAAACCTCCTGTACAAAAAAACCCCTTCATTTTCCCTTCTTTGGCACTAATCAGTTTTTCATACTTAGGTGTACAGAGCTTTTTGTGGTGTCATTTTATGCGACTTTTGATGATGTTTTCAATACTACAATATTAATGACTGTACGGCTTTTTAAACACTTTTTATAGTTTTTTAAATATTTTTCAAAATGGCAAAATGGTCGGGTCCAGGCACAGTGTCAGGGCAGACGGCAGAGATGCAGGGTCAAGTCCAATCCGGGGTCCGCAACGGAAGGTCCAGGCAGATGGGAACGGGAACACAGAGACAAAGGAACAAAGCAACGGAGGAACTCTGGTAACACATGAACATGGAGGGACTCTAGTAACACGGCAACACAGGACTCAGGAGCAGAAACACACAGGAACACAGAAATACACAGGAACGCAGGAATACACAGGCAAGCAGGAATACACAGGAACGCAGGAATACCGCTTGTAAGCTTTTTCTTAGGCTGTGAGGCACAATGATCCGGCAGAGCAGGAACCGAGGTGCTGGACTATAAGGTGGAGGTTTTCAGCCAGCACACCAATCAGCAGGCACACAGGACACAGGAACAAAGGAACGGAGGAACACAGCAACGCAGAGGAACTCTGGTAACAAAGGAACAGGGAGGGACTCTGGTAACACGGCAACACAGGACTCAGGGGCAGGAACACACAGGAACACAGGAATACACAGCAACGCAGGAATACACAGGAAAGCAGGAATACACAGGAACACAGGAATACCGCTTGGAAGCTTTCTCTTAGGCTTTGAGGCACAAAGATCCGGCAAAGCAGGAAGGGAGGTGCCGGACTATAAGGTGGAGGCTTTCAGCCAGCACACCAATCAGCGCTGTAAATCGCTACATCATTAAAACCAGACAGCCTCAGGTCTTTGTATGACCCAAAGCTGTCATGGTAACCTATCGCCACCCCCTCTGCCCCAATGACTTCACAAAGGGCTGCGAACCCAAGATGGCGGAGACCATGCATCCCCGGGAATTAAATGTCTCCGGAGGCATTTACAGGATTTACACCCTTGGGTAACCGGCAATATGCAGCAAATGCCCACCTTGTATGGAAAGCCCTCTCCATACACCTGTTGCCGATGTGTGATGTACAGATACATCAAGACTGCAAACGCTGTCATAAATCTCCCCCTGGGTATTTATTTTTCTGCAGCAGTTTGACAAGCAGTCTATATAGAGGGAAGATAAGTCTGTAAGACGGGACATAACTATCAGCCAGTATGGAAAGGGTAAAAGGATAAATCTGTAGAGGGAGGGGAGTTAGTTTTGGGGGGTGGACTTAAAGGGGTATTCCCATCTGGGCATTCACATTTAATTCATTTTCCATATGTAAACATTTCTTCAATTGGATGTTATTTAAAAAAAAAAGTTCCTGAGTGATGATAATTTCTCATAAATGTTGTCCCTTAGAAACGAGATCGCTTCCTCGGATACGACCGCCTCTGCACTCTGGCAGCGGTGGCAAGACTTGCGCTATTGAGCCCTGTCTGACCACCCCGATTCTGCGATCATAACCACAGGACGGCTGTAGGATATGCAGTAACTGCAGGATATTTCATATACAAAAACTTTTTGTATCTTTGTGCAATCACTCCAGCAGAGGTGGCCGTATCCACAGAGGTGGCACAGTCTTGTTTCTAAGGGACCAAATGACTGCATTTATGAGAAATCTAATCTTCAAACCGGTAATTTTTTTAACAACATCCATTTGAAGAAATGTATACATATGGCATATTAATGAAATTGAATGTAAATGCCCAGACGAGAATACCCCTTTAAGGAAAGAGAGAAATACTATAAGAGAAAAGGATGATGGACCCTCCGTGAGTAAGAACACAACATCCTTTCTAATTGCGACACAAATTAGGGGGCATGTGTTGGACTGTCTGACTGATTCAGACTGAGCGCGGTATTTAACTTTTAAATTGTGTCGAAAGCCCTAGCCCTAACATGCAGCACTAAAAAAATGGTGAACTCTGTTGGATCTGAGCGGGAAAGCGACACATTCATGACTTTGGCCACATGAACTTAGTGAATCGCTGCACGGTGCATTATAGTCGGACAATACACTTTCTGTGAACTCCAGTGACCATGTATGTAAACAGCGTCGGACTGGCCCACCGGATTACCGGAGAAACCTCCGGTGGGCCCCGGGTACCGACACTGACTGTGTGTTGTGTCAGATAATGATCGCATTCATTTTGATCGGGCACTGGCGGACGCTGTTTCCGCCAGCACCCGATAACAGCCAGTGTGTGCCGACACTCCTCAGCAGGGCCGCGCGCTGCGTACAAAGAAGATGTACGCGAGCGCCGCCGCCCGCCTCATTGGAGCACGGTCGCGTGGATGCCGCGGCTCCTGTGATGACGCCTGGGCGGGAGTGCGCGGCGCCTGATAGAGGAGCGCGCGCTATATACTCCTTCCGTCCTCTGACATCCTGAGCCTGCAGCTTTGGAGCGGAGCCTGAGGTGAGCGGCCACCCCTCGTCCCTGTCATGTATCACGGCAGCTCTGGGGGACTGGGTGAGGGGAATGGGCCCTTCATGACTGCTCTGGGTGAGGGGAATGGGCCCTTCATGACTGCTCTGGGGGACTGGGTGAGGGGAATGGGCCCTTCATGACTGCTCTGGGGGACTGGGTGAGGGGAATGGGCCCTTCATGACTGCTCTGGGGGACTGGGTGAGGGGAATGGGCCCTTCATGACTGCCCTGGGGGGAGGAGGGGCCTTCATTACTGCTCTGGGGGGAGGGGGGGGTCCTTCATGACTGCTCTGGGGGGAGGGGGGCCCTTCATGACTGCTCTTGGAGCAGGGGGGCCATTGATGACTGCCCTGGGGGGAGGGGGGCCCTTGATGACTGCTCTGGGGGGAGGGTGGGTCCTTGATGACTGCTCTGGGGGGGAGGGGGACCCTTGATGACTTCTCTGGGGGGTGGGGGGCCCTTGATGACTGCTCTGGGGGGAGGGGAGGCCCTTGATGACTGCTCTGGGGGGGAGGGTGGGTTCCTTGATGACTGCTCTGGGGGGAGGGGAGGCCCTTGATGACTGCTCTGGGGGGGAGGGTGGGTTCCTTGATGACTGCTCTGGGGGGAGGGGAGGCCCTTGATGACTGCTCTGGGGGGGAGGGTGGTTCCTTGATTTCTGCTCCCTTCCTTGATGACTGCTCTGGGGGGAGGGGGGCCCTTGATGACTGCTCTGGGGGGGAGGGGGACCCTTGATGACTTCTCTGGGGGGAGGGGGGCCCTTAATGACTGCTCCGGGGGTTGGGGAGGCCCTTGATGACTGCTCTGGGGGGAGGGGGGCCCTTGATGACTGCTCTGGGGGGAGGGGGGCCCTTGATGACTGCTCCGGGGGTTGGGGAGGCTCTTGATGACTGCTCTGGGGGGAGGGGGGCCCTTGATGACTGCTCTGGGGGGAGGGGGGCCCTTGATGACTGCTCTGGGGGGAGGGGGGCCCTTGATGACTGCTCTGGGGGGAGGGGGGCCCTTGATGACTGCTCTGGGGGGAGGGGGGCCCTTGATGACTGCTCTGGGGGGAGGGGGGCCCTTGATGACTGCTCTGGGGGGGAGGGGGACCCTTGATGACTTCTCTGGGGGGAGGGGGGCCCTAAATGACTGCTCCGGGGGTTGGGGAGGCCCTTGATGACTGCTCTGGGGGGAGGGGGGTCCTTGATGACTGCTCTGGAGGATGGGGAGGCCCTTGATGACTGCTCTGGGGGGAGGGGTGGCCCTTAACCCCTTAACGCTCTGCGTCCGATATATCAGGCGCAGAGCTGATGCCGGTTCAGCTCAAGATCTGAGCCGAACCGGCATCGGGATACAAGTGGTGCTGGCTGCGACTAATAGCCGACACCTCAGTGTAACACCCACGGTCAGAGTGGGCTCCGATCGCGGGTGTTTAACCCGTTAAATGCCGCAGTCATTGTGACCGTGGCATTTAACTTGCTTTTGGGGGTCTTTTCCCCACGATCGACCCCCCCCCCCCGTGCCGCTTTCGGGGGGCGCCGATTGTTGCTATGGCAACTCTGGGGTCCGTTCAGGACCCCAGAGCTGCCCGACGGCACTGCCTGAAAGATGGAGTCTCTGACGTCATCCTACAGGCAGAGTGTCAGCCTATGCATGTGCATAGGCTGACACTGCTAATACCCTGCAATACATCAGTGATTGCTTGTTCATGTCCCATGAAAAAAAAGTTAAAAAAAATGTTTTTCAATAAAAAAATCACTAAAAAATGCCCATAAGCCCCATAACATAGAAAGACATATAAAGCAAATATAAAAGTCTAAATCATAACACAAACCCCACATATATAGTATCACCGCGTCCGTAACAACCCGTAGAATAACAGTAAATAATTATTCAACCCGCACGATGAACGCCGTTAAACTGTTATAAACCCTACAAAAATTATGATTTTTTACTTATTCAATCCCACAAAAAATGCAATAAAAAGTGATCATAAAAACACATGTACTCCAGAATGATACTGGTGCAAAGTACAACATGTCCTTCAAAAAAGGAGCCATCAACGAGCTCCGTAGCCAAAAAAGTAACAATATTATGCCACTTGGAAGACGGCAATGGACAAATGATAGATTTTTCCCACATTAAGGTTTTATTTAACAAATTTAGTAAAACATAAAAAATATTCATGTCTGGTATCCCCGTAATCTTATCGACCCATAGAATAAAGATAACATGATTTTATTATACTATATGGGGAACACCAAAAAAAAAAGTAAAAAATCCAGCACAGAATTGATTATTTTCTACTCCTGCCCTAAAAAAAAAGTTCATAAATTTTCAACAATAGGGGATACGAACCCCAAAATGGTAACACTGGAAAAAGCATCTCATCCCGCAAAAAAAATGCTGTCACATGCCCCCAAATAACGAAAAAACTAAAATTTTATAGCCTACAAAAGGGACCAAGCCCTCATATGTCTAAATATATAACTTTTATATAGCTTTTGGAAGGAAAAAAGTAAAAAATGGAAATGCAAAAACTAAAAAGTGAACAGTCTTGGAAGAGTTAAATGGCATCTTTATAAAATGCCATGTATACAATAGAAAGAAAGCCTCAAAAAGAAAAATGCCTGATCAAGAAGAGGTTAATGAAAGAGTGAAATAAAGTTGTAGCCTTCAGAATATGATGACAAATGAAATTAAAGGTTATGATAAATGTGGTATAATTGACTGTTTTTCCCATACTCCATAGATTGTATTCCTGGCTGGAGAACATCAGAGGAGAAGTGCAGTCATATAGACTTCAGTATAGACAGAAAAAGACAATAGTGAGTAACGCAGGTTTTGTCACTGTCATCTATGTCTCTCCTCCTCATCCTCCACAGAAGAGGAGGAGGACAGACCAAGATCTGGTGCAGGACTATGACTGGAGAGTTCAGCACACGATTGCATGCAGTCCGAAGAAAGCAAGGACTTCTCATCTACGCCATCACTGCAGTGTCGGCACAGTAACAGTGAATACGGTGCCAGTGCTGCAGTTTGGGCGGCAGGTGATAAGTCCGTGGTGCCGGATATGTCCGTTTTCCATGCACTGCACACGATTGTGTACAAGAGGCTTAAAAGAGACAGAATAAACAGCATCAGAGGAGGCGCCATCACAAAGTAACATTTCTGAATGTAGTACTAGTGCATTGTTAATAATTATTTTAATTTAAAGATAAAATATTAATATTTCTTTAAGCAATCTAACGGTGCAAAGTAAACGTTTGACTAAACATGCAAATGCTGGTAACCTCCTCTGAAACAGCGCTGCTTCTGTTCCTTCACTTTATCTTTTTTACAAGATCATTACAAGTCTTAGACTTTTTACTAATACTTTGCATTGGGAAGTCAACCACATGTCACCTCCCTTGTCCTCAGAGGGACCAGTAAGACTGTGTTTAATTACTGCGTTCACTTACTTTCACACAAGGTCCACATTCATTAAAGTGTTTGCGCCAGTTTTCTGTCTGTCTTTTCACTAATAAGAACGTGCAAACTGCTTGTACCTGTGTTTATAAAGTGTCTGCGCCAGTTTTGTGCGCTGTGTCCATCGCATCACTAAATTCTGCAGTTGGACCATGAACCACATTTATTACTGTGAATCTACAGAAAAGTGTTGCTCGCTTCATGTTATAGGAGCACCAGAAAAAATGTTGGTGCACATTCCTCGAGCAGTGCAGGGGGCGCCAGAATAATGAAGACCATGCGCCAGTTTTTAATTAAACTGGCGCACTCTGCACACTCTACAGGAAAATTGCACATAGTACAAATTGCACTGCTTTTGATAAATGTGGCCTAGTGTAGTTAGAACTACATCACAAATGAAGCAGAAGAACTGCATTTAGTTGCATAAGGTTCAAGAAACAATTTCTCAATGATCAGGTTTTTCCTGCAAAATAAATAATGTTCTCCAAAAGAAGCCTCAAAATTGAGTGCAGTACTTTACAATGCAGTAGTGAAGCAGTTTTTAAAAAGGCTTGCTGAAAAATAGTAAAAACTTATGTAAGGTCAGTTTCACATTGCTGTGGTCAGTCTGTGAATCATAGACTATGCACTGTGCTGTTTCATGGACTCGACTCCACGTATCAGTGAATGTGATGCAAGGAGTCCCTGTTTCACCAAAGAACAGTAGCAACGGGCTATAATGCATCATATATCACTATATTTTACAAAATGCCTAATTTTACACATGTCTCTGTTTGGTTGTTAAGTGAATTAGTTTTTTACCTGTTACTTATACATTAATTGATGTTACTAATGCACAAAGATGTGTTTTTTGCACAAGAAAATATAGCAGGTTTTACAATTTATTTACGCATAGTCTTGCATTCTTTATTTATAATGGGTGGGCCCCAAAAGTCATTTTCTCTGGTGGGCCCCAGATACTCCAGTCCGACCCTGTATGTAAATGTGCCCCACTGTTTCTTTCCTCTGCCCTGTATAAATACAAATAATTGTTGACAAGTTGACAATATACAGCAATATTTATTTGTCACTATTTAGAATATTTTTGTTTAAACAGACCAGTGCCCAAGTATCCAACTTGCCCACTTACTAGCTACAAAGGCTCCAAAGGAACAGTGGTGAGTGGATTATACTACTCAGAATGGCACCATATAAAAATACAATATATAGATTCATACCTCCAAACTGGAAACGGGTACATAGTTTGTCCCCTGTGGAACCCCAAGACTTTATCAAACTCCCCACTTGTAATACTGTTTTTAGCACCATATATAATGTCCCCACTTTCTGTAACCCCAACCACACTTATGATCCCCACCTCCTTTTATAACACTCCCTTATTATTTCGTCCCCTCTACTCATAATTCCTTCAGTGATCTGCTTCCTATTATAACGTCTCCCCTTTCTGTTGCCACCCCCCTTGTGGTTCCTCTTTTCACGTTATTGCGATTCTCCCCAGTCATTTCTTTTTTACAGTCTAAATTTAAAAGAAAAAAAAATCAGATAATGTTTCCCATTTCACCACAGCAGTTGTTTACTCTGCTTCAGCTTTATGCAACTTTAACATTGCACATTGCACCTGCTGGCCTCAGGTGCATAGAACAACAGGGCTGAATGGTGTATATGACACAGATCTCCTACTACCTGAGACATTGAGGCCGACCAAAAAATCTTTTGGACTGTATCTGGGGATTAGGCAGTATACTGTGGTCAGTTTATTCAAAGGATAGAGCCTTTAATTTTAATATATAATTTTGATATAAATGTTCAAAAAAGCGTAAAAATATTTTTATACAGGTTGGATAATACATCAAAAGAAAGTTGTATGCTAAATAGACACTGTCATCTTTAAAATTAAAAGGATCTCTAAAATTCAAATGGAAAAAACCTGCTGTTAGACCCCCCCTACAAAGAGTTAACTTTTATAAGAGCAGACAGAACAAAGTACACCGTTTTCACCACAAAAAAAGCTTGCTACTTCCTGATGTTTAAAATCTTCATTGTCCAGGATATGGTATGAAAATACCACACTCTTGGTAAGGTGTAAGGTGTTGAAAGAAGACGCACAGCGCAGCCAGGTCAACTTTTATAGCCGTTAAACTACCAAAGGTAGGTAATGACACCTCCCGCCATTAGCAATTATAATGAGGGGTTGTTCTCAAGACAGTTGAATGACCCCCTCTAATGTGTGCATTACTCTGACATTTTACTCTTCACTGGGTGTTTTAAAATGCTTTTTTTGCAGTGCTTAGCGGCAAATGGGTAAAAGGCAGGGTAAATACAGCTTCTTAACCCCTTCTTTTTTTTCAAACAACATTTTATTTGATTTTCCAACAGAAAATTTAAAATATATAACAATCAGGTGACATAAACATGTGTTGCTATATATATCAGACAAGACCCTGAGTTGGGGTGGAGGTGGTAACATGTATCCTGAGATTTCCCAATGTCCCTTTGAGTTCTTCCTGGTTATACCACTGAGTAAAGTGGAAGAGGGTCACCAGTTCCACAATTTCTGTTCCAGACATGTGTGTCAAAATAAATTTACTCCACTTTTTGAAAAAGCCTTTTGTTTGTTTTTCTTTATGTGTTAACCTATCTTGCCTTATTAAGTATCTCATCTGCTTAGTCACCTCTGATATGGTAGGGGTGTAGGGATTTATCCATTGTTTCATTATACTACACTTGGCCACCAAAAGAAAGGCGTGTATGTCTGAACTCAGGCCCCCCCCCATGATTTCCTTTGTTAAGGAGGTCGCACTGGTTTCGGACGCCATCTTGACTACTGTCTGCCATCTTAGATACAGTGGCCATGTTCCCTGACCATTGTCAAGTTAATATCATCATTCAAACTTCATTTTATGTAACCTGTTTGCTTGCCTGTCAACTAATACCCTTTGACATTTAATGAGAAGCCAGTCTGTCCTTGATTATATTATGATTCTGGAGCCCACTTATCTTATTCTTCTCAGCATTAGTATAAACAATATCTGTATACAAGGTATCTGAGAACTGAGCACAATTAATTAATTGTTTTTCCCAGAATGTGCTGATGACCAATAGTTTTGGAGTATACTATTCACACCCCTTTGATGACTCTTCTGTCTGTTATATATTATGCATTTTGATTATTAAATGGGAGAAGATCTTGACTAAGAGATTGACGTGTGTCTTGGTCTTTATGTTCAATCATGGGTTAATTAGCACTCACCTTATAAAAGTCAAGAGGGCTGTTGGGGCCCTGCATAAAAAATCCCTAACACCTTGTTTCCAGTATCATGGAAAATCAGCACAAGGGGTCTAGGGGCAAAGTAACTGTCCAGTGGGTGCTTATGTGATCCCTGACTGTCTCCCAATAGGTCTGTATGTTGTCACATGCCCATATGCCATGCCAGAGATCCGTGCTTGGTGTCGAACATTTGGGGCATTCCGTTATCCTGTCAGGTCTGGCAGTTGTCTTTGGCAGGTTAAAGACGTAGTATGCCTGGTGGAGAATTCTAAAATACGTCTCCCTACACTGTTCACTGATTACACACTTCCTAACTTGTTTCCAACCTTGCAATAGTGCCTCTGACACTTCTTGTTCTCCGAATCTAGGGACCCAGCATCTGTTGCTTTAAGTCACTGTAAAGTGTTGAAATACTTAGAGTGGTTTGCTCTGTGCCTAGCATTGAGGTAAAGGTAGTCTCTAAGGCTTCTCTGCTGATGTCTGTTACTTTAAACAAACGATAAGGAGCAGTACATATGGGGAGATTAGGGGTGAGAAAGATGGGTACCATAAATATAGTGGAACCAAGTCCCCACCTAAATGCCAAGTGGCACCCCTTAGAGAATTTACGCATAGGGGGTCTAATCCTCAAAGAAATCTATTGAGCCAAAGGTATCCCCCAGAAGAGGGAAGGGAGGAAAGACTATCACAACTATCACAATAAACCCCCAGTATACCTTCTTTCCCTGTTGCCATGGGAGGTATTCTTAGTCTCGCTGCGGTGCGGGCTCTCGCGGTCACGTGATCGTGTACTCGCGAGATCTCAACACCGCGTCATCGCGATTTAGGACGTGATCACGTGTGCTCCTTGTGGTAATCTTATTGGCCGGCCCATCATTTAACATAGCATCCTCTACCCGAACGACGCCGCCCCCAGACGAAGGCTCAGTTGGAGCCGAAACGCGTGTCGGGGCGTGCAGTCGTCACGGACAGTGGAACACCCTACTCCATCACCTGTTAAGGACTGGCATCTACATAACCCTGGATCACCGAGATTTGTGTTTCATTCGCCACATAGGCATGTTATTCACCTATCAAACTGTTTTATCATGGTATCCCTAGGGCCTCATTCATTTCATCTCAGTTCCTTCAATTGTATCAATATTTATTTGTAAGGCTTCCCCTTATGTTCCGTAGGCTGTCCTGGTGTATGACTGCATTTTTCTGTGTTTCACCGCTGTGTGTGTCTTGCATCTTGTTTTGTGTAATTAATTGTTCCACATCATGTTTTTAAAACATTTCATCAATAAAGATTCACTCTTTTATTCTATGTCCTGATGTCTGTTACTCTAGATTTTATGAAATTATGGATCTGATGATAGGTAAAGGCTACACACTCCGTAAGAGAATATTTGGCTTGAAGTTCCTGTTCTGTGAGCCATCGTGGCTCTGTCTCATGCAACAGGTCTCGTATTGTCCTAACCCCCTTCTCTTTCCATGGACTGAACAATCTGCTTTCTGTCCCTGGTTTAAAATCTCTGTGTGACCATAGTGGCATATATTTGGATATCAGGAAAGAGAGGTTGTATAGTTTCCTTACTTCCTTCCACGTCACCAACGTGTCCCGGAGGATGCTAGACTGCTTCGCCACTGGAGGCCAGTGTGCATAAGGGAAAGCAAATCATGTGGCACCGCCAGTGCCTTTTCTAGATCTGTGGCTGAGACAGCCAATCTATGACATGTCTCAGCAGGCTAGCTAAGTTGTATGCTCTAATTTTGGGTAAGTTCACCCCCCCTCCTCCTTATAAAGCATCAGTTTCTTTGCTGTTATACGGGGTTTCTTGCCTTGCCAGATAAAGTGTTGGAATGGTTTTGTTAATCTTTCCACATCTTTATGCTTCAAGAGTACTGATATGGTCTGCAGGGGATATAATAGTTTGGGAAAAGAGACCATTTTTATTAAATGACATCTTCCCAACATTGTGAGGGGAAGCTGATGCCAGCAAGTTAATTCTTCTAGCATCTTGTTTATTAGGGGTGGATAGTTTAGTGTGTATATGGAGTCTGGTGTGGGACCTATGTGTATTCCCAAGTAGGTGAGGGAGGTGGTTACCACTTTTACCCCTTATCACCGACACTAGTTTTCAGCTCAATGACCAGAGACTTTAACATATCCCAGTGATATTGAGAATGTTTTCTCGTGATAAATTGTACTTCATGTTAGTTATAAAATTTAAGTGATACGTTTTGCGATTCGTTCTGAAAAAAAGTGAAAATTTGGCAAAAGTTTGTAAAATTCTTCATTTCCAAGTTTGAAATGTTCTGCTTTCCAGACAGGAAGTAAAACTACCCAAAAAGCTTGATAATTAACATTTACAGAATGTCTGCTTTATGTTGGGATGATATTTTATGCATCCTCTCACTTTTCTAGGATGTTATGAGGCGCAGAACTTTAGGTGCGATTTTTCTCATTTTCATGAAAATTGCCAAAACTCACATTTTGAGGGAAAACTCAGCTTCCAAGTGACTTTGTAAGGCCTAAATAATAGTAAAACCCCATAAATTACCCCACTATAGAAACTTCACCCCTCAACGTATGTAAAACAACTTCTATTAAGTCCATTAACCCTTTAAGTGTTTCACATGGGTTAAAACAATATGGACCTGCGATTTCGAAACTATGGAATTTTTTTTGGAAAATACATTCATTTAGGCCAAACTGACAGTTTCAGAATAAATTAAATGGTGAAACGCACTGCAAGGTTTGATGCCCAATTCCTCCCGAGTGTACTGATACCCCATATGTGGTGGTAAACTTCTGTATGGGGGCACGGCCAAGTATAGAATGAATGGAGGCGCCATTCACAGCAGATTTGTATTGTCACATTGTACTACCTATACATTTTTATTTTTTTTGGTAATGCAAACATATGAGGCTTATTTTTTACGGGATGAGATACAATGTATAGATAATTCATTTAGGGGGTCTATAGCTTATTCATGAGATTTTATTAACTATTTCAAGGGGGACACAAACAAAATTCTCAATTTTTATTTTGGATTTTTAGCATTTTTTTTCCCCGGCTCACCGTAATGTAAAAATAATATTTTATCTTTATTCTCTAGTTCACTACGATTGCGATGATACCTTATTTATATAGTTTTTCTTATCTTTGCTCAATTTTCCTGAGCAAAACCAATATTGGAGAATATCGCATTGTTTTTACTATTGACAACTTTTTAGGGCCATAACTTCTGTATTTTTCTGTTGTCAGACCTGGGTGAGGGCTTATTTTTTGCAAAAAGAGTTGTTCTTTTCAGTTGTATCATATAAGGGAATGTAGCTTTTTTTGATCACTTTTTAGAACATTTTTTGTGATGGTTTTTGATGAAAAATTGTATATTACGGGAAGTTTTACATATTTTTTTTCATCGTTCACCGAGCGGGTTCAATATTGATTTAGATTTATTGTACAGATTAATGCGGACGCGGTGATATCAAATATGTACATTTTTCGTGTGTTTTTGTGTTTTATATACTGTATTTGCATTACATGTGTAACTGGGGAGATTATGGGACTTTATTTTATTTATTGATTTAATTATTATTATAAAATGATTTAATCTTTTTTTTTTTACTTTCACATATTTTCCACCTTTTGGCTTGAACAAGCGATCATCCGATCACTTATTCAAGCCTCTACACTGCAATACACTTGTATTGCAGTGTATAGTGTAAGTAACTGAGCATGCCGCGCATGCTCAGTTACTTACATCCGGGTCCTGCCAGGAAGGCAGAACCCGGCTAGAAGAGGAGCCAACAGCCTCTGGTCACTCGTCGGGACCCGGGGCAGCGGCAGGAGGGATCGGATCCCCCGGTAAGCACACCGGGGGGGTCCGATCCACGGGGGACACACTTGCATGCCGCGGTCATGCTTGACCGCGGCGTGTAAGGGGTTAAACACCCGGGATCGGGTATCACAGCCCGACACCGGCACTATACTGACTCGATGTCCCGAAATCTTCTTCTGACGCGGCGCTGTAGAAAGGCGTCGCGTCAGTAGAAGTACCCTTAATGACCGACGTAGATTCCCGATAGGGCGGTCATTAAGGGGTTAAATGGCAGATCAGGACATTCTCTCCTAAGGCTATCTCTTTTGTTGAGGAGGTCAAGCAATTCGCTTTCGTCCACAATTACGTGGTAGACTGCAAACTCGCCGAAATGAGAGATGTGTCGCAGCACTGGCTGCAGATGTTGTTGTGGGTTGGAAAGAAAAAGTATGACGTCATTTGCAAACAGTGCAATTTTCACTCTCTTATCCCCCACTGCAATGCCTTCAAAAAAAGCCAGTCCATACACTAGAACCGTATCTGTTCAGACAAGAAAGAACTGGAAAAGCACCTCCTGGAGCTCAGGTCTGAATTTCTCCAGTTGGGCTACAGACCAAAAGTGACTGATAACCAAATTGGTAAAGCAGCAACCATCAACAGAGATGATTTACTCACATATAAGGAGACCCAACAGGAGGCCAGAGTACCCCTAGTAGTCACTTACAGCCCACAACAGGAGATCCTACGTCACATTGCCAAGGAACTCCAACCGATTCTGCATAAAGTTACAAGACTAAAAGAAATATTTCCAGTCCCTCCTCTCCTGTCCTTCCGGCAACCACCAAACCTGCAAAGCAGGTGTAAAACGTTCCAGCATATTCGCACAGGTGACCAGGTACCTGTACCTCAATCACAGCAGGGACATCAGATCAAGGGGACCTTTTCCTGCAGGTCCTCTAATGTGGTCTACCTTATTATGTGTCAGCAATGTTTATGTTGGAGAAACAGGTCAGAGACTCCATCAACGAATGAACTCACACAGATCTGATATTAAAAATGAAAGGAAAGAACTCCCAGTGGCTGCACATTTCTCCAGAGAGGACCACACTATGGAAGATTTGCAGATTACTATTTTAATGGGACATTTTAAGACACAGAGGGACAGGAAAAAATGGGAGTATAAATTAATGAGGAGATTCAACACCTTACAAAAGGGTCTTAACATTCATGCCAGCTTCATGACCTCCTACCTCCGACCTGGAGGCCACAAGCAGATAAGAGCCAGGGCTCATGTGTCTCGTCTCAGGTTTTTTCGCATCTGTTGTTTTAGAGGTTTTTTTTATATCCTTTGATGATCACTGTTCAGTGTGTATAAAATGCTGTGAATTTTTTGTTTCATGCATAACATCATGTCTGACAAGGTAGAGAACTAGTATTCTCGAAAGCTCACCATCAAATATACTCAGTTAGCCTCAAAAAGGTATCGCCTGTGTGAGGATCAGTGGATCCTCTGGACCACCGTGGGAGATGTAACTAGCCAACACCCGGAACCGGAGCCTAGCGGCACCTGGTATTCACCAGAGCCCGCCGCAAAGCGGGTTGGACTTGCTGCGGCAGGATACCACTAGGTCGTTCCCAGGTGTGACTAGCCCATGGTGGCAGCCGAGGTCGAGGTACCTTAGCGGATGACAGGTCCAGGCACAGGGTCGTAGACAGGTCCAGGCACAGGGTCAGGGCAGGCGGCAGAGATGCAACGTCAGGTCCAAGTCCGGGGTCAGCAACAGGAGGTCCAGGCAGGTGGGAACGGGAACACAGGCACACGGAACACAGCAACACGGAGGAACTAAGGTAACACAGGACTCAGGAGCGGGAACACATAGGAATACACGGGAACGCAGGAATACACGGGAACGCAGGAATACTCGCTTGGAAGCTTTCTCTAAGGCTATGAGGCACAAAGATCCGGCAAGGAACACAGGAAGAGGCAGGATTCTTAAAGGTAAGGTGTTCAGCCAGTGCACCAATTAGCGGTGCGCTGGCCCTTTAAATTTTCGGCCGGAGCCGCGCGCGCCCTAGGAGGCGGGGACGCGCGCGCACGGCAGTCCGAGGAAGTGCAGGAGCCGGGAGAGGTAAGAGACACCGGGCAGCAGCGGGGGCACATGAAGGAGCACGGATGCGCCCGCGATCCGTGACAGGGATCGCGGGAGCACCCGTGACAGTACCCCCCCCTTCGGCCTCCCTCTCTTCTTGGGCCTGAGAAAACGTTGGAGCAGGCTCTTGTCCAGGATGTTATCCTCTGGCTCCCAGGATCTCTCCTCAGGACCAAATCCTTTCCAGTCTACCAGAAACAATCGCCTACCTCTCACAGTCTTAGTATCCAGGATCTCTTTCACCTCGAAGACATCGGTGGAATCAGCTTGTGGTACCGGAGGAGGAGTAATTTGAAGCGGTTGAAGATGACTGGCTTAAGGAGAGAAACGTGGAAAGAATTAGGAATACGCATGCTAGGAGGCAGACGCAACTTGTAAGCCACCGGGTTGATGCGGCCGAGAATTTCAAATGGACCCAAGAACCGAGGTCCCAATTTATAGCTCGGGATCTTCAGCCGAACATACTTGGCGGACAGCCAAACCTTGTCACCAGGAGCTAAAACAGGGAATGGTCGGCGTCTTTTGTCTGCTTGACTGCAGCTCGGAGCAATGAGGTGTGGACTTGCTCCCAGATGGCTTTCAGATCACGTACCAGGTCCTCCACAGCAGGAACATCTGCAGACGTAGGTAATGGAAGAGGAGGCCGAGGATGCAGTCCGTAGTTAATAAAAAAGGGAGCAGAACCGGCAGAAGTGGAGTCCAGGGAATTGTAAGAGAACTCCGCCCATGGTAGAAGAGATGCCCAGTCATCCTGACGGGCAGAGACGAAGTGGCGGAGATTGCAACCTAAAGTCTGATTCACCCTCTCCACTTGGCCCTTAGTCTGTGGGTGATAGGCAGAAGAGAAGTCCAAGTTCACCTGCAACTGGTTGCATAAAGATCTCCAGAATTTGGACACAAACTGAACTCCTCGATCCGAGACGATGTGCTGACGGAGACCATGAAGCCGGAAAATATGCTGGAAGAAGAGGCTGGCGAGACGTGGAGCAGAAGGCAAACCTGGTAGAGGGACAAAGTGAGACATCTTCGAAAAGCGGTCAGTCACCACCCAGATAACGGTGTTGCCAGAAGATGGCGGTAGATCCGTAACAAAGTCCATAGCCACATGAGACCATGGGCTGGTAGGCACGGGTAACGGCAACAGAAGACCAGCAGGTTTAAGTCGTGAAGGCTTGTTGCGGGCACAAGAGGCACAGGAACCCACAAAATCCCGAACGTCCTTGACCAAATCAGGCCACCAGTAGAATCGGGAAATTAAGGCCACAGAGCGCTGCACCCCAGGGTGCCCAGCCACACGAGAAGAATGTCCCCAGGTCAGAATCCTCTTTCGGAGACCAGGTCGCACATAAGTCTTGCCGGGAGGCAGCTGCCGGAGGTCCACCGGCGCGGCAAGCACAAGTCTCTCTGGAGGAACAATATGCCTCGGAGCAGAGTCCTCCCCCATAACATCAGAAGCACGGGACAAGGCGTCAGCCTTGATGTTTTTCTCTGCAGGGCGAAAATGGATTCGGAAGTCAAAGCGAGAAAAGACGAGGGACCACCGGGCTTGACGTGGATTCAAACACTGAGCCGTCTGAAGGTACTGAAGGTTTTTGTGGTCCGTGAAAATGCTGACTGGAAAGCGGGCTCCCTCCAGCAGATGACACCACTCTTCCAAAGCCAGCTTGATGGCTAGAAGCTCCCGATCTCCAATGGAATAATTTCTCTCCGCGGAGGAGAAGGTTTTGGAGAAGAAACCACAAGTGAGTGTTCGTCCCCTGGGACCCTTCTGGGTAAGGACTGCCCCAGCACCCACGGAGGAGGCATCAACCTCCACCAGGAACGGCTTTTCAGTATCCGGTCGGGTAAGGACTGAAGCGGAGGAAAAAGCAGTTTTTAATTTCGTGAAGGCTTCTTCTGCTGCTGGTGGCCAGACACGGGGATTAGCACCCTTTTTCGTAAGCGCCACCATCGGCGCGACCACAGATGAGAAGTGTGGGATAAATTGCCTATAATAATTAGCAAAGCCCAGAAATCTTTGTATAGCTCGCAGTCCCACTGGGCGTGGCCACTGAAGAACCGCAGATAACTTGGCAGGATCCATCTGCAAACCCCTATCAGAAATTATGTAGCCGAGGAATGGAAGGCTCCTCTGATGAAAGTGGCACTTCTCCAGCTTGGCATAGAGGTGGTTTGTACTGAGGAGGCTGAGAACCTCCCGTACATGAGACTGGTGGGACTCCAGATTGGCAGAATACACAAGGATTTCGTCCAGGTACACCACGACACAACTGTACAATAAGTCCCGGAAAATATCATTTACAAACTCCTGGAAAACGGCTGGCGCATTACAAAGTCCGAAGGGCATAACTAGATATTCAAAATGCCCATCACGGGTGTTAAAGGCGGTCTTCCACTCGTCACCCTTCCTGATGCGGATGAGGTTGTAGGCCCCACGAAGATCCAATTTGGAAAAAATTCTTGCACCCCGCAGATGATCAAATAGCTCCGTGATAAGCGGCAGAGGATAGCGGTTCTTAACGGTGACCTTGTTAAGACCGCGATAGTCTATACAGGGGCGGAGAGAGCCATCCTTTTTTGTGACACAAAAAGAAACCAGCGCCAGCTGGCGAGGAGGATTTGCGGATGAAACCTCTTTGCAGATTTTCCTTAACATATTCCGACATAGCGGCAGTCTCAGGAACCGAAAGCGGATACACCCGACCCCGTGGTGGAGAAGATCCAGGCAGCAGGTCAATGGGGCAATCATAGGGACGATGTGGAGGAAGGATCTTGGCTTGTTTTTTAGAAAACACGTCTGCAAAGTCCCGGTACGGAGCTGGAAGTCCCTCCAGAGGCTTGGGAGACAAGGTAGCACTCCTGACAGGAAGCGGATGTGGAACCGTCATGCAGCGTGAGGGGCAATCCGGACCCCAACGGAGAATCTCCCCAGAAGACCAGTCCAGAACAGGGGCATGATGCTGCAACCAGGGGAGACCCAGCAGGAGAGTGGAAGTGCACTGTGGCAGCACAAAAAAGGAGAGTCTCTCTTTATGCAATGCACCAACTTGAAGGAGCAGGGGTTCAGTGCGAAACCAGATAGGCACGGAGAGAATCTGGCCACTGACTGAGGCAATGGACAAGGGCTTCTCAAGACGAACCACCGGGAAGTGATGCAGGGCGACCAGTGCAAATCCTCCTCGCCATCCAGCTGGCGAGGAGGATTTGCGGATGAAACCTCTTTGCAGATTTTCCTTAACATATTCCGACATAGCGGCAGTCTCAGGAACCGAAAGCGGATACACCCGACCCCGTGGTGGAGAAGATCCAGGCAGCAGGTCAATGGGGCAATCATAGGGACGATGTGGAGGAAGGATCTCGGCTTGTTTTTTAGAAAACACGTCTGCAAAGTCCCGGTACGGAGCTGGAAGTCCCTCCAGAGGCTTGGGAGACAAGGTAGCAGTTCTGACAGGAAGCGGATGTGGAACCGTCATGCAGCGTGAGGGGCAATCCGGACCCCAACGGAGAATCTCCCCAGAAGACCAGTCCAGAACAGGGGCATGATGCTGCAACCAGGGGAGACCCAGCAGGAGAGTGGAAGTGCACTGTGGCAGCACAAAAAAGGAGAGTCTCTCTTTATGCAATGCACCAACTTGAAGGAGCAGGGGTTCAGTGCGAAACCAGATAGGCACGGAGAGAATCTGGCCACTGACTGAGGCAATGGACAAGGGCTTCTCAAGACGAACCACCGGGAAGTGATGCAGGGCGACCAGTGCAGCATCTACAAAGTTCGCTGTGGAGCCCGAATCCAGGAAAGCGGAAACATGGACCGGAGTAGCGGTGCCAATGCTGAGGAGTACAGGGAGAATCAAGCGTGGAGAAGCTTTATTCACACCTAGGGACGCTTCTCCTGAGAAGCCTAGGTGCTGGCGTTTCCCAGGCGTTGGGGACGTACAGGGCAAGTCCCGACGAAGTGCTGTGGGCTGGCACAATACATGCACAAGTTCTCCTGACGTCGTGTGGAATGCTCTTGTAGAGTGAGCCGGGTTCGGTCAACCTGCATGGGTTCCTCAACAAAAGATTCAGGCGGGATCTGGAGCGGCCTTTGGAAGACTGGCGCCAGGCGAGGAATGCGTCTAACACGGCCTTGGGGATACTCGGAGCGTAGTTCCTCAGCTCGCTCCTTAAACCGAACATCAATTCGAGTGGCCAAGGTGATGAGGTCACTCAGAGTAGATGGAAGATCCCAAGCTGCCAGTGCGTCCTTGACCTGCGCAGAGAGCCCTTTCTTAAATGTAGCGATGAGGGCTGCATCGTTCCAAGCAAGTTCAGAAGCCAGGGTGCGGAATTGAACTGCGTACTCTCCCACCGATGAGTTGCCCTGATGCAAGTTCAACAATGCAGACTCCGCAGAGGAGGCTCGTGCTGGTTCCTCGAAGACTGACCGGAACTCTGACAGAAACGCAGTGAGGCTAGACACAACCGGGTCATCTCTGTCCCAAAGCGGAGTAGCCCAGGCCAGGGCTTTCCCGGAAAGAAGGCTGAGGACAAATGCCACCTTGGACCACTCTGTGGCAAATTGCGACGGCATGAGTTCTATGTGCAAGGAGCACTGGGTTATGAAGCCCCTGCACATCTTGGGATCTCCATCATACTTGCCGGGCAAAGAGAGGTGTAGCCTGGGTTCAGCAGCAGGAAGATAAGCCGGGGAGCAGGGGTCGCAGCGGCCGTTTCAGGAGACTGTTGCTGATGTTGGGTAGCAAGTAGTTGTTGTAGCATGGCGGTGACTTGCTCTAGCTGATTCCGCTGTGCTGCAATCTGCCGGGACTGGTGGATCACGATGGTGGCGAGATCAGGCTGACTGGGAGAAGGAGCCTCGGCGGGATCCATGGCCGGATCTTACTGTTAGGATCAGTGGATCCTCTGGACCACCGCGGGAGATGTAACTAGCGAACACCCGGAACCGGAGCCTAACGGCACCTGGTATTCACCAGAGCCCGCCGCAAAGCGGGTTGGACTTGCTGCGGCAGGATACCACTAGGTCGTCCCCAGGTGTGACTAGCCCACGGTGGCAGCCAAGGTCGAGGTACCTTAGCGGATGACAATCTCGTAGACAGGTCCAGGCACAGGGTCAGGGCAGGCGGCAGAGATGCAACGTCAGGTCCAAATCCGGGGTCAGCAACAGGAGGTCCAGGCAGGTGGGAACGGGAACACAGGCACACGGAACACAGCAACACGGAGGAACTCAGGTAACACAGGACTCAGGAGCGGGAACACACAGGAATACACAGGAATACACAGGAACGCAGGAATACACGGGAACGCAGGAATACTCGCTTGGAAGCTTTCTATAAGGCTATGAGGCACAAAGATCCGGCAAGGAACACAGGAAGAGGCAGGATTCTTAAAGGTGAGGTGTTCAGCCAGTGCACCAATTAGCGGTGCGCTGGCCCTTTAAATTTTCGTCCGGAGCCGCGCGCGCGCCCTAGGAGGCGGGGACGCGCAACCACGGCAGTCCGAGGAAGTGCAGGAGCCGGGAGAGGTAAGAGACACCGGGCAGCAGCGGGGGCCCATGAAGGAGCACGGATGCGCCCGCGATCCGTGACAGGGATCGCGGGAGCACCCGTGACAGCCTGCTTTCTTCACTCTTCTTCTGCTCTCCATGGCTAACACGGTACAAATCTACACTACTAGACTAGTAGAAGGGGTTAATGCAATTTTCTGACTGTGTATCTCTATCTATCAGAGAAGTCAGTAATTTTTCAAAGATAAACATCTAGACACCTTGATGTTTAGAATGACAGGGTGTCTGGAAGCTTATTGTAACCATTCCTCGCCTGGCAGAAAGTATATATGGAGAATATTCCCAATCTTTAGTGTCTTACAGTTAGGGAACAGAGTCTGTAGGACAGGACTGCCAGTCTACCTGAACCAACACAAGAAGAAACTAAGATGGGGATACATAGACCCTGGGCTCCTAGCATGTGATCAGGATAAAAGCCTTCTGTGAAAGCGGGACCTTCTTCTGCCAGGGAGGAGATTGGAGAAGTCGGCCCTTTATTTTTTTGTATTGCTTTGTACCTGAATTCCTTCCGTAAAGAAGGAAACTATTTACTGCAAACCCTGACTCTCTGGAATTATTTTCCGTTGGGGTGCAGCAGGCCTTACCATCCAGCAGGGGTTGCCCGGCCAGCAGTTCTATGATGGGTTTGGCCTCTATGAAGATTCACATAGATAAACCATGTCATTTTTGTCAACATGACCTAACAAAGGATCCAGTATGAATCGGAAACGCGTTGTATTTATCTATCAATTTTATACCATATTTCTAGTTACAATAAAAATTACACTAAGATTATGCGCTAAGAGGTACTTTACAGAAAAATCAAACATAGGTATTTTCTGGACACAAAAAGGCACACAATACAAAAAACAAAACAATTTTGTTCTGACACTACTTCAATTCCTCATCACTAATAATTATTTTCTGTTCACAGGTACTGTTTGTCTTTAGATAGGTACCACTGTGGGCACGATTTGTGTGCCTATTTATGCTAATTTGTCTGCAGGGTGGTGGAAAGATAGACAAGGAAATGGTTACAAATAGCCTCCTAAACTGGAGAAGTTGGCACCCAACCCCTCTTAAACAAGGTATATCAATTGGCCAATACCTTAGGGCCAGGCAAAATTTTTACGGCGAGTACTTAAGTAGATGGTTGCTTTCCAAGGCAAAGTCCTGGGGCATGCGCAGTACTGAAGAGAAAGAGCAGGGAGAAAGTGCAGAAGAGAAAGGTTAACATGAGTCCACAGCAGACGGATATCTAGCTGAACGCACAAAGTGTTTGTGCATGTGCCGTATAATGGCGAGGTCGGGGCAGTTATAGTTAATATTTTCTGCCTGTGCACTGAATAACGAGACCCCCGTTGTAAGTTAAAGCATGTGTTTGACCAATTAGCCAATGTGTAGCCTGGCATACCTCCTATAGAGGTGATGTCTGGAAATCCAATTGGTTCTGACCTAACAGGAAAAGTTTTAAATACTCTAGCTCAGTGCACTTATAGAGCCCCGGCCATAAGAACACCACAACAGCCATAAATCAAGCAGCTTTCAGACCCTTAGCAACCACAGGCATGTACCATGTAGGAAAAGCCTGTACTTGGCTGGGCTGGACATGTAACTCTGCAGTCACATGCCCAAATGCCTTTCAACATAGAAGATACAGATAGGGAGATATTGCTGCTCCTCAAACTAATGGAGGCTGACGGAAATTGCCAAGCACCGCGCTCGGCGATCTCCGTTGGCTCCATAAAGATTAATGGAGCAGAACGGTCATGCATAGCCGTCTGCTCCTTTACTCCCATGGAGCGACAAGGGGTCAGTTGGATGCCTAGTTTTCGCGATCTGCGGGGTCTCAGCACTGAGACCCCCACTGATCAGCAACTTAGACCCTATCCCGTGGATAGGGTCTAACTTGTCTTCATGGGAAAACCACTTGAATACATCCCTTCTCCGGCAGAAAATTACCAGCTGCATTACCATTTCCAAACCCTTGAGGTTCCCCTAGGTAGATCAGACCATAGAGAAAACCCAATTGAATGGAGAGGGATTTATATTTTGCAACACTAAATTTAACCCTGCGTAGTCAAGGACGTTGCACACCATCTGTTTTTCTAAGACCAAGCATGATCATGTGGTGCTGGCTTAAATTTTGATGCAATACTGCAATACTGTATTTTTCGCACACATTTATAAGTTGTCCTGAGATATTTAAAATATTATGATGCTCAATGTTTTTTTTTTCCTTTTTTTCATTCTTGTCATCTATAGCTGAAAGGGTAATTTTTCCAACATACAAGACGAGGATTCCACCTACACTGAAGAGTCACTCTAATTTCTGCCACTTACAATGTCTGATGTAAGTAACTTTAAAATTCTCTACAGCCAGTTTTATGCGGCAGTATTCTGCTCATTATTTTGGATCTGTACTGAAAGGCCAGGAGTAAAATTCTACAGAAGGACTCAGCAGGACTACTGAGCAACTACATGTTGCTCAGTTACACCCCCTTACCTCCATGTGTAGCACTTACAGCACAGAAGCCAGAACTGCTGTTGCAACATCCCCCATCGGGGCCTAGCCCTTCTTCGTTGACTGGAGGATGCCATTGCACAGAATACAGGAGTGGCTGAAGCAGCCTTGGGCACGGTATGGTCACGAACGGGCCTACAGCCTGGCAGATCTCCAGCAGGTGGTGTGTGCAAGAAAAATGAAGGGATAGGCCGATGGAATAAGTTTCTCCCTGGGGCAACCCATGAGGTGTATATAGAGATCCCTGGGTGGTGATGGATGGCCGTGATGGTGAACAGTCTGATCCAGGGATCACAGAGGCCTATTGTGACATTCTAGACCCCTGAAGGGTATGCAAGGTTAATTTATTATTGTTTTTTAGAGATGCTCCCTGAACGCAAACACTTGGCAGCTCACTAGGAGGGGCCACTCACTGTCTCAGGCCAGTCTTCTCAAATAATAATTGGCTGAATGAGCAATCTCTTCTATCTTCCTGTGTCATCGTACTTATAAAAATGTTACAGTGGGGATTTGGAGCAGAGTTAACAGAGTGGTTGAGAACAGGAAGCGGTAAATATTTTTCAGAAGGTGTTGCCTATCATGTAGTATGTGTTTAAGTGAGTCCTACATTCATCACTGGCAGATCCTAAAAAATGCACAGTCATAGCCTCATAAAAAGATCCTGCATTGTGTTGTGCATCACTGACTAATTAGGCAACAAATAGAAATTAGATCAGGTTTAGGGTTCCTGAATTATAGCAACTTAAGTCAATTTTGTTGGTTTTGAAATTTTCATTATACATGTATGATTTTGGAAGGATATCCTCTTTGTAGTGGGTGTTGTGTAGTTTATCTTGACGGGGTATTTTCTGTCAGGAGTTCCTTTGTTGTGAAAAATGTATGGTTTTATTGCATTATGGGATCAAAAATGTAATACATCTTGTTTAGTAGTCTGTGGTTTGAAAATAGGTAACTGCTCACCATGTCACATGAGTGTAATTTGCTCCTCCAGCACTAAAGACTTTGGCTAAACACACGCCATGTTGTTACCATGGAGGATACTTGTTTATATAGCCTTTGGGGACTATTCACAATGGCCCTGCTTAGCATGCACTAGCGTCTCTTTATATCAGATGTCAGCATTGATGGGAGACCATGTGGACAACCTGCTTAAAAAAATAAAAACATGATAAATCTGTAACATCCATGTGTTGTGATTGATTGAACCACACCCGGCTCTCTGCAACCAAGCCCTGTCCAGCTAGCGTTACTAGATGGACGGCCGATCCAGTCAGCTGCTGAAGGCTGCATCCAGGAGCTACTTTATATATCTGCCCAGTCCCATTACACATACCTCCCAACCACCCTGGAGCTCTCTTCACTAACACAGATGTTAACCCCTTGATTGGTGCCTGTAGTTAAAAAAAATAATAAAATATTAAAAATTCAAATCACCCCTTTTCCCTAGAACGAAATAAACAGTGAAAATCACAAACATGGAGGACATGTTTCCGGTCCTTTAAAGAGCATTTAAGGAAAGTATTTTACTGTTTGTTATATGCCTGACGAAGGTTTCCGAGCCGAAACACATTGCCAATAAAGCCTTTTCTTGTGAAACCACACTGAAGATATCATCCAAATTTTTAAACTAATTTGAAGTACAATGGGGTACATGTATCATAGTTTCAACTAAACGAATTGTCAAATTTTAGCGACTTTTGCAATTTTTGCAACTTTTAACTCTGTTCTGTTTCAATTACGCCTAGTCTGCACCTTTGTACAGTGTGCCTTACGTATCATTGTTTTCCAGATGTTCTGTGCGACATTTTGCGACATTTTTGGCGCAATTGTGCACCTGGTCCAGGGCAGGTGCAAAGGAATTTTTTTTTTCATGGACCGATTTTAACATGTAAATTGGAATTATTTCACATGCTTTAACTGTTTAACATTTTGCACATTAATGTCAAAATTTTTGCATTTTTTTTTATTGGTTACTTCTAAGGGTGAGGTCACATGTAGCGGTTTAATTGTGTTTTTAATGCATTTTGAAACTAATTACAACAGCTGAGGAGAGGTGATTTGCCTTTTTTCATTAATGTTAACATTTGCATTTACAAAACGCAATATAAACGCCACGTTAATGTATGTGTTAACATTGCGTTTACTATGCATTTTGTACATTCAAATGTTAACAGTAATGTAATTAGGAAAATTAACTCTCCTCAGCTGTTGTAATAGGTTTCAAAATGCATTAAAAATGCAACATGTTAAATCCCAAATTAACAGTAGTGTCCACTCCTGAATATAACTCCCTCACGTGGATTGTGTCCATGTGGATTTGAGACATTTGCAACAAAGAGTCTCCAAAAGAAGCCAAAATTTGCACCTGTCAGGATAGGAAAAACTGAACATGTATCACAAGTAAAAAGACAGGATCATACATAAGGTGCAAAAACTAGCCGCCAAATGTTTCTAAAATTCACCTCACAGAGACCAAACTATGATACATGTGCCCCAATTTGTCACAAAAAACCCTCAAAATCTCTTGGATATATTATAGTGTTCCAAAGCTATAACCACTTATAGTGACACATGGCGGATTTGAAAAATGGGGCCGCGTCTTGGAGGCCAAAATAGGCTGAGTCCCGAAGGGGTTAAACTACAGTGTCCATTCTTCCTCTTTACTTAAACTGTAATATGCACATGACCTGTTGTTTAGTTTCCTTTCCTTAACATTTCACTGACGTCTCACTCTTTAAATAAGAGTGACTATCTCTGTTCTACTGCCTTCCTCTTTTTTTATTTATGGACTAAACTCAGATCACATTTATGATTATACCATCTATGTATAACTATATCTCCTCATAAGGAAGAATTAGAGACAACACTTTAGAGTCGAAATGTCGGGGGTAAGTGTAGCTTTATTCTTGTACTATAAAAAGAGAAAGTTTTTTGCTGGACAAATATTTATATTAGAACTGTAGAAGCATGTAGTTGGATTAACAGTAACAAGATATAATTGTACACATACAATAAAGTACAGAACTGTAAATAGTTTCTCTGGAAACGCTTTGTATTGCAGATAGTTAAATGTAAATTGTCTTTTAAATTACAAAAAAAATAGGAGCATGGGTGCATTCATGCAATATACCATCGAGATTATGTCAGTAGATGACACAGGTTAGTTACAATTCGAGATAGGAGAGCCACAAGTAACATAACTCAGGATGAATACTGATTTGTAAAATAATGTAAAATAATTAATAATTGCAGGCCAGTTACTTGTAAAATCCCACTGTCCATTGTTGCTGTAACACCATATGGCTGACATCATATCAGCATTGCTTCATAGGAAAAAAAGATAGGATTAATAGAACAATTAAGTATGATCCATCTATGGACAAGAACTTAGGTTCCCAATCCGTCACTAATTTATTATGGTTGCCCAACAGAAAAGCTCTATATTGTCCTTCTCCTTTTTAGAGATGTATTTCTCCTCCACCAAGGAAAAGAGTGTTTTCTGTGAACTAAAGGGTTTTCCCAGCATATAAAATTTAAAACCAATTAATGCTGGGAACCCATACCAATCACTTGATTCCAGCAGCTTTTAACAACAGAATTAATAGACGAAATAGAGTCAAAGTTCCATTCACAGTGCAGTGACCAACCAGATATCTAAAGCCCTAGATTCTATTCCGGTTAAAAGAAGCTGGGCTACAATGTCCCAAGAGAACAGAGATGTCCTTCCACAGCCCTTTGTGTTAATTCTGTAGGTGTCCTGAATGTCGGACCCCCCCCCCCCACCACCACCACACACACACACACTTATCTTATATCTTATATCACAATGATGGTCCACAAATCACTAATTAAAACATAACAAAACAATATAAATTTGATATATCTGATCTTGATCCCACTGACCCAAAGAGAATGTATTATTTGATATCGTTTTAGAGGTTTTAACAGGCCTGTTTCTTGGAAACAAACCATTAATCACCCCACTTTAAAAAT
Source organism: Engystomops pustulosus (assembly GCF_040894005.1). Taxonomy (NCBI): domain Eukaryota; kingdom Metazoa; phylum Chordata; class Amphibia; order Anura; family Leptodactylidae; genus Engystomops; species Engystomops pustulosus. Next base: position 159,154,675 of record NC_092411.1, on the reverse strand, counting down.
GGCACCCCTCAAACTATAGAAAACAGCATTTACATTTATTAAGGGGTATAGTGAACATTTCGACCCACACATGCTTCAAAAGTTAGTGGGCAACGGATATTCAACAATTTTCTCAGTTACACCTCAATTTACTTTTACATTATGTTGTGCCTATCTCTTTTTAATAATAAACACTCTTTTGCAGAGCTCCTTTTTGCCATGAAGTACAATGCAATTTAACATTATTTTTTATTAAATCAGATTCAGCTATTCCTGAAGTAAGGGGGCACTTCCAGGCTGTGACATCTGCTCAGGGCACTTAAGCCAAAGCAGGACAGCATGTTTGTAATTGGTCAACCTGAAGCATGTGAGTCGCATGCTTGGGACATCGCTGAAGGTATTTTGCCAGAACATTAAGGACTATCAAATGATGCATGTTTTCTAATTGGCTGATCTGAAGTAAGAAACATGCTTGCAACATCACTAAAACAGCATTTTTTTTAAAACCTCTGGTAGTTGCTAAACACCTGCAGATATCTTATTAGAGTGAATTAGAGAATTGCTTAATTTTGTTTAGTTAGGCAAAAGTTTTTATACTTTACAGTTGTACTTTAACCCTTTCCCGACATGCGCCGTGGTGCAGGTGCATGGAGAGGGCTCAAGGGCTGAGCCCTCTCCATAGCTGGTAAGTCTTTGCTGCTTATTAAAATATAAATAAACAGTAAAAATCATAAACACATTAGGTATCGCCGCTTCCGTAAATGCCCAATCTATAAAAATATAATAACGGGTTTTCACTGCGTTTAACCCCGTAACGGAAAATAGCACCTAAAGTCGAATTTTTTTTGTAATTTTGAAAAATATAAAAATTCAATAAAAGGTTGTATGGTCCTAAAAATGGCAGCACTGATTTCATCATCAAAAGTCTCAGAAAATTACACCACCCACAGCTCCATACACCAAAGTATGAAAAAGTTATTAGCGGCAAAAAAAAAAAAAAAATTGTACAGGAGGTTTTCATTTTTCTAAATGTATGAAAACATTATAAAACCTATACAAATTTGTTATCCCTGTGATCGCACTGACCCAAAGAATAAATTACACATGTCATTTGGGGTGCACAGTGAAAGCTGTAAAATCAAAGAAAACTGCGCAAATGTGTTTTTCCACCATTTTTACTTCATTTGGAATTTTTTTCCCGCTTTCCAGTACATGGCTTAGACTATTTAATGCCATGTTACCACACAGAAAACAAGCCATCACACAGCTCTTTACGTGTAAAAATATAAAGTTATAGACTACTGAAGGTGGGGAGTGAAAAATGGAAATGAAAAAAACAAAAAAGGGCCAGGTCATTAAGGGGTTAATAATTAATATGGGATCATTACTAAACCAGTAATTCTCTACCAAAAATAATAAACAACCAAATGTAGACAATGCTGAATCATTCTTCCTTGTCAAGTATAGTGAAGAGGAAATGATCTTGGTAGGAGCAAATCCATAGATGTGGATTATGGAGTCTTAGTCCCACAATCCTCGGGGCAGCATGCCAATGACCTTAAAGACCTCTTATGCCTGTATAGGAGGCCTGCAAAGGCAATATCCATAAGGGGTATCATTTTCTGCCTTAAGTCTATGGCCTCTAACTAGACAAATGCTACACAAGTTTAAAAACAAGGAAAACGTATTCAGAAACAGCACTTCCTACAGTTGCATGTTTATCACTTAGTGGTTTGGCTATTGTCCCATATGATGTCAAAAGGCTTCCGGCAGGATGGGCATATATGTATATATTATAGACTGTTCCTCATTGTATATTTATACTCATGTCAGAAGAAACAAATTAAATTCCTCTTCAGCTTTGTGCAATTATTGTTACAGATATAGGAAATGTTTGGTATCTTTTGTTGTACTTTCATAGTTTTAGGATTTGATTTTTTTTTTATTCCAGAAATATCTGGCAGCTGGTACACAGTGCATCACTAAATATGACAATACCAAGCCTAAACCAGAAGAGCTACGTTTTCATAAAGGAGATGTTGTTACTATAATCAACAAATGGCAGGTGAGTATTCTAAACAGTTTTAAAGAACATCTTCCACCAGGATCAAAGGTGGCACAGTGGTTAGCACTACAGCCTTGCAGCGCTAAGGTCCTTTGTTCAAGTCCCATCCAGTTCACCTTCTTCTTCCCGATGCATGTAAGTGCATGGCTTGCAATACAAATTTGAAAGTTAAATCCCGCACTTAGTCCGAATCCATCGGAATGTCCGATGGCACGGATGGCACGTGAAAGCTAGCGCGATTGCGACACAATCCGATCGCGTGCGACACAATCCCCGGCGCGATCCCCGAAGAAAATGTGGCCGCGGGACCCTTAGTAAATAAGCCCCAATGTGTCTGCTTAGAGAGTCCCCGCACACACTACAATTTTACACTGACCAGCCTAGGGAGTGATAGGAGCTAAAACAGCAATAAAACTGAGTAAGTAATTGTAAAAATAATCTTTATTGTGTAAACATCACTAGGCGATTGAGATTTGCAAATTTTCTTTAAAGGAAACCTACCACTTCGGATAGGGCTTATAAGCAGGACATGCCGTGCACCAGTTCAGGGTGAGCTGGTGCCGGTGGTTATCTTCGTTATGTTTTTAAACTGTTTTAAAGCATTTAATCACTTTATTAATTCTTATATCCGAACTAGTTTCCCCGTCCCGAGGGAGAATGTGTAGACAGAGCCGAATTATCTTTGGAGGACCTCCTGCTGGCCCCACGATTCTTTGTGTACAGAAGGACACTGGAAAGAAGCTACAATGATGCAAATATTTCCTCCTTCTTTTTACTATGTTGGTGTCCTCAGGAGGCCAGTAAGATTGAACGTTGTTGAAGAACAGGGAGCGATAAGTTACTGCTTTAATTTTTGGTTGGCACCTCGCGATAAATGAGGGAGGTTTGGGGTTGCAGTTTAGGCACTCGGTCGCTAAACAGTTCAACATCACTGCTATAGTGTGTCTGGAAAGAGCACTCACTAACTTTTTTTCTGTTTTTCTACATGTCCTTTCTGGAATTGAAACTCCAGACACACAGTTTCGGGGGGGGGGGTGCTCAAATACTGCTTATAGCTAGAGACACATATGGAGTTTTGTTCAAAGTTTTTATCTGTTTTTCTTTTTGCATGTACTGCTGCCTTTGACATCAAAATACAGTGTTAAAAGTCTGCAACAAAACCTCCATGGGGGAATTTAAAGGAAACCTACCATATGGAAGTGGTCGTTCTGACCCACACTAACCTGCACATAAGTGGAGCTGAGCTGATGCAAGCATATATTTTGTTACAACTATATATTCTTATCTTTGCTAATCACCCACATGGCGCTTCTCTGTGCGTCACAGCGCTTGAGCATTAGCATAATAGGGCAGGCATGCATAATGCCGTCCCCACCCTCCCTTCCTCACCCCTGAGAGCCGATGATGTCACCGAGCCCTCAGGAGCATTAGGGAATGCGCATCGCTGGCTTGCAAAGCGCACCCGCCAGCTGCGCGTACTATCGTCGAAGTCTTGTGCTATCGCGAGACTTTGGTGAGGAGATCGCCGAAGTCTCACGGACGGCTTGCAGGGTGGCTGCGCGTACTATTGCCAAAGTCGCGTGCAATTCAGAGACTTCGCCGATAGTACGCGCAGCCGCCATGAGAGCCGGAGGATGCGCTTTGCAAGCCAGCGATGCGCATGCCCTAATGCTTCTGAGGGCTCGGTGACGTCACTGGCTCTCAGGAGCAAGGAAGGGAGGGTGGGGAGAGGCGGGGATGGCACTGCCTGCCCTATTATCCTAATCTCCAAACGCTGTGACGCACAGAGAAGCGCCGAGTGGGTGATTAGCAAAGATAAGAATCTATATTTATAACGAAATGGCCGTACTTCATGCTTAACCAAAGTATGTGCCTGCATCAGCTCAGCTCCACTTATGTGCAGGTTAGTGTAGGTCAGAACGACAATTTCCAAATGGAAGGTTCATGCTTTGTCCTCCATTTTTCTGGTTATATCTTGTTTCTTCTTCTTTTTTTGTCACAAGCATACAGGACATCAGAATGATTGGTGACTGGGGACCATTAAATTAAGAGTGGCCCACTGAATACTTCTACTGCGATTTCTGGGTTCTCTTCACTTAGAATCAGTGGCAAATTCACCACTGGGATGGGTGCAATAAGAGTTCTCCTTAGTACTGGAATACATTTCAGTATGGAGACACATTAAAAAGAAGAAATTTAGTTTCTGTTGTACTTAATATAAATGGTGATAACATGCGTAATACATTATTAAATTATGCTTTACCACATATTTTAACACTATAATATTCTTTTCATCCAAGGACAGAGGCTGGTATCGAGCACATAACCATGCAAGTGGGTTGGACGGTTTAATTTCTGGAAATGCAGTGCGTGAGCGCCCACCTATAAAAGTTGACCAGAAACATAGTTTGATGCCGTAAGTTGCTTGTGATCTCAATTTTGATTATTTTAGTGAATTACATATTTTACACAATGTGGGGGAATTCATCAATGTGACTCAGGCTCCAACATTGCAGAGCTGGTCACCACTAGTCTTGTGCCGCACCAGATTCATCATTGTGATAATGACTCGCATTTTGGACCATCCTCCTTAATTTTTTCGGGACACAAATAATAAATTCCCCCCAATTTGTACATGCAAAGATGTTTCTAAATGTTTACATCACAAAGCACAGGAGCTCAAATGCGACTGGAACTTACAAACGGGATCAAAATGTAACTATAAATGTAATGGGATAAAATATAACTCATATCCAAGACAAATCCTCTCCAAGCTAGAACACTTTTATGTATATACATATTTTTAAATGTGAATATAATAGTTTCCAGAGTAATATCTAACCTCAGCCTACGCTCTTCCATCCAATCACAGTTGGTTCCATGGGTCTATTACTGGGTATCAGGCTGTCCAACAACTTCAGTCCAAAGAAGAAGGTTTATTCTTGGTACGCGAGTCAATGAGACACCCTGGAGACTATGTACTTTGTGTCTCTCACAAAGGAGAAGTTATACACTACCGGATCTGTTACCAAGATGGAAAACTAAGTATTGATCTCACGCAAAAATTCTGCAACCTTATAGATATGATTGAGGTAATACATAGCATTTGTAGGAGGAGCATTTCATGTGTGGACTAATTTTTCTTCAGGCACTACATAGAAGTAGATTAATATATCTATATTTTAACCCTTGTATAGATATAGATAGAAAAACAATTTCTATATTGGACATTTGTACATTGTCAATAGAGGTTATCATTTTAAAAATAAACCCTTTTTCTGCTGAGGCCGGTTACCTATACTGTACTGAAGAGACACAACCATGTTGATACAGTACTGTCTACAGTTGCGAATCTTTTCCTTCTGGAATAGAAATATTGGTTTCGTTTTAATCCCATATGATGTCATTAGGCTTCCTGAAAGTCATGCTTTATGGTAAGGGAGAAGGGATGGCTTACAAGGTAGCAAAATAGTTAATGTTTTCTTTCTCCATCCTGTAAAACGTATTAGCATATCCCTAGCATTTCCAGAATCCCTTACAGTGTGCTGTGAAATTACATTGAGGAGGAGCACTTCCCCCTCCCACTGTTTTCTGAAACGTCCTCTGCTGCTGTAAGATTACAGCAGACAGAGGAAGCAGGGGGGTGGGTGAGACAGTGTAACAGCCTGTGATGCCAGAGCATGGATGGGCTCTGGTAATGTCCCCCATAGCACTTCTGACTTATTAGCATAATTGCATAATTAAAAATTATGACCATGGATAACAAATAGAAGAAGATTATTACACTCACAGTGCCTGGATCTATGAGTAAATACCATTGTTTTACCATGCTTGATTTTGATGGTAGATTATATTTAAGCCTAAAGTAGAAAGATAGTATAAAGTGGCATATACACTTGATCTTTGTTAAGAAAATGGAAAATGGTTGATTAATTGATAAAAATTATCTGATAAAAACAGTAGAAAGAATTAAAAGTGTATTCTTAGTGCCTGGTTTATTCTGGTATTTTGTAAAGCCCTACATATACATTAGAGAAAATTGATCTCACATTTATGGGGCCTCCCAATTCTCCCCGCTGGCAAACATGGGTTGAGATAAGATTCAAGCAAGTTGTAATTGCAGACTACTGTATATCAGCTCTGTGCAACCTCAGAAGCTGTAATACAAAGGTTTTCTCTGCCTAGAAGATATATTCTAGGGAAATATAATATAATGTCTCAGGGGGAACCCCATAGTGCTACATGTAGATCATGCCCTCTCGAACATGTATCTATTTGGAAAATTGAAGAATATGAATTCACACAATGAGAAATGTCTATAGCTGTTTTCTAGGTGCTTGAAGTTGGCACTGACCATTTCTCTGTTCGTTGGAATGAACAACTGTTCTGTAATATTCAGTTATTTTATTTTCAGTATTACACAAGTAACCAGGGAGTCCTTGCCACAAAGTTGAAGAAACCCAAACCTAAACATGGGGCAAAGTCAGCAGAGGAGGAGCTTGCAAAAGGTTGTCTATTGTTAAAATTTGGATTAAGTGCAGAGGAAAAATTCACATTCAGCACATAAGCATGAATAATTTCAACGCTGTAAATTATCTCTACATCAAGTGATGTTTAATGTTCACAGAGAAAATCATGATTTGCAGAACTGACCTAGCAAATATTGCAGGGGATTTAGAGGGGTTGACCACTGATACAAAAGTTTATATAGTAAGTAATAGACCCCAATAGGGTCACCCATATTATACTTACCCTGGTAAACCGCCCAGAGCTGCAGGTTATGTGACCCACCAGCAACAAGACTAGGGACTTCCTGTGATGTCCCATGTCTTACTGGCTTTCTAGTAGATGAAGGGGGACTAGTATGTAAAAACCCCTCCAATTTTAGTGGCTGGAAGGTTGTGTTGAAATGTTTTGCATGTCCCTTTAACCACTGATATTGGAGTGGTTAGAGATATTGGAGTGAAAGGGCCATGCACACAGTAATTCCACCTTCACCCACCAGAAGACAACAGGACACAGTTATTCCCAAAGAAGTCCAGAAGTCCCCATGAGGCAGAATATTACTTGAAATAATGAGACTTTTAAAAATATGCAAATGAGCCACAAGTACTCCAGGGCAATTAACCGCCCCCGAAGCACTGAATACATGCCTTCATCCCCACCCTGCCACGTTCTCTATCCCTGCTGCCTGCTATGTCGTACGCCAGCAACTTCAATTACTACCACTGGAGCTGCTTTGGTAAGTGAAATATAGATGGTAGATTTCCTTTAAAAAAGCCTTAAAAGCCATATACACTCACCGGCCACTTTATTAGGTACACCATGCTAGTAACGGGTTGGACCCCCTTTTGCCTTCAGAACTGCCTCAATTCTTCGTGGCATAGATTCAACAAGGTGCTGGAAGCATTCCTCAGAGATTTTGGTCCATATTGACATGATGGCATCACACAGTTGCCGCAGATTTGTCGGCTGCACATCCATGATGTGAATCTCCCGTTCCACCACATCCCAAAGATGCTCTATTGGATTGAGATCTGGTGACTGTGGAGGCCATTTGAGTACAGTGAACTCATTGTCATGTTCAAGAAACCAGTCTGAGATGATTCCAGCTTTATGACATGGCGCATTATCCTGCTGAAAGTAGCCATCAGATGTTGGGTACATTGTGGTCATAAAGGGATGGACATGGTCAGCAACAATACTCAGGTAGGCTGTGGCGTTGCAACGATGCTCAATTGGTACCAAGGGGCCCAAAGAGTGCCAAGAAAATATTCCTCACACCATGACACCACTACCAGCAGCCTGAACCATTGATACAAGGCAGGATGGATCCATGCTTTCATGTTGTTGACGCCAAATTCTGACCCTACCATCCGACTGTCGCAGCAGAAATCGAGACTCATCAGACCAGGCAACGTTTTTCCAATCTTCTACTGTCCAATTTCGATGAGCTTGTGCAAATTGTAGCCTCAGTTTCCTGTTCTTAGCTGAAAGGAGTGGCACCTCTGAAGAGGAGATGCTCTTCTGCCTACCTTGGTTGTAACGGATGGCGATTTGAGTCACTGTTGCCTTTCTATCAGCTCTGCCCATTCTCCTCTGACCTCTGGCATCAACAAGGCATTTCTGCCCACAGAACTGCCGCTCACTGGATGTTTTTTCTTTTTCGGACCATTCTCTGTAAACCCTAGAGATGGTTGTGTGTGAAAATCCCAGTAGATCAGTAGTTTCTGAAATACTCAGACCAGCCCTTCTGGCACCAACAACCATGCCACGTTCAAAGGCACTCAAATCACCTTTCTTCCCCATACTGATGCTCGGTTTGAACTGCAGGAGATTGTCTTGACCATGTCTCATTGCCTAAATGCACTGAGTTTCCGCCATGTGATTGGCTGATTAGAAATTAAGTGTTAACGAGCAGTTGGACAGGTGTACCTAATAAAGTGGCCGGTGAGTGTATATGCTATTGGCCAGTGGTGGCGATCCTCTCAGGTCCCAGGTGGCCCCTCTCTCCCACGGTTTGTTCCGCCTCCTCCAGGTCCCGTACATTAAAGCTGCAAAGCAGCCAAAGAATCGGGCCCGTAGGAGGTGTAATCAGCTTCCTGCTACCTTCTCACATGTCTGAAGGAGTCATATGAGGAAATAGCTCCTCCCCTCAAATGGCCCCTCCTCTGAGGCCACAGGAGGACTCTGGAGGATAGGAGGCTACAGGAGGAAGCTGGAGCATAAGAAGCTACAGGAGGAGGCTGAAGGACAAGAGGCTACAGGAGGAGACTGTAAGACAGAAGGCCACAATTTGAGGGAGGATCGAACACAAGAGGTCACAATTTGAGGGAGTACAGAGGACAGGAGACCACAATATGAGGGAGGATAGAGGGCAGGAGGCCACAATATGAGGGAAAATGGAGGACAGGAGGCCAAACCATGTCAGTAAGGGTAGGGGTACCAGTACAGATAGTATTATGTATAATGTATATAATACTCTTTTACTTGGATGTTGGTTTCCAAGTAGGTGCTGTGTGCGCGGCATAAGGATCCTCAATGAACAATTGAGGGTATTTAAAAGATTTTGGTTTTTGAATTTACACCATTAAGAATAAAAAATAAAAAAGAGCACATAAAACATAGCTATAAAAATGTGTTTCAAGCCCATGCAGGGCTCTTCCTCAGTGACTTAGCTAAGTAGCTAAGGATCCTTATGTAGCACGCACAGCACCTACTTGGAACCAATATCCAAGTAAAAGAACCATTGGAATGAATTTTGCAGAGGCGCAGTAACAAAGGGGACCCTATTAAGCGAAAAAACGAGTTGTGCCGATCTGCACAACTCACCAAGGTGAGCGGCGCCAGCACACCACCTATATATACATTTTTAACTGTATTACACTATTGGCGCCGTGGGCGTCTCTTCCTCTTTATCCCTACAGTATATGTATAATTTTAGGAAGATAAATAAAAGTGGAAAACCTAATGTAAAGGGAGGATAAAATTAAAGAAAGGTTTTATATGTTGCAGAGTTGCATTAGGGGGTATAATCCTGGTCCATAGTGGGGTTGGCCACAGTAAAGGGCCATTATATTATGTGGGGGCCATTAGAGTGCGGTAACTCACGGTCCATTCTTATTGTGTTTTTAAATGCATTGAAAATGCATGTGTTTTTGCATGTTTACCATGCGTTTGACTGTCTTGCATCCGTTTTTCTTCATTTCTGAAAGTGTAAGCAGCTAAGAAAATGTTAATACAGCTGTTTACACACACAGAACTGAAGAAAAACTGATTTAAACCAGCCATACGCTTGGTAAACATGAAAAAATCAAGTTTTAAAAAATGTTTAAAAAAAACGAACAAAGAATGAACCAAGAATGTATGGTGTGACAGCATTCTACAGGTTAATATTATACTATGCATGCAGGTGAGGCAATGTGGTGCGGTTTAGACAAAAAGGGAAGTGGCTTTTTGTCACACTTTCTTTCGCACAAAAGTTGTGAGGTATGTGTTTATGGTATATATTTATAGTGAGGGGTATATGTATATGGTGTATACAGCCTGTGTCTGTATTTATATTGCGATATACATATTTATGGTTTCTGTAGTGAAGGGTACATGTATATGGTGTTTACAGCTTGTGTGTATCTATGGTGAGAGGTACATGTATATTGTGTATATTTATGGTGAGGGTTACTTGTATATGGTGTATAGAGCCTGTGTGTATCTACACTCACCGGCCACTTTATTAGGTACACCTGTCCAACTGCTCGTTAACACTTAATTTCTAATCAGCCAATCACATGGCGGCAGCTCAGTGCATTTAGGCATGCAGACATGGTCAAGACAATCTCCTGCAGTTCAAACCGAGCATCAGTATGGGGAAGAAAGGTGATTTGAGTGCCTTTGAACGTGGCATGGTTGTTGGTGCCAGAAGGGCTGGTCTGAGTATTTCAGAAACTGCTGATCTACTGGGATTTTCACACACAACCATCTCTAGGGTTTACAGAGAATGGTCCGAAAAAGAAAAAACATCCAGTGAGCGGCAGTTCTGTGGGCGGAAATGCCTTGTTGATGCCAGAGGTCAGAGGAGAATGGGCAGACTGGTTCGAGCTGATAGAAAGGCAACATTGACTCAAATTGCCACCCGTTACAACCAAGGTAGGCAGAAGAGCATCTCTGAACGCACAGTATGTCGAACTTTGAGGCAGATGGGCTACAGCAGCAGAAGACCACACCGGGTGCCACTCCTTTCAGCTAAGAACAGGAAACTGAGGCTACAATTTGCACAAACTCATCGAAATTGGACAGTAGAAGATTGGAAAATCATTGCCTAGTCTGATGAGTCTCGATTTCTGCTGCGACATTCGGATGGTAGGGTCAGAATTTAGCGTCAACAACATGAAAGCATGGATCCATCCTGCCTTGTATCAACGGTTCAGGCTGGTGGTGGTGGTGTCATGGTGTGGGGAATATTTTCTTGGCACTCTTTGGGCCCCTTGGTACCAATTGAGCATCGTTGCAACGCTACAGCCTACCTGAGTATTGTTGCTGACCATGTCCATCCCTTTATGACCACAATGTACCCAACATCTGATGGCTACTTTCAGCAGGATAATGCGCCATGTCATAAAGCTGGAATCATCTCAGACTGGTTTCTTGAACATGACAATGAGTTCACTGTACTCAAATGGCCTCCACAGTCACCAGATCTCAATCCAATAGAGCATCTTTGGGATGTGGTGGAACGGGAGATTCGCATCATGGATGTGCAGCCGACAAATCTGCGGCAACTGTGTGATGCCATCATGTCAATATGGACCAAAATCTCTGAGGAATGCTTCCAGCACCTTGTTGAATCTATGCCACGAAGAATTGAGGCAGTTCTGAAAGCAAAAGGGGGTCCAACCCGTTACTAGCATGGTGTACCTAATAAAGTGGCCGGTGAGTGTATAGTGAGAAGAACATGTATATGGTGTAAATCTAAAGCATCAGCTCCCAACCGTCCTGGATTTGGCGCAACAGTCCCAGTTTTTCACTGCAGTTGTTTTATTGAGTGGTGGCTGCTGCTGGTCATTTTATTGAGTGGAAAAGAGGAAAAGATTGATTGTGAATTTATGTATAAGCAGAAAAGGGGCGCTGCTGGGGCCATGGGCTAGGGAATGGATTTTGTCCCTCTTTCCATTTTTGAAAAGTTAGGAGGTAAGGGGAAGTAGTTGTTGCATTAACTACATAAATAGCTATTATTCCAACAGTAACACAGTCTTATAATTCATAGTAATATGTATTAAACATTTTGACAATCTGATATAATCAACTTTCTTGACTCTTTATAGCTGGGTGGTTACTCAGTGTACAGCATCTGACAATCGGGGAGAAAATTGGAGAAGGAGAATTTGGAGGTAAAATTATTAGATACTTTCTACAATCAGATCATATATTATGTGTTATCTACTGTATAATGTGCCTAACCCTTCCCTTTTATGCCAACATCTTTCCTAGCATCTAAAACATAACATCTTTGTTGGTGGCCCTAATGCAAGTGAGGGGTAGAAATCTAAGATGGCATATTAATGGTACAGACATGGAGGCATTATTTTTTAGGTTTTGCCCTATGAAGCTGATGCTGGTTTCTATAAATTACAATAGACAGAAACCATACCTGTTTTTCTCAAATTGAAGTATAAAAAGTACCTAGCTGACTGCAGAGTATTTTTAGAGAAAAACATGTTTGGTTTTTGGTTGCTTCAAGCTATCGCAAACTGTCATAAAAAATAAAAGTACAAAGCTTGGTAGTTACATGCACACCAAAAATCTCCTACAGGATTTTCTCACTATAGACAATTATTTATTGTGAAGAGGCCAAGGGTATGATTGCTAGTGGTGTAACCACTGTAGATGCTTCATCATTGTTGAGAGAACCAAAGGCTGGACCTCCAGATATCACGCATTTACCAACTATCCAATTAACCATTTAAAGTGAGATGTAATAATAGGTCAGTATATAGGCAAGTAACTGAGGTTATAAAGAAATATGTAGTTTCATGTAGTATGTAGTTCTGTTTTTCAAACTGATAGCCTAACGTTTACCATTACGTCAGCTTTGTGTTGGTGTCATTTTAGAAGTGTCCTTTTGTTTTATTATGACGCTAGGAAGATCACTAGTCGAACAGCATTCTCTCAAATTTTCAAAAAATTTTTAGAATCAATTATTTTAGGGACCATTTCATTTTTATATCGGTTTTGGAAGTACTGTGACTAGAAAGCCTCACATATCACCCGTTCGATTAAGTTCACCCCTCAAACTATTCAAAACAGCAGGGAGGAAGCTTGTTAACCCTTTATGTATTTTACAGAAATTCAAGAAAATGAAATATTGGAATTCACTAATATTTAATCATTTAATCATTAATACATTCATGAAGCTGTAAAATTTACCCACATAAACTGAATAAAAGTTGAAAATGCATTTAAGAATATATTGGGCAGTTTTTTCCGAGTAAGAGAACACCCCATATGTGGATGTAACCCACTGTCAAGGCACATCGCTGGGCGCGTAAGGGAAGGAGCCATTGAGTTTTTGTAGGGACAGTTTTCAGGTGCCATGGTGTGCTTGTAAAGCCTCTGGGGCCACGTTAACATTTGGCATTTTGGTTGCGTTATGAAACACAATCCAAAGGTTCCACCTGCGACCGCATCTTGAGGTAAGATTGTATTTACTTCGCATTTAGTTAACGTGTTGGAAACACAATGGGGGTCATTTACTAAGGGCCCGATTCGCGTTTTCCCCGACCTATTACCCGAATATTTCCGATTTGCGCCAATTTCCCCTGAATTGCCCCGGGATTTTGCTGCACGCGATCGGATTGTCGCGCATCGGCGCTGGCATGCACGCGACGGAAATCGGGGGGGGGGGGTGGATGAACGAAAACCCGACGAATTCGGAAAAAACGCCGCATTTAAAAGAAAAATGTGTCGCGGAGCTTGCACTTACCTTCACTTGGAATAGGCGGGTGTACTTGAGTGCGTTCCGATGCTTCTCAGCGCAGCAGGGCCACCTGGTGGGCGTCGGAGGAACTGCCTTAATGAATGCCGGCCGGACCCGAATGCACCGCAGAGAACGCGCCGCTGGATCGCGAATGGACCGGGTAAGTAAATCTGCCCCAATGTTACCAAAATATGTTATCACGAGTGGAGCCTTTTGATTGTGTTTCCAAACGTAACCAAAATGCCAAGTGTGAATGTGGTCTCAGGTACCACAAACCTTTATACCAGAGAATTTGTAAACTTTTTATAATGTGTTATAGGGGGCATATTAACTCCTTGCCACTGATGGGCTTTTTCCATTTTACTCTCTTACTTTACTTTAAAAAATCAATAAATTTATTTTTCCATCTACAGAGCTGTATGAGGGCTTGTTTTCTGCGTAACAAATTGTACTTCCTAGTGATGATATTTTATATTCCAACCCTTGTACTGGGAAGTGGAAATATAATTCATAATGCAGTAAAATTGACACAAAACCACATTCAAAACATTTTCTTGTGGGCTCTGTTTTTACGTATTTCACTTTACATTCCAAATGGCATCTCTAATATATTTTTTTTGGTTCGGTATGATCACAGGGATATCAAATGTATATAGGTTTTATTAGGTGTTGATAGATTTTACCAAAAATTAAGAGAACGGAGTTGGCTAAGGTGTAATTTTTTCCGGTACAAGCTGACATTTTCATTGCTGCCATTTTGGGTACCTTGCGACCTTTAGATCACTTTTTAGATTTTCTTTATAGATTGGACATTTTTGGACGCGGTGATACCTAACATGTTTTTTTCTTTTTTTCACTTTTTTATTATTTGTTTTATATGTGTTAGGGACTTTTGGGACATTTTTATGAATTTTATTTTTCATTTTTATAAATTTTTGGGTTTTTTAACTTTTTTTTATTTTCACAATACTTTCATATGAACTCCTTTAGGAGGAACCCCTCCTTTAAGCTAACAATTGTTCCCGATTCCTATATATTCAACTTTATAATTTTACCTGGTATCCAGGGATGTCTATAGCGAGTCGAGGTGAGTGTGGCCTTCTCAGGCTGAATCCAGCTGCTCCTCCCCATGCTTTCTCTGCATGCACTAGTAGTGTCTTGTGATCAGCGTGACATCATTGCAGGTCCTTTAGCCTTCTAAAGGCTAAATGGTGTTAAACATTGGGTTTCCTATAAATACATAGCCATAATGGCATCACAATAGGCCCTGTATGTGATTAATAATATCATCATCTTTTCTGTGTGATTGGTCTCGCACCTTGTTATAGCACTGTATGACATTTCATTATTCTTTGGCTCCAGTATTGACTAGTCTGGTCTAATAGCCAGCTTTTGTCTGATAATAGAGCAAGCAACTGAACTGTGACACTCTATTTGAAGAAATGTATGGGTTAAACTAAGGTTTATACTAACTTATCAATTCTGGTTAGCATTGCCCAACATCTGAAATGGTGGACCAATGCATATATTCCTCACCATGGAAACCAGTACCAGCATTCCAGAGTACAGTGTCATATGGTCTTTGCGGAGTCAGTCATGTGACAACAGACGGCATTAGTAGGGCACGCCCTCCTGTGTGGTGAAGCGTACAGTGCTCCAGGTGTACAGCATCTGTATCTGATAATAGAGCAGGCTACTGAACTGTGGGTTAAACTACATTATCTAATAAAGGATTATCTTATCTTATCTCTTAATCTGGTTTGCATTGCCTGACATCTGGAATGCCGGCCATCTATTCCTCACCATGGAAACATAGACAACGGCACATGCTAATTTGGTATTATTCCCCTGATAATTGTACCCTTATGGTACATGAAACGCGTAGGCTCTTTCTCCTATGGTCAGGGTGACAAAGCTTTCTTGGGTTGAGTATGGAGACGGTCCTTGTCAGGGTGGGAGTTATATTTTGGGGACTAGGAATTAACACAGAAAAAGGGAAAGTGAGGCGATGCGCATTATCCAAGCTACAGATAACTCCTTTATCACTGGATACTGGTGAGACCTTTCCATATTATTTATATTATGTGACAGTGACATGACTGCCCCCCACATATTGTTGCCCTGTGTTGGATATAAGAAAAAGGGTTTATTTTTAAATGGTTGTGCTATATTATTGCTTGACAGACCTTTTTGTTATTTTCAAGGTGTTATATTTGGAGGATACACAAACGTATTGGTTTTTAAAGTTATGAAATAAAGTTTATGTTTTACACATTATTTACATCCTGCTGTAATGTGAATGTGTCCTTTAGCTGTCTTAGCAAACGGTACACCAAGCATATCTCTCATGAAAAGCATATCATATCACATGAAATCACAGCAGCCTGCAGAAGCCTATATATCCCTAGATACCAGGCAAGTTTATAACGCTGATTTTATGGATATGTGAGGAAAACAATTTTTAGCCAAAAGAAGGGGATCAGATAGTTTCTAGAGTTCTTTGGAACCTGCTACAAGCTGTATTTATGAAAACTATAATGTTTTGATTTCTCACTGTAATACACTGTTATGCAACATTTTTACTTTTTTTTATATGTGCTATATTGTATTTTTACTTTTAGATGTATTAAGAGGAATGTATATGGGTCAACCAGTGGCTATCAAAAATATCAAATGTGATGTCACTGCACAAAACTTTTTGGCTGAAACAACAACAATGACGTGAGTCTGATAAGTATGATTCAAAAGTCCTGATGAAATTAAGTTGAGAAAATGTGAAAACTGAAGATAATTTTTTTGCATTTGTTAATATTGTACATGCAGTCCTCAAATTGTTTAGTTCCACGTTACTAATACTGAGTGACCACAGTTACAGTATGCCTTCTTACACATACTTTGGACATCTCTGAGATGGGATAAATGGACAAATCCTTTAGATAGGACAAAAGTAAACAAACCGTACAACCTTGCAAGTCTTTTAAGAGGACCTGTCACCAGTTTTGACCTCCTAACTAACAATGCCTGCTGATGAAGGGCTACAAGTACTCACCATATTACCTAAAATCAGCTGCCAATGGGGCACTGTACCTTAATTACAGAGGTTTTTCAAACTGTACCCCATGTATGTGATTACATGAAATCCCAGCAGCCTCCATGGAGGATCAAGAGGAGTAGAAGTCCATGGAGGCTTCTGTGAATTTATGTTGTCAGATACATGCATGGGGTAGAGTTTGCTATTGTTAAGATGTTAAAGCACCTGAGATTATGTCATGTGGCCAGAGTGACCAGTAAGGAGGCATAAGGCATGGGGAGGAATAGATGGGAGGGGCCGGCTGAGCAGGACACACACCCCTCTGATGCCAGGTTATATAAGATAAAAGGGGATTTATGTGGATGTAAGCAAAACAGTTTATAGCTAAAAGGGTGTCAGTCAGTTATTAGAACTCTATAGGAACCTGTTACTGGCTTGTAAAAACGTATGTCAGCTTAATGGTGCCTAAGCATTGTGTTGCCCATTTAAAGTAGTCACACTTGCTTGGGACACTCCATGTAAAGGCCCATGTAAAGAAACTACTAATTTAACCAGATTCAATTGAGCTTAAACTTCGACTTTCACTTAAAACTGTTTTCTCTTCAGACATCTGAAGCATAAGAACCTGGTGAATCTCCTGGGAGTTGTCCTCCACAATGGCCTTTATCTTGTGATGGAACTAATGAGTAAGGTATTGCTGTACTGCTTAAAGAAAATTAATAGGCAAAGTGATAGCTCTGCCCACTAAATCCGATAAGATCTTGAGTTTGCAGCTAGTGCATTTCCCCATTCACTTCTATGGCCTCATGCACAAGGCCATGGATTCATGTGCATGACCCAGCTGCATGATGCAAGTAGAAGTTCTTTGCATCCCAGGCAGTCTTTCTCAATTGTTGTCTGTGGGTGAACAGTCTATAGTACCACTGTTTGCATCATGTAATACTATGCGTCCTATGTGTCGGAAGCCTTCGGCACAAACTGTGTTCTGTCCGTGGAATTGGGCCTGTTTGCTGTTCAGATCCTGTGGAGCAAACACATTACACAAGACAGAAATATGATGCAAGGACTCTTGGCCATGTGAACAGAAATGCCTGCTGCCAATGTAACAACTGTAACAGGGAGGTTCCAATTATCACTAAAAGTACTTACCCTGCTCTATCTATACTGTTTACACATTTCCTCTTGATGATTTGCCCTTAATGTACTTCTCATTGTTTATAATTTTTGCTCTAAGCCAACTAACATATGTTAATACAGTTTAAGTAATTTAATGTCATTTACATCCTAAATTTATTATGGTTTTTAGGGAAATCTTGTAGGTTATCTACGTTCAAGAGGTCGAAATAATGTGCCCCATCAGCAACTTCTTCGTTTTTCTTTGTAAGTAATTGAAACACTGATAACAGCTGGTTAGACATTCACTCTATTTTGATAAGATAATGCAGAAATTGAAGAGTTTATGTATTTTGACAAGATACCCCAACAATGAGCAAATTACAGCTGCGCGTTCTCTGATGCTGATTCGGGTCTGCCGGGATTCTCTAAGGTCCGTGCTCCCGATATCCAGCAGTTGTCGCTGCTGCGCCAAGGGCCGCCGGAGTTCGCCTGCTTCGTCCCGGTGCATGTAAGTGCTGATCTTGCGACACAATTTTTTTTTAAATTCCGCTTTTTTTCAGAGGGCAATTCAGGGCAAATCGGAAATTGTCGGGAAACCCGACAAAACTGCGCGATTCGGACCCTTAGTAACCATTTAAGATTTAAACATGAACATAGATAGTGAGCCTTGATTCTAACCTTCACCCGTCAAACAATCCCTTACCATCTTTATAACCAGCACTGAACTAAATGGAAACAGGATACTTATGTGAAGCCAGAGATTGGAGCAAAGCTTTGTCAGTCACACCAGGTTAACTATTCCTGGACTGGAGCAGAACTGCAGGAGGAGATGGGTGTGGTGTAATTAAATCCAGACAGCCAGCACACTGACAAAGAAAACAAGAAGGGCCACCTTTGTCACATACCACGCACAGAGGATAACACTGAGAAGTGTGTTACAGTCCTTCCCCCCTCCCCACTTGTAAAAGGAACACCAGACCCTCATTAGAGCCTCCAGATGTGGAAAAGTTCTGGCAATGGAAAAACCTGAGAACACAATGGAGCATATAGATCCTTGCCAGTGAACCATGTCAGTGCATCAGGAACATAACCCTTACAATTGACCAGTTACTGGGTAGTGTTCTGAACTGTACGAGAATCAATAATATTTTCCACTTCAAATTCTACATTTTCTTGAATTACAACTTGTGCTGGGGGATGAGATACTGGTAGGGCAGGAGAAACTTATTTGTGGAAAACTTTATTAATATAGAGAGTGATACTGTAATCTGTAGGACACAAGATTTATGATTTTATCTATATGGTACAGACCAATGTAACGTGGAACATTCTTTCTGGATGGAACTTTGAGGTACAACTTTCTTAGTTAACAACCAAACCAGTTCCCTCACAACATACTCATGACTGGAAGATTGTTTTTTTATTTGCATGCAGTCGTTTACAGAATTGAGACATTCTGGGCCCAGATTGTGCACAGCCTTTGATAAGTAGTTTCAGCAGAAGGATTAGCAGATTCTTGGTCAAACCCATAATTACAGAAAAATGGTGATACCATGGTGGAGGAGTTTACTGTTGTTTAAGGCAAACTCTTGTTTCCTTTTTTCTTGAGCATCAGAAACATAACATCTTAGTTCTTGCTGTCTGTCCATTTGTCTCCAGATGCATTGCCGAGAAGGACAGAGAGATACCAAGATGTCCGTAAAATGCTCTCCACAGACAAGATACAAATAGCACCTTCTGGTCCAAGATAAAATTCTCAGAGCATCTGAAACATAACATCTTAGAAATTGCTCTAGTGTTTGATTAGTTCTTGCTGTCTGTCCATTTGTCTCCAGATGCATTGCCGAGAAGGACAGATCTCCGTAAAATGATCTCTACAGACAAGATAGAAATAGCACCTTCTGGTCCAAAATAAAATTCTCAGGGATACCATGCAAATGAAGTATATCATTAAAACATTAGGCTGCTAGAACCTTACAACTTTGCAGTTTATTTATCAGTACCAAATGTCACAGCTTGGAAAAATCTATCACATACCACCCAAAGTATGCTTTTCCCATGCGAGACAGGCAAATCCGTTATAAAGTCTGTTCAAGTGCAAGTTCAATTATCAGCCAGAGAGAAATTAATTAAATAAATGAATCTGCCAACAACACAGACACTGCTTGCTGTATCTAAGGAGATCTGAAAGACCTCAACCAAATATCTTTATTAATATACTTTCTAATGATGTGGTGGGTAAGAAGGTGTTACTAGTTGGTACAAGGAGGTAATGGGTGGTACAACATATAAAATTATACGTGACAGATTACACTATAACATGTGATCTGCATAATTTCTGTTGTTTGAATTTGGACTTTAAAACGTTTGGACCTGAATTTGGACCTATGTCTCATAGGGCACCTAAATTTACATAATGAAATGTCTTTGGCCTATTATGGTGTCTGTTATTCTGGGACCAGGGTAATCGTGCAACATTGCATAGCTGGGGGAAAAGATAACATATTTCTTTAGCAGACAAGAAGGAATCTTAGCTGTGTTCATGTAGATGTATAAATATTAAATTTATATGAAAATACAGATCAAAATGTTAGTTCTGACAATTATCCTCACAAGTCCATGGATGTAAGAGATCTTCTGGTAAATAAAGAGGACCTGTCACCTAAATTTTCAGCACTAGGAACTGCTTACTAAAGTAAGCAGCTCCTAGTGCTTGATCAAACGGCACAGTGTTAGAGTGATAGCATTACCGGAAACCTCCGGTATCGCTATCAAACACTGTGGCGGGGTACTATGTAATCATCGGACCGCTTGCAAAGTATGTAGAGAGGCGCTGCCTCTTCCCCGGACTGCCCCGCTCGCTCCATAGGCCGGCAGTGACTGCCGCGCGCTAGGCAGCAGTCACCGCCCCTAGCCACGCCCCAACCCCGCCCCACATGAATACATTTACACTGTACCCTGCCGCAGTGTTTGATAGCGTTACCGGATGTTACTTTAGTAAGCAGCTCCTAGTGCCGATAAATTGGTTGACAGGTCCTCTTTAAGGAACTTTAGATCTAGCCCACATCTCACAAGCAGTCACAAATTCTTAGACATCAAAAGACCAAGAGGGCCACCAACAAATACCAGCATTACACAAGTGTCCTGCTAATGCAGAAAAATGTATTTCTTCAAGCATACAGGCAGAGATTGGGGAGAACAAACCATTTTCCCACAAGAGTGTTACTGTACGCTAAATCCTGAGCATTAGCAAAATGTCATGATCAGTGAAGGCGATTACAACCCGTAGGGAATTGCTGGAAACTTGTGAGAGAGTGCTGCAGCCTTTACATTTTTAGTACCAGGATGATACAACACTATCCAAATACAGCAGATTTGCATGATCAATTTTTACTGTGATTCAGCGTTTGGCCTCACGGAAATGGGGAACAAGATTGCAATAAAAGGTCAATTCAAGTTTGGTGGGATCAAGAGATGTATTTATTTAGTTCAAATATCCTTCCTTGTAAGATCCATCAATGGGCATTTTGAGAAACCTGAAAAAAGTTGCACATCTTTCAAATTGGTGGGATGTTCCCATTGTCCAATAACCATATCATTATGAAGAATAAAAAATCAGTAGAGATGACATAATAGATGAAGGTAATTCTTTGCACTCCAAACAAACACAATTTAGCAAAAATATTATTTTTACATAGTCTAAATGGTACATTTCCACTTCGTCCCCCATGACGGCCCACCTGGAGGATTCCCCTTGACCTCTGCAGGGACAGGAAGAAGAGAGGTTAAAAGTTCCCTCCCCGCATCCTCCCGCCAGTGTTCTTCCTGTCCCTGTTGAGGTCAGGTTAAGAGAGGTGCCCTCTCTCCTCCAGGGGGGGGGGGCGAAGTTCTTACCGGTATGCCGTCCTCGGCGAAATCCGGGCGGACTGGGGTCCTCGGTCGGCTTCGGCCTTCCCTGCTGGCTGCATCCGGTCCGTGTTGGGGTCGCCACACCGCGATCTGGAGGTTGTAGGTGCGACGACCGAAGAAAAACTACACATCCCGGCGTCCTCGAGGTCGAGTGACGACTTCCGGCCGTGACCGGAAGTGGCGCCGAAAAAGGCGCAAAGCATCTCTGGGAGCCGGGAAGGCCAGCAGTAGCCTCTTCAATGGGAGATGGGCTCCCCATTAAGGTATTTAAAGCGGGCTAGTCAAGTTGATCTTAGGTCTAAGATCTCTGTGGATTACTGCTGGTTCTCGTGTCTCCTGCGCTTTGGTAGTCTCGTTATGGCTGATAAAGCAGACCTGACTTTCCTGCATCCTCCAGTCTCAGTAAGTGGGGTAAACTGTGCAGGAATGGTTTTACGTTATGTAAAAGATATCGGGTCACTTATTATCCTCCTATTGCCTTTTAGGAAAAAGACCAGGGGTCTAGGGGAAAGGGCAGGGAGGATAAAGGGGATAAGGCTAGTAGGCCTGAAAAACCCGAAAAATCTGAGAAAAGCAGAGTAAAGAAATGCAATATGTGTTTTCGTTCTATGCCCGAATCTGACAGGAAGCCAATATGCAAAACCTGTATAGATAATTTTATGAGAGAAGAAAAATCTTCTTTCCTGGATGAATTTAAGGGGTTTATTGAAGAAAAAGTGATGTCTTCAGTAGCTGCGGCTACATCCAGACCTCCCCCATGTAAAAAAGCGAGAATTGAACCTGACTCATCGCTATCTGAGGAAGGGGAAGATTCTGAGGTGCCGTCATGTTCCATGTTTGAAGGTGATAATCCGACAGACTCGCAGGAGATACCTGTTCCAAATAGAGGAGTTGGACAATCTCCTGAAGGCCATTAGACAGACTCTAGAGATAGAAGATGTTCTTCCTCCAAGATCTAAGGAAGAGGAATTGTTTGGTAGCCTTAAAACAAAACGTCAGAGGTTATTCCCCTTAAATGATACCCTAAAGATTGTGGAAAAAAACGGACCTCCCATTCGAGGATTCAGCGCAGCTAAAAGATCCTATGGATCGAAAATTGGATTCCTTATTAAGAAAGGCTTGGGAGACGTCGATGTTAAACCTAAAATCAAACCTGGCAGCTACGTCCGTAGCAAGGAACCTACTCTACTGGCTCAATGAGCTAGAATCTCATATTAAGGAAGGAACACCGAGAGCAACCATTCTGGAAAATTTTCCGTTACTGAAGTCCGCAACAGCCTTCCTAGCGGATTCCGCGGCAGAAGGGATTCTGTTTTCTTCCAAAGAAGGAGCGCTTACTAATTCAACCAGAAGAGCACTGTGGTTAAAACAGTGGAGTGGGGACATGCGATCTAAGGCGAAATTGTGCAGCCTACCATTCTCTGGAGAATTTGTATTTGGTCCAGAGCTGGATACAATTCTTGAAAGAGCTTCTGACAAGAAGAAAGGGTTTCCGGAAAAGCCAGCGCAGAGGAAATTGCCCTTTCGGGACTTTAAGAACCAAAAAGACAGAGACAAAGGAAAGAGAGGGCGCTGGAGCTACCCAAAAGGAGGTAAAGGAAGGGGATTTCTCTTCTCCTCTCCCGCAGATACAAATAGAAATAGAAAACAATGACGCCAGGGTAGGAGGAAGGTTGTTAAAGTTCAAAGAGAAGTGGATAAAAGTTACTTCAAATCCCTGGGTGATGGATATACTACTCAATGGATACAAAATAGAATTTATCAGTCTTCCTCCTACGCGATATATATCACCATCTTCTATGTCTGTTACATCCCACGGTTTGATCTGGCAAGAAGTGTTGTCCTTATTATCAGCAGGGGTAGTGACTCCTGTTCCAAAAGATCAGGAACAATCTGGATTTTATTCTTCTCTTTTCTTGGTGAAGAAACCAAATGGTGCAAACAGATTGATCGTGAACCTGAAGCGCCTCAACGACTTCATCATCTACAGGAAATTCCGAATGGAGTCGGTAAGATCTGCCACACACCTCATTCACAAAGATGCGTTAATGTGCACTATAGATCTAAAAGATGCATATTATCAACCACCTATCCACCCACTCTCACAAAAATTCTTAAGGTTTGCGGTCTTATCTCCAGGGGGTTCTACACTTCACTTCCAGTTTTGTGCACTCCCCTTTGGCATATCCTCAGCCCCAAGAACCTTCACCAAGGTGATGGTAGAGGTAGTGGCCTTCCTCCGGCAACGAGATGTACTTATCATTCCCTACTTGGACGATTTGCTCATTATTGGCAAAGACCTAGAGCAGTGGTTCTCAACCTGTGGGTCGGGACCCCAGTGGGGGTCGAATGACCAAAACCGGGGGTCGCCTAAAGCCATCAAAGCCGCAATTTTACTGTGTTTTTACTATGAGTTGCATGGTTTGGGGTCACCACAGCATGAGGAACGGTATTGCGGGGTCACAGCATTAGAAAGGTTGAGAACCACTGACCTAGAGGATTTAATTTCATCAAGGAATTGCACGATAGAGAATTTGGGTTGGATAATAAATTATCAAAAATCGGAACTCTTGCCAGCCACAATAAGAAAGTTTCTGGGTGTAAATATGAACTCGAGTTACCAAATGTCATTCCTTCCACAGGAAAAGGACGTATAAAACCTGAAACAAATAAAGAGGTTCAGGAGAAGGTCTACGATCTCAATCCGAGAAGCCATGAAGGTCCTGGGGTCATTGACGGCATGTTTCTCCTCAGTGGCCTGGTGTCAGGCACACACCCGACACCCGGATCCTTCAGAGGTGGATACTGAAGTCTTGGAACAAAAGACAGGAAGATCTAGACAAAAAGGTCCTGATTCCTTCTGCGGTGAAAGAAGATCTTCTATGGTGGCTGGAAGAGATATTCTGGACCAACAACCCATACGTGTTTATTCAAACAGACGCAAGTCAGAAGGGATGGGGTGCAGTAATGCCTCATCATTTCTCCCAGGGTACTTGGACAGACAAGGTGGCCAGAAGGTCTTCCAATTATCGGGAACTGCGTGCAGTATGGGAGGCCCTCAGCTCAAATGTATCCCTCTTAGCCCACCACCATCTTCTGATCTTATCAGACAATATGACAACTGTATCTTATATAAAAAGACAAGGGGGAACCAGATCCCCGCTTCTGAGCACTCTATCTCAGCGAATATTTTCGTGGGCAGAGGATCACGTCTTGTCGATATCAGCCACTCACCTAAAAGGGGCAGAGAATATAAAAGCCGATTTTCTCAGCAGGGATGAAAATTCTCCCAAACGAGTGGTGTCTGAAAAAAGAAGTCTTCTACAACCTGGTATCCCGCTGGGGAAATCCTCAGATAGACCTATTCGCTATGAGAAGGAACACCAAGTGCCATCACTACTTATCGCTAGAAAAAGGGGAGAGCAAGAAAAATGTGGATGCGTTCTCTCATCCCTGGAACGTTCCCCTAACCTATGCCTTCCCCCCTATTCCCCTGATCGCCAGAGTTCTTGAAAAGATAAGTCAGGAGAAAACAAGAACTATATTTATCTGCCCGAACTGGGCGAAGAAAAGCTGGTACCCGCTATTAAAAGGGATGTCGCAGCAGGATCCGATAATTCTCCTGCTGTCAAGAGACCTGTTATCACAGGGTCCGATACATCATCCGAACCCGGGAAGGTTACAGCTTGCAGCCTGGATCCTGAATCCAGCTACCTAAGGTAAAAGGACTTTCCAGTAAAGTTATCAAGACTCTAAAGGCAAGTAGGAAACCTGTTACATTTGCTATTTACCACAAAATCTGGAAGAAGTTTTCTTCTTTTTGTAAAGACAACCCACCTATCCAATCTAATCCTAATTTTTTACAGGTCCTTGATTTCCTCCAGAAAGGTCTGGAATTGGGACTATCCACTAGTATTTTGAAGGTCCAGGTATCGGCTCTTAGCGAGTTTTTGGCCAGCCGCTCATTGAACACAGGTGGGATAAAAGGTTTATTACAGCCTCCTCTAGGTTAAGACCTCAGGTTATCTTCCTGGGATCTGTCCTTAGTTTTGAACACTTTATCAAAAGGACCGTTTGAACCAATTGACTCTTCTGATGTTAAAAACTTAACCTTAAAAACTGTATTCCTGATTGCTATCACCTTGGCCAGAAGGCTAGGTGAAATACAGGCAATTTCAATCAGAGAGCCTTATATGAGAATTCTAGAAGATAGAATTATTATTATGTTAGACCCTAACTTTGTTCCAAAAGTAATTTCTAACTTTCACAGGAACCAGGAGATTATACTCCCCTCCTTTTGTGAAAATCCGTCCTACGAGAAAGAACAAGAATGGAACTCTTTGGACGTAAGACGCTCTGTTATCAGGTACATAAAAGTTACGAAGCCCTGGCGGGTGGATCATAACCTCTTTATCCAATTTCAGGGGAAAAACAAGGGGAGGAAGGCTTCAAAGGCAACCATTGCGAGATGGCTGAAAACAGCGATATCCCTATGTTACGAGATCCAGAACACACCGGTCCCTGCAGGAATACGAGTGCATTCGACCAGGGCCATGTCGACATCCTGGGCAGAGAGAAGAGGAGCCTCGTTGGAGCAGATCTGTAAGGCTGCAACGTGGTCCACCCCTTCTACATTCTCGAAGCACTACAGACTGGACTTACCATCCTCAAAGGACTTAGCTTTCGGACGTAAGGTTCTGCAAGCAGTTATCCCTCCCTAATTTCCTTACTCATTTTGTAAATCTCCAGGTGGGCCGTCATGGGGGACGAAGTGGAAATCATGAATTAGTTACCTACCGGTAATTCCATTTCCATTAGTCCACAATGACGGCCTATATATTCCCACCCTGAAGTAAAGTTTGTTGTCTAGGTTTATGGATGAAAATTTGTATGTGACTATAACATACTAATAAAACCGTTGTATCCTCCTCAAGTGTGGTTATTTTGAAATCACTGGCGGGAGGATGCACA